>NC_086086.1:14725743-15376368 GCF_948474715.1 Cydia amplana
TGATTTTATTTACAATTACCTAGACTTTAGGAAAAGTATATTATGATATTGGAAGCACGTTTATTATGATGTTAACTAATAACTACTAGAAAAATTTATTAAAATACAAAAATAGTACTGAAAGTTACCAGAATTTATTAGTGTAATGTAAATGGAGTTATATTTTACTTGAAATGATATTATTTAGGTAAATGCAGCATATATGATGATACTGATATAAAAGAAATATATTTGGTAAAATGAGTTTAAAAATGGGGTTGGTAAAAGCCTGCCACAATCTATTAAGCCTCCGGGATAACATATGAGTAGCACTCCTGGGGTAAGCCCATTTACCTCTAGCATTTCAAGTTAATATTATTAACTATCAGCTTCTATACGAAATATGCTACCCATACGCTCGATGCAGGATTGGGGGCTCCTAGTCCAATCAGCAAGGTCAATTGGAACTCCTACCCTACCTTTTAGCCAGACGGGCTATGACCAACACTTCGGAACCTATGCGTACCTAGATGGCTATGGAAAGAAGTGTCAAAGTATCCATCAGTCATCAAAATTACTATTCTTTTTTATTTCAAAAACTAGGGATGCGAATCCCATTTCCATTCCCCAGAACTAAAATATAAACTGTATTTCTAGTATTTTAGAAGTATAAACGAAGTACTAAGTTTATTTGTTAAAAATATATTATATTTTACGAGACTGAAATATCAAGATGAGCATTATTTCTCTCAAATTATCCTTTGGATTACTCTTGCCTGCCAAAGGTTCCCTAAAACAGCTAGACGTCGATTTTCTATCTCCGAATAGACTGTGTTCCTAATCCCAACTTGATATTTAAGATCTAATTGTGTAAATACCTTAGAAACATGATTGTAATACTCAGTACCTCGTCTTTACACCAGAAAACCAGAATTTCATAAATAAAAATAGAGATAAGATTTTACATTAATTATTTTCCCCAAATAAATTAAAATATTGGAAGATTTAAGCAACTGAAACCCTATACCCATTTACGCACAATTTTAGTATAGCGAGACCGTAGTTGAAGTTCTTTAAAAGGAGAAATATATCAATTTTACAGACCAAGACTAAAATGAACCCTAAATTCCGAATAATTAGTGTGTGAATTTACCCTAAACCTACCCTTGTCCCTACTCTAGTATAACCAAAGTACAGTTCGTACTTACCATCGACCTGGTACTTTGGAATATACGCAAGTGTATCCCTACTAAGAAGCTGTAGGAGTTCGGCGAGCGATTCCGAGAATGCAACCTAACAGCTCGTGGTCTTGTCTCCCCCCATGGCGGGTTGCACAGAGGCAGGGTGGCAACATGGGTAAGACAGGTCCCTATTATGTATATAAGTGGTATAAATAAATATATTTAATATACGAAGCCTCCAAATACTGTAGATTTCAAATGGGCCCAGATTACTCCGGATGGTGCGCATGTGACACCCCCACTATTCATCTAACAGCTGGACATTGGAGAGCTAAGGAGGGAGACGTTTTTCAACTTCTATGTTGGTAAAGAGAAGGTGCCAAGATAACCCTCATCTTGGAACAAAAAGACTCCTAGACAGCTCACATTTAACACCGCAAGGGGTGAGCGGTCCAGCCGGACAAACAGTCAGTCCAAACAATGATCTGGTTTTAAACTATATAGCAAAAGACCCCATAGTAAAACACTAAAATAACTAGGTTCAATTTTACGAACCAAACTACTCACAAAATCAAACTAACTAAACACAGAAGTGAAATTCCCTTAAACACCGTTATCTAAATTCAGTTTTATGACGATATTGTCCCCATAAAACCAAACACAGACACGCTTTCCAAGTCCCTGCTATGCAACGATATTGTCCCTGCATAACGTGACGGCACTTAGAAAACACAGTGTAGAAAACTTCACTATAACTACACACAGTAGCAAAGAATCCCTGCAATAGCCTAAGTTCAGTTTTACGACGATATTGTCCCCGCAAAACCAAACACAGACACAATTTCCAAGTTCCTGTTATGCAACGATATTGTCCCTGCATAACGTGGCGGCACTTAGAAAAACACTGCATAGGAAACTTCACTATATTTAAATCCCGTACTCGGTAACAAAGAATCTCCACAAAAGTCTAAGATCAGCTTTACGACGATATTGTCCCCGTAAAACCAAACACAGACACCATTTCCACGTTTAAATTCACCAGGATAATTCCAAGCGAAAACAAACATAGTAACAGTAGTAGAGGAACTTTGCTTACCGAATATTAAACGCCCGAGAACCAGAGTCACTGCTAGTCCGATGGTTGAAGAATGAATGCCCCGCCGGCGGCGCGCACCGGCCTTTTATACCCTCTACTGGAGACTGGATACATATTGGATACAAGAGACTTATTGGAGACATATTGGATACATAATGGATACTGGAGACATAATGGATACAGGGGACCTAATGGTTACTGGGGACCTAATGGGGACATATTGGATACAAGAGACATATTGGGGACATATTGGATACATAATGGATACATAATGGATACTGGAGACATAATGGATACTGGAGACCTAATGGATACTGGGGACCTAATGGGTACATATTGGAGACAAGAGACTTACTGGAGACATATTTGGATACATAATGGAGACAGGGGACCTAATGGATACTAGAGACATAATGGATACTGGAGACCTAATGGAGACATATTGGAGACAAGCGACTTATTGGAGACATATTGGATACATAATGGAGACTGGGGACATAATGGATACTGGAGACATAATGGATACTGGAGACCTAATGGGGACATATTGGAGACAAGAGACTTATTGGAGACATATTGGATACATAATGGAGACTGGGGACCTAATGGATACTGGAGACATAATGGATACTGGAGACATAATGGGGACATATTGGAGACAAGAGACTTATTGGAGACATATTGGATACATAATGGAGACAAGAGACATATTGGGGACATATTGGATACTGGAGACATAATGGAGACATATTGGAGACAAGAGACTTATTGGAGACATATTGGATACATAATGGAGACTGGGGACCTAATGGATACTGGAGACATAATGGATACTGGAGACCTAATGGGGACATATTGGAGACAAGAGACTTATTGGAGACATATTGGATACATAATGGAGACTGGGGACCTAATGGATACTGGAGACATAATGGATACTGGAGACCTAATGGAGACAAGCGACTTATTGGAGACATATTGGATACATAATGGAGACAGGGGACTTATTGGAGACAAAAGACTTATTGGAGACATATTGGATACTGGAGACATAATGGATACACTGGACCTAATGGAGACATATTGGAGACAAGAGACATATTGGGGACATATTGGATACTGGAGACATAATGGAGACATATTGGAGACAAGAGACTTATTGGAGACATATTGGATACATAATGGAGACTGGGGACGTAATGGATACTGGAGACATAATGGAGACATATTGGAGACAAGAGACTTATTGGAGACATAATGGAGACAGGGGACCTAATGGGGACATATTGGATACAAGAGACATATTGGGGACATATTGGATAATGGAGACATAATGGAGACATATTGGAGACACGAGACATATTGGATACATAATGGAGACAGGGGACCTAATGGGGACATATTGGATACAAGAGACATATTGGGGACATATTGGATACTGGAGACATAATGGAGACATATTGGAGACAAGAGACTTATTGGATACATAATGGAGACAGGGGACCTAATGGGGACATATTGGATACAAGAGACATATTGGGGACATATTGGATACTGGAGACATATTGGGGACATATTGGATACAAGAGACATATTGGGGACATATTGGATACAAGAGACATATTGGGGACATATTGGATACAAGAGACATATTGGGGACATATTGGATACATAATGGATACAGGATACCTAGTGGATACATAGTGGATACTGGATACATAGTGGAGACATAGCGGATATATAGTGGTTACTGGATACCTAGTGGATACATAGTGGATACTGGATACATAGTAGCGACTGGGGACGAGAAACAAGCGATTTATGCTAACCAAAAGTACCAGGCTACCAGAACTGAGGAAGAGGTCATTTGCCCCGTACATATTAGCGTTATGCAACCTACGACCGGTGACTTATTAAGACAAACGTTTACCAAAAGTACCAGGCTACCATAACCGAGGAAGAGATCAAAAGTCGTAAAGTTCGATGCTACCAAGATCTATCCCTTTCACGCTTGCGTCTTAGAGAAAGACGGAGATATTCTCAATGGCGTCTATGCACACATTCACAGGCAATAGTCGGGTAGTCAGTTTGAGTAGACTAAATTATAATAAAAGGGAACGCTTTATGGCCCCTCTACACGCACGAACCTACAAGTATTATTTTACTTTGAGATACTTTTAGTTTCTTTCCGAAAAACACTCCTGTGTGGAAGTATTTTACGTTTATTAGTAGCAAACATACTCAATACGTAGCGGGAAGTTTAAAATCTTAGGAGTTTTGGACTGTTTGTATTAACTCTGTACTAGGAGTTCAGACTTCAATACGACCGAACGTCACGCTGTCAATGTCATTGTCAATGCCACAAGCTCACGCATTTAGGTTAGTTTCAACTTGAGATGATTACTTTACGCAATTTATTGATTTAAATAGCGAAAATTTTATAGTGGGTTATATATTTAATGAAACCACAAGTGGTAAAATATGAAAACGTGTGCTTCAAGTTGTAATTGTTACACTATTCATTGGAATCATGTATGAAATACGCGACTGAAGAGGGTCTTAGTATTCAAGGTATTTCTCTCTAGTTTTTGTGTTTTGTAATGAACAAATTAGGCTAATATTTTGTAATAGGCATACGGCCAGTCACAGTGGCGATATTGAGCTCTCTAAGAAATAATGGAGGGGTTTGTTCTTCTAGCTGTCCAAGGTATAAGCAGCAATCTTCGTTAACACTAGATCTCAAAAGCGCTGGAAGCTGGAATATTGAAAACACGAGAGCTCGTACCAAGCGCACTTTAGTTGCACGCCGAATACCTGTATTCTTCCAGATCTTGTCGAGGTTAGCCTTAGCCATGCCAGATTTGCGGCGTAAATATCTCGGCGGTGCAACCACCGGCACTGGTTATCAACCCAAGATATAAACTCGCTTTTACGTAATCGCCTTACTTTGGTCTTGGAATGGTTGTTCTTAAGACCTCCCTAGAACTTTCATCTTCAACTTTCTTCAGAAGAGTCGCCATTTCATGTAAATCTCGTCAGGAAGGCGACAATAGTAGCACAGTTTGTTACAAGAACTTATAGCATCGAGTGACAAAATAATGTTGCTTTACCCATTTACAGCTTGCACATTTCCGTGGGGCAAGCATTTTGCAGGGGCAGATTGACAGTGAATCTACAGTGTTGTCACTCTGTCTCTTTCTTCTAGACATTTTTGGCACACGGCTGTTTTTAAGAAACTCAGGGTCTCGAAAACTCGCACACCAATGTTCTCAGATTTTTGCTTCACAATTAACAGGAAAAAATTCTACTTCATAAATTATTGCTCCTTAATTTTTCTTGAATACTTAGGATAACTCAGTTACTTTAATTGGTGTGTCAAATAGTTTGTGTAACTGGCTATTCTGTTTCATTTAATTAATAATTTATGTACCTATATTTGACAACTGTAACATATATTATACAAAAAATCCATATTGATATCCAGATGCCAACTCGGAATAGCTAGTTAACAACACTCAAGGTCACGCCGATTTCACGCCGATCATTTATCGGCGGCGGCGGCGTGGCAAAAAAGACCGGCGGCGGCGGCGCGCCGGCGCGGCGCACACGTCTAATATATATATATATTATTTATATATAGATCATATGTTTATGTAGTTAGTAAACAGCGGTATGTTTATGTATACGTATATGTATATGTGTATATAGGTTTATATATAAGTATATTTATAGTTTATGCGTATTTATGAGTAGGTAGTACTGGTTTTCTCTTTATTTATTGCTCTCGTCTTCCTTTATGTGTATCCAAAATTCTCATATTGCTATTTGTCCATATTAAATTGTCTTTCACCTGTTAGTGTTTGATCCTTTCGCATTTTCTCAAAGGTTAGCTGGAAGAGATCCCTTTTAGGGATAAGTTCGCCTTTGTACATAACATTCTTATTTTTGTTTTGTTTTTGTCCGTTTTATGTAAACCTGTTTATGTGCAATAAAGTGACATACATACATACATACTATAAACATTTATACTTGATCATGTTTAAAAAAAAAACCGGCCAAGTGCGAGTTGGACTCGCGCACGGAGGGTTCCGCACATTCAACAAAAAATAGAGCAAAAAATCGTGTTTGTTGTATGGGAGCCCCCCTTAAATATTTATTTTATTTTATTTTTAGTATTTGTTGTTATATCGGCAACAGAGATACATCACTTGTGAAAATTTCACAAATGATGTATCGCTGTTGACAGACAGACGGACAGCGAAGTCTTAGTAATATTAGTGTCCCGATTTTTACCCTTTGGGTACGGAACCCTAAAAACCACATGAATTTTACTTTCAAGATAAGATAAGATAAGATAAGATTTCCTCGTATTCGAAATAAAAAGTAGAGTAGGTACGTGTTAACACTCGGGTGAACGGCATAACGGCGGAGAGAAGGACGATGGCGGTGCGTGGTAATATGCTTGCCCGCAGATTTGCAAGGTGTAATGAACAAGTCAAATTGACGCTTTTCAAAGCCTACTGTCAGACGTTCTACACTTGCAGTCTGTGGATAGGTTTTACACAGAGGGCATACAATGCACTAAGAGTCTAATATAACAATATTTTGAGGATGCTGTTGCGGCTGCCGAAGCACTGTAGTGCGTCCAACATGTTTGCAGAAGTACGAACGGACGACTTTTACGCAATCAGACGCAAGCGTGTGGGATCACTACTCAGGCGAGTGCGTGGCAGCGGCAACGGCCTCCTCAAAGTATTGTCGGAGAGCCTTGACTGCCCTATAACTAAATACTGGGTCGAAGTGGCCATCGGCAGGGCCAAATAGGATAAGGCTAAGTTCTGTATATATTCTGTACCTACTAACTTAGTTATTAAGTCAAAATTGTTACTAACATTATATGGATCTTTGATCTGCAATAAATGTTTTTTTTTTTTTTTTTTATAATTTCAGCCTCGGGCTATTGCCTTTACCTATATACCTCGGCATACCTATGAGTGCCTTTCATCTCTTGGTTAACAATCTACTATTTGTATAGTAATCAATCGCAATGTTTTTTCAGAGGAATATTTCGTCCTAGTGCGTGAATTTGTGAAGCAATATGGCGACCGGTTCGTGTTCAAAGTGTTCAACACGCGGATCCTCAACATTTGCGGCGCTAAGGATACAGAAGTAAGCATATTTTATAACAATTTTTTCATTTTTTTAACACATAAATTACATTTTAATTAAGATAAGTACAACTTAAAAGCTAAATCTAAAAAGAAATAATACTAAACTTAAAATAAACCTAGGTACTTAAAAATTCAACAATAATAGAAAAAATATACCCACCTATGAAAGGTCCCCCAAGTCCGTGGCCTGCGGAAGGGTGCCCATGAGGCTGGCTACATTACCGCGCTGGATGGCTATGCCTATTCGTTGATCTAGGATTGAGCCAGCCCTAGGGTCACCCGAGGTCTCAAGTATTTTTTTTTAATTTCCTGGAAAAGGATATGGGCGTCGCTGCTCCACGGCCTCTACCGACTCTACCTGCTAGGGTCTCTACCGAAAACGCCGTAAATATGTGGTTGTTTGTATTGTATTGTACTTGGCATATTTTTATTTATGTATGGCCTTATAAAATACAAAAAAAAACTTAAAATTTCCTAATAGTCAAAAAGCAAAAATAGTTTCGGGGCTGTCGTTCACGGAAAGTTATAGTTTGTCAAAGGACTGTCTCATTTCAAACATAGACAGAGAGAATCACACTATCTTTGTCTTACACTAGTACTAGCACCCAAAAGAAAAGGATGAGTATCAGTTTTTTGTTCTTATTTACTGACAAATTGGTTTGACCAACTCTACTTCAAATCTTTCTGCAGGTGGTTTTATCGCACTCTCGCAACATCACCAAAAGCAGCCACTACAAATTCGTGGAGCCGATGCTTGGGACTGGGCTGCTGCTGAGCACAGGTTTGTTTTCACATAACATGCATCACTATCATCATCATCACTATCACTATCACTACATAGTATAAAACAAAGTCACTTTCCTGTCTGTCTGTCTGTCTGTCTGTATGCTTAGATCTTTAAAACTACGCAACGGATTTTGATGCGGTTTTTTTTAATAGATAAAGTTATTCAAGAGGAAGGTTTATGTATAATTTGTTAACCCGTGCGCAGCCGGGGCGGGTCGCTAGTTACTTATAAAGTAGAGACGCGAAGCACGAAGAACTTCGTACATTGACCCGCTGTTCCCTATCTCTATCGCTGCCTATCTAATCACTAATAGTTGAATATAATTGTTTAACTTTTCTATCGATGGACAGGGAAACATTTTGTCTTATTAAAGAAAGAAAAACGATTGTAACCGATAAACAACACGAAGAATTACAAACCTTCAAGAAAAGAGCGTATTCCCATTTCAAAGGCCGGCAACGCACTTACAACCCCTCTGGTGTTGCAGTCCATGGGCGGCGGTAATCGCTTAACATCAGGGAACAAATCAATATATTTTATGAAATATTTTTTGATTGGCCGTGGCCGGGTGATCTAGTAGTGGTTAGGACGTTAGCCGCGCTGAAAACGCGGGTTCGATTCCCACTTCGGCCGCCGGTGGACTTGGTCACTTTTTCTTTGGTGTATATTTGTATATCCA
Source organism: Cydia amplana (assembly GCF_948474715.1). Taxonomy (NCBI): domain Eukaryota; kingdom Metazoa; phylum Arthropoda; class Insecta; order Lepidoptera; family Tortricidae; genus Cydia; species Cydia amplana. The sequence goes on from NC_086086.1 coordinate 14,734,637, forward strand.
TTTCAGTTTATAATATTATACAGTTGTAGTAATTATTTTCCGTCGTATTTCACGGAAACGTACGAACGTGTCTTGCTATTTCAGTCGGTCTCGGTACAAAAAATACTGAGGTTGACTGAAGTAGCATGACAAATACGAACGAGTCCGAGAAAGTACGATGGAAAACAATTAATACGCCTATACATTTCATAGGTAACAAATGGCACAGTCGTCGTAAACTCCTGACCCCAACGTTCCACTTCAACATCCTGAAGAACTTCGCCGTGGTCATGGAAGAGAGGAGCAGATCCTTCGTCCGGCAGCTTCGGGAGACCAAGGGGTCGGAGGTCGAAGTAGCTTCCCTCATCAAGGACTTCACTCTCTACACTATTTGTGGTAAGTGGTAAGTGAAAGGCCCGAGTGGACGCTCGAGTTGGGCGTGCAGCGGGGCGGGGCGTGCGGCGTGCATGTTAAACAAATGCAAGCGTATAGGAGCGGCCTTAGTACACGCTGCTCAAATTACTTGTGAGCCCGACGCCACGCTGCACGACCCGACGAACGCTCCGCTTCGAGCGTCCACTCAGGCCTTACACTAAGACTAACTAACTAACCATTTTGGCTCAGTGATCCAAAGTGAAAGTAAAGCGCTGGTGGCCTAGCGGTTAGAGCGTGCGACTTGCAATCCGGAGGTCGCGGGTTCAAACCCCGGCTCGTACCAATGAGTTTTTCGGAACTTATGTACGAAATATCATTTGATATTACCAGTCGCTTTTCGGTGAAGGAAAACATCGTGAGGAAACCGGACTAATCCCAATAAGGCCTAGTTTACCCTCTGGGTTGGAAGGTCAGATGGCAGTCGCTTTCGTAAAACCTAGAGCCTACGCCGATTCCTGGGATTAGTTGCCAAGCGGACCCCAGGCTCCCATGAGCCGTGGCCAAAATGCCGGGACAACGAGAGGAAGAAGATCCAAAGGGAGACCCTTGTTCAAAGAACTCAACCTCCTTACTTTGCCATCAATGTTTGTACTAGAGGTAGGTAAATTTGTAAAAACATATCCAGAACTTTTCACACAGTTAAAGAGTGTATGTAAATTTAATACTCGATACCCTACCAAACTTGTGCTGCCTAAAGCAAAATCCAAATTATGCAGCAGGAATTGTTACTGCATGGCAATAAAAGTGTTTAACAACATTCCAATAGAAATAAGAGAAAACCAACAACCGCTATTCTCTAGAAAATTACATGAATGGCTTATGAACAAGCAATTTTACTCCCTAAAAGAATATTTGGAATGTAAAGGTTTGTAGTTAGCACGTTTTTAATATTTTAATGACCTATTATGTTATTTATTAATTTGTTATTTTATAGTTATAGCTAAATGTTGTTGTTGTTTATGTTTTAATCTGGAAATGTTTAACAAAGCCCCCTATTCAATGTCAATTAAAATATATAACCAAATACCTCAGAATATAATAGTAGTTTATGCAACAGTGATATAATAAGGGTTCTTAAAATTCAAGGGTCGAAGTTACAAAACGAGACGTAGTCGAGTTTTGTAAAAAAAGACCCGAGAATTTTAAGAACCAATTATGAGCTGTTGCATACATTACTTTTTCTATGACAGCTGCAGCAAAAAAAAAAAAAAAAAAAAAAAAAAGTTATTATTAAAACAAAAAGAGATTATTAAAAAAAAAAGTTATTATTAAAAAAAAGAGTTGTTATTTAAAAAAAATTGAGTTATTATTTAAAAAAAAAAGAGTTATTATTTAAAAAAAAAAAGAGTTATTATTGTAAATGAAAACATACCTCTTTCAATCAAGATGATCGGAACTTGTATCTTTAAAAAAAATAAAGCAGTTGTATTATACTCATAAGATGACTGCTAGCAGTCATCTTATGAGCCTATAGACAAAGCATTCAAATGACATTGCTTTAGATATCACTGTCAGTCATTTAATTGACACATTTGAGTGCTGGAGTAGAAAAAGATAATAACGAACTACCCAACCTTCGTAAATAAACTAAAATCATACCTAATGATTGAATGTCCATATACTCTACAAGAGTTTATGGACAGTTAGCTCAAGCTCTAGTTTTAGACGGTGCTTAACTGTTTTAATTTTTATGCGTATTGTTGGAAGTATTATGTTATATATTAGTTATACTTAGATTAAATAGTCATTAATGTAGCCACGCCCTAGTAGGGTCCATGAATGTACTAACTAACATAAGAACACCGTGTAATATTACTGAATCGCGATTAGAAAGGGATTGAGATAGCTGTCAATCCATATTGATTTTGACGTAAGTGTATGGAAATCTGTTATTTCTAATCCCTTTCTGATCGCGGCATGATAATACCATGGTTGCAATAAAGAATTATGAATTATGAATTAAATTAATTTAGTTGTACCTAGCTTTTAGATTTAAGAAATATTGCGTGCTGGACCTCGGCAGATTGTGATGGACTTTTTGTATATACTAACACCTTTTGTACTCACTTTCATGCAATAAAAAATTATGATTATGATTATGAAAGTGAATCTTGGCCTCCGAAACGAGAGCTTCCTGCCAGTTACCCGCCGATCCGCCGGATACACTGTACAGTCAGCAGCCATAGTTGCTAAGCGGGCGAGGTGTTCAAAATGATATTGACACGACTTTATTGTTAAGAGAATAAGAGCGCGTTAAGGTAATTTTGAACACCTCGCCCGTGTTCCACCTCGCCTTAAAATAAAAATAATCCTATTTCAGACTATCTTGGCCCATGGTTTGGTTAATAGTACCTTATTACACTACACAACAACAAAATACTAAATATAGATATTAATTACAAAAAGAAAGAAACCGGCCAAGTGCGAGTCGGACTCACGCACGAAGGGTTCCATTATTTAAAAAATCACGTTTGTTGTAATGGGAGCGAATATTATTTGTTGTTATAGCGGCAACAGAAAAACATCATAATATCAACTGAGCTATCACGGTTCATGAGATACAGCCTGGTGACAGACAGACAGACGGACAGTGGAGTCTTAGTAATAGGGTCCCGTTTTTAGAACCCTAAAAAAAGAAAATAAATAAATCTTAAAAACTAATACAGACGGACAGGCGCACGCACTTAGGGTTACCAGATACAAATTTTGGAATTTCCTGACAAAATTCCTGATTTCCGAATATTTCTCCTGACATTCATATTTTTCGCGACGACGGGGGGGGGGGTCTCTAGCCGTTAGCGATGGCCATCCGATTGAGCCGAGCGCGTCATGTATATGTATGCTTGATTTGCTGAGATTTGTTAATTAATAATTATGACGTTATTGATAAGTTGAGTGGATCTCATTTATTATTTTTTTACAATGTTTTTGAAGGTACTTTATAATAAAGTCTATCAATTCAAAAAATTCCTGACATTTTCGTGTTCCGTCCCCATTCCTGACAAAAGGCCAAAATTCCTGACATGTCAGGAAAATTCCTGTCATCTGGTAACCCTACACGCACTGAAGCGTGTGCCTCGTCCCAAATAAGTCCCAATGTCGTTGGGCAGTTATTGGGCAGTCCGCCCGTTCAGCGAGCGAAGTAGGCCATAAATATCAATTCTTCCTTCCTCGCAAAGCTAAAGTGTGGAATGAATTGCCTTCGGTGTTTCCGGTCCGTTAAAACCTTGAAGAAAAAAGTCTTCCTTCTTAAGAAAGAAGAAAAGAAAGAAAAAGCATTTATTAGCACAATAACAAACTTAAAAACTAACAAAAGAGAACACAAAATGAGAGGTTGCGCTAAATGGTCCTCACTCAGCTAGGTGTCACGGTATGAGCCACATGGCACACTCCGCGACGCTGATTTTCAGTAAGGCCCAGTGGATGGACTAGGTGGCACTCAGTAATGGACACAATGTACAAAAATAAGGGAAAACTTAAGTAAAACTAAAATTAAACATTAACAATCAAATCAAATTAGAAATTAGCCTATAAGTCATCTGTATGTTTGTGTGTATTGTAACCTCCCACTACCTACTTACTTACTTACCATAATATAAACACCCTCTTTAGATTTACCCTTAGAATATGGCCATGTGATTTAGTCGTGATCGTCTAGTCTAGCGTTAGGACCCCTCGAAGTGAACCGCGGTACCCTAAGTTCTTTAATGAGTATCAGCTAAATTTTGGACTCTGATTTTACTTCCAATTACCTGGACTTTAGGAAAAATATATTACAATATTGAAAGCGCGTTTTGTTATGATGTTAACGAATAACTTACTAGAATAATTTATTAAAATACAGAAATAGTACCAAAAGTTACCAGAATTTATTATTGTAATGTAAATGGAGTTATATAGTAACAGCACCAGTCATGGGACATTTAAGAGGAAATTTGGAGTATTTGTGATATTTCCCTGATACCGGCAAAAGTTCTACCGCTTAGCGTGTTTAAAGATGAAAATCCTATCCATCTTTTATGTTTCAGGCGTGTTATATCAAAGATACTGCAATTAGTTTCCACATAATTTACAAATTAAAACTATGCCTTTTTTCTCCAGTCATGGACACCAAAGCTCCAGTAATGGTACCCCGGTAATGGACGTGGATCCAGTAATGGGCCCCCTATAATGGACATACCCTATCAGTATAAGATATTGGAACAGGGAATACATTTTTGGCAAAAAACTAGTTATTAGTCATATTTGGTATAAGCTTTTATGTAAGAATGTATTTTTCTTTTCACAGCCAACTAATACTCATCAAGACAATTCTAACAAACCCAAACACAATAAGGTTGCGTTTATTACAGAGTTCCCATGGCCACCTCCTGTCTCCATCATGAGATCAGGTCCATGTTATCATAATATTGCATTGTCATCCGATTTGCTTACGTATTCAAAATTTCAACTCAATCGGAAATCCGAAAGTGGCTCAAATTCAACTTCCAAGATTTGAACCACACTAACTAACAGGCATGTTAAATAAAATTTTGTAAAAACGATATAAATTTTTTCTACTCCCGTATTTTTATTTGTCATTTAAAGGGTCGTGCACACACCTTTAAACCCCTCTCTTATAGTTGTCAAGACAAGTCTTTAGTCTATTCCCCAAAAAAGTATTTGTGCATACACGCAGTATCTTTTTGGCACTTTTACGATACTTCGTGTAATCACCACTTAAAAAATATTGTATGGAATACATTGTTGCCAACCTAATTTTAATTGTCATTTCTGCCAGATGAGTGAACCATAGACATGTTTTGGTCACATCATCATCATCATCATCATCAGTTTTCATCTTTATAGGGCTGTATCTCCTAAACCGTGCGTCGTAGCGCAAAAATAATAAAATGTTCATTCCTCTGTAAGAAACCCCTAATTAATATTATAAAAAAAAAATAAAAAAAAACAAAACAAAACTTTATAATACTGTATCTCCTAAACCGTGCGTCGTAGCGCAAAAATAATCAAATTTTCGTTTCCCTTTGAAACCCCAAAGTAATATTTAAAAAAAGCGGCCAAGTGCGAGTCGGACTCGCCCATGAAGGGTTCCGTATTTAGGCGATTTAAGACGTATAAAAAAAAAACTACTTACTAGATCTCGTTCAAACCAATTTTCGGTGGAAGTTTACATGGTAATGTACATCATATATTTTTTTTAGTTTTATCATTCTCTTATTTTAGAAGTTACAGGGGGGGGGGACACACATTTTACCACTTTGGAAGTGTCTCTCGCGCAAACTATTCAGTTTAGAAAAAAATGATATTAGAAACCTCAATATCATTTTTGAAGACCTATCCATAGATACCCCACACGTATGGGTTTGATGAAAAAAAAATTTTTGAGTTTCAGTTCGAAGTATGGGGAACCCCAAAAATTTATTGTTTGTTTTCTATTTTTGTGTGAAAATCTTAATGCGGTTCACAGAATACATCTACTTACCAAGTTTCAACAGTATAGTTCTTATAGTTTCGGAGAAAAGTGGCTGTGACATACGGACGGACAGACAGACGGACAGACGGACAGACGGACAGACGGACAGACAGACAGACATGACGAATCTATAAGGGTTCCGTTTTTTGCCATTTGGCTACGGAACCCTAAAAACACGAAAAACAAAACAAAATAAAAAAAAAGAAAGAAAAATGTTTATGGGTTACATCTCCTAAACCGTGCGTCGTAGCGCAAAAATAATAAAATGTTCATTCCTCTGTAAGAAACCCCTAATTAATATTAAAAAAACAAAAAAAATATATATATATTTATAAGGCTGTATCTCCTAAACCGTGCGTCGTGGCGGAAAAATAATAAAATTTTCGTTCCCCTTAAGAATCCCACGCACTGAACAACCTATCACATTAGGACATTAAACAATCATCATCATCTATTCTTATTATTATTTCATTGCATTTCAAAGTAAGTGCTTGGTCGTAGAAAAAGTATTGTATGCAACGTTGTTTAACTGAGTCAAAAAATACTCGTGGCGTCTTTATTAACAATTTTCGGCTTCACGCCACTCGCCTTTTTTGACCCCTCTTAAACAACGGTTGCATAAAATACTATATCCGAAGTCCGAGTAGACTTCCTGACATAGTTCGTAACTACATTATACCTACTTCTGTATTATTTAAACATGAAATTACGCCATGGCAAGCATCATTATGTAAATTGTAAGTTATCCCATCATAGGAGGTATGCAGTTTTAGAGCTCCTATAATGGGATTGGGCAAAATACCATTATTTTTTATACATCTCTAGAGACACAAAATAGTGTGTTGTATACCTTATTTCATGGTAAATGCAATTAACAAAACACATTCTAGTTTACACCAAGTTATAATTAATTACAATTTAATATATGAACTCACCTCTCTTAGCGAAGTTGTTAAGAATTCTTACTAGTTATATTTTTCGGTGACACGACAACTTTTGGGTTGACGCCAATTTCTTAAAAAGTAACCGAAATTAATAAAAATTCAAACTTAAACAGCTCTATGACTCTTATTTATGGTAAAATATTGCCAGTGTTCATAAACTACTTTTAGATACTTATTTTAGAGGATTTGTGGTTTTATGTCCCATTACCGGTTCCACGTCCATTATAGGGTCCATTACATTATTTTACTTGAAGTGATATTATTTAGGTAAATGCAGCATATATGATAATATGAATATAAAAGAAATATATTTGTTAAAATGAGTTTAAAAATGGGGTTTGTAAAAGCCTGCTACAATCTATTAAGCCTCCGGGATAACATATGAGTAGCACTCCTGGGGTAAGCCCATTTACACCCTAGCATTTAATATTATTATCTACCAGCTTCTATTCGAAATATGCTACCCATACGCTCGATGCAGGATTGGGGGCTCCTAGTCCAATCAGCAAGGTCAATTGGAACTCCTACCCTACCTCTTTAGCCAGACGGGCTATGACCAACACTTCGGAACCTATGCGTGCCTAGATGACTATGAAGAGAAGTGTCAAAGTATCCATCAGTCATCAAAATTACTATTCTTTTTTATTTCAAAAGCTAGGGATGCGAATCCCATTTCCATTCCCCAGAACTAAAATATAAACTGTATTTCTAGTCTTTTAGAAGTATAAACGAAGTACTAAGTGTATTTGTTAAAAATGTACTATATTTTATGAGACTGAAATATCAAGATGAGCATTATTTCACTCAAATCATCCTTTGGATTACTCTTGCCTGGGATTAGGTTCCCTAAAACAGCTAGACGTCGATTTTCTATCTCCGAATAGACTGTGTTCCTAATCCCAGCTTGATATTTAAGATTTTATTGTGTAAATACCTTAGAAACATGATTGTAATACTCAGTACCTCGTCTTTACACCAGAAAACCAGAATTTCATAAATAAAAATAGAGATAAGATTTTACATTAATTATTTTCCCCAAATAAATTAAAATATTGGAAGATTTAAGCAGTTGAAACCCTATACCTATTTACGCACAATTTTAGTTTAGCAAGACCGTAGTTGAAGTCCCTTAAAAAGAGAAATACATCAGTTTTACAGACCAAGACTAGAACGAACCCTAAATTCCGAATAATTAGTGTGTGAATTTACCCTAAACCTACCCTTGTCCCTACTCTAGTATAACCAAAGCACAGTTCGTACTTACCATCGACCTGGTACTTTGGAATATACGCAAGTGTATCCCTACTAAGAAGCTGTAAGAGTTCGGCGAGCGATTCCGAGAATGCAACCTAACAGCTCGTGGTCTTGTCTCCCCCCATGGCGGGTTGCACAGAGGCAGGGTGGCAACATGGGTAAGACAGGGCCCTATTATGTATATAAGTGGTATAAATATAGTAGTTTATGCAACAGTGATATAATAAGGGTTCTTAAAATTCAAGGGTCGAAGTTACAAAACGAGACGTAGTCGAGTTTTGTAAAAAAAGACCCGAGAATTTTAAGAACCAATTATGAGCTGTTGCATACATTACTTTTTCTATGACAGCTTCAGCAAAAAAAAAAAAAAAAAAAAAAGAAAAAAAAAAAAAGTTATTATTAAAAAAGAGTTATTATTAAAAAAAAGAGTTATTATTAAAAAAAAAGAGTTATTATTTAAAAAAAAATGAGTTATTATTTAAAAAAAAAAAGAGTTATTATTTAAAAAAAAAAGAGTTATTATTGTAAATGAAAACATACCTCTTTCAATCAAGATGATCGGAACTTGTATCTTTAAAAAAAATAAAGCAGTTGTATTATACTCATAAGATGACTGCTTGCAGTCATCTTATGAGCCTATAGACAAAGCATTCAAATGACATTGCTTTAGATATCACTGTCAGTCATTTAATTGACACATTTAAGTGCTGGAGTAGAAAAAATATATTTAATATACGAAGCCTCCAAATACTGTAGATTTCAAATGGGCCCAGATTACTCCGGATGGTGCGCATGTGACACCCCCACTATTCATCTAACAGCTGGACATTGGAGAGCTAAGGAGGGAGACGTTTTTCACCTTCTATGTTGGTAAAGAGAAGGTGCCAAGATAACCCTCATCTTGGAACAAAAAGACTCCTAGACAGCTCACGTTTAACACCGCAAGGGGTGAGCGGTCCAGTCGGACAAACAGTCAGTCCAAACAATGATCTGGTTTTTAAACTATATAGCAAAAGACCCCATAGTAAAACACTAAAATAACTAGGTTCAATTTTACGAACCAAACTACTCACAAAATCAAACTAACTAAACACAGAAGTGAAATTCTCTTAAACACCGTTATCTAAGTTCAGTTTTATGACGATATTGTCCCCACAAAACCAAACACAGACACGCCTTCCAAGCCCCTGTTATGCAACGATATTGTCCCTGCATAACGTGACGGCACTTAGAAAACACAGTGTAGAAAACTTCACTATAACAACACACAGTAGCAAAGAACCCCCGCAATAGCCCAAGTTCAGTTTTACGACGATATTGTCCCCGTAAAACTAAACACAGACACAATTTCCAAGTTCCTGTTATGCAACGATATTGTCCCTGCATAACGTGGCGGCACTTAGAAAAACACTGCATAGGAAACTTCAATATATTTAAATCCCGTACTCGGTAACAAAGAATCTCCACAAAAGTCTAAGATCAGCTTTACGACGACATTGTCCCCGTAAAACCAAACACAGACACCATTTCCACGTTTAAATTCACCAGGATAATTCCAAGCGAAAACAAACATAGTAACAGTAGTAGAGGAACTTTGCTCACCGAATATTTAAACGCCCGAGAACCAGAGTCACTGCTAGCCGATGGTTGAAGAATGAATGAATACCGGCGGTCCGCTCCTGCCTTTTATACTCTTTTACTGGCGACATACTGGCGACATACTGGCGACACAATGGCGACATAACGGCGACATACTGGCGACATAACGGCGACACACATTAATCAGAAAGTACCAGGATACCATGACTGAGGAAGAGGTTATTTGCCCCGTACCTATTAGCGATATGCAACCGACGACCAGTGATTTATTAAGACAAATGTTTACCAAAAGTACCAGGCTACCATAACCGAGGAAGAGGTCAAAAGTCGTAAAGTTCGATGCTACCAAGATCTATCCCTTTCACGCTTGCGTCTTAGAGAAAGACGGAGATATTCTCAATGACGTCTACGCACACATTCACAGGCAATAATCGGGTAGTCAGTTTGAGTAGACTAAATTGTAATAAAAAGGAACGCTTTATGGCCCCTCTACACGCACGAACCTGCAAGCATTATTTTACTTTGGGATACTTTTAGTCTCTTTCCGAAAAACACTCCTGTGTGGAAGTATTTTACGTTCACCAGTAGCAAACATACTCAAAACATAGCGGGAAGTTTAAAATCTTAGGAGTTTTGGACTGTTTGTATTAACGCTGTACTAGGAGTTCAGACTTCAATACGACCGAACGTCACGCTGTCAATGTCACTGTCATTCTAATGCCAAAAGTTCACATATTTGGGTTAGTTTCAACTTGTGATGGTTATTTTACGCAAGTTATTAATCTAAATAGCAAAAAAAATTTATAGTGGGTTATATATTTAATGAAACCACAAGTGGTAAAATATGAAAACGTGTGCTTCAAATTGTAATTGTTACACTATTCATTGGAATCATGTATGAAATACGCGACTGAAAGGGATTTTACTATTCAAGGTATTTCTTTCTAGTTTGTGTGTTTTGTAATGAACAAATTAGGTTAATACTAGGTATGTAATAGGCATACGACCAGTCACAGTATGTATGTAAATGTCTATGTGATTGGTGTGTGTGTGTGTGTGTGTGTGCACGGTTGCCTAAGTGTTGCATTTTTGTTTGGCCAGTATGTACTTACGGAGGTGAATTTTAAAGGTGGACACGGTTTTAGAATTTCGTACTGGTGGTGGCAAATCATTCCAACACTTAAGTTGGCAACCCCTTATAATTCCCTTTTGTCTGCTTGTTTGCCACCTAAATTATAAAAAAAGTTGCGTAGAAATAGAATCCTGTTGTTACAAAACTGTATTCACGCACTATAGTTCGTTTTTAGGGTTCCGTAGCCAAATGGCAAAAAACGGAACCCTTATGGATTCGTCATGTCTGTCTGTCTGTCCGTTCGTCCGTCTGTCCGTCTGTCCGTCCGTATGTCACAGCCACTTTTTTCCGAAACTATAAGAACTATACTGTTGAAACTTGGTAAGTAGATATACCTATTCTGTGAACCGCATTAAGATTTTCACACAAAAATAGAAAAAAAAAACAATAAATTTTGGGGGTTCCCCATACTTAGAACTGAAACTCAAAAAAAAATTTTTTATCAAACCCATACGTGGGGTATCTATGGATAAGTCTTCAAAAATGATAATGGGGTTTCTAATATCATTTTTTTCTAAACTGAATAGTTTGCGCGAGAGACACTTCCAAAGTGGTAAAATGTGTCCCCGGGGCCCTGTAACTTCTAAAATAAGAGAATGATAAAACTAAAAAAAATATATGATGTACATTACCATACAAACTTCCACCTAGAGATCTAGTAAGTAGTTTTTTTTAATACGTCATAAAAACGGAACCCTTCATGGGCGAGTCCGTCTCGCACTTGGCCGCTTTTTTTAGCATTAGAAAGAACGTTTTAAAAGCGATCTTGAAATGTATTTTTATTAAAAATCACCATTGAAAAATAAGTCACAGCAAATATATTAGAATTAAAAATCATATATCGGGTACGATCTTTTACATTATTTTGCTATAAGTAATAAAAACTAATTTTTTAAAGCGTTTTTCACTATTTTTTTAATAAAAAGACACGTCAAGATTGTTTACCTTCTTTTTAATGCTAAAAAAATGAACTATAATACTATAATGAGCAATGAAAGGCATTGAACTATTATTTAATTTATTACTAACGTATAGAACCAGCACAAAGAACCAGTATTTTGCGCCATGAGTTGATCTTGTTTTGACATCAAACCAAACAAGCGGAGCGTGAAATGCGCTAAATGCGTAAGTGCCATGAATTCTACGGTGCTTACGACATTATGGTCGCCGACGTTAATTTCATTCTTTGGTGTTGCTTCTCTATAGTAATTATATGTACATACCTACTTACCTTTGTGTTTATTGCGGCAAAGGGGAAAAACTCCAACTTACATCATCATCACTCGCATTTTTTTTCACAGAAACCGCCATGGGCATCAGCCTAGATCTAGACAAGTCTGAGCCAGCGTTAAACTATCTCGACGCCGTCATTAACATCGGACCTTTAATCTTAGAGAGAAACTTATGCTTCTGGCTGCAATCGGACCTCATTTACCACAGATTACCCGCTGGTAGACGGCACGAAAAATACTTGAAAACAATCCACTCTTTTGCCGATAATCTTATTCATGGGAGAAAACAGCAGAGACTGAGAGATATGGAAGAGTTTGAGACAGAAGAAGTTGGAGTTAAAAGGCGGTTGGCGTTTTTGGATCTCTTGTTGGAAGTGGAGAGTAAAGGGGAAATAGATTTAGAGGGGATCAGAGAGGAAGTTAATACGTTCATGTTTGAGGTGAGAAAACGCTCGCTTGTTCAGTGGTTTGGTTTTGTATGATTGTTTTATATGTATAAATTTTTTATAGTATATAATCGTTATGTTGTATCTTATTGCTGTGTAACTTTTTCTTGTTTAACTATTTGTTCACTGTATGAAATTTCATGTATTTTTCTTCTTGTGTGTTACCTTCCGTGATTCTTCTCACTTGATGGTCTCATCGGAAGACCGGCGCTGGAAGCCACCAGCAACATGCAGAGATGAGGCCATTTCGTGGCACTTTAAACTTATTTTGTGTTTTCTTTTATATTATGTATTGTCTCGTTTGTTTGTGCTTACGAATAATAACTAAAATAAATTTATTTTCAGGGCCATGACACTACCGCGAATGCCTTAATTTTTGGCATAATGTTATTGGCTGACCACCCAGAAGTACAGGTGCGTATGTTGCGATATCTTGAACGTACAGTCAGCTGCAGAGATAACTGATTCACTCTGCATAGAAATTTGTTTGCATGGGGGTCAAAGCTGTGCAGTGAACTGTACATTTGAGTTGAGATGTAGGGAATTTAGGAATCAGGGGGACATTGTCCCTTTTATCCCATTATTAAGAAAGGTTAGTGTTTGGAAGAGAATCCGTTTTTAAACCAGCCTTCATATGATAGGCAACGTAGAGTATTTGTTACCTATTTTTGGCATATTTTTAACCTACTCAAATTCCAGGATAAAATTCGTGAAGAATATCGCAAAATAATCGGCGAGGCGGATCGCTCGTTCACCATGTCCGACTTCACCGAAATGAAGTATCTAGAGGCTGTGATCAAGGAGACGCTCCGCCTGTATCCCAGCGTGCCGTTTATTGGACGGACCGTTACTGAGGACTTTATGCTCGGTGAGAAGGAAAAGTTATGGTTTAAAACATTTATTATATTCTGGTTTCAGTATTTATTGTTATAGCGGCAACAGAATATATCATTAGTGAAAATTTCAACTGCCTAGCTATCGCATGAGATATAGCCTGGTGACAAACAGACGGACAGCGGAGTTCATCATCATCATTGGCCAAGACATCCATAGCAGATGATTGTTGCAGCGTCAGGTAAAATCAGGTGTTGCGGGGAGGTTGATTGCAGCGTCTGCGATGACTGAAGAGTCCAATGTCACAGGGCGGACACGCCATACATCAAAAATTATTTGCGTTTATATGTGTGCGCGGCACGTCTGTACACGCGTCATTGAGTTTCTGACGGAATCCTGACATGCTCTCAGTAGAGCGACTTACGCACACATTCATGTCGCGGCCTGTCGCGGGCGAGGTAATCCGAATCGGGGCGGGGCGGTGCGTGTCCGTTCTGTATGATAATACTATTACTTATTCTGTGCCAATGTCCAATACCAGAGCGGCATTTTCTGCCACAGCAATAGGGTAATGAGCGTTTCTTTTATTTTTTGCCATTTTTATTTATTGTGACCTTTTTTGCCACTTTTGTGTTATCTCTACTCAGAATCACGAGCTCTTTCGATCCTAATAGGGTAAAAAATGTCCCAGAGTTTTTCCTATTGTGTTACCATTTCCCCATATACTTTGTATGGTGGTAACAAAAGGAAATTTTAGGACACCATTCTTCTCCTATAAGGATGAAAAGGGCTCGCGATCCTGACTAGAAATAACACAATATTGGCAAAAAATTTCACAATATCTAAAAATGGCAATAAATATAAGAAACGCTCTAATAGGGTCCAGTTTTTACCCTTTGGGTACGGAACACTAAAAATGAAATTGACGAAACATATATGTCCAGATGACGTGCGAGTGCGCGCCGGCACCCAAGTCGCTCTCCGGATCTACGACCTCCAGCGATGCCAGGACCTGTTCCCAGAACCTCACGAGTTCAAGCCGGAGAGGTTCTTGGAGACAGACCACAGGCCCTACGCTTTCGTGCCCTTCAGCGCCGGCCCTAGAAACTGCATCGGTAAGATATCTTCAATTGAAAGCAAAAGATTAGACCCGGGTATGTCCTTAAGAGGAAAGAGGAATGCTGCTTCTCCATTCAAACGTAGTCCATTTCACCCTCTGAATATTGACATTATGAATTTTTTTTACATAATTTGTTGTATATTTATTTACCATACGTTTGCTGCTGCTCTACGTTCGACTTTTTTAGATCTTTTGATTATTCTAAGAGCAAAAAACAGAATTAATAAAAAAATTGAAATTTTATTTCTTCTTCACTTGTGTTATTTATTACAAATTAAGTTTAAACACATTTGTTAAAACTACCTACGCTACAAAACTAAAACGAATACCTATAAAATAAAATGGGTGACTTAAATTTAGTTATTTTTGCGTCAGTCAAAGTTCGGATAATTATTCAGTGTAATTTTTATGAAAAACGACTCGCATTACCACTTATTTAGGGTGAAAAAACCCGTAGTCTTCCAGTAAGATAATTAATGATTTCCCCCGCCAAGTTAACCCTTCGACGACTTCGACTTAACCTTTACTTAGCATTAACCTAATAACCTAGATTCCGTTATAAGCTGAAAGGTCAGTCATCCATTACCATTTATTTTAACAGAAAAATTAGTTCACAAGACTTTTCCCTCTAAGAGTTGTTAAAAATACGTAAAAGCAAGTTTAAAAGCCGGGTCGTGATCAGGATGCCATTCTTGTATGATCGCCGAGTTTGGGTGAATCTATTAAGTTTTCCCATATGTGATTATGTACCTATTATCTCGTTCGCTCATACCCAGAACATGCAAAATATGGAATCAAATACAATCGTATTCACCAGAATATGTTTACAAATGGAAGCTTACCGATAATTAACTTAAGATAATCTGTGGTCGTTCACGCAAAGGGACGTCAATCAAGTTGTGTCAACCCTAATAATAATAATTGCTTGGGCCTTGCCCCGCTGCTGGCGGCACCCTAGGTTAGGTTTTTTTCAATATGTTTATAAGTATTTTGTATTGTTTTTGTAAGTGTTTTTGTATTTTATTTTTATATCCATATTATAAAATAACCTAACTTAAGCTTGAAAACAAATAAAGAGAATAATTGCTCGGAGCAATGCTGAGCCGAACGTGGCCGAGTTTGCCCGAAGTCAGTACGGCTACCATCAGTTTATCACTGACATAAACGCCGTCGAGAACGTAATTTACTTTCTATACATCTCGCTCGTACTCGCATATCAGTGCAAACGAGATGTATAGAAAGTAAATTACGTTCTCGATAGCGTAAATGTCAGTTTTGACACTGTCAGTGACTCATGGTACGGGCTCTGGAGTGTCTCCCCTGGAGCACACTAAGTTTCCCGTTAGTGTGGCCCCGGCATTACACTGGTCCCGAAAATTCCCCCGCACTCGCGCTACAAGGGAACACAGCCTAAGTGCATGTCCGTTCGTGTTCAATTCACGCATGGCTTGGTAAAATGAGTGGTTCTTATACTTAACTTTTCAACCAACAAAACTTTGAAGGACGTAGGTACTCAGTCTTTCTCTTTGATCGCTCTTTTTAGGGTTCGGTACCAAAAAGGTAAAAAGGAACCCTTCTGGCGCAACTCTGTCCTTCCGTCCGGCTGACTGTCTGCTACGTAAGCTATCAATTTGAAATTTGGAATAGTAACTAGCGGCCTGCCCCGGCTTTGCACGGGTTAGCAAATTATACATAAACCTTCCTCTTGAATCACTGTATCTCTTAAAAAAACCGCATCAAAACCCGTTGCGTAGTTTTAAAGATGTAAGCATACATAGGGACAGACAGCGGGAAGCGACTTTGTTTTATACTATGTAGTGATGTAGTGAATAAGGCTAACCCAGACGCATTGAAAGTGTTATTTTTTAACTAGGGATCAAACCCTTTTTTTTACGTTGGAGAAATGCGTTTACGCATGCCATCTGGTCCGGGGGAACCAGCGGGGATGACGGACTAACCGCTGGAGGACTACTGTCTAAAACCACTGTGACAATGTGTAGGGGTTAGAGAAAGGCAAAGGGATGGTACTCACAGCTCCTCCTTTGAATTGTCCAAATTACAGTACACTGTTCCCTGTGCAGTGCCCTTTGGTTTCGGAAGGCACACGTGACACTGAGGGTGCAGAACTTCACCCTTTCAAGTTCCTTTTTGAAGAGTCCGGGACGCACACGCGCGAGTGGCAAGCTCGGAGGCAGATCGTATTCTGCCAAGCGTTCCCGAATGATCGCCATGAGTTATGATTTTGGGGCGGGGAGGGTAGTTGGAAACTGCACATTGTCACACCACCAACGAGTGCCGATTCAGCTATCAGCATTTGACCGCGTGCTAGACCAAACCCTAGTTTTATGGTATTTTTGAAGGTTGGGTTTGGGTCTTGGGCACAGTAACCGTGGCGATGAACGACAAGAAACAGTTGATTCATGCACCCATATGTATGAACAACCGCATTGAAACTCATTTATCACTCACAGAGCACTTTAATGGGGACGCGAAAGTTTGAAATGGGATGTGCGCATTAAATATTTAACGGTGAAAGTGCTTCTGTATCGCTAACTGCGTCTTGTGGGGAACCACTTCCATATTAACAATTTGTCAATCTCGTGTTAATTCATACATTCAATCTCATCAAAGGATTCAAAAGCTACCACTATTCTCTAAAAGCTCTACAAAAAGACATATCTTTCTACATGTAATTATACTTTTAAATGCCAGTTGTAGACATATACCTACCTACAGGATTTTTAGGGTTCCGTAGCCAAATGGCAGAAACCAGAACCCTTATAATATGGATTCGTCATGTCTGTCTGTCTGTCTGTCCATCCGTATGTCACAGCCACTCTTTTCGAAACTATAAGAACTATACTGTTGAAACTTGGTAAGTAGATGTACTTATTCCGAGAACCGCATTAATATTTTCACACAAAAATAGAAAAAAAAAACAATAAATTTTGGGGGTTCCTCATACTTAGAACTGAATTTTTTCCATCAAACTCATACGTGTGGGGTATCTATGGATAGGTCTTCAAAAATGATATTGAGGTTTCTAATATAATTTTTTTCTAAACTGAATAGTTTGCGCGAGAGACACTTCCAAAGTGGTAAAATGTGTCCCCCCCCCCCTGTAACTTCTAAAATAAGAGCATCATGCTAAAAAAACTAAAAAAAATATATGATGTACATTACCATGCAAACTTCCACCGAAAATTGATTTGAACGAGATCTAGTAAGTAGTTTTTTTTATACGTCATAAATCCCCTAAATACGGAGCTCTTCATGGGCGAGTCCGACTCGCACTTGGCCGCTTTCTGTTTTACGAATCTCTGAGGGGTGAATATGTAGGTCATACTGAACAACTTTTACTAAGGGTCCCACCCAATTTTTTAAAATTTGACTACGGGTACATTTTGGAACAATACTCAATATTTAATTGCAATTTCAACAAAGTAATTGAACAGGTGGTAAACTAATAAACTTATAAGCTAGGTTTTTGTGAACCCTGTTGGGCACTGCAATATACTATTTACAAGTCCAAGGAGAGGAGAAGTTGTGATTAATTATCTTAATAAGCAATAATTATAAGCAAATGTAAAATGTAATCCTCAGATATCAATTTTCATAATAATTCTTGAGGCGCCATTCAGGTTAACTTACAAATGTGACGTTCCACGGCAAAAGGTACCTTATGGCACTTGGCGCTTACGTCGCATAGCGCCGCAATAATAATAGCGCGCGGCGGCGGAGCGGCGTTAATAATAGCGTAAGCGCCAAGGGCCATAAGGTACCTTTATCCGTGGGACGTCACAAATTATTTTGGCATTGTCAATTTTCAAATTCGCTAATGTATTTATTCCAGGTCAACGTTTCGCCATGATGGAGATGAAATGCGTGCTCAGCATGATCTGCGACAACTTCAGACTGGAGCCGAGGGTCAAGGACCACCGGCCGGCGCTGGCGGCGGACTTAGTGCTGCGGGCCGTCGAACCCATCCACGTGCGCTTCCTGCCAAGATAATAAAACAAAATTCATATCTACAATACAATATATTTATTTCAGACCATGTCCATAGTGTTAGTTACATTCCCTTAATACAATACAATACAAATACTCTTTATTGCACACCTCATTACAGAAAACAATACAGATAATACAGGAAGAAGAGGTTAAACAACAGGCGGTCTTATCGCTAAAAAGCGATCTCTTCCAGACAACCTTTAGGTAGCGGAAATTAATAAATTTATGTCATGTCAGTAGGTGTTTCATATTCAATATATGAATTTTAGCACAGAAAAACACAATACAAAACAGTATAACACAAATAAAAATAAAATAAAATAAGATACATATACATACACATATACACACACATATATATACATATAAAAAATAAACGTAAATAATCCTATGTTAGCGAAACCTATAAAATTATTATTATAAATTATATCTGCTGCTCCCAAAAGTACAAAACAATACAATAACAGTTTTGAATGATTCACGGTTAGTTTCACTAGACTTATCTACTAGTCTTAGTAATAGGGACCCGTTTTTACCCTTTTTGTGCGGAACCCTAAAAATAACAATGTCACTGCCATATTGATTTTTTCCTGTTTTTATTGCGTAAGAGATCGTGCTTATCTATCTCTTTCTATCGCGGGGTATTAAAAAACCGGCCAAGTGCGAACCGAACTCGCGCACGGAGGGTTCCGCACCATCAACAAAAAATAGAGCAAAACAAGCAAAAAAACGGTCACCCATCCAAGTACTGACCCCGCACGACGTTGCTTAACTTCGGTCAAAAATCACGTTTGTTGTATGGGAGCCCCACTTAAATCTTTATTTTATTCTGTTTTTATTAGTATTTGTTGTTATAGCGGCAACAGAAATACATCATCTGTGAAAATTTCAACTGTCTAGGTCACGGTTCGTGAGATACAGCCTGGTGACAGACGGACGGACGGGCGGACGGACGGACAGCGGAGTCTTAGTAATAGGGTCCCGTTTTTACCCTTTGGGTACGGAACCCTAAAAAGTGACGCTTGCTTGCACGACGTGGTGATAACACCCATCCATAATATAGAAGATTATTCAAGTTTAAGCCGTGGCACGAAATATATAAGGTTGTTTTTTGAAGGGTTTCTTGTAGGTTTCTAAAAAAATAAAGGAAAGATATCCGAGATTTATTTTCGCTAGTAAATATCATGGAATTTATGGATACTAGCTGTGCCCCAGGCTTCGCGTGGGACGATTAGAGTAGGACCAAGTTAACTCTGCACGGCATTAGCATAAAAAAAAACAACGGGTTGCACTCAGGGAGTGCCGGCAGAAGTGAAAACTCAATGACTAGTGCAAAATGCACTATGTATAATTGAGGTTAACGCCATCTAGCGTTAGCGTTAATTACTTGAAACCCCTAAGCACATTACTCTGTTAGTACTCGAGTTATATTAATACCAGTTAGAGTGAAACTCACTAGATGGCATTTAAATCAATAAAGAAAAACTCAATGACATTACATGTAACAGTTTTTTTTATGTAATGTCATTGAGTTTTTCTTTATTGATTTAAATATTAATGCCATCTAAATGAGTGGCCATCTAAATCTTACGGTCACGTGATCGTCTTACGCTGTCTCGAGTTTAACATTTTTTCCCCACCTCAAAAAGTGCACAGCGCCGCTAAAGAAGTTTTCACTTCAAAATTTGTTGCAATATCATAATTAAGCTTATAAATAAATTAAAAGTGGAAAACATCACTGTGTCAGGCGGAACTCGAACCCGCGACACTAGATCACTAGTCCACGCTCTACCAACTGAGTTACTGAGAGCTTATCCGAGGACAGCGAATTAGTGACTAAATAAATTATTAGATCAAGTTGTGAAGTTAGAAATTTCGAACACGTTTGGATTTGAGGAGAATTCTGTCCAATACGATATTGATATTGACAAGAGCAACGAACAAAGGCAACAAGGATCTTTACCTTAAGCTGGAAGTCCCATCTATGTTTATATATCTTATACCTTTAAACGAGTAATTCTTATATATTTATTTATAAACTAGCTGTTGCCCGCGACTTCGTACGCGTGGATTTGTATATTGGTGGTTATATATTCTATATTAGCTTAGAACATTATGCAGAAAACGATAGCAGTAGGCACTGCAGTTAATCATTTGTTAATTATTATACACAACCTGGCTACGAAGTTTCAAGCCCCTAACTGAATAAAATTGTTCTCGATATAATCCCTCTCAACCCCCAGCATATTTTCAAGTCCACTATTTAGTAAAACCTACTACCTAACTACCTATTTACGAAGTTTGAAGTTCCTAGCTTTAAATAAAATTTGAACTCTCTACCAACTTTCAACCCCTTCTTAAACCTTTTAGGGGATGAATTTTTAAAAAAGCTGAAATTACTTATTATGTATTATAATAATATGCCTTTATACAACGATTCAAGCCCCGCACTCAAAAAAATGTTTGACCTCCATACAAATTTTCAACCCCTTTTTTACCAACTTGAGGGAAGAATTTTCAAAAATGCCGAAATTACTTTTCTTGTATTCTAATAATATGTCTTTATACAAAGATTCAAGTCCCGCACACAAAAATGTTTGATCTCCATACAAACTTTCAACCCCTATTTAACCCTTTTAAGGGATGAATTTTTAAAAACACTAAAATCAATTTTTTTGTATTCTTATAATATGCCCTTATACGAAGATTCAAATCCCGCACTCAATAAAATATTTGGGGGATGAATTTTCAAAAACGCTGAAATTACTTTTCTTGTATTCTAATAATATCTCCATATACAAAGTTTCAAGTCCCGCAATCAGAAGAAATTTTTCTTCTCCATACAAACTTTCAACCTCTTTTTCACCACCTTAGGGGATGAATTTTCAAAGACGCTGAAATTAGTTTTCTTGTTTTTTAATATTATACCTTTTGATAAAGTTTCTAATTCCTAGTTCAAAATAAAACTTGAACCCCATACAAACTTTCATCCCCTTTTTAACCCCCTTAGGGGTAGAATTTCTCAAAATCGCTTCTTAGCTCTTATACATTTTATAAATGCAACCTCGTGTCCAAATTTCAACTTTCTAGCATTTGTAGTTTCGGCTCTGCGTTGATGAGTCAGTCAGTCAGTCAATCAGTCAGGACACGTGCATTTATATATATAGATAGATAGATAGATAGATAGCTGTTGCCCGCGACTTCGTACGCGTGGATTTGTATATTGGTGGTTATATATTCTACATTAGCTTAGAACATTATGCAGCAAAATATTGCAGTAGGACGGTTAATCATTTGTTAATTATTAATATTATACAACGCATGAGATTTGTCTTTCACAACCTACTAATTTTCTAGCCCCTAACTAAATAAAATTGTTCTCGACATAATCCCTCTCAACCCCCTTAGAAGATTTTCATGTCCTCTATTTAATAAGACCTACTACCTAACTACCTATTTACGAAGTTTGAAGTAAATAAAATTTGAACCCTATATAAACTTTCAACCCCTTTTTAACCATTTTAGGGGATGAATTTTTAAAAACGCTGAAATTACTTTTCTTGTATTCTAATAATATGCCTCTGTACAAAGATTCAAGCCCGTTCTCACAAAAATGTTTGAACTCCATACAAACTTTCAACCCCTTTTTCACCACCTTGAGATATAAATTTTCAAAAACGCTGAATTTTTTTTTTCGTTTTAAAATAATACCTTTTTATGAAGTTTCAAGTTCCTAGCTTAAAATAAAATTTGTACCCTGTACAAACTTTCAACCCCTTTTTAAACCTGTTAGGTGATGAATTTTACAAAACGCTGAAATTACTTGTATTATCTTCTAATAATATCCCCAAATACAAAGATTCAAGTCCCGCGCTCTAAAAAATTTTTGATATCCATACAAACTTTCAACCCCTTTTTCGTCACCTTAGGGGATGAATTTTCAAAAACACTGAAATTAGTTTTCTTGTGTTTAAATTTAATATCTTTTTGCAAATTTTCAAGTTCCTACCTTAAAATAAAATTTGCACCCCAAGACGAACTTTCATCCCCTTTTTAAATCCCTTAGGGGTTTGAACTTCCAAAAACGTTGCAATTACTTTATTTTGTAATCGGCTATTATGCCTTTCTAAGCAGTTTCAAAGCATTTGTTAAGGATTCAAACTTTTAACCCCTTTTTAACCCTGTTAGGGGATGAATTTTACAAAACGCTGAAATTACTTTTCCTGTCTTTTAATAATATCCCCAAATACAAAGATTCAAGTCCCGCGTTCGAAAAAATGTTTGATATCCATACAAACTTTCAACCCCTTTTTTACCACTTTACGGGATGAATTTTCAAAAACGCAGAAATTTGTTTTCTTGTATTTTAATAATATATCTTTTTACGAACTTTCAAGTACCTAGCTTAAAATAAAATTTTACCACATACAAACTTTCAACCTCTTTTTAACCCTGTTAGGGGATGAATTGTACAAAACGCTGAAATTACTTTTCTTGTCTTTTAATAATATCCCCAAATACAAAGATTCAAGTCCCGCGCTCGAAAAAATGTTTGATATCCATACAAACTTTCAACCCTTTTTTCACCACCTTAAGGGATGAATTTTCAAAAACGCTGAAATTAGTTTTCTTGTATTTTAATAATATATCTTTTTACGAACTTTTAAGTACCTAGCTTAAAATAAAATTTGAACCACATACAAACTTTCAACCTCTTTTTAACCCTGTTAGGGGATGAATTTTACAAAAGGCTGAAATTACTTTTCTTGTCTTTTAATAATATCTCCAAATACAAAGATTCAAGTCCCGCGCTCGAAAAAATGTTTGATATCCATACAAACTTTCAACCCTTTTTTCACCACCTTAGAGGATGAATTTTCCAAAACGGTGAAATTAGTTTTCTTGTATTTAAATTTAATATCTATTTGCAAAGTTTCAAGTTCCTAGCTTAAAATGAAATTTGCACCCCAAGACGAACTTTCATCCCCTTTTTAACCCCCTTAGGGGTTGAATTTCCAAAAACGTCGCAATTACTTTATTTTGTAATCGGCTATTATGCCTTTCTAAGAAGTTTCAAAGCATTTGTAATGGATTCAATCTTTCAACCCCTTTTTAACCCTGTTAGGGGATGAATTTTCAAAAACGCTGAAATTACTTTTCTTGTCTTATAATAATATCCCCATATACAAAGTTTCAAGTCCCACACTCACAAAAATATTTGATCTCCATACAAACTTTCAACCCCTTTTTCACCACCTTGGGGGATGAATTTTCAAAAACGCTGAAATTAGTTTTCTTGTTTTTTAATATAATACATTTTTACAAAGTTTTGAATTCCTAGCTTAAAATAAAAATTGTACCCCATACAACCTTTCATCCCCTTTTTAACCCCCTTAGGGGTTGAATTTTTCAAAATCGCTTCTTATCTCTTGTACACTTTATAAATGCAACCTAGTGTGCAAATTTCAACTTTCTAGCTTTTGTAGTTTCGGCTCTGCGTTGATGAATCAGTCAGTCAGTCAGTCAGTCAGGACACTTGCATTTATATATATTTATAAATATATTCTGGAGATCTCGGAAACGGCTCTAACGATTTCGATGAAATTTGCTAAGGGGTTTTGGGGGGCAAAAAATCGATCTAGCTAGGTCTTATCTCTGGGAAAACGCGCATTTTTAACCGACTTCCAAATCTAAAAGGAGAAGGTTATCAATTCGGTTGTATGTTTTTTATTTTTTTTTATGTTTGTTACTCCATATCTCCGTCATTACTGGACCGATTTTGAAAAAAAATTTTTTGATTGTATGTATATGCATACAGATTGGTCCCGTTTCTGTCAAGACCCAGTTCTGATGATGGGATCCATGAGGAATCGAGGGAACTCCTCAAATCTTAAAGGCATACATATTACATATAGTGATTTTTATGTTTTTATCAACAAATCAAGCATATACATTCAAAAAAGTGACATTTGATGAAGTGGAACTGCTGATGATGATCAGAACGGAACTCTTCAACGACGCATAGTTCACGTTTGACGATTTGTCCTCTTCGTTATGTTTGTTAAGCAAGTTAAGTTTTTAATCCACATTTTTGTCAAGCTCGTGTTCTGATGATGGGATCCATGAGGAATCGAGGGAACACCTCAAATCTTAAAGGCATTCGTATAGAGATTTTTGTATTTTCATCAAAAAATTAAGCATTTTCATTAAAAACTGTCGCATTTGATGCCGTGGAACTGCTGATGATGTTCAGAACAGAACTCTTCAACGACGCATAGTACACGTTTTGTGATTTTGAATTTCGATTTTGACTTGTACTGGGCCCCGGACTCCGTACTCGGACTCGGATCCGGATCCGGACCCGGACCTTGACCCGGAAAACCACTATGATACCTAAATTAAAAAAACCACTATGATTACCATAAAATGTATACATGTATATTACCAAATAAACTATAAGCGCCGTTAAGTGGGTTAGGCTAGTAGTTAGAGAAGTCGGTTTTTTTCTATTAAAGATTATTGAGTTTTTATGTTTTCCGAGCAAAGCTCGGGTCTCCTAGATATTTGTCCTAGAAATATGATCTTGACAGATGTAGTATTGGCATTGCCGTCTCTGTCTGTAGGGCAGCTAGATGAATTGTCTCCCGAACTAATACGACGTTCAAACTTTAAAG
The DNA here is from genome assembly GCF_948474715.1 of Cydia amplana. NCBI lineage: Eukaryota > Metazoa > Arthropoda > Insecta > Lepidoptera > Tortricidae > Cydia > Cydia amplana. The sequence goes on from NC_086086.1 coordinate 14,759,773, forward strand.
AAAAGAGCGTACTCCCATCTTAAAAGTCCCTGCCTGTTAAGCCGCGGTCCTGGGTTCAAATCCTGGTAAGGGCATTTATTTGTGTGATTAACACAGATATTTGTTGAGACACCCTGAGTCTTGGGTGTTTTCTATGTATTATGTATTTGTATATTATATATATCGTTGTCATTTGACTCTTAACAAAATGACGAAGGGACATCCAGAATGTCCTTAGTTTAAAGATCCTTGCCTCTAACGTTGTGCAGCACGAACTTAGATTGGAAATCATCGGAACGAATCCTTATTGATTTCGATTCGACTTTAGTTTACAAAATAGCCGTTTGCTTGAAACGGAATTGGAACTTAGATTCTTGATTAGTTAGAGAAGTTTTTCCGAGATCCCCGAAATATATATATCTTATACCTTTAAAGGAGCAATTCTTCTATGTAAGTAGGTATATATATTTCGGGGATCTCGGAAATGGCTTAACGGTTTCGATGAAATTTGCTATAATTATGGGGGTTTTCGGGGGCGAAAAATCGATCTAGCTAGGTCTTATCTCTGGGAAAACGCGTATATGTTTTCCGCTCAAAGCTCGATCTCCCAGATATTAAACAAGATATAAGATAAATGCTTTCAAAATTAAGGTAAAATATGGTATGTACAGATGGTCCAAAAATGCGTCGACATTTTTATTGGAACTTTTGTTCACTTCACGATGTCATTAAAAATTAAAACTACACTCATTCAACTATAACAAAACGTATCTTAGGTACAAATTAATCTCCTTTAACTTTGATACAGAAACGAAAAAGTTTTTAAATAGGGAGTAATTACTGGAATGTTTTGCCGCCAGAGTGCAGCACTAGCGACTTAAACTGTTTTTTGATAAGTTTTCACAGTAAATAAAATATGTCATTGATACATCAAGGCGGTTTGTTTACAAAGGGCCTACCAGGAAACGCGAAATCGAAACTCGGCTAACTGCCTCTTTATCGCTCGAATACGCAAACGTGATAGAGAGGTTAGATAGCAAAATTTCAACTCTTTCGTTTGCGGTAGACCCTTAGATTGTGACTTATTGTGCGAGTGGCGCCCCCTTCGCAGAGTTTCGCGTAATATTCGGTATTGGATTTATCATTAATGAACCGCTGTATTTTTAAATTAAAAATACATGATTTAATAATAAAATATAATGTAATACACGCCCACCAACATAAAGCCCTAATTCTGAATCAAAATTGAAATTTCTTAGATAAAAATAGTTCTAGTTTAAATAAATTCTATTTTAAAACTAGTGGATATTGGACGTCATGCTCAGTAGTGATGAAACTTTTCTGCAAAGCTTTTTCAAAGTGATTTCCTCTCGCTAACAACATTGTTTTCTAGTTTAAATTAAAAGGGGAGAAAGCCCATTTCATGCATTAGCTTTACGTGGCTTTACCCACATGTCCCCACCCCACGCGATAGTACGGAAACCGTATTACCCACTTACCTATTCCTACAAAAAAAACTTAGCAATTCTGCTAGGGATAATAAGTTTTTGGCAAAAATTTTACTTTTGGTACACGCTTTTATCGCTCACTGTACTTTTTAGGGTTCCGTACCCAAAGGGTAAATACGTCCCGTCCAACGAGTAATAACTAAGACTCCGCTGTCCGTCTGTCAGGTCACCAGGCTGTAACTCGTGAACCGTAATAGCTAGACACTAGACAGTTGAAATTTTCACAGATGATGTATTTCTGTAACAACAAAGACTAAAAACAAAACAAAATAAATATTTAAGTGGGGATCCCATACCACAAACGTGATTTTTTTTGCCATTTCTTGCGTACTTAAGAGCACGAAACCACAGTATAATAAAGAGTACTAGCATACAGTATGGACGCTCCCTGCCTCCCGTTGAAAGTGCCGCCCACCCGCTGAGACCCGCTCTCGGTTACCTCACAGTTACCCTACAATGTCTTATCTCACTCACACAAGCATGGTATGCGTTCACCTACACGAGCTTAGGCTGTGTGCGTAGGAACGCGATTGTTTCATACATTTGATCGCCAGTGTCCGAGGTGTGACGGAACCCTTCGTGCGCGACTCCGTCTCGCACTTGGCCGGTTTTTTTCCACAGGCAACTAATACTCATCAAGTCGGGAGTTTTTTTATTTAGGAAAATTATATCACAACCAGTGTCCGACCGAAACACGATTTTTAGCCGAAACCGAAACCGAATATTCGGTTTTTTTCTGATTTCGGCCGAAACCGAAACCGAAATTTTTGAAGACGTATCAAAATATTCAAAATTACTGTACAAATTGTAAGGAAAAGGTTATTGCAAGGATTTCTTATATGAGAACAGTTACTTTTTTTGTTAAACAAAATAAAAAACGTTTATTTTTAATGAAAATAGATATAATTAGAGGTAAATTATGAAATTTTAAACCAAATAAAATCAAATCTTTAAACTTTTAAATAAAGTTACCTAATTAATATAATACCTGGACAAAGTCAATTGCAAGATAAATCACAGCTTAAACATAAATCAGAAATCAGAAATATTTATTGTATAAACTGTGTAGGTACAGGAAGTATAACTAGGTACATTTTTTGGCGAGTATCAACAGTTTTACCCTTTTCGGGCGTACAATTTATTTTATCTTAAACTAAGTTTTAATAATTATTCTATCTTAAACTAAATTTTAATACACATTTAGGTTTACGGAGTTATAACATTCTTTTAAGTTATAAAAGACTTTGTCTATTAAAAAGTTTTTTAAGCATCTTTTAAAAGTATAAATCAACTTTTACATAAATTATAGTATTATCACTGTAATCAGAGATCTTTAAACAAAGTTTTAGAATAATACCTCGTGTGACAAAGTCAAACATTGCAAGAGAAATCACAGCATTCATGCTACTTTAACATAAATCAACTTTGTCAAAAAAATATGAAATACATAATTAAATTTTAATCAACTCTCTTTCTGTACATAATTATGAAATTATCACTTCAATCAGCGATCTTGAAACAAATTTACCAAGATCGTTACAGTAGTCATGCTACTTAAACACTAATCAACTTTTACATATATTATTAATTCTTATAGTATCACTTTAATCAGAGATCTTTAAACTAAACCTAATACCTCGTTTAACAAAGTTTAATATTGCAACATATATCACTGCAGTGATGCTTCTTAAACAGTAATCAACTTTTACAAACAAAACAATATGAAAATCAAATTTCACACATTAATGAGTTTTTGTACTTAGAGTATTTCAATTTGTACTTTTTCTTTAATTTAGTAGTATTTTTTTAAATTGGACAGTGTTATGGAATAGCGAACTAAGCGCTATTAAGTGGTATGGCGCTTAGTTCGCTTTTCCATAACACTGTCCAATGAGTAGTCATAGTTAAACAGTCTTATGTTGTAAGCCGGTAAATTCTCAGGACTTGAGTTCGCATTTTCAATGTGTTCACTTCGACTATTTCCATTTCGATCAATCAAAAGTTGTATTATTTCAGTTGTGGTAATATTTACGTCATCCGCAGTGAGGTATTTTGATTTGAACCTAGGGTCCAGTAAAGTCGCAGCCAATAGTAAGGGATGTAAATGAATAAATAAATGATTGATTGATGATTGATTGATTGATGTCCTTTCACAAAAGAAAACCGGCTGTAAATAATTATTTAATATAATAACAATTTAAAGTAAATCATAATTTAATAAATAAACAACACTCACCATATTTTGTCGCGCGCCACGTGGTTCACAAACAAACGTCACAAACTGCATGCATACTACTGTCGCTGGTCCCAGCTGGACCGGCCGCCGATGCATTACCATGCCCGGCCGCGCGAGCGCTCCCGAATTAAGCCGAGCGCTCCCGATGCGAGAGCCGCGAGAGGCCGCGAAGTAATTTCGGCCCGGCCGAAGGTTTCGGCCGGATTCTGGCCGAAACCGCAACTTCGGCTGAAATCACTTTTTTGGCCGAAATTGGCCGAAACCGAAACCGAAACCGAAACTTCGGTCGGACACTAATCACAACCTTATTTAAGTGTGGCAACATGTGTACCTAGGTCAAACAAAACTGTTCGCATCTTTCCTGTAGACATACCCAAACGTTAAGAGCTATAAAGGTTAACATGAAAAGGTACTACTTTTATTTGGATTAGTGTGTTAAAACCATTACACATGCACACAAGCTGTTAACTATTGCCCACAGGAGAGAACACTTGTCCGAACTGTACAAAAATAAAATTTGTTGCTTGAAAATAAATTATTGCAAACTAACATACACCTACATACTCGTAATTGGCTACTTTCCTACTAGTCAAATCAGCTTTTTTAGAACTGTCAAAACGATTTGCAAATATGGAATTTATATGAAAACATGTGTGTGTAGTGACGTCACGGTCAACTCACCTACTTTTTATATTTAAATCCGATTTATTAAATAGAAACTGTGTTTAAAAATAACTGCTATCCATGGACCTATAATATTACGGACAGAATTTCGCTTACAACACAACTGTGATTCCAACATCCACCAGTTTCATAGTATTTACGCGTGGCACACACACATTGACAGCCCACATCCACCAGTTTGCCGTCAGACGAATCGAAACGTCATTGAAGTAAACATGTTGAAGAAAAATATAAAATATGCCGGCATGCGTAGTTAAATCCTGCTAGAATTGTACCGATCGAAAGAAAAAAAGTCACGGAATAACTTTTCATACTTAAGTTTATCAATTAGTACGTAAAATCACGATAATTTGTTGTTTATAAATTATCAAACTGCAAAACAGGAGTGTGACCAGTAACATGAATAGGGTAATTTCCCGAAAGTAGGGTAATTGATACCCTTCTTATTAAATCATTATGTATTAAGAGATCATTTAGGTAAATGGTTAAATTATTGATTGTGCATTTCAAACTAGGTCGGTATGGTAATTTCCCGATACCACCCGATACTAAGGAGATTAGACGCTTACATGCATGTTTGATAGTTAACGTTTGTTTGTTATGTATTATAATTTTTTTGTTGAAAACCAGATATGTTTCAAGTTAAATGTATAAATTAAAAAAACATGACGAACTGATTTCATTACGATGCTAAGTATGTTTGCACAAAGTAATTGTGCAATATTGCGAATTTCAAGACCTATAAAATCAGATATGTACACACCTTTTTTATTGTCTAACGTAGAACTGTCCCAATTTTTTTATTTGAAAGCAAGAACGATATTAAAAATAATTGTTTCACCATTAGGGGAGAATTTGTGTTACATGGTAACACTCGTCTACACGCACACATTCAAACCGTCCGCCATTGCAGTGTCACAGTTTGTCTTAGGTGACAGTCCGTCCGTAATATTCTAGGTCCATGCTGCTATCCATGTTTTTCTAATAATTATCTGGTGTTTTATTTCGTGCACAGTGTGAAATAATTTAAGGCCTAGTTTACCCTCTGGGTTGGAAGGTCAGATGGCAGTCGCTTTCGTAAAAACTAGTGCCCACGTCAAATCATGAGATTAGTTGTCAAGCGGACCCCAGGATCCCATGAGCCGTGGCAAAATGCCGAGATAACGCAAGGAAGAAGAGAAAGACAGCAATTATAATATTACAAGCAAAAATGTATATGCTTGTGATAGAGATAGGAAGTGTCGGGTCAATGTACCATCACCCACGCTGTTAAATATTTACTGTACATCGGTGAACCTTATGTCTTTTGTAATAAGGTCCACCGATGTACAGTTAAAAATATGTAGAGAATCATCCTTTATCCCAAGCGAGCAGAGGTAAAATTCTGCTCCAAACACACTGTCCGAACAGCTATTTTAAAGCAGTTTGAATTTGAAACTTATTGTTCAACAATACGGTTTATATTCGAATGAGCTTACCAATGGCTTTATGCATTGTTGGATTGGATCAACTTCTGAACTTATAACGAGTTGAGTAGTTCTGTTAACAGGAAAGCGAACGATCGCTTCTCCATAAAAACGTATTTACATTTTTCTCTCTTGATATTTTATTGACATTATGAAAATTATTATTAAATAAATAGTAGATTGTTAACCAAGGGATGAAAGGCACTCATTTCTGCCGAGCTAGTTTGGTGCTCGAACGCAGTGAGAGCGCCAATAGTCCGAGGCTGAAATGATGACTTTCACCCGAGTTAAACACTCTACTTTTCATTTCGAATACGAGGAAAGTAAAATGCATTTGTTTTTTTTTTAATGACTAAGTCTAAAATTTTATAGTAAATCTTGAGAGTACTTTCAATTAACAATTTAGGCAAAAGTATCGTTATTTATGAAATACCAAATAAATACCAAAATGGAAATTGTATAACAAATCCATTTAAACCAAAATATCAGTTGCTTATCGATAAAAAACATAAAATCGTACTTTGAACGTAAAATGCTCTAGTGCAGAAACGTATCATTTTCTGCACACCTTTTAGAACAACAATGACCCTCTATCAGAGCATGAGAAATGAAAAATACATTAAAGTTTATGGACGCTCCTAAACCTATAATAAAAGTATCTCCTAACCTATGAAATCAAACGAAAAAAAACTTAGTTGTGGATTACATAGATCAAATTGTGTGAAAATATTTACAACAATGTTATTATCTGGAGAGTAAAATAGGGAATAGGTACGTTTGTATGGAGATGTGGTCATCCACTTTCCTTTTGAGTAGTTTAAAGGGACCCACTGATTAACAGACCGCCGGACGGTATCGGCCTGTCAGTTAAAACAAAAAGTTGACAGTTCCGAACAACTGACAGGCCGATACCGTCCGGCGGACTGTTAATCAGTGGGCCCCTTAAGTATTATGTAAACCGGTATCGGAAAACTCGAGGAAGTCGAAAGAACTCGCTAGCGCCTAGTTTGCGAAACTAGACGCGAAAGTTCAATTTGAGAACTTTATTTAAAATCTACTTACTTACAGTGGAAGTTAAAATCGGATGTGTAAGGTAAGCTTCTACTCGTAGATCTATTTCTTGGCTCTTTTTAGTATTAAGTATACCTATTTTATGACAACCTATATGGCCTGGGTGGGTAGTGTATTTTAATTATTATTTATTTTACATATAAAAATTTCGCCCGTAAGGCCTGTCTTTACGAAGTAACATATTAATGTCTTCCTTATAGTTTTGTGTTCTTCAAGGCGTTTAATTTCCTACCCATTTTGGACTTTGTCATAGTGACAATAGTATGAGGTATCTAGCGACTTTCATATTGATTGTCACTGTGACAAGGGACGAAACGGGTAGGAAATTAAATTCTTTGACTGTACCACAGTATAATAAAGAGTACTAGCGTACAGTATGGACGCTCCCTGCCTCCCGTTGAAAGTGCCGCCCACCCGCTCTCGGTTACCTCACAGTTACCCTACAATGTCTTATCTCACTCACACAAGCATGGTACGCGTTCACCTACACGAGCTTAGGCTGTGTGCGTAGGAACGCGTTTGTTTCATACATTTGATCGCCAGTGTCCGAGGTGTGACTGTACCAAGAGGCTAATTCAAACTTACATTGTGACATCAAGATTATTTCTAAAAGATGTACTTAAATCGCACGTGTATTTTGCTCGTATTTGTCCGTACATGTATTGGCGAGAGCGAGACGAATAGACGACTGACAGGACATCTAATAATATATCATTTTGATATCATAGATGAACTGGCCTCTTATAGTAAATTTTAACTGTAAATCGATTTTTATATATCTAAGTTAGGGTAGGTTTTTTATTTGAACTACGTGTATTTACCCGTGGCAATTAACTATTCTACAGAGAGCCACTATCGAATGGGTTTTATTTCACACCCTTTATTGTGAAAGCAATTTCAACAGCTCTGGGCAACTACAGCACCAATAAATAGCGTTTTGCACACTTGGGAGCAAACACGAGGCTAAAATAAACACTGCGGTAAATTAACTAACTACGCACTACCAAAGTACTACGTACCTCGAATGAACAAAGTATTTTACAGTAGAACCTCGGTTATTTGAATTAATTGGGCCCGAGACTATCGGCCCAATTCGAATGCTTATAACAGCGGTTCTCAATCTTTTTTTTTGACGGAACCCTTTTGGAAAGCGAAATACTTGATGGAACCCTACAATAAAACCATAGTTTTTAGAAGTGTATTTTTTTTATTAAATAAGCATAATTCTAAATTCTTGCGGAACCCTTGCAGGGGTGTCGCGGAACCCTAGGGTTCCGCGGAACACACTTTGAGAATGGCTGGCTTATAAGATGTCACAGCGATACGATACCTCGTCGATCTGACGTTTTGTAAAAATGTCACTTTTGACACTAACCGATCAGTATCATATCGGAAACAGAATAACTAAAATTTGAATACGCTTGTAAGCTTTGCACTTACAAAAAAACCGGCTAAGTGCGAGTCGGACTCGCGCACGGAGGGTTCCGCACCATCAACAAAAAATAGAGCAAAACAAGCAAAAAAACGGTCACCCATCCAAGTACTGACCCCGCCCGACGTTGCTTAACTTCGGTCAAAAATCACGTGTTTTTAGTATTTGTTGTTATAGCGGCAACAGAAATACATCATCTGTGAAAATTTCAACTGTCTAGCTATCACGGTTCGTGAGATACAGCCGGACGTGGTGACAGACGGACGGACGGACGGACGGACGGCGGAGTCTTAGTAATAGGGTCCCGTTTTTACCCTTTGGGTACGGAACCCTAAAAATGAATGGTCGAACCAACTTGTTGATTCGTCGTAGCTCCGTAGCGGATCGTAGCTGCTACGCCAGTCAGTGCTACGACGTCGCGTAGCGCACACCTGCGTACAAAAGTGACTCGCGTAGTGACGATATTACAGTACCTACCTAAAGTTCGAGAAATAAAATAGTTATTTTCGATGCAAGTGCGGAAAAGAGGAAATTCGAAACGAGTGGCGATAAATTAAAACACGACCGAAGGGAGTGTTTTAATTCGACGAGTTGCGAATTACCTATTCGCACGTGTATCGAACAACGTTTTACAGTACCTACATACTTTAAAGTTTCGACATACGCACGAAAAGTGCTATTTTACGCACTAGTGCGGAAAAGTAGCCCTATATGTACTGTAAATATTATTTATACTTGGTCAACCAGATATTGACGCTAGAAAAGGGCGGCAAATTTGAAAAATGTAGGCGCGAAGGAATATCGTCCCATAGAAAATTTGAATTTCACGCTTTTTTTACTGACAAGATTTGGTTGACCAGCTATAGAATTAAATTTTGGGTTAAAAGTGAATAAATAAATTGTGTTTAAATATGTAGTAAAAAAGTAAGTGCAAATGATGTGTTGCAAATTTTAGTGAAAGTTATGTGTGTTTGCAAAAAAAATGTGTGTATATAAAAGTAAAACTAGGGGTGAACGTTACGTTTGACTAAAAAATAAAAATGAAAAAAAAAATGAAAATGAAAGTTTATTGGTAACAATGGTTACAAGTCTGTTTAAGTCTATTTTTAACCTACATACACAAATTTGGTAAGTTAGGAAATAGATAAGTAAGAAGATGTTTTGTCTTCATAATAAGAATGATTATTGGTTGATGAAAGTAACAACCATTAATTAATTGTACCTCCTTGGATTTCACGGGCCTATAATTGTACATTTAAATATATTTTTTAATAACCCTTAAAAAACCTTTACTTCTAACTTCGTGTAAAAAAGTTCCAGATAGGTACAAATTGTGTAACAAACTTTTTAATTGAGTTTACAAAGCATGGTTTAATTGGAATCAACACAAAAATATTCTAGTATTAAAAACATTTTTACTTGCTTTTTTGGGAAACCTATTGGCATTTTTATGGTAAAATCTAAACTTTTTCTCATGTTTACAGTCGCCATCAGATATATCGCAGCGGCCAAGGTGCTCACAAATATCTGAACACGCCTCTATTGTCAAGGCGTTAAGAGTGCGTGTTCACATATTTTTGAGCACCATGGCGGCTCCGATATATCTGATGACAACTGTACAACGGTGACATTTCAATGTCTGTTGTCAGAGAGTAAAAATTAGTGCCACTGCAAATTCGCAACATGGCGAAGGCCAAATATTATAAGCTTGTCAAGCTTTAACTGTCAGCCTCGGTCACTGTTTATACCACATTGGTGGCAAACAAGCATACGGCCCACCTGATGGTAAGCCCCGTAGCATAGGGACGTCTGCAACTGCAGAGGTTGATACATGCGCTTTGTCGACCTTTTAAAAACCTGTACACTCCTTTAAAACATTTACTGGTTAACATATTTTAATCAGGCGTTACTTTGCGGAAATCTAAATAAATTAAAACAATAATCATTTAATTTCATATTATGTAACAACATAGTTACAGTGATACAATGTATAATTGTGACATGTAACATTGGTGTTATCAATATAGTATTTTATGCAACCGTTGTTTAAGAGGGGTCAAAAAAGGCGAGTGGCGTGAGTAACAATTTGAGGCGAAGCCGAAAATTGTTAATAAAGACGTCACGAGTATTTTTTGACTTAGTTAAACAACGTTGCATACAATACTTTTTCTACGACCAAGCACTTACTTTGAAATAAAATTGTATATATAACAAATATTTTTCATTCAAGAAGTAACAAATAATCCTCAGGGTACGGGCGGGAAAAGAATGAATGAAATAAAAAAACATGTCTACTGTTCACTCATCTGTCAGAGAACTCAGAGATGACAATTAAAATTAGGTTGGCAATCATGTATTTCATACAATATTTTTTAAACTAGTGGTGATTACACGAAGTATCGTAAAAGTGCCAAAAAGATACTGCGTGTATGCACAAATACTTTTTTTGGGGAATAGACTAAAGACTTGTCTTGACAATTATAAGATAGGGGTTTAAATGTGTGTGCACGATCCTATGACAAATAAAAGTACGGGAGTAGAAAAAATATTTTATGTTTGTATTTCCTAATCAACAATAAAATAACGTGCAATTAATTAATTAGCGCTAACGCTAACCCATTCTTTTTTTACGCGCAATTAATCGCTTAAATAAATGAAAATAAAACTTGTTGTAAAATATAATAACACTAGCGACCCGCCCCGGCTTCGCACGGGTTAACAAATTATATATAAACATTCCTCTTGAATCACTCTATCTATTTAAAAAAAACCGCATTAAAATCCGTTGCGTAGTTTTAAAGATAAGCATAGGTACATAGGGACAGACAGACAGCAGGAAGCGACTTTGTTTTATATACTATGTACCTAGTGATTGTCATTCTGAATAACATATAGCTTGTCAACCAAATCTTGTCAGTAAAAAAAGGCGCGAAATTCAAATTTTCTATGGGACGGTATCCCTTTGCGCCTATATTTTTCAAATTTGCCGCCTTTTTCTACTGTCAAGATCTGGTTGACCAAGTATAGTAATTCAGATAATGTTCTGTAAATTCTGTAATATGATGGAATTATGGGTTATTTTCGGAATCACCTATCCCTCTGCCTATCCCGCTGTTTTTATTAAAAGTATTTACCCGATTACACTTTACACTGATAAATGTTTAATTTGAACTGCGATCGTAATTATCTTCGGTACTTACCTAATTAATTAATTAATGTAAATTACGCTTGATACTTCCTTTTAACTTCTGAGGATTATATGTAGGTATATTTACTTTTAATTATATATATTGATTCAATATGATGATAGGAATCCGTGGGGCAAATTTTCTTGACAGGTAGGGACTTCCTATATCGATAAACTCAATTATCGATGCTTGTTCTATATACTAGTGATCACTCAAAGGTTTGCTTGTAAAAATATGTTTTTATTAAAAATGTAAAAATCAAATAAAGTAATAACTCAATTCGCTTTGATTGATAATCAATCAATAAAGAGGTTGAGATAATATTGACTATTTTATAGTGCAATAAGTATTACGCCCTACCTATATATAACCTAGCGATTATTTAATGGCTCCTCTACACGATGGGCCAGCGCCGGCCACTCCAAGGGACGCAGCCATGCGGTAGAATGAGATAGCAATATCACTTGCTCCCTCTAACGCATAAATGCGTCCCTTGGAGTGGCCGGCGCTGGCCCATCGTGTAGAGGAGCCATAAAATATGCTATGTGTGAATTTCATAGGTACTTGTCTTCAAAACAATACTTACAAAAACACACAATGTTGGGGGCGATCACTAAAGTCTATTTTTTTATTCGGTAGACTGAAATGACAGTTAATAGTATGAACATGAAATGTCATTTCATACTATTAACTGTCATTTCAGTCTACCGAATAAAAAAATAGACTTTAGTATATAGATTGAGCATCGATAATTGAGTTTATCGATATAGGAAGTCCCTACCTGTCAAGAAAATTTGCCCCACGGATTCCTATGTGTGATGATATGATATTAGGCTTGACTTATTTGACTTTTGGAAATTGAGTGTCAGTATTTTCAAATGCGTTAGTTTTAAATATCGTACAAGTATAAAACTTTTCCCTTTAACATAACTTTGCCAACGCAGTTCAGTAAAAGTGAAATAATAAGCCTACGGTAAGTAGGTATATTATTATTACTTTTATAAACATTTTAATTGGTTTAACCTCAATAAAACAGTTAAAAACTAAAACAAAAATGTCAAACGTAACAAAAATGTACAATTCAACCAAAGACTCAGCAATAGACAAACAATCTGGGACTATTTCGAGAGCGAATCGCCGTACAACACGTCACTGGCAGTACAGATGGATAGTGCGTGTGTGGTAAAGGTATATTAAATAATTGCTTTAACCTCAATATATAGTTAAAAACTAAAACAAAAATGTCAAACGTAACAAGAATGTACAATTCAACCAAAGACTCAGTAATAGAAAAACAATTCTGGGACTATTTCGAGAGCGAATTGCCGTACAACACGTCACTGGCAGTACAGACGGATAGTGCGTGTGTGGTAAAGGTGTATTAAATAATTGGTTTAACCTCAATATACAGTTAAAAACTAAAACAAAAATGTCAAACGTAACAAAAATGTACAATTCAACCAAAGACTCAGCAATAGACAAACAATTCTGGGACTATTTCGAGAGCGAATCGCCGTATAACACGTCACTGGCAGTACAGACGGATAGTGCGTGTGTGGTAAAGGTGTATTAAATAATTGGTTTAACCTCAATATACAGTTAAAAACTAAAACAAAAATGTACAATTCAACCAAAGACTCAGCAATAGACAAACAATTCTGGGACTATTTCGAGAGCGAATCGCCGTACAACACGTCACTGGCAGTACAGACGGATAGTGCGTGTGTGGTAAAGGTGTTTTAAATAATTGGTTTAACCTCAATAAATAGTTAAAAACTAAAACAAAAATGTCAAACGTAACAAAAATGTACAATTCAACCAAAGACTCAGCAATAGACAAACAATTCTGGGACTATTTCGAGAGCGAATCGCCGTACAACACGTCCCTGGCAATACAGACGGACGGTGCGTGTGTGGTGACGGTGTATTTCGTGTTGCTGTTCGGCGGTGCGGCGGGGAACCTCGCCGTGCTGACGACGCTGGCGCGCTCGCGGCGCCGCTCGCGCGTCAGCCTGCTCATGACGCATCTCGCCGTTGCGGACGTGTGCGTCGTCTGCGGTGTCATCCCACTGGAGGTATGCTTTCGGTACATAGTTCTAGCGATCCTGGTCTAATGGCTCCTATACATGATGGGCCATCATACTGGCCCACTAAAATGGGCCATGTAGAGGGGGTAGTGGTGTCGGATGTTATGGCGCGGCGGGATAGCGATGGGATGGGATGGTGTCGGTTTTTCGTCCGCACAACAAAGTGGGCCATTCCATAGTGCGTGCTCTCAACCATCGCATGGCCATCTCGTTGGTCCATCGTGGAGCCATAACTATCGCATGGCCATCTCGTTGGTCCAGCGCTGGGCCATCATGTAGAGGAGCCAGAACGTACTTGTTCCGACTCTAGGTAGGTACTCTAATAAAGTTACATACGTTCGAAATTGTAACTAATCAAAACTGGGCAATGTTATGTTAACGCACAGACAAGACATCCTCTAGACTGAGCATAGTAACGCTACCCCCTCTGCCACTCATACGGTAGATTTACTCCATCTTCGAGTCAATCCCGTGCCGTGATTGGTCCGTGTCTTTGAACGGACCAATCACGGCACGGGATTCGCTCACCTCGTCCCCCGCACCCCCGTATTTTTGGCAGCATCGGTTTCATGAAATAATTGCTCTAAACTCAGTCTAGAGGATTCCTAGTCTATGTGTTAACGGCAAAGTTTTATACTATTACTGTAATTAAAGTTTGGAAGGTATTGTATAATTTTGAAGGGGCTGGGTCGGCTGGGTTTTTGGGTAAACAATGAACCTAAACTAACAAGATCTACCTACCCCGTGGCGGGTGGTCTAGTGGTCAGGACGTCAGCCGCGCAAGCTGAAGACGCGGGTACGATTCCCGCCTCGGCCACCGGTGGATTTGGACACATTTTCTTTGTGTATGATATCTAGATAGCTTTTTAGGGTTCCGTAGCCAAATGGCAAAAAACGGAACCCTTATAGATTCGTCATGTCTGTCTGTCTGTCTGTCTGTCAGTCCCTCCGTATGTCACAGCCACTTTTTTCCGAAACTATAAAACCTATACTATTGAAACTTGGTAAGTAGATGTATTTTGTGAACCGCATTAAGATTCTCACACAAATGTAGAAAAAAAAAATTTTTGGGGGGTTCCCCATACTTAGAACTGAAACTCAAAAATTTATTTTTCATCAAACCCATACGTGTGGGGTATCTATGGATAGGTCTTCAAAAATGATATTGAGGTTTCTAATACCATTTTTTTCTAAACTGAATAGTTTGCGCGAGAGACACTTCCAAAGTAGTAAAATGTGTGTCCCCCCCCCCCCTGTAACTTCTATAATATGAGAATGATAAAACTAAAAAAAATATATGATGTACATTACCATGCAAAATTCACCGAAAATTGGTTTGAACGAGATCTAGTAAGTAGTTTTTTTCTATCCGGTGGCGAATGCACTAGTCCCAAAACGCACTATTAGTCAATACACTCTAATTTCGAAAGCCCCTCTTCTCATAAGAAACTAGGCCCAAAATACCATATTTCCAAAAAGGCTCATTCTCGATTTACACGAGAACCATTGAGAACTAGTCCCAAAATACACCTTTCCCAAAATACCCCAAATTGTGTTCACCTGTGCGTGGCGTAATACTTTATTCTCATAATGCGTAGTGTAAGGGTAAAAACACCAGAGCACCATTTATAACAATATTTATTAGAGAATCACAATATATGAGAGTTAGGGACTTAGGTAATACGCGACGCCGTTTAGGCGCAAAAACCGATCTCTAGATGACAGACGTCATAATGCTGCTCCATTCCCGGCTCTCGTAGTGATGTCAAGACCGCTGTTTTACGATGCCGCCTTTTAGCTCGGCCATCGCCTGACCCGACCAGCGCCCCGCAGGTCACTGTCATCAGTGCAGCCATTGAAGTCTGCCACAGCAAACGCAGTCGCAGCAAGCTGGGTCTTCACCAGGTGGATGTAGCCTCCACCAGTTCAATATTCTGCGAATTGAACAAGCACCTTTTACGCTCAGCCGATATACAAGCCTTGGTCCGTTTGAATAATTCGACTCGAGTTCCGTTGAAACGGTCTATTTCGTTATTGTCAACTTACACCAAGATATTTAGTTCTATTTCAGTCGAATTGGAGTAAGGGCTTAAGCCGACTGAACCAAATGTAAGAAAGCGTGACCAGGCTAGGTACCAAATAATCCGTGGTATGAGAGGTGTTAGGATATGCAAGTCTGCTCAGCACTTGCTTGAAATACACAAAAGGCTTAATTCACGTGCATATGACACCAAGAGGATATAAATACCAATTAATTAATTATGCAAAATAATAAAATATTGCGATGAGCGTGACATCTAGCGGCAGGTAGATAAACCACCCCCTTTTTTTGTAACACCATCTAACATAAATTATTTTCTTGTGAATAACGTCATATAACCTTGAAGGATTTATTAGATTTTGATAAATTTCTAGCATGTATACCCATGCAGCTAACCCAAACCTTCCATTGAGCGGTGCGTTCATACTGACCGCTTAACGTAACAATGACTATTTGTGTCGTTTTAAAAGCAAAGACTTGGAACAAACTCACAATTGGCTTCTCCGTTGTAGGATGTAAGACTCCCTCGCATGCGCGCACAAAAATGCGTACAACTCGTGAGAGGCTAACATGGGACACGTCTCATGCATGTGCGGAGCTGCCTAGGCTAGGACACCACTGCCCTTGTAGGCGCAACGACCGTAGAAGTCAGCCCTTCACGATAAGGTTGTCACGGAGCCCGGTGCACGCACTCGCTCCAACTGGGTATTTCGAACAGGCACTCCCTCCAACTCTACTGGATCCGGTACTTCGCCAGCGATCCCTAGAAGGTATAAGTGCAAGCAACCCTTTCAAGGTAACCTTGAGATCATCAGTCTTAAGGTCATTAAAATATCCTTTTGTAAACAAGGTCTCAAGCCAACCTCTCAAGGTCAACAACAAATAGTACGATACGATATAGATAAAACATTTATCGGTAGTAGAATAATGGTCCTCTTAAGGATAATATCATATCGCATGCAATGGTCCGCCTCTTAAAGCCTGCACTGCAGATACCAGGAACAAACTAGCCTGTTAAAGATAGTCTTGTATCACATGCAATGGTCCGCCTCTTAAGGCCTGCACTGCAGATATACCAGTAACAAAATTAGCCTATTAAGGATAATCTAAGCTCACATGCAACGGTCCGCCTTTTAAGGCCTGCATTGCAGCAAATACCAGTAACAACCATCCTCTTAAGGATAGTCTTATATCACATGCAATGGTCCGCCTCTTAAGGCCTACACTGCAAATATCAGCAACAACCACCCTCTCAAGGATAGTCTTATATGACATGCAATGGTCCGCCTCTTAAAGCCTACACTGCAAATACCAGTAAACAACCATCCTCTTAAGGATAGTCTTATATCACATGCAATGGTCCGCCTCTTAAAGCCTACACTGCAAATACCAGTAAACAACCATCCTCTTAAGGATAGTCTTATATCACATGCAATGGTCCGCTTCTTAAAGCCTACACTGCAAATACCAGTAAACAACCATCCTCTTAAGGATAGTCTTATATCACATGCAATGGTCCGCCTCTTAAAGCCTACACTGCAAATACCAGTAAACAACCATCCTCTTAAGGAGAGTCTTATATCACATGCAATGGTCCGCCTCTTAAGGCCTACACTGCAAATACCTGTAACAACCATCCTCTGAAGGATAGTCTTATATCACATGCAATGGTCCGCTTCTTAAGGCCTACACTGCAAATACCAGTAACAACCATCCTCTGAAGGATAGTCTTATATCACATGCAATGGTCCGCCTCTTAAGGCCTACACTGCAAATATCAGCAACAACCACCCTCTCAAGGATAGTGACAAGCAACAGGCCGCTCCTTAAAGCCTCTGTTGTGATTACCGGCGCCAGGAAGTAGCCTATTAAGGATAGCATCCCTTGCCAAGACTAAAGTAACAGCCCTTCTTAAAGAGCACATAATAATTAAAGTTCTATAGCAGACATTGAAGAGAGTAAGTAATATAAATAAAATAATCACTCAGTTCTCAATCCGAGTGTCTAATAAAATTAATCAAGCACAATGTGTTTATTTTAGTCGGCAAACCCGTTAACAAAACACATAAGTATGACAACAGTAACCCAGTTCTAAATCTGGGATAAAACAAAATCACAACTCGATTCTAAACTCGAGAGTAAGTAATATAAATAAAATAATCACTCAGTTCTCAATCCGAGTGTCTAATAAAATTAATCAAGCACAACGTGTTTATTTTAGTCGCCAAACCTGTTAACAAAACACATAAGTATGACAACAGTAACCCAGTTCTAAATCTGGGATAAAACAAAATCACAACTCGATTCCAAACTCGAGAGTAAGTAATATAAATAAAATAATCACTCAGTTCTCAATCCGAGTGTCTAATAAAATTAATCAAGCACAATGTGTTTATTTTAGTCGGCAAACCTGTTAACAAAACACATAAGTATGACAACAGTAACCCAGTTCTAAATCTGGGATAAACAAAATCACAACTCGATTCCAAACTCGAGAGTAAGTAATATAAATAAAATAATCACTCAGTTCTCAATCCGAGTGTCTCATAAAATTATATCTCAGTTCCTAATCTGAGAATATACTCGTAGTCAGTTCTTAATCTGAAAACGGTACCTGAAATAACAGCATTTGCCCTTAACATGGGAAATATAAAATAATAAGCAGTTGCTACTATGCAACCAATTGTAAATGATCATGTGCAACTTGGCTTGCCTCTTCCGTGCCCCTAAATAAAGGCAACACTCTTACTATACCAACATTGAACTACAGTAGAGCCTGAACAGAAGTTCATGTTATCGAGGTTCCTCTCTTACCCAGGTTCGCCTTATCGAGGTTTCACAAATTGTATTTTTCAACCATCATGAAGTGTATATTGATAATGACCAATCAGTCAAATCATGGCACATATGCTTAAACCATAAAGCTTCCAATCCCAAGACACACATGGTTGATTTTCTCCAGCTGTGCATGTGCATTTTATGTGTAGATAACTCAACACATCATCATCCAGGTTAACTTATACCTGCACAAAACTAAATAATTTTGTTAAATGCCATGCAAGCACACATTGTAAGATAAATGAGTTCATAACATAATAAACCACAATTTATGCATTTTTCAAAACAATGAAATACATACTTAGTGAACCCACAAAATTTGTGAAACATATTATTATTTATAACTTCTGATTTATGAAACCCAGAAGTAATAAAAGTGTACTGTTTATTAATGCAAACGGTACCATAACACACTACAAGTTCAGACGAAAACCGTCAATAACTTCAAACAGTAGCTCATGACATGATATTCTTCGGTCAATGTTCATTAGCAGTGAATGGGTTAAAATAGTTATTTGGAAAGCTTTAACCAAGCTATTTACCTTCGTTTAATATTCACCCATAAAACACTTATCGGACTGGAACGTTTAGACTCCAGTCGCACTTGTATGTAAAAGACATGTATCATGTAGACCGTCAATATCCATATTGACTCCTGAAAGTATTTACCTCGCTTACCATTAGCAACAACCTGCTTTACCAGTGTCATACTCAGCTCAGTAAATATCTTGTTCAATATGTCCATCTCTTTGACAAGATTTTAACCTTGGAAATTCATCAAACTTCATCAGTAATAAAGTTTTGTTATAATGAAATGCATCTGAAACATACTGTTAGAACACAAATGATTATCATTGTCAATAACTCAAACACTTGACAATGTCATGCCAATAAAACTTTCATTAGTTTGGTAAGTCTGTTTAAATATATGTCTTTGGTTCATTTTATAATATGACATTTAGTGAAAAATATTTGCAATGCAAACTTTAACCAACATCCCAATGAACAAAACAACAACCACAACATACTATAAGCTGTATGCAATTAATTTGTATAAACACTCATAAGATTTTTCATACATAGAACCAATCAATAATATGTACAGACAGAAATTTTCTCAACATCTCAAATGATTTACTGCCTTATTTATCAGAATGTCTGCAGCTTAATGTTAATTGCAAAGATGCAGGAGGTTATATGTGATATGAACTGTCTTTTAAAATATTCAGTCCGAGGAGGCTCCGGAAACATGGAGTGACTACATTTGTCACAGACAATACTAACCAGCCAGCCTATTATGGATAGCTTTATCCATCTTTATCCACGTGATAAAAAAACTGTCACTGTTTAACACCGTGGGAAAGAAAGTGACGGACACCGTTTTATCACGCTGTCACGTAGACAAGAACGACCATCATATCCGTACAGCTACAAATAAATGTCGCCTTTCGCTTATTCACAAAGCGCATTTTACTAACCACACACAGTCAATGTAACACGTACTGACCGTTAGTATACATGTACAACATGAACAAACATTTTATTTCTAAATAAATACCTCATTTTCCATGACATCGGAGATTAGTCACTTATCAACATATTTTCTCCATATAATGAATTAGTTGAACACTTGGACATATTATACCTGGCATCCATAACCAACTAACTTTGAAATATTATCCATGTCCATCCAGGCACATTATAGAGGCCTGACCCGATAGCCACTCTAGTACCTTCAACGACGGTATGGTCGTTCAATTCAAGAATCATTGCTGTTAAATTTCTGGAAATTACACAAACCAAAAACACACCAACAAAGCATTATGTCAGTTGCAATAAGCATGTGTAATATCATACACACACACATATGAAACAACAAGTAATTTCTCCTTATTGTTGTTGTAACCAATATTCCAGTGTTTTTGAAAACTTGTAATCTATTTTAATTTGACTGAAAGGATAAAATATTAAATAGCACTCATTGTTAATCATGAAAGCATAATACCACCATACATATAGCATCAATCAAGGCTAAATTTACATTACCAAACTTGTTTTATAATATGCTTTTTACTTGAATGTAAATTTCACCACAACACAAACTTTAGAAAATGTTCATATGATTTTGTTAATATGTGATGTAGACATACTTAATCACATTATGTTATGTATCTGAAAGCACATGGATTACAAAAATAACACAACATATAAGTGAGGCAGTGAATATTTACCACTATGGCCCCGGAGCATTGTTAGGTGTTGGATCAACACAGACTTCTTACCTGAGTTAACTTTTACCTGAGTTACTCTATAATCCCAAGGATTTATTTCATTCATACCAATATCAAAATTCAATTGTACCTAATGGTATCTGTCAGCTTATGTCTTGTGATCTTCTGCTGTGAATATTGTAATACATACATGCCAGCAGCTTTATTACACTGTCAATATGTTTTATTTTTGACAGTCATGATCATTGATGTACATAAACTGAAATAGGTATCTGAAATCAAACACAAAACACACGGCAAAGGTACGATACGCCAGCCAATAGCCGGCACAGGTTAGTTTTGTAGGCTATTCTTGTAGGTATGATTTTGACACCAATCTTGGACTTTGTATATTTAAGTCCCTAACTGATGAGTGGTGTTGGTGCATTTACTCATTACAATCAGATTAACGATCAGAACAATGAAACAAGGAAGGACTACGCGCGGTAAATTTCGTAATGTCAATTTCGATAAATTATATCGTAGTAGGCGGGAATCCACTATCGCACTTCTGAAGCTGTAAGGGTAAAAACACCAGAGCACCATTTATAACAATATTTATTAGAGAATCACAATATATGAGAGTTAGGGACTTAGGTAATACGCGACGCCGTTTAGGCGCAAAAACCGATCTCTAGATGACAGACGTCATAATGCTGCTCCATTCCCGGCTCTCGTAGTGATGTCAAGACCGCTGTTTTACGATGCCGCCTTTTAGTAGGTCTCAAAACACTCTAGTTCCAAAATACCCTATTTTTTTGGAATGTCTCTTTGTGACTGCTTTCAGCCGTAATCATTACCCGTTTGATGGCTAAAATTTTTTTTTCAAAAATAGGATTTATTTAATTATTATTTTGAGCTATACAGGGTGTAATCGTTAAGTGTTGCTCGGCGATAGTTCCGTAAATATAGCAGATATCAGAAAATTTCAAATTGATATCGAAAGTGCATATAGTGAAAGTGAAGGGCAATATACACACGAGTGTTTTAATGCCTGTGTTGATAAAGCAGTGTATGGAACTATCATAATTAGGTGGGCGAGAAACTACCCTCATTTATGGCATTAAATAATTAAATAATGCCATAAATGAGGGTAGTTTCTCGCCCACCTAATTATGATAGTTCCATACACTGCTTTATCAACACAGGCATTAAAACACTCGTGTGTATATTGCCCTTCACTTTCACTATATGCACTTTCGATATCAATTTGAAATTTTCTGATATCTGCTATATTTACGGAACTATCGCCGAGCAACACTTAACGATTACACCCTGTATAGCTCAAAATAATAATTAAATACGTAAATCCTATTTTTGAAAAAAATATTTTAGGCATCAAACGGGTAATGATTACGGCTGAAAGCAGTCACAAAGAGACATTCCAAAAAAATAGGGTATTTTGGAACTAGAGTGTTTTGAGACCTACGCATTATGAGAATAAAGTATTACGCCACGCACAGGTGAACACAATTTGGGGTATTTTGGGAAAGGTGTATTTTGGGACTAGTTCTCAATGGTTCTCGTGTAAATCGAGAATGAGCCTTTTTGGAAATATGGTATTTTGGGCCTAGTTTCTTATGAGAAGAGGGGCTTTCGAAATTAGAGTGTATTGACTAATAGTGCGTTTTGGGACTAGTGCATTCGCCACCGGATAGGTTTTTTTTAATACGTCATAAATCCCCTAAATACGGAACCCTTCATGGGCGAGTCCGACTCGCACTTGGCCGCTTTTTTGATCCTTTTAAAGCCCTAAAATCGAAAACTTTCTACATTTTCACCATTAATCAATTCAATATCAATTGTATAATTTGAATTGAATTATACATCTATCTATAACTGAAAACCGTAAACCGTAAATTATTACTTCTCAGAATTATCCAAATGGCAATAATGGCTGGTATGCCACGTTTCCCAATTTCCGCATATCTTTCGCAAATGAATTTCATATTTCAAATGATAATTCATCGAAAATGAAACTATGCGAAATGCGAGTTTGGTGAAACATTGTTTTGTCAACTAAACGTTCCGAGTTGGTTGGTTGTTTGATGTTTTTAGGGTTCCGTACCCAAAGGGTAAAAACGGGACCCTATTACTAAGATTCCACTGTCCGTCTGCCTGTCTGTCACCAGGCTGTATCTCACGAACCGTGATAGCTAGACAAGTTGAAACTGTCATAAATACTAAAAACAGAATAAAATAAATATTTAAGTGGGGCTCCCATACAGCAAACGTGATATTTTTGCAGTTTTTTGGGTAATGGCACGGAACACTTCGTGCGCAAGTCCGACTCGCACTTGGCCTGTTTTTTTTCATGATATAGGAGCAAAATGAGTCAAATAGTACCTCAAAATCTAACTATTGTGATATTTTGGCCAAAGTAAAACGACAAGTAAATGCAATATAAATATTATCTAATTATTAAATAAAATAATAATAGTTTGAGCCTATATATGTCCCACTGCTGGGCACAGGCCTCCTCTCATGCGCGAGAGGGCTTGGGCTATAGTCCCCACGCTAGCCCAATGCGGATTGGGGACTTCACATACACCTTTTAATTTCTTCGCAGATGTATGCAGGTTTCCTCACGATGTTTTCCTTCACCGAAAAGCTAGTGGTAAATATCAAATGATATTTCGTACATAAGTTCCGAAAAACTCATTTTAATTATTAAATTAAAACCCATTGAACGCGACCTATGTTGTGCGGCGCGTTATCATGAACCTTGTCGGAATGCACGAAGGTTGATATTGGGCTGTATCCGCGCGCGTCATTATACGTCTTTAGCGAGAGGGTTAATAGCCATTCGTTCACTCATCTACTCGTTCATTCGTTCACCTCATCCTGCCATTCCTACCCCTATCTTTCATTCTAATCTTTCTCTAACTGCTGCGATGTTGTGGCAAAATGAAAGCAAGCCTTGTTTGCACAGAAATATAGCTCCGATTTATCTTCAACACGCCCAGTTGAACTGCTATAACTTTATATGGTGTTTGAGTCATAATCTGATTAATGTTGCTGAAAGCATAACTTTCCTTAACAGCTGAATGTTTAAAAGCAAAGTTTAACCACTCGTGCTAAATATTGATCAATAGTTCTTTGTTTTCAAGGGGGCAAAGTTGTTGTTTAACGTCCCGTACTAGTTAATATTGATAGCCGAGCAAGTGGAAAATTCCAACAGCGAAATATCGTTAATTGTCGTTCAAAACGCGTTCTTGAGCGTTGCGAGGGTTTATACTAACTGTAAAATAAACAAAAGTCAAATCAAATCCGAATGAAGGTAATTAAATATTTATTATTTAAATTCATCATTTAAAAGTCGTTTCAACCATTCAACATAAGGAAACAACTCAACATTTGCATCAAATTACTTTGCCACTCTTGTAGATAAAATGCTAATTCCTCATCAGTCTTTGAACAATCAAGAGAGCCTTTCCGAGCTGGTGTGGTGAAAAGATACTTATTTATACTTATCCTCAAGTAGGTATTTTTCAAGTCAAGATGGGGCTTTGTAGATATATTGAATTTTAACAGGAGCCAAATGCCATGAAAACAATCACACGGAAACTAGACTATATTTGCGAGGGCAGACTCTGACCAAAACCTTAAAATGTTATACTACTTAGTTAATTTAGTTCAATGGAAAATAATCACGAGTAAGTACTTCAATTTAAACTCGCTGTATTTTTTTAAACTGTTATCTGAAGCTATAGCTATAAACTAATTACAGGACTAGATATACCTCTTATCATTGTATGTGCAAAGTTTCATTACAATCCAACACGTAGTTTTAAAATGAGAACGAAACTCCGTTTGGGAATCCGAATGGGAAGGTGAAATTCGGCCGAGATTTCTGCGGACTCTTAACAGAGATAATCTTATACCTGTCTTATACAGATTGAGCTAGCCCCAAACTAAACTAAGCTTAGTATAATAGGTGATGATACATACCTATTAAGAAAAACTTAGATACGTGGAAACATACATAAGTCAGCAATACACTCTAAAAAATGAAGACCAACTAAGAGCAGTTTTCTCTTAGTTGACGTTAAGTTAATTATAACAATAACGATCTTATATAAATCAAAGAAACCTGATTACTTAAAACAATAAGTGTATCTGTGATTGAACTAATAAAGTAGGTATGTTATTAATCCTAACAATTGTATACTTTGCATCTATCATTAACTTGTTGGCATAATTATGTAACGTAGGTTGATTCAATCCTTAACAAATTAATTAAAACAGATAAATATGTTAATAGTTATGAACATTTTAATAGTTTATGTGATTATTTTCTCTTTGTTGATTTACATAAGACTTGGTATTTTAATCAACTAAACATATAATATTTAGAACAACGAAGATAAAACATTCAATCCCATTATGATCAAGTTATTGTATTAATTACGAAACGAATATTCCATTCTATTAAGAATTATTTGTTAAATCGATTTTCTTCATAATTAAATTAAATAATCAGTTAATCCGTTCAATCAAGAGATAAGTAGGGGGGCGCCGGTGCACCCGCGGTCCTCCCCGCCCGCGCCCCTGCGGCGCCTGTGACCGTGCGAGTGGGGAGTCAGTCTCAGCCTCGACGTTCAACATTCAACTACTTAGTCATTCAAGTACGCGTCAACGAAATAAACTTTACTTGTGCCTTTATTTCACGGCAAGCCTGGAACAGTGAACGTGTTACCTTTGCTTTGTGTACCTAATGTATAATAGTGTATGTGCAACATGGAGCAAGTGCTATTAATCGCAGCGACGGGAATAAAAGGCGCGGGGACTGGCCGGGATGGTTATGTGGGAATCCCTGTTGTGGACTAATGAGACCCCAGGTCTACCCAGTAAAACCCCTGTTGGCTGCCTCAAGGCTTTAAGGCGAGGCACGGGAAACGATCGGGACCATGCTTCCGAAACCCCGCCAGCGGCTGTCCGAACTGCGGACTCGACTTCGGAGGAACTGTTTCCCTTTACTTCTCTAAGAGTGCGCCATTTTTTGCGCATTGGCCATCCCAGGGACCCTCGTGTAGGCGACAGACGTCCCCGAGCCTGCCGCCAACGGGTACCCATAAGGGGGAAATCAACGGTTGTACGCCAAACGGTCATTATATTTGTAGCCCGTTTTAATTGTTAATTATAATATATATGTAAGGTATGTAAAAGAAAGTTCGATTTTTAAATGTAAAACGTTTAGTTTTCTAAATGTTTAGATGAATAAATAACATCTTATTATATATATTTTTTGTTTTATTCATTTGCCCCCTTTTCATAAAACTTTACTTTGTTAAATTTGAATCTCAATTGTTTAATCAGTTCAACTATGAAGCTTGTTGTTTGTTGTTGTGTTTTATTGTACTAGTAAAATTGATGAAGAATGGTATATTGTACTAGACAAGCTTCATAGTTGAACTGATTAAACAATTGAGATTCAAATTTAACAATTTCTTAGTTCAGGCTAATAAGATGCATAAGTCGATGCAATCATGTTCTTAGTTGAACTTATTAGGGTCAAATAGTTGATACAGTAATTCTTCATGTTAACATTGATTTACATCTTAGTTGAAATGATTAAACAATTGAGATTCAAATTTAACAATATCTTAGTTCAGGCTAATAAGGTGCATTAGTCGATTTAATCATGTTCTTAGTTGAACTTATTTGGGTCAAATAGTTAATACAGTAATTCTTCATGTTAATATTGACCTACATCTTAGTTAAACTGACTTGTTTGTATTAGTTGGTACAGTAACTTATCATGATAATAATTATCAAGCCCTTAGTTGATCTTGCTAGGATCAATTAGTTAGCATAATTATTTTTCGTGTAAATATTGAACAAGATCTTAATTGGTTCAGTTACATAGATATAGTAATAGCAATCAGAATTACCTTATTTGATGTGTCTAAGTTCTTGTTAGGCTCGTATGGAATCAAGATGCTTGATTACGACTATCAAGATATTGATAGGGCCAACCAAATTTTTTTTAGAGTGTAGGTACATATGCGTGATAAACTCGGAAATAAATGCCGTTATTGAGATTAACCAAAATGAATAATAAATATTTGGGGATAGAGACGACTTACAAAATCCAGACAAAATCCCTTTAACGTCCTTTTTAGGGTTCCGTACCAAAAAGTTACAAAAGGAACGCTTATGGTGCGACTCTGTCCGTCTGTCATATCGCTATATTTTGTTTCGGGACACATAAAACTGCTTTTGATTTAAGGATGTCTTACTCTAGACCGGGTCGTGCCCGGGCCGAAGCGTCCGACATGTCATTTTCGGAGCGCCGGAGGGCGGAAAACGAAGCACCGGAAGATTCGAATTGTTTGGTAGCATAATGCGTTTCAAAACTTTAATTCACTTAAATGTACCATATAATTTCCAATTTCCACTCTTTTCACTTTATTCACAAACATTCATAAAATATCCTATCAGATTATTCAACTCATTCACGAGAACGAGGCCATTAAATTCCACGTCCTCCCGGAAGCCGATACTGATTCAACAATTTGGTATGATTAATTAATAGAATCAGGGTGAAAATGTTTTAATTAATTTTGATACTTACAACTTTGACCATGAGTACTTTGTTAATTTTTTTAAATTTTTTTATTAGCCTATTTGGTGTCCCACTGCTGGGCAAAGGCCTCCCCTCGTGTCCTCCACTTAGGGTTGCCAGATCGAAAGGCGCTATTATCGGGAAAAAATATAAAATTTTCGGGATTTTGGGACTTAAGTCGGGAAAAAAACCATACCGACCGTGCGTTTTATCTCTCGCCACGCATGCCCCGCGCGCTCGCTCGACGACAGTTAAGAACTTGAAATCATTGCTTTATAACGCGAACCTGTTTTTCGGGACAATTTGCACTTGGTCGGGAATCGGGAACACATGCTAAAAATCGGGAGAATCCCGCCAAATCCCGACCATCTGGCAACCCTACCTCCACTCGACCCTGTCCTCGGCTTTTTCCCACCATTTGAATAGAATGCGGAGAAATTTGGTAGAATGCGTCCAAGTCGTCCCGCCATATATCATATCCTTAATGCATGAGTGTATGTTGTGTTGTTGTTGCTTTGTAAATATGTAATAAATAAATCCTTTGAATTTGTTTCTAAGCTTAATAGCATCGTTCGCAGACATGGGCGTACGCACGGTTTCTTCATGCTACAAAATTAACATATTAAAATGTCAAAAGAGAATCTGGTCCGTCCAGGTTCCGTCGGGTTTTACATGTGCTGAATGCGGCTGAATCAATGCAATGTGTAATGAGTTTCAGCTCTTTGGGAGCACATCGTTTTGAATCAAACGATCCTCAAAACCCATCCAAATTAACAGTAAAATGGATACATGGAAATTCAATATCATTTTCTTTTTAGGGTACCGTAGATGAAAAGGCAGACCCCTTGTAGGGTCACTTTTTTGTTCCAATAAAGTATTAGGAATGACGAGTTGATTGTAGACGGTTGTAAGTTGTTTCATAGATGTAGAATTTTTAATCCAGCGTATCTCGCAAGCGGTACAAAGAGGGAACGGCAGCAGCGTACTAGGTACATTCAGCCGGGTACCTATGGCCTAAATGCATACAATACCATTAATTTTTATTTACCTAAGTATATTAAGTTTGTAGAATTTTGTTTCATATGAAATGCTCTCATATTATTATTTCATAGAATAATCAATTATGTTAGTCATATTAAGTTTGTTTGCAAAGAAAATTTAATTGTTTATAGAATTTTAAATCATATATTAAACTTTATTATTAAAAAACTTATTACCATGACATCAGTTTTATATAGTTTTATTTCTCACGACTCTTACTCATTATTATTTATTATTCACAACGACGGACGTCGGAGATAAATTTAAAACTTAATTTTACGGTTCAGGCGGAGTATGTCACTTTCTTAGGACGTCACATTCTGAGTTCGTCACTTTCTGACTTTGTCACTTTCTGAGATCGTCACATTCTGAGTTCGTCACTTTCTGACTTTGTCACTTTCTGAGATCGTCACATTCTGAGTACGACACTTTCTGAGGACGTCACTTTCTGAGTACGTCACATTCTGAGAACGCCACTTTCTGAGGACGTCACTTTCTGAGTTCGTCACTTTCTGAGTTCGTCACTTTTTAGCATAGGTACGATTTAACAGTATAATATACCTGCACGAAAGATGTATACTGTCAGCAACCAGATTAGCTGTTCGACATACGGTCGCTTTTATATCCTACATACCAATACCAATCTCTGTTTGCCTTACACCTGACTGGTAGAGAATTCCATTTGGCAAAACGTCCTATGTTTCGTGCAATAAAGTGAAAATAGAGAAATAAATAATAATAATAAAACAATCTAATTATGTTTCAATCAGAGTATTTAATTCAGAATAAGTACTTAGAAACTACAAGCACCAAAACATTTAGCCACAGATTGGAGTTAGGCCGGCAACAGCTTCGATTCAATACACGTAAATGTTTCGCACAGTAGGAACCATGATTTTGTCATTCGCCGATGTGATTAGCTCGTGAAGGTATCACGGCAAGCTCGCTGACACCAGTAGAAGGTCATTCCAACATATTTACATTTAAACGGACTGCCGCTCCTTTCGTGACAACATATTCTTCAGCATCTTCTGTCATGTCTCCATAAACTCAAACGTCTTTTGTTTCTGATGGTAGTGTAAATTTTGGATACCTATCTGCGTATAAAATCAGCATTGCAGTTTTGTTTCAGACAATATTTCTTCTCGTGTCATCTGTGGAGAATAGGCGTCAATGGATTTTTTCTTCAAAGCGTTGCCGAATTTCAGAATATATGTTCAGCCTCAGCCATCAATCACTTCTGCGTATGGAGTGATCCATATTCTCATAGTTCTCATGTTCTTTATTTGTTTGTTTTCTTCCTATATGTATAGGTTACACGATGAATTTTTAAATTATTATTACATTATACTTTTAGCCTGACAATAAAAATCTAGCATGTCGCCGATTTGACATCGCTGATTTTTTTTCTATTTAAAATGCGAAACTACAAAAAAGTTATATATAAGTAGTTTGTCAAAGGACTCTCTCATTTCAAACATAGACAGAGATAATCATACTATCTTTGTCTTACTCTAGTACTAGCACCCAAAAGAAAAGGATAAGTACAGTTTGTATTGTTCTTATTTAATGACAAATTGGTTTGACCAACTATACTTACAGTCCGTTAACCAACCGTTAACTCTCAGAATGAAATTCGTTTTTCGGGTAAAATCGGACGTAATCGCGTAATAGAAAATAGAAAATATATTTTTTAATATATTTTTTAATATATTTTCTCTTTTCTATTACGCGATTACGTCCGATTTTACCCGAAAAACGAATTTCATTCTGAGAGTTAACGGACTGTATTATATAACGGATCTGTATTATATATAGGATCAACCTAGCGAAAAAAAGTACCATTTATTTTATAAGAAATCTCAAATAGATTATTTACGTAAAAGATAATTTTTTGCTGTGGGCTACCGTTTACGAGTTATTTGCGAAAAACTAAAAAATAACAACCTTAGAATAAATTATACGTGACTTTCCCACTTTAATATATTTTAAAACATTGATCCTAGCGAAAAAGTGTACTGAATCTTTTTTATAGGAAATTTTATATGGATTACTTATGTAGTAGAACATTTTTTGCTACGGGCCACCGTTCAAGAGTTATTTACGAAAATCTCTAAAAAGGGACCTTAACACCATAATAACATCATAATTTGACAGAGTTGCCGGTCAAAGGAACCGAGGTGGAAAGTTCCCAAATTAGTAATCTGATAGCCCACTACTGAAGAATCTAAAAAAAATTTTTGGACATCGAGGTTTGTACCACCTTGTATAGAGTAGTTAATACCACCATAACTAGTAGGTAAGTAAATATTTAAATTCATTAAAATATGTGACTTTTAAGTACTTACTGTATATTTACAAATTAAATTTAAAATTAATGTTTTAATTTATTCTTTTATTTTAAAGTAAATTTGAATTAAAACTAGAGATAAAATAAAAAACACAAACTATAAAATATACTTACTTACCTACAAAAAAATGTGACTGTTATTACCACTCTATATAATTTCAGCCAGAAGTAGTAAATGACGGTGTGACGTTCTGCTTTCAAATTCTGATTCTATTTTATATAGAATATGACAAAAAGTCAAATAGCAATATAGTCATCAACCAAATATTAAGCATAACGTCATTAAATTAGGGCTTATTTTACATTGAGACAATAGGTATCCCTAACTTTTTGCGGTAAGTTTAAAACTTTTTGTGAGTGAGTAAGAAAGCAGAATAGCAGTATCACCTTCGCGTGTTACCGCCGATACCCGATGTAAGTATTTTTCTAAAATCCGAAGGTCATTAGAGTTAACGGACTGTAAAGTCTATTTTTTTATTCGGTAGACTGAAATGACAGTTAATAGTATGAAATGACATTTCATGTTCATACAATTAACTGTCATTTCAGTCTACGGAATAAAAAAATAGACTTTAGATAATATGTTGCGCTAGCTTCGAGCCGCGACTTCATCTGCGTGGAAATATAATGATGATGATGATGATTTATAAACAATAATTAGGTCCTTCGCGTCGTAGCGTAAAAACAATCAAATTTTCGTTCCCCTTTGAAACCCCTTGTAATATTTAAAAAACACGAAAAAAAAAGAAAGAAAAATGTTTATATGGTTGTATCTTCTAAACCGAGCGCAAAAATATTAAAATGTTCATTCCTCTGTAAGAAACCCCTAATTAATATTTAAAAATAAAACACAAAAAAAAAAAACAAAATAAAAACTTTATACTGCTGTATCTCCTAAACCGTGCGTCGTAGCGCAAAAATAATCAAATTTACGTTCCCCTTTGAAACCCGTAAGTGATGTTTAAAAAACACGAAAAACAACGAAAATAATAAAAAAGAAAGAAAAAGGTTTATGGGTTGTATCTCCTAATCCGTGCGTCGTAGTGCTCGTCGTCCCATAGAAAATTTGAATTTCGCGCCTTTGTTTACTGACAAGATTTGGTTGACCAGCTATAATTATTATCACCATATTTCCACGCAGATGAAGTCACGGGTCGAAGCTAGCGCACCATATTATCAAATTATAGTTGGTTAAACCAATTTGTCATTAAATAAGAACAATACAAACTATACGCATCCTTTTCTTTTGGGTGCTAGTACTAGAGTAAGACAAAGATAGTATGATTATCTCTGTCTATGTTTGAAATGAGACAGTCCTCAAACTATATATAACCTTTTTGTAGTTTCGCATTTTAAATAGAAAAAAAATCAGCGATGTCAAATCGGCGACATGCTAGATTTCTATTGTCAGGCTAAAAGTATAATGTATAATAATTTAAAAATTCATCGTGTAACCTATATAGGAAGAAAACAAACAAATAAAGAACATGAGAACTATGAGAGTATGGATCACTCCATACACAGAAGTGATTGATGGCTGAACATATATTCTGAAATTCGGCAACGCTTTGAAGAAAAAATCCATTGACGCCTATTCTCCACAGATGACACGAGAAGAAATATTGTCTGAAACAAAACTGCAATGCTGATTTTATACGCAGATAGGTATCCAAAATTTACACTATCATCAGAAAAAAAGACGTTTGAGTTTATGGAGACATGACAGAAGACGCGGTATGCTGAAGAATATGTTGTCACGAAAGGAGCGGCAGTCCGTTTAAATGTACGTAAATATGTTGGAATTATGACCTTCTACTGGTGTCAGCGAGCTTGCCGTGATACCTTCACGAGCTAATCACAGCGGAGAATGATAAAATCATGGTTCCTACTGTGCGATACATTTATGTGTATTGAATCGAAGCTGTTGCCGGCCTAACTCCAATTTGTGGCTAAATGTTTTGGTGCTTGTAGTTTCTAAGTACTTATTCTGAATTAAATACTCTGATTGAAACATAATTAGATTGTTTTTTATTATTATTTATTTCTCTATTTTCACTTTATTGCACGACACATAGGACGTTTTGCCAAATGGAATTCTCTACGAGTCAGGCGTAAGGCAAACAGAGATTGGTATTGGTATGTAGGATATAAAAGCGACCGTATGTCAAACAGCTATTGATCTGGTTGCTGGCAGTATACATCTTTCGTGCAGGTATATTATACTGTTAAATCGTACCTATGCTAAAAAAGTGACGAACTCAGAAAGTGACGTCCTCAGAAAGTGGCGTTCTCAGAAAGTGACGTACTCAGAAAGTGACGTCCTCAGAAAGTGTCATACTCAGAATGTGACGATCTCAGAAAGTGACAAAATCAGAAAGTGACGAACTCAGAATGTGACGATCTCAGAAAATGACAAAGTCAGAAAGTGACGAACTCAGAATGTGACGTCCTAAGAAAGTGACATACTCCGCCTGAACCAATTACGCGAGTAAGTCCCTTCGTTATGAATAATAATGCGATGTTATTACTCATAAAAAGTCGCATATTATCATTTCATAGAATACTTTTCTGGTAGCAGTTCGGTTCTGTGAGGGTAGCAGCAGCAGGTA
The DNA here is from genome assembly GCF_948474715.1 of Cydia amplana. Lineage (NCBI taxonomy): Eukaryota > Metazoa > Arthropoda > Insecta > Lepidoptera > Tortricidae > Cydia > Cydia amplana. The sequence goes on from NC_086086.1 coordinate 14,793,141, forward strand.
GTAGCAGTTAACCTAACCTAACCTAACACACTTTTCTAGTAGCGTTTCGGTTTTATAAGCTACACAGACCTTAGCGTGAAAAGGGTAGGGAACATTTTTCTATATTATAAGAATTTTGGGGACATCAACACTCATTCATTCAATTACCAATGAGATGCGTTTGTGCCTCGAGGATCCGTTGAGGTCCCGATTAAAGATGCCAGTAACCTTTAATTTCTGGCGCTCTGCTAGATTAAGTAATTTTTAACAAGCTTTTATTAGGTCGACCTGTATGTAACTAACTATGTAATGGAATCTAAGGTAACTAATTTAACCATCTTCCAAGGATCGTAGCGTCATGAAAATTGGCAGCTGTATGTAGTTCTGATGACAATACAATAATATGGTAGGTACTATCGAACTGATCTGATGATGGAGACAGGAGGTGGCCATAGGAACTCTCGACCTGTATGTAACTGACATGTAATGGAATCTAAGGTAACTAATTTAACCACCTTCCAAGGATCGTAGCGTCATGAAAATTAGCAGCTGTATGTAGTTCTGATGACAATACAATAATATGGTACTGTCGAACTGATCTGATGATGGAGACAGGAGGTGGCCATAGGAACTCTGTGACGAAACAACGCAACCTAATTGTGTTAAGGGTTTTTAGAATTATCTCGATAAGTATTAGTTGTCTGTCGTAAGAAAAGTACAGTCAGCGATAAAAGCTTGTACAAAAAATTAAATTTTTGCCAAAAACTTATTGCTTCTTATCTTTGCGTATTTCCGCATTGTTTGAATGTATAAACATTTAATGAATTAAATTAAATGGATAGATTGATTGAAGAGTTCCTAGATATACACCGTGGACTCCAATAACCCGACAGATTTTAAAGGTGTATTCACTGCATGTATGTAGATACTAAAGGATGACACGCTAGACCGGGCCGGGCCCGGGCCGAGGCGTCCGACATGTCATGTTCTATGACGGCTGATCGGTGATCACGTGGCGTGGTGCTTTCCATAGAAAACGACGAAGTGAGTCTAGCGTGAGTCATCCTTTATGTCTATGGACAAAATAAAATAATGACAAACAAGTACTAAAGCCTCGGAGACAGCAGATTGTTACAAACGTCATAATAGGTACAAGCGCTTCACATTGAAGCGTGTAAACTGGATGTAGGTAGATCTTTGCTTTCATAGCTGGTATACAACAAAGCTGGTTATACTTTTTTTATGAAAAATAAAAAAAATATTAACTAATGTCATTCAGTTTCCAATGGATTCCATAAATGTAATTCTTATTTCACTATACCCTGAATTTAACGTAGTTTAAAAAAAGTGTTTGTATAGGTAAACCAAATCTGATCCAATTTCCAATCCAAAACATTTCTAATCCATTAATTTTCTTGACAACATTAGCCCGGGTAATAAATTTGCATTAATCTGCCTACGTAACGTAAATTGATTTCTGTTTAACCGGCATTTGGCAGTTATTAATCTTTTGTAAGCTCTCCCTCGTCTTCCATCGATCGAAATATCAATCAAGCTAAGACGGCTTCATGAATGCGAGTGGAAACGCGCCTATCTGTTTCTAATCTAAACAAGCAACGTGCCAAAGAGAATGTTCCTAAATTGCAAAGTTCAGACTGTTTAAACGACAACGGTTTCACTCACTTAAATTTTTAGTTGCTATTGGCGACATGTTTCGGGTCCGTCGGGGGTCCTTCTTCAGGCTCGAGTGCTCACGGCGGCTGCAATTAATCGTCGCTCGTTGCGCGCATGCTGACAGAGCGGGGCGGGGAGCGCGGGGCACCGGGGGACCGTTGTCGTCTAAAGTTCTAAACAGTTTAAAATATGTCTCACGAAAGTTTAATTTTTACTTGCACGTTTATTGGCAAACCCCCCTACAGTTAGTTTTGATTTCTATGCTATGACACTTGAACTACTTAGACGCCAATCAGCGACGTACCTATTAAATGTTAACTAAATAAAACAGTAGTTAACAGTTAAGTTATAAATAGGATTCCCACCGAACGTGCGGAGTCGGAAAGCATTTCACATTTGTACGGCCGCAAGCCGGTCGGCTGTTCGCGGACGCGGACGGGTCTGTACGGGTTCTATCGCTTCTGCCACACATAATGTATAGATAGGCACATTGAAAATGCGCTCCGTTCGCTCTTAACCTTTTGGACGCCAATGACCGATATATCCGCACCGTAGGTTCAATGCCAAAGACCGATTAATCGGTCACATACCACAGAGCAACATCGACCTACGTGCATATACATAAAGTTCAACTTCAGTTTTGACACTTCAATGATGTGGCGTCTAGCTTTTGTGTTTGACACGGCGTGGAAAAGGTTACCTAATGTTCGTGTATGATTGTCCCCAGATCGGCTGGAAGTACACGAACGCGTGGCTGGCGGGGAACTTCTGCTGCAAGCTGTTATTGGTTCTCCGAGCATTCGGCCTCTACCTGTCCTCTAACGTGCTCGTCTGCATATCGGTTGATAGGTAAGTTATAGGATAGGCCACCCCACACTATAAATAATAAGTTTTTGTCAAAAATTTCATTTTTGGTAAAAGCTTCTATCGCTGACTGTACTTTTCTTACGACAGGCAACTAATACTCATCGAGACAATTCTAAAAACCCCTAACACAATTAGGTTGCCTTGTTTCATCACAGAGTTCCTATGGCTACCTCCTGTCTCCATCATCAGATCAGCTCGATGGTACCATAATATTGCATTGTCACCCGACTTACATGTGTATGCAAAATTTCAGCTCAATCGGAAACCGGGAAATGGATCAAATTTAACTTGCAAGATTCCATTACATTTTAGTTACAATACAGGTCGAGTTCCTATGGCCACCCCCTGTCTCCATCATCAGATCAGCAGCTCGATGGTGCCATAATATTGCATTGTCACCCGACTTACATGTGTATGCAAAATTTCAGCTCAATCGGAAACCGGGAAGTGGATCAAATTTAACTTGCAAGATTCCATTACGTTTTAGTTACATGGTCGACCTAATAAAAGCTTGTTAAAAAAAGTGTGGAGTGGTTTCTTCTAGTGGTGGGCATTTTTCTCGGGTAACATTGTCGACGGCTTGATGGAACAAAATCTCTATATCTGCTAAATTAAAAGTGTTGTTTTTTGCTGCGACCTCTCCTTTAATTTGGGGCCAGATGAGCTCAATGGGGTATTGACAGTGATAAGGAGGCAAAGCCACCCGGTCTCTGTTTTAGAGCCACCCCACACTAGCGTCTTTCGAGCGACGGCGTCTAGTCAACTCTATGGCTATTGCTTGGCGCAATGTTGGCGCAACTGCGCAGCGACGCTATTTTCCCTAGCTCTGACTATAGTTCGTTTTTTAGCATTAGAAAAAATGTAAACAATCTTGATAAGTCTTTTTATTGAAAAACACTTTTCAAAATTAAATCACGGTGAATCCGTAACAATTATGAATACTTATGAATCATCAAACGCAGCAGTCATAAATTCATAATAGACGGTCTGCGACAAGATTATTTACATTATTTTGTTTTCGTAATACGTAATACCTAGTTATTTATTTTTAAAAAGACAATTAAAAGACACGTCAATATCGCTTATCTTCTAATGCTTAAAAAACGAACTATTGACGCCGACGCTCAAAAGACAACCGACCGAAGTAAACTAGCGACCTGCCCCAGTTTCGCACGGGTTAACAAATTATACAGAAACCTTCCCCTTGAATCACTATATCTATTAAAAAAAACCGCATCAAAATCCGTTGCGTAGTTTTAAAGATCTAAGCATACATACAGACAGACAGACAGAGAGCGGGAAGCGACTTTGTTTTATACTACGTAGTGAAGTTTTCAGTTTTACAATGCCTACACGAACAAATATGTCTACACGAGCATAGGCCAAAGGTGTGGCGCCATCTATTAGAGCATAATTTTTTCTTGATTTTCCGAGGCTCGTTTTTTCTTAGACTTTACTTATCTTATACGGATACTTTACTTATCTTATACGGAATTACATAATATATCAGGCGGTCTAATAGCATGAGTTGCGTTCTCGCACGCACGGGAACGTAACTCATGCTAGACCGCCCGATATATCTGCGGCTACAAAGTCGTGTCGAATCGAAACGTTTTGTGACTGCAAATTGTTATGTCGGGCGGGTAAGGATGTTTTATCTTATCAAATTTACGCCACAATTGCGCCGAAACAAACACTTTAGATGAGGGTCGCCAGCAGTGCCGGCCCGAGCCCTTGATCAGGGTACAGCGAAATCGGGTTTTGTTTGTTCTTCGTTGAAGTTTTCAAGCGTATTTTCCACCCCCCCAACACTCGCATCTTTTAAAACTTTTTTTTATCTCATTTTGGCGCCCCCCTTGCCATCCGGCGCCCCTCCACTCGCTCTACCCTAGATCCGGCCCTGGTCGCCAGATGGGTGAAACAAATAAATTTTATATATTTTTGTATCGTAGTAAAAGTCAGATTAAGCTGACTTTGCTACAGCAATTGTGTGGAAGTGACGCAATATTCTGATTATTTATTGTAAGGAACGCGATCTTTTCAAGCACATATCATAATAATGTTTTTGACGTTTCTTAAAGCAACCTAGTCTGCAGAAGCGTTGCTGCAGAAGAATTTATGTTAATGTCCTGTATAATTGAAATTTCCGGCAGCAATGTAGTCAACAGCAATGCTGCAACAGTAACGCTAGTGTAGTCCTAATCCAAATCTAACCTTAACTTATAAATAAATATACCTAAAGTACGCGTGCTTCAAAATGGCGATTGGCGACACATCGTCTCGGATACGGGTAATTGGGGTCGTATAACATTTGAATCCTGGTGGCGTAGCACGGTCGCGTTTTTATCGCTTGTCACCATGCCTGTCATGTTCTAAGTATGTAAGTGCGAAAGGGACGCGCATAGTGACAGGTTGACAGGCGATGAAAATGGAACAGTGCTGCGCCCGCTGAATGAAAATCCAGAAATCGCTGGAATAGCTATTTTGAGACTGAATTTTCCAATATATGTAAAGTCTATTTTTTTATTCGGTAGACTAAAATGACATTTCATAGTATGAACATCATGTGTCATTTCATACTATGAAATGTCATTTTAGTCTACCGAATAAAAAAATAGATTTTATATAGGTAAGTTTTTGCATTCCCGCACCAGTGCACCACACCCACGGGTAGATACATAAGGATAACTGTTTGCTAAGTTACAATTGCTTCACAGAGTATTTATAGTCTGTCCACTTTTATTAAATAACAGATCAGGTACGACATAGTAAATCTATGGCGAACTTTGATCTTAGAAAACGGACAGGCTATACCTAGGTAAAGCCTGACCAGTAATATAATGATCATTGTCAAGAGGGCGCTGTTATTCAGGGTGACAGTTCAGTATGGTATGAAAAAATTAGTTCCAGTGAAATTCCGCAACATGGCGCGTGATCATATGAATATGGTCATCACATCAATTGGGGGTTAGTATAAAACTACGATCTATCTTTTCGCAAAAGGTCTTTTTACAAGCCTTCTTTAGCCATACTACGAATGTGAATATATAGGTCATAATAAGCCACTTATGGGCCATTTTAGATGTCCCCTACAGTATTTATTTTAATTTGTGAATTTCTATGTTATTTCTACTCAGAATCACAAGCTCTTTCTATCCTAATAGGAGAAAAAAAGTGTCCCTAGGTTTTTTTCCCATTCTGTTACCATTTTTCATAGACTTTGTATGGTGGTTTCGGATTGGAAAGATCGAAAAATGTGTGGAAATCTTGGGACACTTTTTTTCTCCTATTAGGATCAAAAGAGCTCATTATTCTGAGTAGAAATAACATAACGAATCCCAGTTTAAAAAAAAGTGTAAGGGACAACTTTAAATAAAATGGCCCTTATACATAAGGGACCAGCCTCGAAAACATGAATTGTTTTGTTACAGGTTCTTCGCGGTGCTGTACCCACTGCGGTTGCCTGCTGCCCGTACGAGGAGCAAGCAAATGCTGTACTGTGCATGGGCCATGGCCCTCGCTTGCAGTTTACCCCAGGTAATATGTACACGGTGATATTTATACAACTTTTGAATTTTCAAAAAGCTGAAATTAGATTTCTTCCCTTTTTTGAAAATACCTTTTTGCGAAGTTTCAAGTTCCTAGCTTAAAATAAAATTTGAACCCCATACAAACTTTCAACCCCTTTTTAACCCTTTTAAAGGATGATTTTTGGACGCTGAAATCACTTTTCTTTTATTCTAATAATATATCTTTATACAAGGATTCAAGCCCTTTTTTACCACCACAATTCATCTCTCATCTCAAGAGATGAATTTCGAAAAACGCTGAAATTATATTTCTTTTCTTTTAAATCATAATTATTTAAATTAAATTAAATACGTTCTAAATATCACAATTTCAGTTGATGAAAATAACTCTTTCCCAGAACTGAATTATTATATTATTACAAGCATGTTATTAATTATTTTTGGTCGCCACCGGAAAGCAAAGATTTTTCACAGCTTACAGGAAAAACTAACGAAGACAAAACTTAAATATGAGAAACAGAAAAATCAGCGGCGTGGAAACCGTTATTTTAACAACCTGTTTTTATCTGTGTTACATCCATAGAATTAGATGAACAAGAACAACTGTCAATCTTCAAAAGTGTGACCAAAAATGAAATGCAAGTGTGTGCGTAAATTGTCTATGTGAGATCAAAAATAGTGATGTCAAGTTACAACATATTAATAATCTGTCGATGTTTGATTGCTTTATCGACTACTTTTTCAAATGTGTTATTTTAAACGTTAAAATTCTACGACATTAAAACGTATAAATAACACTTGCACTGCGTGTGCTATCAAAATCCTTGCAGATTTATCTTAATGTAACTCTTACTGTGTTGGAAAGTGAAGTTTAAATTTAGTGCTAAACATGAGCACCTTCAAAAAGGTATAACATTCGTTATTATTTCAAGTCGGTTATAAAAGCTAATATCTTAATGATGTCTTGTGAAGAATTAATTACATAGCTATTAATATACCGACTAGTTATCGATACTGTCATATGAACATTTTGTCAAGCCCTAGCGTAAAGTAACAGATTATGTTTTTACACAAAATATTTTAAATTATAGACTAATATGATAAAATATTAGCACACAAAGGAAGAAAAACTTATAATGAACTGTGTAAACCGGCTTCTTACACTTTTTACGCTGTTAATTTTGACAAAATATCGTTATGAAAATTTCGCTCGGATTATCATAAATCCTCTGAAATGAGTATTTGCTTGGATTATTTGGTCCTGTGACACTGCAACCCGGCACACTACAAGACATCATCTTCACTGAATTACTTTATTTAATACTTTTCGTCCTAATCCGTGTATATTTTTCAATTCGAAAATTACCGTAATACGCTCTTGGCCGTCCGCGGCCTTTGAGTATATAGCCTAAGGAGATGTGATAACGTAAACTCTTCGAACAAATTTTTTCACCACTTTAAGCGGAGGGCGAGGTAAACACCTACAGCACACCACCAAAAGATAACTAACTCAACAGACACAGATTTTGCTGTTGCGACAAACGCACACTACAAAAAAATTCAACACATCAAAAATTACACGCACACAGACAGAGTTTTCACATAACTATGCAGCATTACATACGAACATGATAGTGATGGGTCACATCTGAAGAATGAGTCAAATCAGTTTGATGAATGAACTGAATTGTCTTATACTACCTATTTATTATAAAATTGTAAAAGTGAAAATTCTGTACATTGAAGATATTAGGTAGTCAATAAAATGATTGTTTATATGTATGGCTGTCTGTATTTATGTGTCTTTGTGTCTTAGCCAGCACGCACAGCTAAACTGTGGAATGAACTGTCGCCCGCGGGTTTTCCGGGCTGATACCTATGTAAAGATATCGTCCCATAGAAAATTTGAATTTCGCGCCTTTTTTTACTGACATTATTTGCTTGATCAGCTATATTAAACAAACCGCCGTGATTGAATGAATGAATGATTCATTCAATCATTCAAATGTCGACACTGTATTCATGTTTACATTTTTCTGTCGTTTATGTATCGCAACGGTTTTTTCTTTAAATGGAGATTGTACTTCAATATACATTTAATAGTTAGTATAAATACTTATTTATGATAGGAAACGCGATCTTGTTGCGAATTTGAGCTATCAGATCGCCTTTTACATGATAATACTGCACAAATCACCATTTTTTAAGAGAAACGTCTTGCGACACGGAACGATGCAAAATGGCGGTGAAGCGACTTCAAGTAGTTTTATATAACGTGTTTGAACAGTTGACCAATATACTTTTTCTACTCCAGCACTTAAATGTGTCAATTAAATGACTGACAGTGATATCTAAAGCAATGTCATTTGAATGCTTTGTCTATAGGCTCATAAGATGACTGCTAGCAGTCATCTTATGAGTATAATACAACTGCTTTATTTTTTTTAAAGATACAAGTTCCGATCATCTTGATTGAAAGAGGTATGTTTTCATTTACAATAATAACTCTTTTTTTTTTAAATAATAACTCAATTTTTTTTAAATAATCTCTTTTTTTTTTAATAATAACTTTTTTTTTTTTTTTTTTTTTTTTTTTTTTTTTTTTTTTTTTGCTGCAGCTGTCATAGAAAAAGTAATGTATGCAACAGCTCATAATTGGTTCTTAAAATTCTCGGGTCTTTTTTTACAAAACTCGACTACGTCTCGTTTTGTAACTTCGACCCTTGAATTTTAAGAACCCTTATTATATCACTGTTGCATAAACTACTATTGCCGGAGGGGGTCGCCCGTGTATCACATCTCCATAGGCTATATACTCAAAGTCCGCGGCCGTTGTCAAACTCAAAAGTGGTTACGTTTCCTCATTGGTAGTCTGACTCTTTCGCACTCATGGGATGTTCATATACGTGATGGCTTCGCTTTCGCACACTTAAGCTGTCTGTCAAGCGCGAGCGCGGATTCTATGTCTGTGGTTACATCATGATCGAAGTGATCTTGCTCCCAAAAATACGCTTTCTTTATAGGTAATTAAGGTAGGTACTAATAAATTAATTACAATCTCTGTGGCTACCACCAGTTTGGCACTGACACAAACGCAATCGAGAACGTAATTTACTTTCTATGCATCTCGCTCGTACTTGCATATTACTGCGAGCGAGATGTATAGATATGTACCCATAGTGAAAGCTTTGCTTAGTTGTAGGTGGATGTAAGATTCATCCCCAAATATTTATTTACACGTGAAGATTACGTAAGTTTTTATACCTACATCGATACGTTACGACATATTGAGTGATCGGATCTAATTAAATACCCGGGCTAGAATAAATTCTTGGGAACGTTTGCCAATTACGTCTTTCAGGAAATTGGAGGTTCGAAAGTAAATTGTAACTAATCCGGAAAATACGATCTTAATGCGATTTAAGCAAGGTTAGGAATGTTGTACGGTATTGGATTGGAATTGCTTACTTGCTAAGTCTTGTCCTAAAGGACAAGACTTAGCAACACCAGGGGCCCGTTTCTCACAAGCTTGTAACTTGTAATACTATACAAATGAAAGTCCTTTTCTAACAGACGGTGTCAATAAGTGACATCCGCTTGTATTACAAGTTACAAGCTTTGGAGAAACGGGCCCCAGATGCCAAATTTTCGAAGAATACATAAAAAATATAGTGGTTTATGGTGTGTTTCAATTGTGCAAGTTTTCTTTTTAAGTAAGCGGTACGGTATTCGATATTCGGTCGCATAGTTCGCAACATTCCGCCCAATACCAAATACATATTCATCAAAGTGGTATACGCCGAATACCGAATAGTTTCCGAATATTCTTTAGATCTTTATACTTCATTTTATTAGCATTATCGTCAAATAAACATTGCAAGTAAAAGCTTGTGTAAATGAATTATAAACTCTTGAAACCATTTGTACATTTTTCTTTGTTTGTGGATTAAATAAATCCCCTTTGTTCCAGAGCGTGGTATTCAGCGTGAAACAGCATCCCATGGTCCCCGGGTTTTCCCAGTGTGTCTCCTTCGAAGCGTTCAGCTCGCCATACCAAGAGGTACCTACAGCGGGTCTCTATTGTTTCCCAAAAGTTTTAAGTCATAATGTATTGGTTGCCCGCATTTTCGTTATTTGGTTCAGTTCAGAGCGGTTTCGCACTACGTCCGATCCGAATCCGATCCGAACACGTGAAAAAATGGGTCTATAAAACTCGGACCGAATTCGGATATTCGCTTACGCACTAGTCCTATCCGAACCCGTGAAAATATGGGTCTAACTCGGACCGAATTTGGATATTCGCTTATGCACTAGTCCTATCCGAACCCGTGAAAATATATCTAACTCGGACCGAATTCGGATATTCGCTTAAACGCACTAGTCCTATCCGCATACCCCGCCCGCCCCGCTGCCCCTCTGCTCGTACGCAGCTCGGCTTTAACTCGGACGCAGTGCGCGAGCGTTCATAGAAATAATACTAAGGCTACTTCGGTCCGTCAAAAATCTTCTCCGGAATGGAGATTCTAGAATGACGGAAAGAAATCGGATGACGGATATCGGATGTAGTGCGTAACTTATACCATAGAAATAGTTCTACGGCTACAACGGACCATATTTTCACGGGTTCGGATCGGATTCCGATCGGACGTAGTGCGAAACCGCCCTCACTCTTCAGGATTGCTATAAAACCTAACATAACCTGACCTATATATAGGATAATCTTAACGAAAATCCTGAAAAGATAACAGTTCCAATTTTAGGACTAATTATAATATGACAAACAATACATTATGACTTAAAACTTTATGGGAAACAAAGGGACCCCACCTAACAGCAGTGATATTCAAAATAAAATTAGAAATAGTTTAGAATCATTCAACATGAAAATATACGGAAGAAGGAGTATAACCAAAAATACTGAGGTATTCAAATTACATTTATAGGGTATGAATTCGATCCGGATTGGTCATTGGATATGGATCGGATCAGTTAACGTAGTGCAAGCGATTGTCATCTTATATAAGTAGGCACCCTGTTTTAATATTTTATTTTATCCTTTATTAAGTTTTTATTTTAAAGTAATTTTTTAACCCTTAAATGCATGACCTTTTCTTTTTGCCCGAAATTAATATATGTATCACGTAATTGTTTGCCGATTCTAGGAAAAATAGTAAAAAAAAAATATAACTTCGATTTTCACTGCGAAATCAGTGTTAGAAGTTGAAATGGCTAAATCATATTTATGTAAATATGTAATTTTCAGTATATAATAGATATATGATTTTTTTACTACCATTAGAAAGGTACACTATTTGTGATATACCTATGATAAAGTTTGTAAATATAAAATAATTACAAACCCCGAAAAATCTGCCCAAAATCACATACCTACTAAAAATCAGGGATGTTGCGAACATCCGCATCCGCATCCGCAACTGCGGAACTTCCGCATTATTTTCGACATCCGCATCCGCATCCGCATCCGCATAAAATCGATGCGGAGCTTATGCGGATGCGGATGTCGAACAAGTCGGTACAGGAACGTCTTAGCGGCGGCGTAAGTGCTAAGTAATTTCGTCATTACCTATAACGATATCGTCTAAAATAGTCTAGATCCTGAAGAGTCGGCCAAGTTACTGTTTATTAAATATAACGCACTTATATTCTTGCACAAATACTAAACGTTTCGTTTTTTTTTTTAATAAAAAGTATACTAAAAATTTAATATTTGACGTTTTTTAAGTACGTAATCTTGACATCCGCATCCGCATCCGCATCCGCGGATGTGAGCCTTTAAATATCCGCATCCGCATCCGCATCCGCATCCGCGGATGTCAAAAAATCTGCATCCGCAACATCCCTGCTAAAAATCATCAACTTCTAGGTTTTTCTAAGTTTTCCGACATTTCGTCTATAAACAAATGTAATTTTTATAAATTAAAATACTGCGTAAATTTATGTAATAATTCGGAAAGTTTTATTAGTTTTACTATTGAAATAATATACAGGAACAAATAGAATTTGTTTAACCATTAATCTGTGAGCTGTCTAATGCTTTGTAGACATTTGGCAACACTATGCATTTTAGGGTGAAATTAGGTAGTTTAATAATTATGTTGAACAGGTGGCATACAACGTGTTCTGCCTGTGCGCGATGTACTTTCTACCACTAGCTGTCATCACTGCCTGCTACGTGCGCATCTTTGCTGAGATACACCACAGCAGCAAGGAGATTGAAGGTGAGATACACCACAACAGTAATCACAAACATTGTGCAACTAGAGGGGTAAGTGAAATATTGGAAACGAGGGTGTTGATTCGCGACAGCCGCAGGCTGTGGAGTGAATTAAATACACAAGTTTGTTTATATCTAAGTAATTTATTTTACAATTTATTTTTTAGAACCATTTATGTACCTACTCGAGATTTTAACCAAGTTACGGGTTATAAAGCAACGTATGTAGAAGATAAACTATTTGACTATCCTTATAAGTACATAAGAGCGGTATATCGAATACCTTTAAACGAGCAATTCTTGTTTATTTATATATTTATTTATTTATTTATTTATATATATATTTCGGGGATCTCGGAAACGGCTCTAACGATTTCGATGAAATTTGCTATATGGGGGTTTTCGGGGGCGAAAAATCGATCTAGCTAGGTCTTATCTCTGGGAAAACGCGCATTTTCGAGTTTTTATATGTTTTCCGAGCGAAGCTCGGTCACCCAGATATTGGTCTTTATGCAAATACACCGTTCGACAGTATTTATAAATATAATATTACACAACTAAAATTGTAACTGTTGTTGTTGCTGTTGTTGTGTTGTACTTGTTGTAAGAGGATTAGGCGGAAGCAATCTTTCGTAGGTATCTATGATTTACGGCCAACATATGGATATGTACCTACATGCTACATCGCCTACACGGAAATACCTCGTAACAGTCGTAATCATTATATTACCTACCGCGGTATTCGGAAAACAAGATCCGTTCTAGAGAAGAGAACGATATGATATGTATTAGATACCAACTAGTTTAGATTTCAACTAGATCTTTTGAAGCTCAATTCGGGCAACCAATGTCACTTTTACGTTAAATTATCGTTTTAAGATCGTTTTGAGATCTAAAAATACATAACGAGTTGTTCTAGACATTGTTAAAATCATATTAACTCACATTTATAGACGGGTCTAACGCGTTAGACCCGTCTATAAATGTGAGTTAATATGTGTTCAAAACGCTAAGGTTATATAGTTAGAATATTATATTGTGAAAATCGTTCAAGAGTATCTCCAGAATCGCGGATATGTCAAATTTGACAGGTTATATCTTAAAAATATCGTTATCGTATCTTGGTGATGTCTAAGAGATATCTAGTAGATGTCTATTTCAAAATCAGAATCGGGCCCCTAGCCAATTGCAATTGCGACAAGGAAAACTCAGGGAAAATTGCTCGAGATCATACTTTTTATGAATAAAAAGTTTGAAGTGGGTTGGAAGAGCCCGGTACTGATCAATATGTAGGTACCCTACTTATTGTAAGTGAAGCAATATATTGAGAAAGTTTTTGAGGAGTTATTACGTCAGAGCATGGTTCAACATGTTTTTTACAAGCTTTTATTTAACTTGCAAAGTTTGTACGTAGGTAGGTACCTGTATTTTCGGGTAAAATCTTGAAAAATGGGTCTACCACTTCCCAGTTCGATGACAATGCAATAATGAAATTGAATGGTACTATCGAACTGATCTGGTGATTGACACGGTAGATGGCCATAGGATCTCTGTGATAAAACAACGCAACCTCATTGTGTTTGGTTGTGTTAGAATCAGGGATGTTGCGAACATCCGCATCCGCATCCGCAACCGCGGAACTTACGCATTATTTTCAACATCCGCATCTGCATCCGCATCCGCATAAAATCGATGCGGAGCTCATGCGGATGCGGATGTCGAACAAGTCGGTACAGGAACGTCTTAGCGGCGGCGTTAGTGCTAGGTAATTTCGTCATTAGTGTCATTACCTATAACGAAATCGTCTAGATCCAGAAAAGTCGGCCAAGTTACTGTTTATTAAATATAACGCACCTATATTCTTGCTCAAATACTAAATGTTTCGTTTTTTTTAAATAAAAAAAGACTAAAAATGTAATATTTGACGTTTTCTAAGTACCTAATCTTGACCGCATCCGCATCCGCGGATGTGAGCTTTTAGATATCCGCATCCGCATCCGCATCCGCGGATGTCAAAAAATCTGCATCCGCAACATCCCTGGTTAGAATCGTGTCGTTGAGTATTAGTTGCCTGTTGAAAGAAAGTACAGTCAGCGATAAAAGCTTGTATCAAAAATGCAATTTATGTTTTAATAACTTATTTCAGTGTATTTCTATTTTGATTTAATGACCGCTGTAGATAATCTAATTGATATGTTGGAAACAACCTAAATCAAGATTACTGTTTATAAATTAAAAACACAAAACTTTCTAAAATGAAATTGGACACAGAATTATAATACTTTATTGTTTACAAATGAAACAAAGAAAGGACTTCCGCTATGCAAATATTAGAATTTGTTTTAACTTGCCTTTGTGGCTATAGAACATTATAATTATTTTATGGTTACCGAGGAATATTAATAAAACTACGTTCCATTTCAGTGAGGTATGTTGGGACAAGTGTGGATAATTCAGTTAGTTATCTATAAAACGGAGCGTCACTTTTGACACTGACAGCTTGTAAGGTGCAACAAAAAATATGTAGGTATGCAAAGTAGGTACACTTCGTAGGTAGGTACTTATTAATAAAAATCATTATCTTTTCGGATAATCCTTACAAAAGTGAAGAAAAAAACCATGAAGGCTTACCAACTTGTCAAAATAGTACGCACTTATCCCAAAATGCCGCCTCCTTTATTCTATCGTTTGTTATTTCCAAAATCCTTTCATATTTGAAAATACAATACAATACAAATACTCTTTATTGCACACCTCATTACAGAAAACAATACAGATAATACAGGAAGAAGAGGTTAAACAACAGGCGGTCTTATCGCTAAAAAGCGATCTCTTCCAGACAACCTTTAGGTAGCGGAAATTAATAAATTTATGTCAACATAAAATACATGTTTGATTTTTCAAGATATTATCTACTTTTGTATAATTTTTAATTTTGGTTATATTTTCAGTACAAAATTTAGGTACTACCACAGAATAACTAATATACCGTACAGAAAATTCACTCCTTCACAAAAGTCAGATTTAGGTATAAAATTACACCTATATCGCCGCCTGCAAGCAAAATTGAAACTTATAACCGCGCACGAACCGTGAATCTCCTTTGCGCGCCGCAGTTTTATGACCGAGCTGTGAGTGTCGGCACGGGGTTATCACTTGACAAGTTTTTTATACCTAAAGTCTATTTTTTATTCGGTAGACTAAAATGACATTTCATAGTATGAACATCATGTGTCATTTCATACTATGAAATGTCATTTTAGTCTACCGAATAAAAAAATAGACTTTATACCTACCCACTGATTTATTATTTTTAAGATAAATATGTAGGAATTACAAACGTTGATTATGTAGTGTATGATGAATAGCAATAAAAATCTATCTATCTAAACATATTTTTTTATCCGGAGATAGTATGTCTGATTCTCACAGAAGTAAGTTTCGAAGCCATTGTGTAATTTCAATTTTGCGCGAGCGCCACGTGACATGACTATCGTGCACGCCGAGCGGCAGCCCACTGCCATACGCCTGTCTGATGGGCGCGCCGGCCAAATGTACCTAAACTGCGGAGTGACACCCCCCTGGTACTACTACGAAAGTGGACGACCGCCCCGAAACCGCCTTTCATACAAATGTAGTCCGTCTCGGGGATAAGCGGACGCCCCTTTCCTCTTAAGTATATTCATATCTAGTTGAACTACAGAATAAATAATATTACAAGGTACAGAATATTCACTGTCTAACATTACGCGTCTATTACGACAGATATGACCGCTAGGTGACGCAAAGGCGAGCAGGCGTCCGTTCCGTAGCAATGCGCGGCAACTACTATGGCTAGACAACAAAATTGGTGTGGGGCCCATTGACGTATAATCTAAGGACGGGCTAATGGGGCACTAAAAATGGTACAAGTTCAGCGGTGCTACTCACGAATTCCAGCCAATCGTGCAGTCTAACGCAACTAGTTGTGACCAATAGCGCGCGTAATGCGAACTCGTCAACCAATCGCGCGCGTGATGCAAACTCATCTACCAATCGCGTTGTAGCGATTACACACCGCTGTACTGGCGGCCCCTGTCATGCCTCATTATTATTGCCCGTAAAGCCAGTCCCTAGATATCCATGTCAATGTGTGGGCCGCATGTACTTGTAACGAAATCGCGGAGTGAGCCACGCCTTTGAACTAACTTGACGAACAGTTAACCCACTTTCCACAAATTGGAACCGTTTAAAAATATACTCCAATAGAAAAATGTTTCCTTTGGTGTCGTTTGAAAACTATATTGCATTCTATTCGTTTGCGACTTTTCAATTTATTTTTCTTCTGTGGTGTGCGAATTGAAACGCAAAGAGCTCAAAGCGAGAAGGCAAACGGGGTGTCCTCGCATCGGCAAACACGGGAAATAACGCACAATATCAACTTTATAGGGTTCCGTATCGCGTATTTCCGTTTCCGTGTTCAATTGGCGACACTGAACCCGTCGAACCCGCACGCTTTTGTATAACGATGGAATTGAATTACGCACACAGACTACACGTGTTCAATTCGTTTCAAATAGACTTCAAGAGTTATGGATTGTTAAATAAAAGCTATAAGGTCAACCGAGATAAATGCGTCAGTTGAGGTAAATGCGTCTTTTAAAGATATCTTCGAAACGCCACATATTATAACTATTATAGCCGTCTGCATTAAAAGTTCAGTGACCACACTTCAAACAGAGAGGGTTGCAATAGTTCTAAAATGTTCCGTTTAGAAGAAATCTTTAAAAATGTACCTCAAGTAAAAAAAAATTACGCATTTACCTCGGTTCCCGCGGGCGTTATGGATTGTTGAAAAAAGCTATAACTCCCTAGGGAACAATATAGACCTTTATCCTTTTGTAAACCTGAATGAAATAAGATCTTTTTCGAGCTCGTGTGATGAAATAAATATGTATGTGTGCCTGTTATGGTATCGTAGCACTCAAACTGGTGATTCGATTTGAGTACGCTCTTCGGCCAAGCTAGGCTATCTGACATCTGACAGACCTGTGATATTTTTAGTTAGGTCTAAGATGGGTTTTTAAATTTTGACTTATTTCAAAAGAGAAGTAAAAGAACCATAGGTACCATACACTTTTATCTTCAAAAAAAACTTCAAAAATGTATTGTAGGTACACAAAAACATTTTCAGGGATGCTAAGATTATCCTAATTATGTACTTATTGACAAAGTGTAGGTACCTACCTCAGCTAAGAAATATATTATATCAGCAGGCATCGGAGTTTTTGTCGCATGGTAAGACTAATAGCAAGCTATGGAGTCGACATTTGCCATAAATGTAAACTCTTATTCATACTCATACTCATTTATTTAATTTATCTTAAAATGCCTTTAGAGCGGTCGGATGTGTATATTATCTTAGTAGAATGATATAAAAAAAAAAATTCTATTACATTATGAATTCATAACTTCAACTATTTTAACATACAACTATACAAACTACATCGCTGCGAAAGACCTAATGTCATGTAGGTACTGACCGCTGATAAAAATGACAATGAAAAATCTGCTATAGTGTGCTTGAGTTGTGAAGTACAACTCGCCCAATTGAAACATACATTTATTGCAACAAATGAGGTTTAATAAATTAAACTAAAAAGAACAGATTACTAAATAGTTACTACGTATATAACGTAGTAACTATTTAGTAATCTGTTCTCATATTAAATAAAATTAATCATGAGTATGAGTATGAATAAGAGTTTACATTTATGGCAAATGTCGACTCCATAGCTTGCTATTAGTCTTACCATGCGACAAAAACTCCGATGCCTGTATATCGTAGCTCTGGTTCAGCCTGTCTCGCAGAGGTAACCCAGACTCAAGTCTATTTATTTATTTAAACTTATTAATTGCACAAAGAAAAAAGCGCTGGTGGCCTAGCGGTAAGAGCATGCGACTTGCAATCCGGAGGTCGCGGGTTCGAACCCCGGCTCGTACCAATGAGTTTTTCGGAACTTATGTACGAAATATCATTTGATATTTACCAGTTCGCTTTTCGGTGAAGGAAAACATCGTGAGGAAACCGGACTAATCCCAATACGGGCCTAGTTTACCCTCTGGGTTGGAAGGTCAGATGGCAGTCGCTTCCGTAAAAACTAGTGCCCACGCCAATTACTGGGATTAGTTGCCAAGCGGACCCCAGGCTCCCACATGAGCCGTGGCAAAATGCCGGGACAACGCGAGGAAGATGATGATTAATTGCACAAAGTAGGTACATGTAACGAAACCAAACTTACCGCGGTATTCGGAAAACAAGATCCGTTCTAGACTAGAGAACGATACGATATGTAGGTACTAGATACGTTGTAGTTTAGATTTCAACTAGTTCTCTTTTATTTACAGCTCAATTCGGGCAACAAATGTCACTTTTACGTTAAAATATCGTAATAATCTCTTGTGGAAATCGTTCAAGAGTATCTCCAGAATCGCGGAAATGTCAAATTTGACAGGCAAGATCTTAAACATATCGTTGTCGTATCTTGGTGATGTCTAATAGACATCTAATGGATGTCTAGTTCAAAATCCGAATCGGGCCCTTAATCCATCCTTAACTTAACGCCAAACATAACTTGTAGCTCATTTTTTTTAAACATTTTCAGTTTCAAAAAGTCCAGATGATAAGATAAGGCGGCCGGCTATTTCAGGATTTCCGTCCTAAATTGGACTTTAATTATTCAGCAACAAGGTTCCCGTTCGAAGACACGCCGTAAATACAGTTCCTGTAAACATTCGTGAAACAAGTCTTAGCGGGCTACACGGCTGACATACATCAAAACCTTGTAGGTGTCATTGAAAATAATATTTATTTAATATTGGGACATAATAATCTTTAATAGAAAAAAACCGACTTCTCTAACTACTAGCCTAACCCACTTAACGGTGCTTATACTTTATTTGGTAATATGTATACATTTTATGGTAATCATAGTGGTTGATTTAGTTTAGGTATCATAGTGGTTTTCCGGGTCAAGGTCCGGGTCTGGGTCCGAGTCCGAGTACGGGTCCGAGTCCGGAGTCCGGGGCCCAATCCAAGTCAAAATCGAAATTGAAAATCACAAAACGTGTACTATGCGTCGTTGAGGAGTTCTGTTCTGATCATCATCAGCAGTTCCACTTCATCAAATGCCACAATTTTTAATGTAAATGCTTGATTTTCTGATGAAAATATATAAAATTCTATACGGATGCCTTTAAGATTTGAGAAGTTCCCTCGATTCCTCATGGATACCATGTTCAGGACTTGAGATTGACATAAATGTGTCTAAAAACCTAACTTGCTTAACAAACATAACGAAAAGGACAAATTGCCAAATGCGAGCTATGCGTCGTTGAAGAGTTCCGTTATGATCATCATCAGCAGTTCCACTTCATCAAATGCGACAGTTTTTAATGAAAATGCTCGATTTTCTGATGAAAATACAAAAATCTCTATACGCATGCCTTTAAGATTGGAGGAGTTCCCTCGATTCCTCGTGGATCCCATCATCAGAACTCGAGCTTGACAAAATTGTGGCTTAAAAACTTAACTTGCTTAACAAACATAACGAAGAGGACAAATCGCCAAACGTGAACTATGCGTTGTTGAAGAGTTCTGTTCTGATCATCATCAGCAGTTCCACTTCATCAAATGTCACTTTTTTTATGTATATGCTTGATTTGTTGATGAAAATACAAAAATCTCTATACGCATGCCTTTAAGATTTGAGGAGTTCCCTCGATTCCTCATGGATCCCATCATCAGCACTCGAGCTTGACAAAAATGTAGCTTAAAAACTTAACTTGCTTAACAAACATAACGAAGAGGACAAATCGTCAGACGTGTGCTATGCATCGTTGAAGAGTTCCGTTCTGATCATCATCAGCAGTTCCACTTCATCAAATGTCACTTTTTTGAATGTATATGCTTGATTTGTTGATAAAAATACAAAAATCACTACATGTGTGCCTTTAAGATTTGAGGAGTTCCCTCGATTCCTCATGGATCCCATCATCAGAACTGGGTTTTGACAAAAACGGGACCAATCTGTATGCATATACATACAATCAAAAAAATAATTTTCAAAATCGGTCCAGTAATGACGGAGATATGGAGTAACAAACATAAAAAAAAAAAAAAAAAAACATACAACCGAATTGATAACCTCCTCCTTTTAGATTTGGAAGTCGGTTAAAAAGACAAACTAAACAATAAAACTAAACTACATGCATTACAAAATAATCTTATAAATAAAAAATGCTCCCCCAGGTCACTGCCATGTGTTATAAACATGCTTTCGTATGTCCGGATGATCTCCTTTGCAGGTCGCATTTCTAAATGAATGAATGAATGATGTTTTATTCGAAACACACATACACACACTACACTAAATTAGGCTTAAATCTAGGTAAATTAGTAGGTAAGTAACAGTGTTGCGAGGGGTTCCAGAAAAGGATAACACTCAGCATGTGTCGCAGCACATGAGTTGTGTTACGACGCTGATTTTCAGTGTACCCATTAACACTTAAAACAAACACAAAACAACACAGAACATAAAAACAAAACCGAAGCAGAATACAACAGAATGTGCAGTTGACACTGTAATTTATTTATAAAACCGGGACATGTTTATTTATAAATATTTGGAGAATACATAAATAGATACATTATTATCTATATAAACTCTATAACACAGAAGTCGGTACAAATACAGGTGAGGGTAGGTAAAGGTAAAGGTCGGCTAGGTGGAGATCTTTTGTTCCTTGAGAAGGTGTAGTTTCAGTTTAGAATTGAACACGTATAGTGAACTGGCATTTCTTATTGGTGGCGGGAGATTGTTCCAGCACCGCGTGGCTGCGTATCGGAAGCTGCCACGGAAACTAGCCGACCTGTGTACTCTCTCGACCGATTCTCGTAAAAATTTGTGAGCAGATAAAGGACGTGCCAATCTTATCTTATCTTATCGCGAGGTCTACAGCTCAACGGCCACTAGTGTATATTTTGACAGATTTTTGCTTGAACATGTCAATTAGAGGCTGAAGTGCTTTATGTTATTTAACTGTCCTATAAAATTTAGCCCAAAGCATTTACTAGGTTTTTAAATAATGCAGCCAAACGGAATTTGTTTGGTCTCTTTTATCTCTCTGAATTATATAATCGAGAAGGTAATCTTCTTTTGAAGTACGAGAATGTTTACGCAGGCTAAATGAGTAGGTACTTGAGAGATAATCCGACGGAGCTGTAAATGAGAGAGTGCTGAACAAAGTATTTAACATCAAGCGCGGAAATCGAGCTCGAAATTTAGTTATCTACTGTCGCTATGTTATATATCTTCGACATGCGCCGTAGGCCTTTCCGGAGGGTGGATACGTGAGTAAGCAGTGCAAATTGAAGGGGTTATTAGATATATATTTTGCCGTATCCGTTTCTGCTAATCTTTGTTAACCCTTTACTCTTTAGTCCGTAGCGGCAAAACATACTTGCCGTCATACTTAAAACAAAAACGCGTCTCTACTATAAGAATTACGGTTCGAAATCGAATGACTAGAAAGGAATGGTTAAATGGTTAAAGAACACTTTTCGCCTTTCTCAACCAATTCTCGTGAAATTTTGTGAATAGGTTTCATAATTATATACCTACCTATGACCTATAGTTATTATTTCTATTCAGTATGTGGAATTTTAAGTGGATTTAGTTTAAAATTATAGCTGTTCTAGCGAGGTATCTACAGCCTAATGGCTGCAAATAAATACAAATCTAATGATTTGTATTTATTTATTTAAACTTTATTGCACATACAAAGAAAAATTAAAAAATGGCGGACTTAGTGCCAAAAGGCAGTCCCTACCTGTCAACCATTGGATCAAACAGAGGAGAAGTTTAATCGTGAAGTCAAATATTATATATAAACATAATAAAATAAGCCTACAAAATGTGATTAAATACTACTAATTATACAAGATGGAGAATATTATTCTAAATCTATTGTTATTGTAAAGGGGCCCACTGATTACTAGTCCGCCGGATGATATCGGCCTGTCAGTTGTTCGGAACTGTCAACTTTTTGTTCTAACTGGCAGCACAGAATAAATAATAGTACTAGGTACAGAAAACTCACTCTCTAACAAAACGCGTCTGTTACGACCAGCACAGATATGGCCGCTAGGTGGCGACAGCGCCACGCGCGGCTTATGGCTTTCCCCAAAATTCTGGCAGGCCGATTTCGTCCGGCGGACTGGTAATCAGTGGGCCCCTTAAATATGTACCTATTGTTGGCAGGCAGTCGTCGCGCCGGCGGGCCGGTGCGCCTGCGCCGCTCCGACCGGCGCGTGCTGCAGCGCGCAAGACGCCGCACGCTCAGAATGACCGTCACCATCGTTAGCGTGTTCGCGCTGTGCTGGCTGCCATACGCCACCATGTGCATGTGGTGAGTGACCGTCATGTACTTATGTGGATGATGATCCTCTGTGGTGAGTATGACTGTCACGATTGGCATGTCGAACGTCAAAAGCCTACGTTTAATACTACTACAACCATCGTCTGCGTCACATCACGTGCTTGCCGTAGTATGCCACCATACATGCATGTGGTGAGTGACGACCTGTCGCCACCATCGTCTGTGGTGAGAATAACAGTCACCATCGTTAGCGTATACGCGCTGTGCTGGCTGCCGTCCGCCACCATGTGCATGTGGCGAGTGGCCATCATCGGTGGTGATGAGAATGGCCGTCACGACGACAGATGATAAAAACCCTAAAAACCGACCATACTTACCGACTACGTGGTACTGCAAAGGATAGTACAGTAAGGCTAAGGCTAACCAACCACGTAGTAACCGATCTCCGTATCCCCAGGTGGATGGTAGACCGGGACTCGGCCCGCGAGATCCCGAGCCGCGTCCAAGGCCTGCTGTTCGCCATGGCCGTCTCCAACTCCTGCATGAACCCGCTGGTGTACGGGTCCTACCGCCTCAACTTCAGGAGTATGGCGCGGAGGTTCTGCAAGGGCTGCTGTGTGGCCACCAGCGCTTCTGACACCATAGGTGAGGCAGGACTTAGTTTGGCGAAGAGTCCATCTGAACATTTAGTATTTATTTATTTAATCGTATGGCGATATGGTCATTATGGTCACATAGGAAAAAATATTTCTATTTATAAGGCAACATCCAAGTTTTGCAACCCCTGCACAGCATCGGGCGTCAAGTCAAATATCCGTCTAATACCTATATCAAATCAAATCGAATCAAATATCATTTATTATCAGGCAACTAAGGCCCATAGATACATACATTACAAACTAACATACATACAATATTAAAAATCTTACAAGCTAAAAAATATTGTATTTCGGCGACACGATGGTTTTCTGTTGTGTCGCCTGTTCCGGTGTAGGATTTGGCAGATTCCCACGGAACCGCCGAAACACCACGCCCTTCGGCCAGAAGTCCGCGCTCGCGATGGTTTCCAGCAGCGGCCGCGGCACTCGCACCACGAACGAGGTGAAGTGCACGTAATGGCGCGATCGCAGCTGGAACACTTTCAGCTCGTACCGGATCTTTTTGCGAACATATTCCACCACATCGTCAGCCGTGGCTACCCGAGTATGCGCGGAGTGGGCACCGCTGGATGATGTGGTCCATGGTCTGGTCCTCGATGCCGCAGTCGTAGCACATTAACATTTAGCCATAGTTTATTTTTAAAACCAGAAAAAAATATAATATTTATTTATAGCTGACAGTAACATCTCATCATTTTATCTAGATGATTTATAGCTGACAGGTTAATACATCTAGATGTTGACAGTAACATCCTTATAATTTTTTGTCGATATAATATTTTGCTACATCACTTTATTATTATTCTTGCCCCGAGTTTTCACAGGTATAGCCATAGCAAATGTCTTTTGGTTTTGAAAGAAAGTTCAGATTTCATTGACAGATTTTTGTGGGTTGGATTATTTTCCGTAATCAGGGGTCGGAAAACCGCGGCTCGCGAGCCGCATTCGGCTCTTTGGAGGTACAATTGCGGCTCTCCCACCCATAGAATTAACCCTAGAGAGTTCTCAGTCTTACATCAATCGCGTGCAATCACGCAAAACGAAAATAGCGGCTCTTTGAGCTTCCCAAAACTGGTGGTCTACTGCAGTTGGCTCCTCTCAAAAGTTTGCCGACCCCTGCCCTAAATTATATCCGCTACCCCAGGCTCCTGATACTTACCCATACATAATTATATACATTATCAAGTAACGGTCAAATACATTTTTGAAGTGAAAACTTCTTTAGCGGCGTTGGGCACTTTTTGAGGCGGGGAAAAAATGATAAACTCGAGAAAGCGTAAGGCGATCACGTGACCGTAAAATTTAGATGGCCACTCATTTAGATGGCATTTAAATCAATAAAGAAAAACTCAATGACATTAAATGAAAAAGGTTCTAATCTTGTACGGGCTGAAATACGAGGATCTCACAGTTACATTCTAACTTTATATCACTCAAATAGAATTCAATAAAGCTACATCTTGATGAAATCGCTAATAAAAGTGAACTCTAGTACTGGTGAATAAAACTCAAAATATCATTACCAATTATATTTAGATGCGAGGTCTGCAAGGTAACTTTACAAATTCTGTTCGAATTTTAAACAGTTAACGCTACAAATTTGAATTTCTAATTTTAAACAAGCTCACTGACCAGCAATTTCGGAACTAAAGTTTTTCAATAGAAAGGAGTATGGGTCAATTATACATAGTGCTGCAGACATTTTGGACTAGTCATTGAGTTTTCACTTCTGTCGGCACTCTCGGAGTGCAACCCGTTGTTTATTTGATACACACTTTTATTGCTGACTGTACTTTACATGTCTATAAAGTAAGTGTGTGTTTATGTTTTCCCATCGAAGAGTTCCGTTTGCTACCTTCCGACTGCATCATCAGATCAGCTCCATGTTAGCATATTATACAAAATAAAATTATATACCAACAAAAGGTTATCATTTAATTCAGCCTCCAAATTAAATTATTTATCAAATATTTTCCTTACCTTAATTTGGTCATTTAATTAATAGCTTCATTGAACACAAAAGATGCCAATATCAGTTTACATTTTACGCAAATTGCCTTTCAGATATCATTATTCAGATTACGCTTACAAAAGAGAATTCAATACGTACACGTGTACCATAATTTAGAATCAAAAATTGGGGAAAATGTACCAATGTAACTAGACCCCCATGATGCTTAACAACTAGGCTCGTTTGGGGATGGATTTATACTGGTTATACAAGCTCGTGAATCACTCTAATCCTGACAAGGACAGCTACTCGTAACTTCAGAAATAAGCGGCCAAGTGCGAGTCGGACTCGCCCATGAAGGGTTCCGTATTTAGGAGATTTTGACGTATTAAAAAAAAACTACTTACTAGATCTCGTTCAAACCAATTTTCGGTGGAAGTTTATATGGTAATGTACATCATATATATTTTTTTTAGTTTTATCATTCTCTTATTTTAGAAGTTACAGGGGGGGGGGGGGGGGGACACATTTTACCACTTTGGAAGTGTCTCTCGCGCAAACTATTCAGTTTAAAAAAAAATGATATTAGAAACCTCAATATCATTTTTGAAGACCTATCCATAGACACCCCACACGTATGGGTTTGATGAAAAGATTTTTTTTGAGTTTCAGTTCTAAGTATGGGGAGCCCCCAAAATTTATTGTTTTTTTTTCTATTTTTGTGTAAAAATCTTAATGCGGTTCACAGAAAACATCTACTTACCAAGTTTCAACAGTATAGTTCTTATAGTTTCGGAAAAAAGTGGCTGTGACATACGGACGGACAGACAGACAGACATGACGAATCCATAAGGGTTCCGTTTTTTGCCATTTGGCTTCGGAACCCTAAAAAAGTAAGCAACAAATCTTAGTTTGCTGCATCCGGTCCCGGTCCCGGGCCTTTTGCATCGGTGAAGATCAAAGCAGCTCAACCACAGAACTAGAAATGGCGCTGAAGCTTAGTAGTCTAGTATATAATTATAGTCTCAAGCTTAAAGGTAGTCTAGTATATTCTCAATCCAAACGTTACATTTGAGAGAATAAGGGCTCAATCAAGGCTTCGTCACACAGACGCGTTTTCCGGGCGCGGCGTGAGCGGGGCGCCCCGCTTTTACATACAAAACGCTCACGCCCCGTTCACGCCCCGCCCGGAAAACGCGCCTGTGTGACGAAGCCTTTAGACGGCGCGCGAACTCGTATACGATTTTAGTTAGGTACATTGCGGACCATTGAGGTTACATCAATTCAGCCGACCGATCAAATGACGCAATGTAATGAAACTCTCAAGCGAGTTCTCGCACCGTCTATATGGGTGTGGGTATGGATGTTTGTCATCGTTAAAGAGTTCGCTAAATTTTATTGAATTAAAGCTTCATAGTGCGGGGTTGCGTAATGCATCGCAATCATAATGTGTTTTTTAGTGTTTAGTTATATTTTTATAATATGTATGCTAGTTTTTAAGGTATTTATGTATGGGCCACTAGTTGCCTGATATAAAAGATTTCATTCATTCATTCATTCATAGTAAACCGCCGCGGCGCGCCGAGTGTCGTTGATCAGTCTGTCAAGTGCGGATGGTGCAACTAGCACTAATTGTGCAATAGGGAAGCCATCACGATCACGTATATGGATAGTTCAGGAGTGCGAAAGAGACAGGCAACAAATATAGAAACATAACCACTTTTGGATTTCTATAGCGCTCTCTAGCGCTCTGTTTGAATGTAGTATGTATGTACCTTATTTATGTACCAAAACGTAAGGGCTTGTGCACAAATCACGCGAGGTTTGTTGGGGGTGGGGGTCTCGAAAAAATCACGAAAGATCAGGTTGGGGGAGGGGGGGTATAAGAAGACCTCACGTGTATTTTTCTACAGTGAACGAAACTAAGAAAAAATACCTACCATATCATGATTAGATACTTTTTTTCGGTCTCGTTAAACATAAATCTCACTCCGCACTTCAAAATAGCTCGCTATTATCTTATTTTACGAAATCTTGGAGCGCGTAACTTAAGATTAGGTCGAATGAAAAAAAAACTAAAAAATACACGTGAGGTTATGTGGGGGAACGGGGGTAGCCAAAAACCTCACCAAATATCACCAAGGGGGAGGGCGGGGGGGTCAAAAAGTAGCCGAAAACACCTCGCGTGACTTGTGCACAACCCCTAAGGTTAGCGGACTGGAAAATATGAAAGGCTGCATTCAGGGATATACTGGCCATACTCATTATTTATTAAAAAAAAAACTCATATATGTAGGTACATATCTACAGTCAGAAAAACTATTTAACTTAGCTTAGCTTAGCACCCGTGTGTACAAATATGTATGCACGTGACGTGATAAATACGCGAGTTCCCTCCAAAATTGCCAAACAACTGTTCCCGCCGTTGTTGCGGGCGTCATAGGCAATGCGCGTCCCGTAACTCGGCATCGGTACTTCCCCCCCCCCCGCACTCCTTTCCTTAACCTTGAATCGCTCGCATTGTTGTTGCCGATATAATACGTGTGTCCGGCACTATGTGCTGTCCGGCGTTAGGGGACTTCCCCCTATACCTACTTAAAATCACGGGCTTCAATTGTATAGCCGTTTAAAGTTGTCATTCTATGGAACTTGCTAACTATTTAAACAAAAGTCACTAGTAAATTCATCATTCAGAGGCAATTTCAATATGGCGGTTTGTTTACATAGTTAGCAACTTTAGCAAGTTCCATAGAATGACACTTTACACGTGTGTACACATTCGTACAAGTATTAGGTATGCCCTGCGAAAGAAGTTAGCAAATCGCTTCTCACCAATCACATTCTAATTGCAACTTAGCAACTTTCCCATTTAAATAATACGATTTCATTCTCGAGGCGTCTTCGCTAGGAACAGTTGGAACTCACTTGGAGACGAAAGTTTAATCTTTAATTTCTTTTGCCGCAGGCAACTCCGCTTCAAGTTCGATGAAGAGGAAGATTATTAATCTGGAGTCACCAGTTGTGATTAAGGTAAGTCTTAATTATGATTTAACCTGCATGACTATAAGAAACTTTCTAGACAGTGTTGATTAGAAGTATAAAACCAACTGAACCCGTACAATGAGTCACTGACAGTGTTAAAACTGACATATACGCTAACGCCTACGTAATTTACTTTCTATACATCTCGTTCGCACTAATATGCGAGTACGACCGATATGCATATAAAGTACCTAAGTTACGTTCTCGATAGCGATGTCAGTGCCAAACTTGGTAGCCACACTAGTGTAAATTTTACTCGATAGCGTAGCGAGCGTTTGCCTTTTGCGTTATGTCTTTTTTTGTTTGCGATTGAACAGCGTGCCAAGCGGGACCTTTTGGAAACTCAAAATCCCAAAATGGGACTTAACGCAAACGCGTACGTCGCGTCGCGTCACGCTATCGAATGAAATTTACACTAGGGTTAAAGATTGTTTAATGAGAAGTATAACTCAGAAGCACAGTTTTACCTGTCCTATAAAGTTACCTATAAATAAACCAACAGACTAGTCGTCGAGACCAGCCCTAGTAGCACGGTCGCATTTTTATCTAGACACGCGAAAGTGACGGGCTTAGTGATAGTCGATAAAAATGGAACCGTGCTGAGTCCGTAGGGCTATAACCGCGAAAATCGAAGTTCGCAAATTGCGGGCATTTTTCTCTGTCACTCTAATTACGCCTTCATTCGTAGAAGAGAAAGATCCCTGCAATTTGCGAATTTCGGTTTTCGCGGTAGCCTCTCTGGTCGTGGTCGAGACGTGGTTAAATTTTGGAATATTTCGCTTGCTCGGGTAATATTAGCACGAGTGGTTAAACAACAACTTTGCCCCCTTGTAAGACAAATAACTGTTTTGATGTCTAATTAAAATCGGGATCAAAATTTTGAGCATGTTAATTTAAAGGTTTCCCAAACAGCACGAAATCCAATTAATCCGGAGTTCTTTTGATGTAACCGCTACATGTAACCGACGTAAAATCAGTTCTATAGTAAAGATGATTGACAAGGGTTCGATTGCTTATGAAAGGAAAAAAAAATAAAAAAAATCTATTACTTTTTTTTTTCAAAAATCAAAAGCATTTATTGCAAACATATCGCCGTGTGCCTGCTATACGGCCACAATTCAAAATTTTTAATTTTCTGGATTATTGCAGATTCGTATTCAAAATTGTTCAATTTACGACCTTATTTCGAGAGCCATAGCAAAAAAGATCTTTAAGAGCCTTTTTCTCACAAGTGGCCTTATAGATTTGACCATAAATTGTCAGACGATTCCCTGCAATACAGCCACTTGCCAGTCTGCCGTCTGGCGTTCGCACGTGAACTGACCGCCCTTTTGAGTTGTGGCTATATAGCACACGTTTTAAGGCGCTAGACGCCGTTTTTGGCCGAAAACTCTAACATTCTAGAGTCTATATCTTCTTAACGGTTCAACAAAAAAATATGAAAAAAATATATATGATTTTACGTTTTATGTACAACATTTCCAACGTTTGACTTGTTCCCTATAACTTATAGTTTTTCCAAAAAAGGAACATTACGACAGGCCGTTTTGCGACTAACTTTGCCTATTTCTAGTAAACGGTTTATTCGATTAAAGTTATTTTTAAACTAGAATAATTGTTTTAACAGATACTACAAATGCAACGTAGAATAATGTTAATAAATATTTTTTTTTTAAGAAATCGAATATTTTTCAACTTTTTGTGCGTATGTAGCTCGAAAAAGTCGTGGCCGGCAGTCGTGTGCTAGCTTTGAGACGAGGAGGCTGTGTCGCTCGTCGCTCCGTGCCTTCCTTGTATTCTGCATGCTTGTTATGAGCCGAGGTGCAATAAAATTGGAGTTATTGTGGCCAAAGATTAAATAACTGCAGAATGTTGATTTGGTTGTGACGCGCTTTAGCGCGCGCAACACGGTGTTTCGCAGCCTATTATTACGAACGTAATGACAATATTTCCACTTATGTTTGAGAAAGCTTCATTTGAAATATATAAAAAATGTTTTCGAACATGCGCCGACATATTGCCATTAAAATTTAACGTTTTTAATAAAGTTCAATTTCTAAAAAAAAAATGATCAACATTGGCAATTTATGTTGTAGGTATATACTATATAGTTTGATTCAGAAACCATTACATTTTTAGGATTGTTACCCATTAAAATGATGTTAGTTTATTAAGTAAATCTGGGGGCACGGCAGTGCCCCCGCCAAGTCGAGCAAAAAAGAGGCACGGCCGTACCATCCTTTTCTCGAAGCGATTCAGGCCATTTTCGACGTCCTGTAATTTTGTGCTGGCTGAAGCTAAAACCCTGAATTTTCAGTAATATATAGGGCTAAACATGCTTAAGATATATTCTTAAAAAACATTCAATTTGAACTAGTAGTTTAAGAATTATTGTACGTCAAAGTTCCTTATTTTCGACACTGACACACTCACTCACTCACTCACCTACGATCATCATAATTCTAAGGTACTTCTAGTATATCCACAAGCTTCAAATTTTAAACATAAGTAGTTTTTAAATTTAATTTTAAAACCTAAAAATATTGCAATATCAGTCACGTTTCTACGTCAAGATCTAAGAACTGCATAAGTAAGTTTGTAATCCCATATAAATATTTGCTATTACAAAGTTACTGTTGCAGTTCCTACAAATAGTAGGTAGTAAAGTAAAGGTACACTACGATATACGATGTGAGTATGAATGAAGATGTGTTTCTTTATGATATGTGTATACATAGTATGAGTACCCGAAAAGAAGGACTGCCTACAAAAAGAGATGAGATCCCATCAAAAACATTACATGTAATAAATAAGCCCAAACAAAGTTTTCAATTATTCACTATTGTTGGTGTACGGGTTCATCTTATTTGAATAACAGCACTATATACTCTATATAGGTCATATATAGGTAGTCTTCGTGACTATGTAGATATATCTGCGTGGGCACTAATTTTGCCGTCTAAAGTATATTTGACACTTCTCGTCAAGCAGCTTCTGACTCCTACAGATCACGCGCGTTGGAAGGACTGCCACTTTGTGTTGCTTATGTCCATGGGCAACGATGACCGTTTCCCAACAGGCGGCTCGTCTGCTCGTGTGCTGACATCACATAAAAAAAGCGGCCAAGTGCGAGTCGGACTCGCCCATGAAGGGTTCCGTATTTAGGCGATTTATGACGTATAAAAGAAAAACTACTTACTAGATCTCGTTCAAACCAATTTTCGGTGGAAGTTTACATGGTAATGTACATCATATATTTTTTTTAGTTTTATCATTCTCTTATTTTAGAAGTTACAGGGGGGGGGGGACACACATTTTACCACTTTGGAAGTGTCTCTCGCGCAAACTATTCAGTTTAGAAAAAAATGATATTAGAAACCTCAATATCATTTTTGAAGACCTATCCATAGATACCCCACACGTATGGGTTTGATGAAAAAAAAAATTTTGAGTTTCAGTTCGAAGTATGGGGAACCCCAAAAATTTTTTTTTTTTTCTATTTTTGTGTGAAAATCTTAATGCGGTTCACAGAATACATCTACTTACCAAGTTTCAACAGTATAGTTCTTATAGTTTCGGAGAAAAGTGGCTGTGACATACGGACGGACAGACGGACAGACGGACAGACAGACAGACATGACGAATCTATAAGGGTTCCGTTTTTTGCCATTTGGCTACGGAACCCTAAAAAGGTGCAAGTCTCGCAACGCTTCTACTACAAAAAAGTTTTGAGATGTAATGTGAAACCAAATCGGTTATTTTAATCAGTGCCAGGGGGTGTTAAAACTGTATCAAATATATATCTTTAATTTGTAATACATATAATGACTTGGCAATCGCACGGCTGCAAACAAAAGGTATACGAGTATAGCGCCAACTGCACGCCTCTGGGCTGTATCTTATTCTTTGAATCTCGTGGCGGTGCAGCGATACAAAATTCACGTACGATCGCAGCGAGCGGGGTAAGCGGGTGGTGCGGGTACAGAGCGCTTAGCTCCGCCCTGACGCTCAAGGGCATTGGGCCTTCCAATCGTCTTAAATGAAGCTTTTGAGTTGCGTCCTACAAAATAATAATTAGTTGAGTGATAATTACGATGAATCACTATAAATATAAAAGAAACAAACGGCAATTGGTTGTGTCACAGCAGTAAGTATTACACTTATTATTACAAAATTACCAGCTCGCCACCGAAACTACCACAACGCAACAAAATGATTAAGCAAATCTCAACTTTGTTTTCTTACAAGTGCGGTTCAATATGGCTCATCAGTGAGGGTCGTGAGCCTAATACATATTTTTACCCGTCTGAGAAAAGATAAGTATTGAGCATGTTTTCGAAGAGTGTGTATGTATTTAACTAACATTTTATTGTATATAATATTATGTGTGTCTAATTCTATAGCCCGCTTTACTGCCAATAATATGCAACGGATTTTATTGTGTGAGGTAAATTACTAACTGTGTTCGGGATGGTTGTATTCGGGATGGTGTCATAATATTGGAATTTTGTTAAATATTATAATAACTGCTTTTATTTTGGGGACTTTGGCGCCAAAAATTAAATCACGTGGAAAGTCGTTACTTTGATATATTTACATTTACTTATTTGATAATGGTAAAGGCATTTTCGTGGTAATGACTCTGTTTAATGTTTTTTTCGGTGTGTGTCCTAGCTATTCAATTTATTTCCATTAAAATGCTTTTATGAAGAATGATAGAAACTAGATATAGCTATGTTTTATATGCTTGCTTGTTTTAGATCTAAAATTTCGAGGACTACGAGTAGATCTGCTAATACACGTAATGCCACCTCGGACAGTCTCTCTCGTGTGACACCTTTGTCAAAAGCGAAGGATTCACCAGAAAACAGAATTACCTACGATTAAGTTTAGTGTCCAGTAGTTACGTGTTATTGATGTGTATTGTGTAAGTACTAAATATTGGCCTTTTAAAGGAAAATATACAGCAATTTACTACCTTTGTAATTTGTAAGTCTACTTAAAGAAGACTGATTATTACATACGTTGATTCTACTAAAGTAACGAAAACAAAATATTTTGTATATCAACGCTTTTTCTATTAGTGCTAAGTTGAAATACATTGTGATATTCGTTATTTCTTGTACTGATTACTTATAAGAAGTTACCTACTTGTAAGAATTAACTTACTGAATACATTATAATAAATAAATTGCCTGCAATGTTCTGAAAGATGTTGATTTCACAAATTAGCAAGGAACAGTATTGTGTTTTGATTTCTTATTTTATAATATAGTAGGTATTCTAAATACTTTTTATTATTTTGAATGTTTTAAAAAAGAAGTTTCAAAGTTTTATTTGTACAAATTTTATAAAGAACCTTTTAAACAATTAATATTATTTGGTAATGACATGGTATAATGTTGCTGATTATAAGCTAGTTACACATATTATCGCGTACAGTGATTTTGTTCCTATCAAAGTTGATAAAATAAAGGGATTTTAACTATTTTGGTGTTTTTATTTATATTTGCATGGTAACCTTTATCCAATAATTTTGTGTTTAAATTTAGCCGCATCTCAAAATCTTTAAAAAACGTTTCTGCAATACGGCCACAACTCTAAATACCTGTCTTTCGGGCCTTGTGTCTTAAAAAATATACATTTCTTTTAAAAAGTGGCGTGGTCATAAGGAGGGTTATATCATTCCGAGTAAAAAAAGCTAAATTTTAAATTCATAGACCTAAAACTAAAGGAGTAAGATCCTATTAAA
This sequence comes from Cydia amplana, assembly GCF_948474715.1. NCBI lineage: Eukaryota > Metazoa > Arthropoda > Insecta > Lepidoptera > Tortricidae > Cydia > Cydia amplana. Next base: position 14,827,249 of record NC_086086.1, read on the forward strand.
CACCCTGAACTATACTCTCACAACTTTGAGACGCGATTTCTCGAAAAAACGGTTTTTTGAGATGTGGCAGTGTAGCAGGCACACGGCGATATACTTGGTCAACCAGATCTTGACAGTAGAAAAAGGCGGCAAATTTGAAAAATGTAGGCGCAAAGAGATATCGTCCCATAGAAAATTTGAATTTCGCGCCTTTTTTTACTGACAATATTTGGTTGACCAGCTATATTACATAATATTAGGTAGGTACATAATATGGACGCTGCAAGGGCGCAGCAATCTTATAAATAAATAAATAACAAACTAAGTATTACAATATTTTCTTCAGAATTACTTAACACATATGAGATCACATTAGTGTCTTGTACTTTCAGCGAGATTTAAGCAGTGATTTAAGCTTGCGACCACAAGGCCCATTCAGATAGTAATGTTTGCCATCAATTTGTTATAGATATAATCTATCATCAGTGACATTCTGGTTGAAAATATGTCTTTTGTTTGTTATATCAGGCGTTACTTTGCGGAAATCCATATTAATCAAAATGTTACTTTGCCAAATCGCGGTACAATAACTTGTTCATCAATTAGTATAACGGGTTAGTTATACTTACTTGCGTATTTTTTGCATGCAAACAATATTAACCTTTTCCACGCCGTGTCAAACACAAAAGCTGTCACTCAAACGCCACATCATTGAAGAGTCTAACTGAAGTTGAACTTTATGTATATGCACGAAGGTCGATGTTGTTCTGTGGTCTGTGACCGATTAATCGGTCTTTGGCGTTGAACCTACGGTGCGGATATATCGGTAATTGGCGTCCAAAAGGTTAAAGAAAGACATACGCAAATAAATGTAACACATTCGTTACGTGATGATGATGTCCTCCCATTCCGTCGACGGCGACATCCTGACAAGCTAATTTCAAAGGGCCTCCTCGTAAGGCCCACCATACAAAGTTTTCCTATTTTTAATTTGAACCTTGTTGAATTTGGGTGACTTTCATTTGCTTTAGAAAACAATGAATCAAAAGAAATGCTACCTTATTTCGTTTTTGAAAGGTTCAAATTAGATTCAAACATTGTAATGCACATTGGGCCTTACGAGGCTATTTTCATTCTGTGCCATTACGTGCATGGGCGCAAGCGTGACTTGCAAATCCAAATATGCAGCCATAGGTATTCGAACTTTATGATACGTCAAATACTAGATATTGAAACGATATGGATTGGATATGTCAGTGTCAAAAGTTACGTTTTTTTTTTCAAACAAAAACGTCACTGGTTTTGAGAGTCCGACGGTCGACTTTTGTATGTGTACTTAGCTGTAGGGTAGGAGGGCTTGGGACCTTGAGCGTTAAATTATAATGATAAAGAATAGAGATACAATTGCGAGACTTTTTATTGGAATTATCCTTCTCGTTAACTCTTGTTAGACAATTTCGTAAATGTTAACAGTTTAAGAGATATTGGCGAAACATAAAATACCTTATTTTCTTCATTTTTAATTGGGTTATAATTATAACTTTTGTATTTTTTTATGTGCTAAAAATTGCTTCAATTGCTTTTATATTGACATATGACATTGAGACATAATTTCAAACGAACGGAGAATGAGACGAATGGTGCAGAATTGTTTCAAATCCAATGGGGTATCACAAGTACGTACTTTTAGGAGTAGTATTTTAACTTTTGACTAGACTAATAAGCTTGGCAAGGTCGTTTAGTAGGCTTGGGTAGTACTAGTACTACATAATTTGTTTGTCAAGTAAGTACTTAAATGAGATATTCTTGGAAATAAATAATTTATGGGCACAACCGACCTATTAAATACTTCCTGTGAATCCTGTGATAACTGGGCTTATCGGTATTTACTTATAAAGAAAGTAACTATTTTATTTGAGTAGAGACGAATTATAACATTATCTTTATTCTACGAATAATTACAGTCTTTGATTTGGCAAAACGCTAAAATGAATATTTGGAAACGAAGAATGGATCACGAAAAAAGAAAAAATAAGTATAAATAGATTTTTAAAATTAATTATAAAAGCTATTGCTTCAGCTGAAGGTAATATAATAAAAATAGATTTTGATAAATTATATCTCAATCTCTTAACTATGTATATAGATAGGTACTCGTATGTCGGCAACCGATCAGTGTCGTGCATGATACTAGGAACTAGGATGTGGTTTCAGGCTTCACTAAAATTAATTAAACTTCCGTTCCAGTCCCAGCAACATGTATTAAGCTGTCTGAATTTGGGAACCATTGCACTTAGCTGATACTAGTTACCATCTGGAGGCCGATTTTAATTTAAAAATTTGATTTGATTAATTTTATTTTGACATGACCTTGTACCAAACATCGTTTGCGGTAGAGCTAACCGTTTTATTTCCATAAGCGTTTTGAAAATATCTCGTTAAAAAACTAAATAACATAGTTTGTCAAAGGCCAGTCTAATTTCAAACATAGACAGAGAGAATCATACTATCTTTGTCTTACACTAGTACTAGCACCCAAAAGAACAGGATGAGTATAGTTTTCTTGGTTCTTACTGACTGACAATTGGGTTTGACCAACTATAATCATTTTAATAAATACGATGACAAGGAGGAAACATAAAACGGTTCTCTCATTTCCACTAGGGCTCGCGGTCGCGTCCGGGTTTCGTGCACCCGTTGCCGGGGCCCCGTCACAGTACACTAAGAACAGTAGTGAATCTAAGGCCGCTCGGCAAGTTATTTACCTACTCTTGCGTTGGCGCTTAGGGTTGTCACTTTTATTTTTAGTTAAATATTATTTGCGTATTATGAGTAGCACTAGGTTTGTATTTATATAATATAATGAAATGTTCTATCAATTCATAAATGAGGTTAAATTAAGGCCGGTAAGAGCAGGCAAATGCGAGCGTACTCGAATTGTTTATTGTTTATTTTATACATACTAGCACTTACAGATAAACCTTACGTGCTAATAGTGTTGTTAGTATTATTTATTATATTATATTATTGTATACATTCTAATATTATACAATTCGAATGCGCGCGATCACAGTCGCGGTACGGCTCACACTGCCGCCACCGTATTCCCCCGTATATTATGCGAATGTGTGCGTGGCAGCGCATGCGTACACGGCGCCCGGCGCGCACGCACACATTCAAGCCGGCAGCGGCACATTTCCGTGAAGATTCACTACTGTTCTTGTACTGTGGCCCCGTTCTCGTGCTACACGAAACCGGATTTGTGGCCCGTTCGGAACGGGTAATTAGGGTCCGTGTAATTAAAGTCCGTGTACCCGTGTTACCCGTGTGTCCGGATCCACAGATATTAATTACACGCAGGTCCGGCCCGTTCCACCGACCACGACAATAGTCGCAAATAGCAATGAAATGAAATGAAATGAAATGAAATTAGTCCGATCCGTTCCATTGTTTGTAACCTTATAGGCTACTAGCTTTTGCCCGCGACTTCCTCCGCGTGGAGTTAGTAATTTGGGTAGCTTTATTTTTGATCCAATCTGCTTTTTATCGATTCCCCGTACAACCTGCCACCCCCCTTTTCACCCCCTTAAAGGGAGATTTTTGGGATGAAAACTACCCTATGTCCTTCCCCGGGACTCAAACTATCTCCATACCAAATTTCAATTAAATCGGTTCAACGGTTTAAGCGTGAAGAGGTAACAGACAGACAGACAGACACACTTTCGCATTTATAATATTAGTATGGATATAGTATGGATTATGTAAATTCACGGTATCGTCTTGGGTCGTCCCATTCGTTTTTCGTCAAGTTCTTAAATTAGTCCTATTCTGCTTTCGTCACCCATTCTACATTCGTCACAATCGTCGGTGGCTTTCAATGTAGAATGCGTGACGAAAGCAGAATAGGACTAATTAAAGAACTTGACGAAAAACGAATGGGACGACCCAAGACGATACCAAATTCACGCATTATTCTTTACTAGTTATTGCCCGCGACTTCGTCTGCGTGTAATGATGATGATGATGATTGACAAAAACTACCTTGTCCTTTCTCGGGGCCCAAACTATCACTATACCAAATTTTGTCCAAATCGGTTCTGCGGTTTAAACGTGAAGAGGTAACAGACACACTTTCGCATTTATAGTATTAAGTATGGATTTATTATTTTGATTTGGTTACCTACGAGATAGGCAAAGCCAAGTGTCGGTTCTGTATGATAATGTGGAATATGTTGTGTAAATAAATTAATAATCTTTAATCTTTAATTAAACGTAGGTAGTTTGGTGAATCTGACATAAATCGAACATTACACGAAACTTTTGGTTAAACCAGGAGGCCTATTCGGACTTTAAAACTCAACTTGATTTGGTATTGACACTCGTATCATAAGAATTTGGTTTCATACTGTATTTCCGATATGTCCTTCAAACCTTCAAGAAAAGAGCGTCCATCTTAATTCCGGCAACGCACTTGCAACTCGTCAGGTGTTGCAGGTGTCCTTGGACGACGTTAATTGCTTACCATCGGGCGATTCGTCTGCTCGTTTGCCTCTTATATCATAAAACAAATTCTCGCGCGCAGCAACAAGTGCGAGTCGCATCAAAGTCATATTATATCAATAAGAAATCAAGTTGCGACTTTTGAATTTGAATTCCGCACCGCTAATATTAATTTTCTCCGTGAAAGCGGTAAATGAGCTACAACGAACTGTTTATTAAAACGTCAGAAGTTCTCGGCAGCATATAATTACTTCAACATGAAAAGCACAAACTTTAACCAGTTATAAAATAAGTTTTTGGCAAAAGTTTCATTTTTGGTACAAGTTTTTATCGCTGACTGTACTTTTCTTCCGACAGACAACTAATACTCATCGAGACAATTTTAAAAACCCCTAACATAATTAGGTTGCGTTGTTTCATCACAGAGTTCCTATGGCCACCTCCTGTCTCTATGATCAGATCAGCTAGATGGTACCATAATATTGCATTTTCACCCGACTTACATCATGTGTATGCAAAATTTCAGCTCAATTGGAAACCGGGAAGTGGATCAAATTTAACTTGCAAGATTTGATTACAGACAACGGGACAGGAGAAACTAAATAAAAGCTTGTAAAAGGTATTAAAAGCACGAGTATTCTTTTTCACCTCCTGAATACCACGACGCAACATTAGAGTAATACTTACTTGTTTTTTACAAGGGACAACTCAATTTATGTTTAGAACGAAAACGGAAAGAAAGTAGAACTACCTAGTAATAATTGAAAACTTTTTTCATTATGTACCTAATAGTTGAAAACTTTTCACCAAGGGACATCGCGAAAACGAAAACTAGTTTTGACTAAATCCAAGTTAACTAAATCTAGTTTCCACCGAGGACTTTCGGAAACTAGTTTCCGATATTTACGTACGCCTCGTCGCCTCGAGCTTCGGAGTTTCTGTAGCACGAAAGTCTGAAGCTTGGTGATAATAATGTAGCTGATGCTACTAAACCTCTAGATGCGTTGGTAAATGATGAAATAATATTATTTATTCATATGAGCGTAGAGTGTCCCACTGCTGGGCAAATTCAAAGTCAAATTCAAATTCAAAATACTTATATTTTATTCATGTAGGCTTAGAAACAAGCACTTATGAATAGTATTTAGGTATTACATAGATACATATTATCTTAATCTAATTATGAGAGCAATTTATTGATGTTAATATATTATTCCATAATAACATTGGATTATTATAAAGATCAAATTTAACACTAAGAATTTCACAAAAAGATCCACCTCGGGCAAAGGCCTCACTCCTCCCTTTCCACGTATCCCGGTCTTGACCCGTCTCCCACCAGTTCCTGTCAAAGGCGTCGAGGTCATCCCGCCAACGCCGTCGAGGTTTGCCGCGGCCGTGACCTCGAGTTCGATTTTGTGGGGCCCAATTGGTGGTTGATTTACGGGCTCATTAGACGGTGCGAGAACTCGCATGCGAGTTTCATTACATTGCGTTTTTTGATCGGTCGGCTGAATTGATGTAACCTCAAACTAAAATCGTATACGAGTTCGCGCGCCGTTTAAATGAGCCCTTATATTGGTTAAAATAAAGTCTTGTCCACAGAACGGGCGACAAACGCGCGTGCGTTTCGCCGAAACAGCGTTGTATGCTGCGTCGCCGCCGCGCGCGCCGGCCTGACGTCCGCCGCCGCGTCTCACGTGCGCTGCGCACGAGAGGAGCCGGGTGCTCACGCAGTATAACCGGGATAAAACTACCGTAGTGCAGATATAGACTTTTAACAACGCGCACTAGTCATTGTGATTTCATAGAGTAATCCAGACATTAAATATAGACTTGTTGTGCAGATATAGACTTTAACAAGCGCATTAATTAGTCGTTGCTCTGATTTTAATAATCCAGACATAACTTATAGACATAGACTTATTGTACAGATATTTATAAAGATTTTTTGGACTGACTCGATTTTTTGGTGACTTTTGGGCGGAGTCGGGTGCTGTCGCAGTGTACCGGGATAAAACTACCGTAGTGCAGATATAGACTATTAACAATGCATACTTATAGTATAATAGCGTGGTAACGCGGCAAGTGTGACGGGCACCTTTGAACCCGGTACAGCTCGCGGAGGTCTGTTGGACTAAGATTTTATTTAGTTAGATATTAAGTATTTAAGATATTTAAGTTATTTATTTATTGTGTGTGAACTGTCCCAGTTATATGTTAATGTGTGTATTTTATTACTTATTATGTTAGAATGTGTAATGTAAATTTGTAAATTGTATAATAGCTTATAGACTTATTGTACAGATATTTATATAGATTTTTTGGTGACTTTTTGGACTGACGGCCATATTTACGGCGAACTTTAAGATACGTCAAATACTAGAGATTGAAACTATATGGAATGGATATGTCAGTGTCAAACAAGTGTCAAAAGTGACGCGTTTGTTTGAAGAAACGTCAATTTTAACACTTGTTTGACACTGACATATCCATTCCATATCGTTTCAATCTGTAGTACTTATTTGACGTATAACCGATGTCGCAGTATAACCGAGATAAAACTATCGTTGTGCAGATTTAAGAATACCCTTGTACAAATGTAGACTTTGAATAACGTTAAGCTAGTAATATGCCTTCGCACTGTAATTAAAGCAACTGTTGTACGTGGCCAAAAGCATGTGAGTGGATATATAAGAAGTCACAGCGGTACGATACCAATCTGTCAGTTAAAGAAGTGTCACTTTAACCATAGAGAAAAAAATACATAGAGTGCTCACTCCATACATCAGTTTTAGTACCAAAAAGACTATTAGCATCTCGAGTAGCGGAACTATCAGTACTGCTACTTGACAATAGATGTAGCAGTAGGTACTGATAGTTCCGCTACTCGATGCTAGATGTAGACACTGAAATTAATAGTCTGAACTGATGTATGGAGTGAGCACTCTTGTCTTTATTTCTCTATGCTTTAACCTTACCTATAATACCTAGTAAAGTATTGCATGGTGTAAATATTATATTATTATAGTAAATGTGAATTGCAGGTGTTGTTAATATTATATTTTTGGATATCTGTTTCATTTCCTTCTTTCTTGTTTCCCATTTTTTTTAAATAAATGTTGTATTGACATGTGAAAAAGGGAACGTAAGGACTCCGATCGCTGTCTCGCTGCAACCTATGGTTATCGCTGCCGCCGTCGCAAGTCGCTCAATGTCGTGGCCAGCCGTAAGGAAGGTAACAGGGGCCATCGCGCGGGCAGCTTTCTCGGGCAAATACTTTCTTTCTCACAGACTACAGAGACACCGCAAAATGCTGCATATCCACCAGAGATGTGCGAGGATGCGTAGCGAGGGATGTGTTTGTTAAAAACCAATAGAATCACTTCATTTGTTTTCCTCTCTCAGTGTGTAGTTATTCTATTGGTTCTGAACAAACACATTCCTCGCTATGCTTTCTCGCACATCTCTGGTGGAAACGCAGCCTTATGAACTGTTTACAAAGAGCTCGAGATTACCACACATAGGTACCTAGAATTTTATCATATTAGGGTTTACTACGGTTAGAGTTCCCTACGTTATGTTAATAAAATGTATATCATATTTTCTTATACACTCAATTGAATCCTAAACAATGAATTAATTTATTTTTATTTTTATTTTTATTAATTATTACATATACCTAAATGAATTTTTTAATAATTATATACTTATACATAAATTGAACTAATTTATTTTATTGTCGACGTTAAATTTAACCTATTACTTTGTAAACTAGTTAAAATGAAAAATATTTTTATTAATTGTTAAATTTTTAATTATTTTTCACTAATTTACTTTAGTATTAAGTTTTAGTTAAGTACATTGTTATGTACCCTAACGGGGTTCATGTGAACGCTAGCTGTAAAATGCCCTTTGTAAGACCTTATGTAACACATGATTATAAACGCAATAAATGAATTATGAATTATGAATTATGAATTACCGTACATAGTTTTACCAATCCTTATAACGGAATTAGAATTTTGAATTTCTGAATCTAGGCATCATATAATACCTAATTATCACTGTCACGAACACGAAGTACCCAATGGCCTATTAGAAATAAAACCAAACCAACTGGTTGACCGTGCATTATTTCGGAGTTTCGGACATTTGGTTGACTAAATAGGTTGGCATGAATTATGCCACGGGCCTAATTAGAATTACAAATAAGGCCAAGGTAATGCAGAACCACAATAACAATATTTTCTATGAACGTAGATTTACATTATTATCACTGGGTTTGTGCTATTACGCGTCGCCACCGCGTCGCTTAAATGTATTGCTGAAATATTTACCTACATACCTACATTGCTGTGAATTCTACCCTAAATCCGGAATATAATCAATCATTTTCCCAGGATTGTCTGCTCAAGTGACATCGTAATTCATAATTTATGATCATGATAAAACATGGAAGTGTCAGATGCCTCGGCCCGAACCATTCTAGCGACGCTTTACTGGGTACTTTAGGTTCGCTGGAAGAGATCCCTTATTGGGATAAGTTCGCCTTTGTACCTCTATTCCTGTAAATTTGATGTAAATCTATGTTGTGTATACGTACATTTGTGTACAATAAAGTGATTACTACTACTACTAGGTACTTTACCGGGAAAATACCCGCTTAGGGCATAGCGGGGCATCACTAAACGTAAGTACTCATTCAAGCGTGGGTGTAGTGTACGTTTTGTAGGGCCGACTCGTGGACATAAAGTTGTCCCTTTATGGCTGATACTCGTTGTTTGTGCTTGCCCGAGGGTATTTTTATGGCGATCGCTATACGGTGTAAAGTGAGTCGTTCAGACGTTCACACTACCTTACGTACAGTCTGACAAAAAAGCGGCCAAGTGCGAGTCGGACTCGCCCATGAAGGGTTCCGTATTTAGGGGATTTATGACGTATTAAAAAAAAACTACTTACTAGATCTCGTTCAAACCAATTTTCGGTGGAAGTTTGCATGGTAATGTACATCATATATTTTTTTTTAGTTTTATCATTCTCTTATTTTAGAAGTTACAGAGGGGGGACTAGTGATGGGCAGGACATCAATTTAAAATGAGTTTGTATGAGTACCTCTTTTTCAAAAATGAGGTGTTACAATGTCTTACTTCAAATGAGGTGAGGTACTGGCATATTTTCATATTTTCAGCATCAGCATCGGCTATTTTCTCCGATGTTCTTATCGGAGTTATCGGCAACAAAAACTAGTTAAACCGAATTTTTAGTCAAACACAACATGTCAGTCAGTAAGAACCAGGAAAGTTATACTCATCCCATTCTTTTGGGTGCTAGTACTAGAAAAGATAGAGTTATAGACAGTATGATATATATGATTCTCTCTGTTTGGTATGAGATAGTCCTGGGCCAAACCATATAATATAATTATACTCCTATTATCCTTTACACATAAATATTTAATTTGAATGCAATTCTCGAGGTGAAGAAAAGAACTTGAACAACAGAAGACAGATCAATTTAAGAACTCAGAATCAAACCAAGGACCTAGTGACCCACATCCTACATAGAAACTTTGATGCTTTTATGAAACTTGTTCTAATTTAGCTGTTTTATGGATTGTTCAATTCAATTTCAATCCTTGCTACTTGATATTATTTACAGTTTAATAATAATATATTTCAATAAGAATAGTAGCCTTAAAACTGCACGACTGTTTTTTAGCAAAGTAAGGAGAACAAATTCCATATTTTCTTCTAATTAGGTATCATTATAGATAAAAATAACTAACTTACTCAGATCATTTAACAGTAATGTGATAGTAAAAACATTCGCGCCGCCGGTAACGCAGGCGGCAATATTTTTCACTACATTTTCGCATGCAAAAGACACCAAGGTAAGGTAGAGCCACGAGCCGAGAGTTTAGATATTTCGGTGTTATATATATTAGTATTATCACTATTAAGACAAAACTAAACGAAGAATTGTTGCAAAGTTGCAAACACTCATACTTTTCTTTGTTCCGTCCAATGACGTATAAAAGAGTGGACTCGGCATATTGTTCTATACATGCAATCAGTTATACAAATACCAAGCATTTCGATGCAGAATAAGTAAACATTATGTTGTCACTTTCTAACCAATATATTTTCTCTTATGAGAACATTCTTACCCTTGCATCTCAATACATACTTGAGAATATTATGTATGTTCGGAAAAACGTCCACGAATTTAAGCTTAACAGTGATATCCATAACTATAACACTAGAAACAAACATAAACTTTCTGTGCCCGCCCACCGCCTCCGTAAGGTTAGTACGTCTTTCGTCGGGAACTGTACACGTTTTTATAACAAAGTTCCCACTGATATAGCGAATTTACCACTTAACAAATTTAAGTCACACATTAAGCGCTCCTTGTTGAGTAAGGCGTACTACACTGTAAATGATTTTATAGATGATAGAGATGCCTTTAAGCCGGCAGCTTGATTTCGATAGTATAATAAGAGTTAATATGTATTGTTTTTCTTTTCTTTTTTTTTCTTTTCATTGTGAATTAATCATGCTAGTCTCCAGTAGAATTGACACATGAGACCATCATGTTCTCGATTAATTAGGTATATTGTTTATATTGCTTAATTTAATTTTAGTTTTTGACACTTGGAGACCTTATACATCTCTAAGTTTTAATTTTATTTTTAATTTGTTTGTACATATTTATATTTTTAATGATTCTGACACTTGAGAGACCTATACATCTCTTAGTCAATATAGGGCATTTTGCTTAGTAATTATGTGAAGATATACCGTTTTTCATGTAACATACAAGAACAAAATGTTGTGTCTCACAGCTATACGTTATTACAATTTAAATATTAATATGGCCCGGCAGCTTGAATATGTCATGCTCGCTTAAAAGTCTTTGCTTACGGTGGCGTTGTTGATCGGGTCGCCACTTTCCCGAATGAAGGTTGAGAGAGGCGATGGCTGAGATACGCGTCATACTCGTGAACGGGTGCTGTTTGTGGAGACTGGTCTATTTAAGCTAACACGAGCTATTATATTTAGTAACTTTATTTTTGAGTATAATTACATGGACACACCTCATTCGGTTCTCGTATGCTATTTTATTTTTACTATCATTTTCTTTAATTTAATGAATGTTTTAATTAGGTATACAGGATTTTGACTCTTGGAGACCCTATACATCTCTAAGGATAATTTGATTAACTACTATATATTTTAATCTTTTAGTTATGATGACACTTAGAGACATTTACATCTCTAAATAATTTTAGATTATAGTTTTTGTATCTTTGTGTTTTTTTTTTCAATACTATTGTTATTGCGTTTTCTGTAATTCGACATTTAGAGGCTTTATACATCTCTATGTTAGTTTGATTTGATATTTACGGCTTAGTTGTATTTTATAATTATTGATGTGTTTTTTTTTTTTGCTGTATGTAAATTCCATATTGACGTGTAAAAGTGCCCTTGTGGCCTATTTGCTGAATAAATGTTGATATTTGATATTTGATATTTGATATTTGATATGTGGAAAAGGATAACAATACTTCAGTGCGTTCTGCTATGGCAACATTTTTCATTTGATGGTCACGTGACATGCCTACTGTGGCCGGTCCGCCATATTCAGTTCACGTTTTCCATGGTACATGAAGCGTCAAAGTGTTCTGTTATTAAAATAAAATATTGGATATTTGGAAATTTTGCGAATATTTCTGTTTAATAATGTGGTGTAGTGGTTAAGGACAAGAAAGGACATAATGCCTAAGTGCAGTTTTGTTGGATGTGGCTCAAGAAAAAAGGAAAACCGGAAAAGTTTGTCGTTGCACCGGTATGTTTACATTTTAACTGAAATATTTGTTATTTCATAGATGACTGCCTTCTTATGGTGTGTATTTAGTTAATAACTAGCCAATAAATACTATTTGCGATATACTGGAATAAATTAAGGATTTATTTTCGATATTTTCGTACTATAGAAATTAGTACATTTGACAGCTAGTGATGTGCTTTTATATCGAATTTAAGAAAAGTTTGGGGAAGAATCTTAACATGTATTTGAAAGATTTTGTATGTACATTTATATTTTCAATTAATTAGCAAAAATTGGACCAATCTCATTTTACGACGGACGATATCCCTTCGCGCCTACATTTTTCAAATTTGCCGCCTTTTTCTACTGAAAAGATCTGGTTGACCAAGTATATATGTATGTATATACTTAAAACCTGTATCCTGAAAGCGGTTGTACTGAGGGAAAGTAAGTAATCATATATTATATAATATTTTTGTTTTTTCAGGTTACCGAAATCTGAACTGAATGTACGAGAAAAAAATGGTTAGAAACCATTGGAACAGAAAATATAAGGCAAAACACAAACTCTTGCTGATGAAAAGTGTAAGTAATTCAAACTTACCTTCATGTACGTTTCCAATATTATAGAAAAAACAAACGGAAAAAGAATCTTTCTGGAACTACCTGAACAAAGTTGTATTATTCCGAATCAGAAATGAATAAAGAATATTTTTGTGTATGAATGTTGTTTTATTCTACATAGGAAGAATAATCTTCTTATGTTATATTTAACTAATAACGGTACCCTAGTTCACAATACCGCTAATTATAAATGGTCAAGCAGATCTTGTCAGTAAAAAAAGGCGGCAAATTTCAAAAATGTAGGCGCGAAGGGATATCGTCCCATAGAAAATTTGAATTTTGCGCCTTTTTCTACCGACAAGACTTGCCTGACCATCTATGCATTTATATTAATAATTAAATTGCAACTTTGTGATATCTGCACTATCGTCTTAATTAATCGTAATTAGTACGATTATGAACTAGAGTAGGTATCGATAATGCAAACGGCCGTCATAAAGACTCATAAGCCAACAAATAGCGTTCTCTCAATTATATGTTATCTTAAGTTACAGGCCAACATCAACATTTTTTCTGCTTTGCGTTAAGGTGGACTGGTAGAGAATATCATAAGACGTATAAACTCCGCCTTTTGTACACTATGTTTTTCTTGTCTTTAAGTGGATCTAATAGGTTTATGTGTTTAAAATGATGACAACTTAGTTTATCGATATCCTTGTCAAATATCAACTTGTCTTCCCAGCACTACAGACCGCCATGTTCAGTTCTCGGCAATATGGCGTCGGCCACACTTTTTTTGTAGGTATGTCGCTTCCATATGATTCTTTTTTCATTGGTTCCGTCACTGTCACTACTGTCAGTGTCAGCTGCCTATGAATTGCGTTTCATTTCGCACTATTTTTTGCGAATTCAGTCTTACTTTTATCATGTTGATTCTCGGAATGTGTTGATTGTTGAGATTGTCGAGTGAAGAAATAGAATAACAGGAAATTTGCATTCCATAGATAATTACTATGAAACAGTCTATGAAAATTGGCATTTATACTTGGTCAACCAGATCTTGACAGTAGAAAAAGGCGGCAAATTTGAAAAATGTAGGCGCGAAAGGATATCGTCCCATAGAAAATTTGAATTTTGCGCCTTTTTTTACTAACAAGATTTGGTTGACCAGCTATATGTGTCCGCACCTGCCGATTCGATCGGAGAATTTCATCAGATTGGCGAAAAATTGTCTTGTCTGGATACCACTTATTTCAACGTTGTTTACGAAGAACGGTAACAAAAAGTAATACAAATTCAAATCATTACGTAAAGTACATGTTTATTACACTTAGTAAATTATACTTACTATTTAATTACTACACTAACGTAAATTGTGACATTTTGTGTAAACCACCGACCGTATTCACCGTATTATATTGCAATAATTTAAATAATATTTTGTTCAGTAATCCTTTACTGTTTCTAAGCATGCTTCGTAAATGCTCACGTCACATGCTCAGTCAGAGGCGAACCACGTTCGACGTCTTGCCGCCCTGTCACACTTACGTACGAATTTACAAGTGCGACAGAGAAACAACATGTCGAACTTCGTTCTGATGACTTAGATTTCCCGCGCCATTCGGCCATTTTGACAAGTGAGTTAGGATCAAAAAGACGTAAGATGTATGAAAGCGTGCAGCACTTATGAGCACTTACGCTTGTTGTCTTTCGTGTTTAATTTTTAACGTATTTTCGGTGGTGAAGCGTGATATTGAAGTGTCTGTCTCGACTGTCTCACTCCCTCTTTTGGTATTTCTAATTCATTGTTTCTTTTTGAAGAATTTGAAGTGTTCATGTCAATGTCACAGTGACGCGGTGAATGGTACAAACTCAACGCATTTCTCGGTGGACCTTTTGCCATTGCAATAAGGTTTGTAGTTCGGCAGTTCACAGTGTGGACGGTTACTCGTTTCTTAATTTGAGTGTCAGTGAGCCGGCGAGCACCTAGCGGCTCGCGCCTCGCGCGAGAGTTGGTTGTGAGGGGCGTGTAAGCTATGAGGCCCGCGAGTGAATTTGAAAGGATAAGAGTTTATTGAAATTTGAAGTGTGTGAATGATTTGTGTGGCAAGAGGTGTATGTGATGCGCGCGAGTAAATGAGTAAAATGAATGGAGGAGTGAAGTAAGACATTTTTGCGGTGTGAAGTACTGCGACAATTTAACATAATGAGCGGTACAAAAGAGGTGCCTCACGAGTGAGCGACTCAACACTAGGGGACACACATTTTACCACTTTGGAAGTGTCTCTCGCGCAAACTATTCAGTTTAGAAAAAAATGATATTAGAAACCTCAATATCATTTTTGAAGACCTATCCCTATACCCCACACGTATGGGTTTGATGAAAAAAATAATGAGTTTCAGTTCTAAGTATGGGGAACCCTCAAAATTTTTTGTTTTTTTTTTTTTTTGTGTGAAAATCTTAATGCGGTTCACAGAATACATATCTACTTACCAAGTTTTAACAGTATAGTTCTTATAGTTTCGGAAAAAAGTGGCTGTGACATACGGACGGACAGACAGACAGACATGACGAATCCATAAGGGTTCCGTTTTTTGCCATTTGGCTACGGAACCCTAAAAAGAGTAGAAATTAAAAAGAGGCAGACACTGTAGTGTCGTCCCGTTTTTCTTAGATTGATTTGAAAGGGACGACACTACAGTATTTATTGACACTTTTTAATTTCTACTCTTTTTTGCCAGACTATAGATCGAGAAGATCGTCAAGTATATACGCGTGCACAAGACAATACAAAGGTCTGTAAAACGTTTTACAATATACGTGCGAAAAGGTATGCCATTTGGCATTAAGTCCGCCCTTTGTACATTGTTGTATATATTTTGTGCAATAACGTTTAAATAAATAAATAAAAGGTAATGCGCAACTCGTGTCGATTTAAAACACCCCCTTCGGTCGTGTTTCAATTTATCGCCACTCGTTGCGAAATTCCCGATTTTCGCACTTCTTAATGTACTAATAGAATCATATGAGAAAGGGCACCTGAAACCCGATTAGATGGCGCGACCAAGGGCCCTTCAGGCCTGCAAATCATGTCACTTATTGACAGGTTTTGTGAGAAACGGGCCTCAAATGGGCCGATTTTTACAATATAGATGTTTTACCAATTTCGAATTTTCGTAGGCCTGCTATTAAGAGGATCTAAATGCGAATTACGCTTACTCCTAATGTCGTCTTTAATCCATAAACTGGCAGATATAAGATTAGAATAATGGGTTTACGTTGGCGTTCACATTTTTAACGTCCATTTTTAGCGGCATTATTTCCTTGATGTCCACGAAAGCACTTTTAGTAATTACAATAAAATTCCAAGTGTAAATGTCACTGAAGAATAATCAAGTATTCATTAAATAAATATTAGGGGACATCTTACACAGATCAACCTAGCCCCAAACTAAGCAAGCTTTATTACGGGTGCTACGAAGGCGACGATATACATACTTATATAGATAAATAGATACTTATAATATACTTATTTTACATAGAAAACACCCATGACCATAGAGAAAAAAATACATAGAGTGCTCACTCCATACATCAGTTTTAGTACCAAAAAGACTATTAGCATCTAGCATCGAGTAGCGGAACTATCAGTACTGCTACTTGACATTAGATGTAGCACCGACCGGAAAGTCTTATACTGTTGAGATAAGACTTTCCGGTTGGTGCTACATCTATTGTCAAGTAGCAGTACTGATAGTTCCGCTACTCGATGTTAGATGTAGACACTGAAATTAATAGTCTGAACTGATGTATGGAGTGAGCACTCTTGTCTTACTATATTTCTCTATGCCCATGACTCAGGAACAAATATTTGTGTTCATCATAATATAAAATGTTTCGTACTTTGTAAATATTTCTTGCACCTATTACTTACTGCTTGTTCTCTGTTTGACGCTCGGTCAAACCTCGGGTTAACTTGTAGATAATGCCTTCTGGCATGTGACTTTTAACAACGGCATTAAGTTCGCCTATTGTACAATTTTTACTGTGCAATAAAGTTTAAATAAATAAATGCCCTTACTGGGATTCGAATCCAAGACTATCGACTTCACAGGCAGGCTTTATTACAACAAGGTTGAATGTTCAAAATTACGTTCGCGCATTAAATGTTGACGCGATTATATCGATAATTGAGTTTATTCCCTTCCTGTCATTTAATTTAGTCCCCAATAAACCGTTGTCCTGCGATAAATAACAAGCAAGTCAGTACACCAAAGATGCAATTAAATAGGATGCGTAAAATCCAACACAATTTCGTGCTTCAAATTTAATGGCTCCTCTACACGATGGGCCAGCGCCGGCCACTCCAAGGGACGCATTCATGCGTTAGAGGGAGCAAGTGATATTGCTATCTCATTCTACCGCATGGCTGCGTCCCTTGGAGTAGCCGGCGTTGGCCCATCGTGTAGAGGAGCCATGACAGGTAAATGAGATGGCGCTCTGTACAGCTCCATAGGTACATTTTGCGGTAGGTACCTCTGATTGTCAAAAGTTGACGTTTGACAATTAAGTGACCGCAAAACATATAGCGCAGTACAGCGCCATCTGTTTTGGATGTCAAACTAAAAGTGTTGTGATGTTGTTTTTTTTTTAATACGTCATAAATCCCCTAAATACGGAACCCTTCATAGGCGAGTCCGACTGGCACTTGGCCGCTTTTTTATACAACGATGTCAAATTCCACCTACACATAATCATAGAGAAAAAAATACATAGAGTGCTCACTCCATACATCAGTTTTAGTACCAAAAAGACTATTAGCATCTAGCATCGAGTAGCGGAACTATCAGTACTGCTACTTGACAATAGATGTAGCACCGACCGGAAAGTCTTATGCTGTTGAGATAAGACTTTCCGGTTGGTGCTACATCTATTGTCAAGTAGCAGTACTGATAGTTCCGCTACTCGATGTTAGATGTAGACACTGAAATTAATAGTCTGAAGTGATGTATGGAGTGAGCACTCTTGTCTTACTATATTTCTCTATGACATAATAAACTCACGAACTCGAATTACGTTATGGTTTCTCGAAAACAATGTTATTAACAACAATCAACACCATTAAAACCGTTTGAAAAGGCAAATTTACGTGTTAAATTATTCTGTAAGTCATTAATGCTCTTTCAAACATAAAAACACTGTTAAACTGCGGGCCTACCGCGAAAACCGAAATTCGCAAATTGCGGGGATCTTTCTCTTTTACTCTCATTAACGCTTAATTAGAGTGACAGAGAAAAATAACCGCAATTGACGAACTTCGATTTTCGCGGTTATAGCCCAGAGGGGCTACCGCCAAAACCAAATTTCGCAAATTGCCGGCATTTTTCTCTGTCGCTCTATTACGCCTTAATTGGAGTAAAAGAGAAAAGATCCCCGCAATTTGCGAAATTCCGCCTCTGGGTGGTAGCCGTAGATACCTACAGAAATGTTCGGCATTTACCAAAGTCCAATTTTGCCGTCGTGTTCATTGTTTAATGTCGTTCACAAGCCGTAAATCCATTTGAATCGCTTAATGCACTTGGTTGAACTGCAGAACCGCAGCGTTTCAATAATTGCTTGCTGTGGACGGACTAACGAACATACCTCGGTAAAACGGAATTAAGTATAAGGGCCGGTACAGACGGACTGCAACCCGACTGCAACTTGTATGGTAACCTGCACGCGAACGCGAGTGTGGCGTCGATTTCGCAGATTGTTCACGCCTTCGCGCATTGTTCCTCGTTTTTTGTCGGTTTTTCGGCCCGCGTCAAAGGAGGCGCGAAGCGCGAACTAGCAAGACTCCACATTACTCACTATTTTGGCTCATCAATTGCAAGATATTTTAAGGCTAATTTAAACAGAGGGCCTACCGCAAACCATGTACGACGCGTTGCCTCTCTGTCACACTTACGAATTCACAAGTGCGACAGAGAGGCAATAGGTAACACGTTGAAGGTGGCTCGCGGTAGGACCTCAGGGCTATAACCGCGAGAATCGAAGTTCGCAAATTGCAGGCATCTTTCTCTGTCACTCTAATTACGGCTTCATTGGAGTATAGCCTGACCAGTAATAGGTATATGATAATTGTCAAGAGGGCGCTGTTATTCTCATGTATAGGGTGACAATTCAGTGTAGTATGAAAAAATTAGTTCCAGTGAAATTCCGCAACATGGCGCACCCTCAATAGATCCTGGTTCACCTTATAAAAGAGAAAAATCCCCGCAAATGACGAATTTTGGTTTTTGCGGTAGGCCCTCAGAAGACGATCTTTGTCGAGGTTATTAAAAAAGTTTCGACATGTTTCCGACCTAAAATACGTTAGACAAAGAAACCAAGTTCATCTCCTAATTAAAATTATTACTCACAGAAACTACCGCGAAAACCGACATTCGCATCTCTCTCTTTTACTCTAATGAAGGCGTAATTAGAGTGACAGAGAAAAATGCCCGCAAGTTGCGAAATTCGATTTTTGCGGTTATAGCCCAGGTACCTAACTACAAGACCAAAAAGTTTCGGACTTGTACGATATTTTTATTGTGTAGGCGGAATATGAAAGAAAAACAGCCTAAGGATCTAAGGATCCTATTAAGTAAGTAGGTAATTTATAATTTGCAAGACAAGATTTAATTACAACAGGTTTCTAGTTTTATATTCTTAGCAATTAAATTAGCTTTATAAAACAATTCTGCCGCAACAAAACAACCGTAAGTAAAATTTATTGCGCTCCCTTGGCGCTCCCTGGAAATTTTCAAGTTCAAACTGAAGGAAGGGAAGGAAGGTAGGGAAATCGTTCAAGAAGAAAAACACAATGTGTTTACTTTATATATATGTAATATCTTGTAATATATTATGATTGATCTCCAATACAAAATTTGTATGGAGGATCGATCCTTCGCGATAAGTTTTCTCAAGTTTACCGCCTTTTTTGCAAACAAAGCTGGCTTACACGAGTATAGCGACATCTAGTGTAGAGTAGGAGAAAATGAAGAGAATAGCGAACCCTTTATTCCAAAAAAAGTCAAATACTATTCAGGAGTAAGTTTTAGTTTTTTATTCTGTTAGAGTCTAAAATCGGCAAGGAATAAGTTATTTAATAAGCGGTTCGTTTAAATAAATATAGGTGAACCAGGATCTATTGAGGGTGCGCCATGTTGCGGAATTTCACTGGAACTAATTTTTTCATACTACACTGAATTGTCACCCTATACCACAGACTTGTCATTCTCGCGCTCCCTATACATGAGAATAACAGCGCCCTCTTGACAATTATCATATATTACTGGTCAGGCTCAGAGGGCCTACCGCGAACCACGTTCGACGTGTTGCCTCCCTGTCACACTTACGTACGAATTCACAAGTGCGACAGAGAGGCAACACGTCGAACGTGGTTCGCGGTAGGCCCTCGGTCAGGCTATACTATACAAAGAGAATATAATCACTACGTTTATACTATAATTACCACAGACTTGTCATTTTCGCGCTCGCGCTTGACAGACAGCTGAAGTGTGCGAAAGGGAAGCCATCACGTATATGAACATCGCATGAGGCGGAAAGAGTCAGACTACAAATGAGAAAACGTGACCATTTTTGAGTTTGACGACGGCCGCGGACGGCCAAGAGCGTATCACCGTAATTTTCAATTTGAAAAATATACATAAATTCGGAAGAAAACTATTTGATAAAGTAATACAATGAAGATAGTGTCTTGTAGTGTACCGGATTTCAGTGTCACGGGGCCAAATAAACCTAGCAAATATTTATTTCAGAGGAATAATGATATTCCGATCGAAATTTTCTTAACGATATTTTGTCAAATTAACAGCATAAAAAGTGTAAGAAGCCGGTTTATACAGTTGATCATAAGTTTTTCTTCCTTTGTGTGCTAATATTTTATCATATTACTCAATAATTTAAAATATTTTGTGTAAAAACATAATAGTTATTTTCGATACAAGTGCGAAAAAGAGGAAATTCGAAACGAGTGGCGATAAATTAAAACACGACCGAAGGGAGTGTTTTAAATCGACACGAGTTGAGAATTACCTATTCGCACGTGTATCGAACAACGTTTTACAGTACATATGGCACTTTAAAGTTTCGACATACGCACGAAAAGTGCTATTTTACGCACTAGTGCGGAAAAGTAGCCCCATATGTACTGTAAACTGTTACTTTACGCTAGGGCTTGACAAAATGTTCAGATGACAGTATCGATAACTTGTCGGTATATTAATAGCTATGTAATCATTTCTTCACAAGACATAATTAAGATATTAACCTTGATAACCGACTTCAAATATTAACGATTGTTATACCTTTTTGAAGGTGCAGATGTTTAGCAGTAAATTTAAACTTCACTTTCCAACACAGTAAGAGTTAGACCAGCCATTCTCAAAGTGTGTTCCGCGGAACCATAGGGTTCCGCGACACCCCTGCAGGGGTTCCACAAGAATTTAGAATAATAAAATAAGCATAATTATTGTGCTTATCAATAAAAAAATACACTTCTAAAAACTATTGTTATATTGTAGGGTTCCATCAAGTATTTCGCTTTCCAAAAGGGTTCTGTCAAAAAAAAAAAGATTGAGAACCGCTGAGTTAGACTAAGATAAGGCTGTAACGATTTTGATAGCACACGCAGTGCATGTGTTATTTTATACATCATAATGTCGTAGAATTTTAACGTTTAAAATAACACATTTGAAAAAGTAGTCGATAAAGCAATCAAACACCGACAGATTATTAATATGTTGTAACATGACATCACTATTTTTGATCTCACATAGACAATTTACGCACACACTTGCATTTCATTTTTGGTCGCACTTTTGAAGATTGACAGTTGTTCTTGTCTATTCTAATTCTATGATAATTACACAGAGTACATAAACAAAGCAAAGGCTAAACCAAGGCCCCAACGTTCTCGGTTCTCAGTACAAAATTTATCTGTCAAGCCGTAGCCATTTTGGTGGTGGGCAAGCTGTGTATGTGTGCGTTAAAATGTGTATGTGTGAGTTTATTGCACGTTTCTAGGGATGTAGATTTGTCGATTTTAATCATGTTATATATCGATACTCTCTACACAGCGGAACGTAATAGCGATTAATTGAAGCTTCGATATCTTCACTAAAAATAAACAACCGGAAATGCTAATGGATAATGAATACTTTATAAATTTTATAATATAATAATAAACTCTATTATTGCGAAAAACATATTTTATTTGGTTTTAATGTAACATTTATACATATATGTGGCGTTCCATGCCTCCTTTAGACAATAATTCAAATAATTATAACGGGGTCATAATTAAGAGCAACTTATAAGTAAAGAACTTCTAAATTAATGTTATAATAGTTATCTGTTCATTTTAGATAGTTTAGATCCTTTCAAGTAAAATTTAAATTGTAAAAAGGCCGTATAGTTTATCGATATGACTTTATCGTCGTGGCCACATGCCTCTGGTTCCTCATTGTAAATCGTACATAAAATGTGTCTGTGTGTGTGAGGCTACGGTGACAGGTGGCTTACGCTCCATCTTTAAAAATAATACATCTATGGGCTAAACGCATTTTTGACATTTCGTGTCCAACGTCACAATGACATAAATAGGTTGAGGATAAATGTTTCGGTTTTTATAATTTTTGAACAAAATACGACGCTAAAATAAACTTTATCTTTATAGCACTAAGGCTTAAGTCTGCATAAAAACAGCAAAACATCAACTGATATTAAGCGTAAATTGGATAGTGTCCGACCGAAACATGTTTTTTTGCCGAAACCGAAACCGAAACCGAATGTTCGGCTTTGGCTCTAGTTTCGGCCGAAACCGAAACCGAAACCGAAACTTTTGTAGACTTGTTAAAATCGTTGAAAAAATGTCATAAAACCGCTTTTACACACATATTATGGGGCTGTCAAGACCCAATGTCCTTGAAATTGATGTTACTTGAGCAGTTTTTTATGAAAATTACTAGAGTTAGACCAAGATAATTCTGCAACGATTTTGATAACACACGCAGTGCAAGTGTTATTTTAAACGTCAAAACTTCTATGAAATTATGACGTATAAATAACATTTGCACTAGTTGCACTGCGTATGCTATCAAAATCATTGCAGAATTTTCTTGGTCTAACTCTATTCATTTACCAGTCAAGCTAACATGTAAATATAGGGTCAACCAAAAACGCGAGCGCAGCGAGCGCGAAATTTTTCGTTAACAAGGCCGGGTACCGATCTACCGATCTTCACCTGGGCCTAAAAGTCCGAAATGCCCCATTGAGGCGAACTTTCATTGTATTAAAAAGCGAGACCGCAGGCCGAGCATGGCGCAGCGAGGCCAAAGGCTAAGCGCTGAAGTAGAGGACATGTGGAACACAAACCACAAAATAAAAAATAAATAAATTGAGGTAAAAAGTGAGGCTAAGGTCGAATATTCGTATGAAAAACTGTACTGGGGACACTTTCAAGGATTTTTTCTTCGTTTTAATCAATAGTCAGCTGTTCAGCCTTGCAAAATATGTATTAACTATTGAGAAAATCAAATTTGCGGCACTAGTTGAGCGTAGCCTTTAGCCTCGTTTAAAATTTGCCATTAGAGGTAGATAGGAAAATTACTGAATAAGTGAGTGAATAAGAGCGAAAAAGACACGTCGTTCGAGATGGGGCGGGCTGATACTTGGCCAACGCCTGAAGATTGAAATTAAAAGCGCAAACTTAAGCGCAAACTTATTTCCCTGTACTGAACAACAGAACATGCTGTATGCTGAATTAACTGTAGGGGGCCCCAAAACCTTGCACTGCCTGGGGACCCCGACATGCTTAATCCGGCCCTGCTTAAAATCACCATTAAACTGTTCTAATGTCTTAATTTTTTTGACTTATGTATCTGAAATTTAAATCACAATGTGTAAACATTTATACCTAAACCGCTAACGAGTAATACCTACTACACAAATAATCCACATTTATTTTTATTACAATAGTTTTCTTATTATGTATTTCCTTAAGCGCTGGTGACCTAGCGATAAGAGCGTGCGACTTTCAATCCGAAGGTACAAACCCCATCTCGTACCAATGAGGTTCCCCAACTTTTGGTCTTTGTCCGAAGTACCATTTCATAAGTTTCGGCCCGGCCGAAAGGTTCGGCCGTTTTTTGGCCGAAACCGAAACTACAGCCGAAACATGATTTTTTGGCCGAAACTGGCCGAAACCGAAACCGAAACCGAACCTTCGGTCGGACACTAAAATTGGAGTATTAACTTCGAACGTCAAACATCGAAAAGAAAGTGCCGTCTCTCATATTTTGTTTGAGTTAATTATATTTGATTCCGAGTGGCTTGAAAGTAATTTAGTTCAAAATGACGAGTAATTCGTCTTATAATAATGACAAAGTGGTTCAAGGCGAAGTGGAGTATCCTGCCACTGATCCAGCGTCAGGGGCGTTCTTCCAAGCGGATTATAAAAAGTAAGTGAAATTTTTACATTTCTTTAACAAGATGACTTAGCAATGCATTTCATGAATTACAGACTATTCTGCTGTAGTTTTACAGTCCTTTTAACATTACTATTGAAGTATATTTAATAAAATTGTGGATTATTCCAATATCTTCCCTTTGAAAGTAGTATAGTGTAAGGATCTAACATTTTGGCTAGTGGGCTACGGCGAGGCCTTCCGGTCTCCTGCTTCCTTTTCAAGGGCCAGATTGTCCTCTCCTTAATCCCTAAAAGGACCAAAAGTAATGACTTGTGATCTGTGGTTTGGAGACCTATTCTACAGCTTTGTTTTTTGCCTAATCAATTCTTGTATTGGTTTTCTAACTACAATAAAACCCGCTTCAAAAGATTCTGATGTACCAAATCATAAACCCATTGTATTAACCATGAAAAAATGTATGAAAACAAGCTGTAAGGACCAGTGTAATATGGTGTACTAGGCGGGAATAGTTATTTACGATACAAGTGCGGAAAAGAGGAAATTCGAAACGAGTGGCGATAAATTAAAACACGCCATGTGTATCGTACAACGTTTTACAGTACATATGGCACTTTCAACTTTCGACATCCACACGGAAAGTGCTATTTCCCGCACTAGTTCGGGAAAGTAGCACCATATGTACTGTAAATAATATTAAACATGATCGTATTAAAACATGAACTTATTTAAGAAAAATCAAGTGTTCCAAGTCCAGGGCCCTCAAAAGCTTGTAACTTGTAATACAAGCAGATGTCACTTTTTGATGGCTTTTGTTAGAAAGAGACTTCCACTTGTATTAAAAGTTACAAGCTTTTGAGGAACGGGCCCCAGACGTAGGTAAAAAATAACCACAAAATTATGAATATGATATTTATTAGAATGTATTTTTCAGGAACGAAGATCTTAAAATGATGCTTGATGGCTCCAAGGATTCCTTAAAGCTGGAAGCCATGAAGAGGATCATTGGATTGATTGCTAAAGGCAGGGATGCTTCAGACCTGTGAGTAAAATAACAAACTTGGCTTTGCCAGGTGTGGCATTTTGTTGTGTCGCAACAAGTACATGCGGCCCACAACAATTTTGGTGTCTACCCACGGTAGTTGTCTCTCATATGTTCGTAAAATATTAATTAAGATATGTATCAAAATAGTTTATTTAATAAAGATACTCTTTGTAAAGGGTGGTCATCCACCTGAGTTTTCTCAGATTATTCTAAAACCCTTTTTATGTGCAAATAAATTATTATGAAAAACCACTTGTCCGGTTTTTTTGTATTATGTCCTTTGTTGATACCATGCTTAGGGCTCATTCAGACGGCGCGCGAACTCGTATACGATTTTAGTTACCTACATTGTGGACCATTGAGGTTACATCAATTCAGCCCACCGACAAATGCCGCAATGTAAAACCGCGTCTCGATATCGCGCGGCGGCCGCGCGAGCAATGTTCGACCGCGGCAAACCTGTATTTTGGCTCGCGAGCCAAGTTCGGCGCCATCTTGAACTATAGCGCGGCGGCCTCGCGCGGCAGGCGATCCGACGAATCCGACGATCGACCAGTTTGTACTCGGGAACCGTGGACGTACGTCGTCGTGCAGCTGCCGCTTTTATAATTATTTATCATAATATTATTCACAAGAAACCTAAACGGAAAGTTCGATGGTGGATGAAAAAGATGTTTATGAATATAATACTACATGGTGGTGTGAGATTTATGGAAGACATGAGATATGAAGTTGATGTTACATTACAAAATTTCACAAGAATGACATCAGAAGATTACGAACTTTTAAAAGCATTAATTCCATGCATCACTTCTTAATGCGTCTTCGTAATCTGTTGCGATAATCACTACATTTACTATTCCATAGAAACTGTTTAGTTCCGTA
Source organism: Cydia amplana (assembly GCF_948474715.1). Lineage (NCBI taxonomy): Eukaryota > Metazoa > Arthropoda > Insecta > Lepidoptera > Tortricidae > Cydia > Cydia amplana. Next base: position 14,853,530 of record NC_086086.1, read on the forward strand.
TAATTTAATTAAAGTACGACACTTTTCATTATCCATGTCTGCTGCCGCGCTCGCGAGCCAACTGAAATATGTACACATCCGTCCCAACTGCGCGCGAACATTCCTTTGCCGCGCGCCGAAACACCGACAATGAATGGTTCGTCGCGAGCCGCGTTCGAGCGAGCGAATGATCGAGTTGGCTCGCGAGTCAGCCCGGTATCGATTGCACGCGGCTGCCTCGCGAGCCAATGTTCGATAGCTTGCCGCGCAATATGGAGACGGGGCTTAATGAAACTCGCATGCGAATTCTCGCACCGTCTAAATGAGCCCTTATTCTCGTCCTTGTAGCTTCCCCGCGGTTGTGAAGAACGTGGTGTCAAAGAACATTGAAGTGAAGAAGCTGGTGTACGTGTACCTGGTCCGGTATGCTGAAGAGCAGCAGGATCTGGCGCTTCTGTCCATCAGCACCTTCCAACGGGCCCTCAAGGTATGTCCTTAATTCATAATTCGTTTATTGTCTGTAGAACATGGGTATATACAATGATTGTTTATTGTTTATTGTTTATTTATTTATTGACTAACTTACATTTACAGTTAAACCAGACATGTAAGTTATTAAACATAACAAATTATTTAATTACTTAGTACTATACTATAATATACATGACTAATAAATTTAATACAAAATTATGAGGGTATAGTCGTGGGTGTGGAGATTGACTCCAAATACCGAGTTGCAGTGGCTAGGAGTCTCGGTTCCTTCTGTGAGAATATGTCTGTCTGGGGGTCGAAGAGAAGAATATTATTTATGTGGTTCAGTGCTACATACAGAGGAACGATGAACGATGAAATGATGAGGAATGATGGAACATAATAATCTTGCCATTAGGCGTACAAACAGTCAAACTTAAAACTATTACTACTTTGTACTTCCTACTACTTAATACATAAGTCATGCAAATTACAATATATTTAAGTACATAAAAGTTAACAAAAGCGGTCTCATATTTAATATTATGCGATGATGTTAAAATTTGTCACAGATGTACTCTTGAATAGGTTTTTTTTTTGATAAAAAATTTCTTAAAATTTTGTAAATAGCATATGCTGAGTGGTGTCCATTTGTAGCCTCTATAGCAGCATCAATACTGCGATTATTGCATGTTAGTTTAAGCTACTAATAGTTTTAACTGTTTAGTGTATAAAGGCCTGTCTCCATATTGCGCGGCAAACTATCGAACATTGGCTCGCGAGGCAGCCGCGCGCAATGATACCGGGTTGGCTCGCGAGCCAACTCGATCAGATCGAGTTCGATAGTTTGCCGCGCAATATGGAGACGGGCCTTAAGATCTTCTTTTTTAAGTTTACATGTGTGGTGCTGTATGTAGATGGTTTCTGCAATAAACGTTTTTCTATTCTATTCTATTCTAAATTATTACAGTCTAAGTTGGATTTTGGGAGTTTATTACATAATTTTGGCTCTGCACAACTTATAACAAACACATTATTATTGTCAAAAAATAATTTATTTCAAAAATGCATCTCATTTTAGGACCCAAACCAGCTGATCCGCGCCGGCGCCCTGCGGGTGCTGTCTTCCATCCGCGTGCCCATGATCGTGCCCATCGTGATGCTGGCCATCCGGGACTCCTCATCCGACATGAGTCCTTACGTGAGGAAGACCGCTGCGCATGCTATACCTAAACTATACAGGTAATATTATCTACCCCTTAGCCTAATTATGTATTATGATTGTTATGATTTTTATTACTATATTATATGGTGTGTTTAGCATATTTCCCCAGGAATAAAATGGCAATGGGTTGACTGAATGGACAGGACCACCAGGAAAAAGATATAAGGGTAGACCACAAAGGTGCTGGTCAGACGACATAGTTCAAATAGTCGAAAAAACAGAAAAAAATTGGATGAAACTAGCTACAGACAGAGAACAATGGAAGAGACTCGACGAGGCTTTTACCCAATAGGGATCAGTGAAATGAAATAATAAAACAACATATAAAATGAAAAATAAACTAAAATTATATTTTACCAAAAAAAAGTACTATATATTGTAAATTGTACAAAATTTCGCTGAAATAAATAAAGCTGTAATAATAAAACTAAATGATGTGATGGTAATATTTGACCCCAGGGCAGTTAGAGCCAGTTTTTATTTTTATTTTGTTATTTTATTTATCGAGAAAGTTTGCAGTTGCATCAACCAAAGGGTAAAAACGGGACCCTATTACTAAGACTCCACTGTCCGTCGATCTGTCACCAGGCTGTATCTCATGAACCGTGATAGACATACAAGTGACAGTTGAAGTTTTCACGGATGTTGTAATTCTATTGCCGCTATAACAACAAATACAAAAAATTACGGAACCCTCGGTGGGCGAGTCCGACTCGCACTTGTCCGGTTTTCTATAGTTCCTTTTTTTTCACTTTGGGACAGTAACATTTGTCAAAAATATTTTCCTCTAAATTTTACGATAAATAAAACAACTGTCAGCCGCCTGTTGTTTTCTTTTCTAGTTATTATTTGTGTGTTTCTATATTATCTGCCTCTGTATGGTACCGAAAAAATAATATTTAGCTACTTACATTTATTTTTCTTTACTTACAGCCTCGACCCCGAACAGAAAGAAGAGCTAGTGTCCATAATAGACAAGTTGCTGTCAGACAAGGCGCCCCTAGTGGTCGGCTCGGCAGCTATGGCGTTCACCGAGGTGTGTCCCGAACGGATGAGCTTGATACACCGCAGTTATAGGTAAGTGAACTGTATAGCTTTGTAAATAGAGTTTAAAATAGACAAGTTGCTATCAGACAAGGCGCCCCTAGTGGTCGGCTCGGGAGCTATGGCGTTCACGGAGGTGTGTCCCGAACGGATGAGCTTGATACACCGCAGTTATAGGTAAGTGAACTGTATAGCTTTGTAAATAGAGTTTAAAATAGACAAGTTGCTATCAGACAAGGCGCCCCTAGTGGTCGGCTCGGGAGCTATGGCGTTCACGGAGGTGTGTCCCGAACGGATGAGCTTGATACACCGCAGTTATAGGTAAGTGAACTGTATGGCCTTGTAAATAGAGTTTAGAATAGATTGACGGACGTTACTGACTCCGGAGCGAATGAGCCTCATATACAGTTAAAAGTGAACTTTAATGTCTTGTAAATAGAGTCCATAATAGACAAGTTGCTGCCAGACAAGGCGCCTCTAGTGGTCGGTTCGGCAGCTATGGCGTTCACCGAGGTGTGTCCCGAACGGATGAGCTTGATACACCGCAGTTATAGGTAAGTGAACTTTATAGCCTTGTAAATAGAGTTTATAATAGACTGACGGCCGATACTCACTCTGAAGCGAATGAGCCTCATATACAGTTAAAAGTGTACTTTATAGCCTTGTAAATAAAGTCCATAATAGACAAGTTGCTGTCAGACAAGGCGCCCCTAGTGGTCGGCTCGGCAGCTATGGCGTTCACCGAGGTGTGTCCTGAACGGATGAGCTTGATACACCGCAGTTATAGGTAAGTGAACTTTATAGCCTTGTAAATAGAGTTTATAACAGACTGACGGGCGTTACTGGTTGCGGAGCAAGGGAGCCTCATAATACAGTTAAAAGTGTACTTTAATGACTTGTAAATAGAGTCCATAATAAACAAGTTGCTATCAGACAAGGCGCCTCTAGTGGTCGGTTCGGCAGCTATGGCGTTCACCGAGGTGTGTCCCGAACGGATGAGCTTGATACACCGCAGTTATAGGTAAGTGAACTGTATAGCCTTGTAAATAGAGTTTATAATACATTGACGGACACTGACTCCAGAGCTAATGAGCCTCATATACAGTTAAAAGTGTACTTTAATGTCTTGTAAATAGAGTCCATAATAGACAAGTTGCTGTCAGGCAAGGCGCCTCTAGTGGTCGGTTCGGCAGCTATGGCGTTCACCGAGGTGTGTCCCGAACGGATGAGCTTGATACACCGCAGTTATAGATAAGTGAACTGTATAGCCTTGTAAATAGAGTTTATAATAGATTGACGGACACTGACTCTGGAGCTAATGAGCCTCATATACAGTTAAAAGTGTACTTTAATGTCTTGTAAATAGAGTCCATAATAGACAAGTTGCTGTCAGACAAGGCGCCCCTAGTGGTCGGTTCATACATCGCAGACATCGCAGTTATAGTTAAGTGAATTGTATAGCCTTGTAAATAGAGTTTATAATCGATAATCTGCAAAAACTAAACTGCAAAATCTGCAAAGACTGTCGGAGAGTCATTAGGTAACCATTTGGACGCTCTAGGTATACATATATTTTTATTTTATTGAATTTTTTTTATTTTTTTTTTCAGAAAAATCTGTTCCCTGTTAGCAGATGTAGACGAGTGGGGTCAGCTGACGCTGCTCAATGTTCTAACAGTGTACGCCAAGACTTTCTTCCCGGACCCCAACGATGAGGTGACCTTATTTATAATTTTTAATTTTTAACAAGCAGAAAAGCTTAGAATAAATTTAAAAGTGGAAAAATTGGGTCTCTATTGTTTCCCAAATAGTTTCGAGCTGACTGTCTTCGGTGTGACTTGAACTCACGGCCTCTGGATCGATACTCCAGCGCTCTGCCATCTGAGCCACCAAGACCTCATCCATAGCCAGCAAATCTTTCCACCATATGGGTCAAGGGGACCCGAGCGACATCTACCGTAAGAGCGTTACACTTCTTGAACGGCTACCGGAGTTCCAAGTCATATTGGAAATTCACCAGTTACGATGCGCCCCATACCCATACTATTTTTAATTTTTAACAAGCAGTAACGTCTGCTATCGATGCTATTAAACTTATTTATAATTCCAGTCAGCAGCAGAAGTTGCTAAGCGGGTCAGGTGTTCAAAATGATCTTGACACGACTTTGTTATTAAGAGATTAAGAGCGTGTCAAGGTAATTTTGAATACCTCGCCCGCTTAGCAACTTCTGCTGCTGACTGTACCCCTATTGGGTATTTGACTGTATTTTAAATAAATTATTTTTCACCATGCATGAAATAAAGCACCAGAAAATTAATAGAGAAACGTAGACAGCAGTTATTTTTAGACACAATTTATGTATTAAAACTCATATAAAACTATAAAGAGTAGGTAATTTGATCGTGACGTCACATGCTAGTGTGTCATATAAATTCCATAATAGCCAAATCGTTTTGACAGTTCGAAAAAAAAAAACGGATTTGACTAGTAGTCAAATACCCTATCAGGTAATATTAGTGGCAGTGGGGCGACACTCTGTAAAACAATAAGGATCAAAGTCAAATGGCGTTCTAAAAGTTTTAATCATCTGTCGAAAGATGGCAGTACATTTACTGTGACTACAAAATTTACTCTGACAATACGCCTCTATACTAAATTTTCTTTGGTCACATGACACGCGCAAGGACATCCGCTCGGTGTACCCCTTACATTAAAGTGTCAAAAAGGCCTCTACGTGTTGTCCCAAATGTCCGAAAAATTGTTCCGTGATGGGTAAAGATGACTATGTATGTCTGTCTGTTACCTGTTCATAAGGTACAATACAATGAAAGTAATGCTCTCACTTTAAACCAAACTATTTATTTTAGCAATACTCGACGGACAGCGATGAGCCATTCTACGAGTCAGACAGTGAAACAGACGGAGTACCTAAGAAACGACCGCAGCGGGCCGCGCCTTTAGACCCTGACCACAGGTAACTACACTACAGTACAGGGGTCACCAATTAGTTTCTTTAGGGGTCCGGTTTTTAAAATAATATGACCATCGCGGTCCGTTTCTACTTGAGTTTATTAAATACTAGCGACCCGTCCCGGGTTCACATGAGTTAACAAATTATACATAAACCTGACTCTTGAATCACTCTATCTACCGCAAACCGCATCAAAAACCGTTGCGAAGTTTTAAAGATCTAAGCATACATAAGGGACAGACAGACAGCGGGAAGCGACTTTGTTTTATACTATGTAGTGAAGTAAACAAATAATGTAGGTCGGCGGTCCGGATCCGGACCGCGGTCCGCCATTTGGTGACCCCTGCTATAGTACATTGTGCAACGGGGGGTAAGCGAGATTTTGTAAACGAGGTCTATAATTCCCGACAGCCGCAGGCTTCGAGTTTCAGTAGAGCTGAGACCGGACAAGATCCAAAGGCCGTGTTTTAAAAAAGCGAGGCCGAAGACCGAAACCTTTTTTTTTAAACCTTTGTTAAGTAGAATGTATTGGACATTTTTAGGGGTTCCGTACTCGGGTTTAGGAATAAGGACATTGTATACCGTAAACCGGTTGATTGTGACACTCACTAATCAAATAATTTTGTAACATCTGTAAACTGACATGCACAATCTGACAATAAATGATTACTTACTTACTTAAAGGAAAAAACTGAACCCTTATAGGATCACTCGTGCGTCTGTCTGCCTGTCCCCCCTCCCCCTTATCTCCGAAACTACTGGCTCTAAAATTTTGAAAAAAACAATACACAAAATAGTTCCTTACCTAGATAACAGGAAAACCTATTAGAAATGTGCAGTCAAGCGTGAATCGGACTTAATGTACGGAACCCTTGGAACGCGAGTCCGACTCGCACTTGGCCGGTTTTTTAGGGTTCCGTAGCCAAATGGCAAAAAACGGAACCCTTATAGATTCGTCATGTCTGTCTGTCTGTCCGTCCGTATGTCACAGCCACTTTTCTCCGAAACTATAAGAACTATACTGTTGAAACTTGGTAAGTAGATGTATTCTGTGAACCGCATTAAGATTTTCACACAAAAGTAGAAAAAAAAACAATAAATTTTGGGGGTCCCCATACTTCGAAGTGAAACTCAAAAAAATTTTTTTCATCAAACCCATACGTGTGGGGTATCTATGGATAGGTCTTCAAAAATGATATTGAGGTTTCTAATATCCTTTTTTTCTAAACTGAATAGTTTGCGCGAGAGACACTTCCAAAGTGGTAAAATGTGTCCCCCCCCCCCCTGTAACTTCTAAAATAAGAGAATGATAAAACTGAAAAAAATATATGATGTACATTACCATGTAAACTTCTACCGAAAATTGGTTTGAACGAGATCTAGTAAGTAGTTTTTTTTAATACGTCATAAATCGCCTAAATACGGAACCCTTCATGGGCGAGTCCGACTCGCACTTGGCCGGTTTTTTATATTGTAAGAACTTGTTTTTTGTAAGTAGGCTACTAACATTCTTGCAAGTAAATATTTAAATAATTTTATGATATTACTACTCAGCGCTGGTGGCCTAGCGGTAAGAGCGTGCGACTTGCAATCCGGTGGTCGCGGGTTCAAATCCTGGCTCGTACCAATGAGTTTTTCGGAACTTATGTACGAAATATCATTTGATATTTACTGCTAGCTTTTCGGTGAAGGAAAACATCGTGAGGAAACCTGCATACATCTGCGAAGAAATTCAAAGGTGTATGTGAAGTCCCCAATCCGCATTGGGCTAGCGTGGGGACTATAGCCCAAGCCCTCTCGCCCATGAGAGGAGGCCTGTGCCCAGCAGTGGGACGTATATAGGCTCAAATTTTGTTTTTTTTTTTTTATTACTAAGATTACTGCTACGCGCTGCCAAGCCACTCCTGCAAAGCAGAAACTCAGGGGTCGTTATGGCTGTGGCTCAACTGTTCTACCACGCGGGACCAGGTAATTATTTGTTACTCATTAAGCGACCAATTAATTAGTTGGTAGCCTAATAAAGTGGAAAAGCTAGCTCCAAACCGAAGGTCGCGGGTTTGAACCCCGGCTCTTAACAATGGGTTTGTTACATAGAGAAATATAAGTAAAAAAAGAGTGGTAAGTCCATACATCAGTGTTCTTACAAAAACGCGAGTTATTTCATAGTCAACATCTAACGTCTAGCGGTACTGATAGTTCCGCTACTTGACACCAGATATCACAAGTGTCGCTACTGACGAAAAATGTACTACTAAAACAATTTACGATTAATATTATAAGCAGAAGGAGTTGCCGAGTTGGAAATAGACTTCCGGTGCATGGTTTGTTCCTGGTTCGTCGTATTCCTGTTTCGTCGTATTCCTGTTTCGTCGGATTCCTGATTCGTCGTATTCTTGTTTCGTGGGAATTATATACATATAATTAAATATGTCGTGCAGTAAACCAGTATTTACTACCTAAATATGAAGATTTAATAAATAAATAAAATAATAATATAATAAAATAAAAATAAAATGCATTTATTTCAGACAAACATGGTCCATATTTTGTTAGTACATCTTAATCTAAATTTAAAACTTATAGCTAAGGTTAACTTAAAATAAACTGTAAAACTTTAATGTAATCACCAGTGATCATACTTTTTCTAGCATTTTTAGCACATTTCGACGAATCAGGAATCCGACGAAACAGGAATACGACGAACCAGGAACAAACCCGGTGCATCCGGTTATAAAATTAGCTGAAAATTGTTGAGCATTAAAGTTTTACTTTGCCGCTACATCTATTGTCAACTAGCAGAACTGATAGTGTCCACTACTTGAAGCTAGATGTCAACTACGAAATTGCGTTTTGGTAAGAAAGTGATGTATGTATACCACTCTTTCTTTACTTATATTTCTCTATGGTTTCTTAGAACTAAATGGGAATGAATTTAAAAGTGAGCAGATCAGATGATCAGATGGCAGAGCGCTGGAATATCGATCCAGAGGCCGTGAGTTCAAGTCTCACCCAAGACAGTAATTTTTCCACTTTTAAATTTATTCTAAGCTTAATAGCATCGGTCGCAGACGTTTCTGCTTGTAAAAAAAAAAAGTTTTTTTTTTTAAATAAATGGGAATGACACGGAACGAGGGTCAAAATTTTCAACAGAAATCTTTTTTTAGATATTTTTGTATGATTTAGATTCGTCCTGTCTTTCCCTTTGACATTGTCAAAGGGCAGGTTTAGTTTTTTGGTAAGGTAGGTATTTCGTATTTTAAAATTTTCTCAATAAAATTGTGTCTTTTGTACAGCGCCATAGAGAAATATAGTAAGACAAGAGTGCTCACTCCATACATCAGTTCAGACTATTAATTTCAGTGTCTACATCTAACATCGAGTAGCGGAACTATCAGTACTGCTACTTGACAATAGATGTAGCACCACCGGAAAGTCTCATCTCAACAGCATAAGACTTTCCGGTCGGTGCTACATCTATTGTCAAGTAGCAGTACTGATAGTTCAGCTACTCGATGCTAGATGCTAATAGTCTTTTTGGTACTAAAACTGATGTATGGAGTGAGCACTCTATGTATTTTTTTCTCTATGACAGCGCAAGAGTTAGCACCTGTGGCTAAAGCGATGATACGCCTTTTACGCGCGCCCGTGGAAGTGCAGAGCGTCGTACTCAACTCCATAGCCTCGCTCACTGTCAACAAACGGGTGAGTGCTTTCTACAGGGTGGCCAAATAAGAGGTATACACTTTATTTTTGAAATTTTATTCTATAAAACATAAAAAATATTAAGTATTCCTGAAATAATGTCAAATGTGAAAAAATGTCGAAGGTGGAAAATAATGTCAGACAAATGTCCACCTCTAGCAGCATGGCAGATGCGAACCCTTTTCATCGCGTTTTTCATCACTTTTTCACACATTTCTGGCGTTATCTCAGCGACAGTGTTTCGAATATTTTGTTTTAATTGCTGAAGGTTCGTTGGCCTATTAGCATAGACACGTCCCTTTAGATAGCCCCACAGAAAAAAGTCAGGAGCTGTTAAATAAGGCGATCTTGGGGGCCAGTCAATGTCACCGTTTCTCGAAATTAATCGACCGGGAAACGTTATTTTTAATGTTTCTATTGTTTTTAATGATTAAAACACGTTGTTCCGTCGTAAAACGCTCCATAATAAATTTGCCGTATCTACACAAACTAATTTTCATGCAATAACTGTCATATTTACCGCCAAAATACTAGAGATGGCCCGAATAGTGGTTTTGGCCGAATACCGAATGCCGAATATTCGGCCCCTCTCTCGGCCGAATACCGAATATTCGGCATGACATGCGAAAATTTTGAGTCACAATTATTATGAAAACTGATCGCTAACAAAGCTCAACGTTAGATGACGTTAGCTAAGATATATTTTTGTTGAACAGCATTAATAAATAGAGTCAAACAAAACAGACTCATGATAAAATAAAATGTTTTTTAATCAACAAATGCTCAAAAAAAGGTCTTCGTATTTAACAACTTTCCAAGAACACATTCTAAATATACCTACTTAGTTTTTGGTTATTTTTATTGTGCAAATTTTCTTTTTAAGTAGGTGCAACAGATATTCGGTATTCAGCCGAATAGGGCAACATTCGGCCGAATACCGAATATTCGGCAAAGTGGCCGAATAGGCCGAATACCGAATAGTTGCCGAATATTCGTGGCATCTCTACTTTCTACCCATATATGGTAGGATCCTAACAGATGTGGTATACGCGTGCGTCCGTGAGGGACAAAACATAGGCAATGCGACACTATGATTGGTCCATTTTATTTGTTGCCCACCGTCATCCATACTAATTTAAAAGATGTGAGACTGACAAGGACAAACAATAATAGCGCTTTCGCTGCTACTCCTACTGAAAGATACATAATACTATCCCGTTCGGTCATTTCCCCCCACCCCTCATGCCTGATCCAGTTAAAATAATAGATTCATGTTTCTACCCGACTACTGAAGAGCTATAATTTTCATTTATAATTCATTTATTACATTTATAATCATGTGTTACATAAAGTCTTACAAAGAGCATTTTACAGCTACTGTTCACATAAACCCTGTTAGGGTACATAGCAATGTACTTAACGTCACGCACACACAACCGCACAGGCCTTAAAACTAATTTTAGTTACAAGTTAAAAAAAAGTTCGCTGAGGACAGGATTCGAACCATTTTTTAACCCTCCCATAGAAAATGGGCCAGCGAGAATGGAGGAAACAGCCAGTTTTTTTTTCGCGATATCGGGGTTGATACCATAGTAAAAGTTTTTCAGTATAATCCTAAATCCTCCCTTGCAATGGGAATGCAGTTATTTTTTAGCCACCCTGTATACGGGTAAATCGTCAAGTACTGGCCACTGTTTAATAACTGGCCACCCTTCAATAACTAGCCACCTTATACTAAAATGTTTTTTTTTTTTTTATAAATTATAATTTAAGAAAATAATAAAAAAGTCGCTGAGGACAGGATTCGAACCTGCGCGGGTAGAACCCATTGGATTTCAAGTCCAACTCCTTAACCACTCGGACACCTCAGCTGTTGTATCAACTGACGAAATTCACGGCCACTATCAAACAAAATCATCCGTTAATGAAGCCCTATTGTCCCATTGTTTGCTGTTTATTACACCGGAGGATTTTGACTTGTTTTTTTTTGCACATTTAATATGAATGAACATGGATCATAATTCATGAAATAAAACTATTAAAACGGATTATATCGCGTATATTGAATTTATTCTACATCCTGACGTAACCAACCCTTTACAGCGTTCGTAGTCAACGGGTGACTGAACGTCGGGATGTAGAATAAATTCAATATACGCGATATAATCCGTTTTAATAGTTTTATTTCATGAGTAACTATCGCGGTAACCGAAGACAATATTATGGATCATAATTAATGGAAACAATTACATACAAATCAATGTAAATAAATAAATAAATAAATAAATATTGGGGGAAATCTTACACAGATCAACCTAGCCCCAAACTAAGCAAAGCTTGTACTATGGGTGCTAGGCGACGATATACATACTTATATAGATAAGTATATACTTATATACATAGAAAACATCCATGACTCCGGAACAAATATTAGTGTTCATCACACAAATAAATGCCCTTACCGGGATTCGAACCGAGGACCATCGGCTTAGCCGGCAGGGTCACTACCCACTAAGCCAGACCGGTCGTCGTAAATAAACGTATAATCAATTGCTTACCCTGTCAATCCACAGGCAAGTTATTATTATTGGTCTAGTCTAAGGGTAAAACTGAATTTCTTTTTAGTGATCCTTAGCCTAAATCAGTTGGTTCATTTAAATGTAAATTTAAAAAAACACATTTTAACCTTACAATAGTTATTTGTACAACAAGTGATCAAAGTTTGATATTTCTTCGAGTGCTTATTTTGAGTCCCGTGCAAGCGAAAGATTCTATAATAGATTCACGAGCGTAGCGAGTGAATCTAATTTAGAATCTTGAGCGTAGTAAGGGACTCAAAAGCGCACGAGATGTAAATAACTTTGATCTCGTGTAGTACACAACATTTTTCACCTCAGCGCAGTGAGAACATACCTATTAGACAACTTGAAAAATGTAATCCTTCTTCATCACTTAATACCTGCACTCATGTTTTCTTAAGATATACAAACAATTAAGTTTAATTACCGCAATGGAACACAAAAACAAAACGTAATAATAAATTCCAGTAAAATAATATAGAAATAACAAACATTAACTGACACTTCAATCGCCAACTTTGACAACAAAAAAAATCTTTGTAAGATACGGTCCGAATTGCGGATACGTACTATTTTCTACTCCAGCACTTAAATGTGTCAATTAAATGACTGACAGTGATATCTAAAGCAATGTCATTTGAATGATTTGTCTATAGGCTCATAAGATGACTGCTAGCATAATACAACTGTATAATACAACTGCTTTATTTTTTTTAAAGATACAAGTTCCGATCATCTTGATTGAAAGAGGTATGTTTTCATTTACAATAATAACTCTTTTTTTTTTAATAATAACTCATTTTTTTTTAAATAATAACTCTTTTTTTTTAATAATAACTCTTTTTTTTTTGCTGCAGCTGTCATAGAAAATAGTAGTTTATGCAACAGTGATATAATAAGGTCTTTTTTTACAAAACTCGACTACGTCTCGTTTTGTAACTTCGACCCTTGAATTTTAAGAACCAATTATGAGCTGTTGCATACATTACTTTTTCTATGACAGCTGCAGCAAAAAAAAAAAAAAAGGTTATTATTAAAAAAAAAGAGTTATTATTTAAAAAAAATTGAGTTATTATTTAAAAAAAAAAAGAGTTATTATTGTAAATGAAAACATACCTCTTTCAATCAAGATGATCGGAACTTGTATCTTTAAAAAAAATAAAGCAGTTGTATTATACTCATAAGATGACTGCTAGCAGTCATCTTATGAGCCTATAGACAAATCATTCAAATGACATTGCTTTAGATATCACTGTCAGTCATTTAATTGACACATTTAAGTGCTGGAGTAGAAAAAGTAATGTATGCAACAGCTCATAATTGGTTCTTAAAATTCTCGGGTCTTTTTTTACAAAACTCGACTACGCCTCGTTTTGTAACTTCGACCCTTGAATTTTAAGAACCCTTATTATATCACTGTTGCATAAACTACTATTTGTCAACTATGGTAAAAATTCTTAAAAGTAAAATAATTAATTTTGCGTGATGATCTGTGTATTTTTTGAGTTCGTTATTTTAATTGTACAATAAAATACCTAAAATATAGTATTTTATCAGTTTTTATGAAATCTTAAACTTTATTTTTATTTATTAATTATTAAGAATTCATACTCGTATAGTACGGCTCTTCTGAGGTGAACTTTTCGCTTCAAACCGTAATCTTTCAAACAAAGGCCATTGTCTCTATTATCGCAAAAGCGCTTGCTCCCGACTTAGCACGTGCCAGTACAACATTCATATTGGAAAACAACCGGTGTCGTCATAGTATTAAGGTTCAAATTTAATGTCACTGATATTCTAGATATTACGTTTTGGTAGTGTAGGACGATAAACCGCCCCGAAGCGATACGGCGCTCATATTATTTTGATACTTAGTGTGGTGTTAAAAATGAAACGCGGTTATTTATTATATTGTTTTATTTAAATTATTAGCTTGCGGTGGTAAATGTAATAATTTACAAAGGTGCAGCTGCAAGCATTGTTATTTTTTCTTATCTTTAAAATAACGATACTGTGAAATTAGCACCTCTGATGTGATGCCGACGCATAGTAACAATAAAAACACTGATAAGGCAAACGTGGAGCTTTGAAGCGTACAGCTTTTCTAACAAAACGTCACGTGTCAACGGTCAGAAGAAAGGTCGGTTATAATATAAGAAAGAAATTGATTATATCTGATTTTTTATGACACGATTTTATCTAGTAGTACGTATAACTGTTTATATACCTACACGGAAAAATGTTGATTATACCTATGTTAAACTTATTAATCTTAAATTTACATTGTTACCTTAGATTTTGTTATATAACAAATATACAACGCTTTATCATAAATAACCGTGTTTCATTTTTAACACCACACTAAGTATCAAAATAATATGAGTGCCGTATCGCTTCGGGGCGGTCTATCGTCCTACACTACCAAAACGTAATATATAGAATATCAGTGACATTAAATTTGAACCTTAATACTATGACGATACCGGTTGTTTTTCAATATGAATGTTGTACTGGCACGTGCCAAGTCGGGAGCAAGCGCTTTTGCGATAATAGAGACAATGGCCTTTGTTTGAAAGATTACGGTTGGAAGCGAAAAGTTCACCTCAGAAGAGCCGTACTATACGTGGTTTGGAACGATGCGGTCTGAAGTTTTTCGGGGGTATATTATAAACCGTGAATATACTGTTGAATGTCGTTTTAACTTTTTTTTGTCTGTTTCTTTTTGCTAACAGTGTGAAAGGGACAGAGATAATAGAACCCAAGTATTTCGAACTTTTATTAGACCCCGCATGTTGAAATGACATTTGACTATAAAGGTCACTTGAATGTCATTTTGTCTCACTCAGTGAGCAAAATCGCATTTTGCTCACTGTTTTTAAGAATCAAAGTACCCTTGTTCGAGCTGCTGAGGTGAAAAAAATATAGCTATGGGTATACTCCTGTGCCATATATCCCTACTAGAACGAACGCCTGCTAAATAATTTATTTCACCTTGTAAGCCAGATAAACCAGATTAATGACTGTTTAGGTACCGTAGTTTGTTATTTTAGTTTTTAATTGAGTAATAATTATAGCCTTATTAAATTTACTTGAAACTTTTGCACTTATATAAAATTTGTACCTTAGCGTGTAGTTGCGTTCTCTCGGAAGGGTTTCCACGGAAGACCAGCGTCGAGATCCTTAGATGGTATCTTGACATTACGCTGAGTGGAGACCTTTTCAGTGACGCTTAATAATAAATTAGTTCTGTTGTCTCATGTAATACCTAAATTTAAGCGTTTATTGAATAAATTTCTTCTATTCTATTCTATAAATGACAAAAACGGAACCCTTAAAGGTTCGTCATGTTTAATTTAATAGGGCATTATCCCTAAATATTATTTATTCTTAAAATTATGGCATATTTTATACTTATTGAAAATGGTGATTTCGATGTAAAGTCTCTCTTAATATTGTTAAAAAAGTCGCTGAGGACAGGATTCGAACCTGCGCGGGTAGAACCCATTGGATTTCAAGTCCAACTCCTTAACCACTCGGACACCTCAGCTGTTGAATTAACTGACGAATTTTCACGCCTCTTCGTGACAAAATAGAATCGTTTAACATAGATAAGCGAAATTTGGATTTTTAGTCTTAAGGCGTGTATGTTAAGGTTTATTTTCGCATAGCATTTGTCTATTGTCCGTTGGCAATTAAAATTACAATGTATTGTTTCATTTTCATTTTTGTCTGTTATGTAATAATTGTATCCAGGTGCAAACAATTAGTAGTGAACAATAAAATGATAATTACGAGTAAAACAAACACTGGTTTGAATTTCTTGTTGTTGTACATGGAAGATCTTATTTATACAACCGTAAGAGCGGTTTCGCACTACTTCCGATCCGAATTTCTTTCCGTCTACGTCTGATTTCTTTCCGAAATCGGATGACGGAGATCGGATCTAGAGCGTAAATTACCATAGAAATAGTTCTACGGCTACTTCGGACCATATTTTCACGGGTTCGGATCGGATTCGGATCGGACGTAGTGCGTAACCGCTCTAACTATTTTAAATTACCTATACTGATTTTAAAAATATTTTGTTTAAATATTTTCAATTATTTTTGATCTTTTGTCATGGCCAGAGGTCGGCCCAGGTGAACTATTTACCTTATAATTTGACATGCTTTGCGTCATATTATAAGGCAAATATAGTCTGTCAAGCTGGATATGCCAGTAGCAATGTAAACCGAACTAAAGTATGGTATCCCTGGGAAACGAACCAAAAGCAGCAATGTATACCTACATCGAACAAAGATGAAATGTAAACAAAACAGTTCCACAGATACGATAAATGACACGCGATTTTCGAACAATTCAAACGTAGTCTTGCTAACCCGCGATTTTTCAAATTTGCCGCCTTTTGCTACTGACAAGATTTGCTTGACCAAGTATAGCTCACCCTTTCCGACGTTTGGTCATGACATATAAGCAGGTGACAGCTTCGTTAAGCTTTCGCTTTCCTACGGTACAAAACAAATAAGCATGTTCGTCAGGTTTTTTCTATGAAACACAAAATTTTGAATGACGGAAAAACAATTATCAGCTGCCTGTCAAAATTTACAGACGTTTATAGGTAATAACGCCATGTAATGTAAGTTTTCAAAGTAAATAACTATACTCGTTTTATAAACAAAATAAGACAATGGGGCTTCATTAATGGAGTTTTCGTTTTGAAAGAGGTCATTAATTTCGTCAGTGGTAGCAACAGCTGAGGTGTCCGAGTGGTTAAGGAGTTGGACTTGAAATCCAATGGGTTCTACCCGCGCAGGTTCGAATCCTGTCCTCAGCGACTATTTTTTCATTTATTATTTTTTAACTTGTATTTTTTTTGTTGTTTGGGTATATTTGAGTGCTCTGCCATAAAGTCGGGATCTTGAGAATCAGATCCTGGAGAAATAAATAAGATTTCGGTATTTTTCATAATTCGTGTATTTTTTTTGTTGATAATAAAAACAGCTCCTAAACAAAATAGTAGTGGTGAGACCATTGACCATTTAGACAGCAGTTCAGAATATAATGAAGTGGTAGCATTGTAATCTCCTAAGTCTCCTAAGGTCCTAGCAATAGTACTTATATAAAATCGTAATTTCAAACAAATTTCACATCATTTTCAATGGAAACAGTATTTTATTTGAATCGTTTCAATAAAAAAAAAATCTCATTTTTGTACAACATAATAAATTGATACGTGAATTAAGCCTCCTTTTATGTTACACAACTTACACATTATTAATATACAATATTGTTTCAGACTCTATTCGAGCCGTTCCTGAAATCCTTCTTCGTTCGCAACTCGGACCCCACACACCTGAAACTGCTTAAGCTGGAGATCCTCACCAACCTGGCCACGGAGACCAGCGCGGCCGTGGTACTTAGGGAGTTCCAGACCTACGTCACATGCTCTGATAAGGTAACGCTCGCAAGGTCCTTGAAGCACTCCCACAAGTAACCCGGACCCCACACACCTGGAACTGCTCAAGTTAGAGATCCTCACCAACCTGGCCACGGAGACCAGCGCGGCCGTGGTACTTAGGGAGTTCCAGACCTACGTCACATGCTCTGATAAGGTAACGCTCGCAAGGTCCTTGAAGCACTCCCACAAGTAACCCGGACCCCACACACCTGGAACTGCTCAAGTTAGAGATCCTCACCAACCTGGCCACGGAGACCAGCGCGGCCGTGGTACTTAGGGAGTTCCAGACCTACGTCACATGCTCTGATAAGGTAAGTTTGAATATGTAGCACGTTGTTGGCAGTTTGCGTTCTCAAGAAATATAATATTTAGCTTTGAAAGTTTATCTTGCATAATAGGAAGTATTACTGCAATGTTGTGCCGCCAGAGTGCAGCACTAGTGACTTAAGTATACCATAGAGTAACTTATACATACTGTACCTTAAACTGTTTTTTGACAAGTTTTCACAGACATTCAAATATGACATTGATACATCAAGGCGGTTTGTTTACAAAGAGCCTACCGGGAAACGCGAAATCGAAACTCGGCTATCTGCCTCTTTATCGCTCGAATATGCAAGAGTGATAGAGAGGTTAAGATAGGAATATTTCGACTCTCTCGTTTGCGCTAGACCCTTAGATTGTGACTTTTTGTGGGAGTGGCGCCCCCTATGCAGACTTTCGCGTAATATTCCCTATTGTATCTAAATGTATTGTTTTTATGCAGGTGTTTGCTGGAGCAACTATCCAGGCTATCGGCAGATTGGCCGTGGCCATTCAAGGCGAGGCCGAGACGTGTCTCAATGGTCTTCTGAAGTTGCTTAGCAGTAAAGATGGTGAGTGTGTCATAGTTAGAGCAATAAGTTTGAAGACATTGAAAGTTATTATCAATTATCGGAATAGGTAGTGCCATTTGGGGTCAATGACCTCAAACATTGTACTGAACATGGATAAGACTCGGGATTCCAAGACTCTTATTTTTTCACGAAAATATTTCTTGGCATGTTTTTAATAGGCTACATGACTAATTTTCATTTATGGTATCAATCGATCGGGTTTGTTATTAGGATCAAATGTCTATATGGGACCCATTGCATTAAAGCAACACAAAAGTCAGAAATTATAGTCAAAGTCCGACAGTCGCATTTCACTCGCGAAACGCCCCTCACAAAAGGATTACGTTTATGTATATAGTTGCTATACAATATTTTTTGGATAAAATGTAAGGAATCGAATGGTACCCTTACTTTTATCGTTTTTGGAAGTTAAAAAAAAACTTAAATTTTGAAACTTTCAGGTATTTTTGTAACATGTATTTTATTTTAATATCCACATTATTATGATAAAATGCTCATTTGCTATCTATTTTACCAGATTTTGTTATAAAATTCAACATGTGTCATCATCCCTGTTGAAGTAGGTAATATGAAAACCCGGGGTGAAAAGGTATATCCATACTAAGCTTACGCACCGAAGTCCCGTGAAATGGCACTACCAATTCCGATCACTGGTTATTATGTATTAAATTGAATTGTATATTTCTTTCCTATACGGCCGTTTTTTCAGGCTTTAGGTTAGTTTTCGTTCATGTCGTCTCGGATATGGGTGAATATGGTATCGATGTATTCAGTGTTGTGCCCTGAACACAAATATATGAGATGACAAGCGCGAAAGTGGTGGAGTTGCTGTGACGTCATAATATATATTTGTGATCTCACAAAGCCCTTTCATTTGGTAGCCCACATGGTATGTTTAAACGAAAATAAAATAAAAGTATGTACTGGCGACTTTATGACGTCACAGCAACTACCCCCACCACTTTCGCGCTTGTCATCTCATATATTTGTGTTCAGGGCATTACACTGAATGCATCGATACGATATTCACTCATATCCGAGACGACATGAGCGAAAATCGATTTCTAGAAGACTTTTCTTTCGCTGGCCGGTCCACTATTATATATCTGGTCCGGAAATAAATAGGTTATTTTAGAATTGAAGTAGGTAGTGTTTTTTAGGGTTCCGTACCGAAAGGGTAAAAACGGGACCCTATTACTAAGACTCCGCTGTCCGTCCGTACGTCCGCCCGTCCGTCCGTCCGTCCGTCCGTCCGTCTGTCACCAGGCTGTATCTCACGAACCGTGATAGCTAGACAGTTGAAATTTTCACAGATGATGTATTTCTGTTGCCGCTATAACAACAAATACTAAAAACAGAATAAAATAAAGATTTAAGTGGGGCTCCCATACAACAAACGTGATTTTTGACCGAAGTTAAGCAACGTCGGGCGGGGTCAGTACTTGGATGGGTGACCGTTTTTTTGCTTGTTTTGCTCTATTTTTTGTTGATGGTGCGGAACCCTCCGTGCGCGGGTCCGATTCGCACTTGGCCGGTTTTTATTTATTTATTTGGGAAATGTATGCACATACATACAGGTAAAATATATAGTTAGAACATAATTTTTGTGTAATGCGCTATATTTTTTCTAATAGAGTGGGTAGTATGCGAGGCCGTGGTGGTGGTGAAACGGGTAGTGGGGGGAGGGGCCACCTCTGCGCGCGCCGCCGTCGCACGCGCAGCCAAACTGCTGCGATCTGACAGGTTCGTGTTAGTTAACAGTGCAGCAGCAAGAAAGCATATGTCTAGCAATACCGATGGTGATTATGATCAGGGATGTTGCGAACATCCGCATCCGCATCCGCAACCGCGGAACTTCCGCATTATTTTCAACATCCGCATCTGCATCCGCATCCGCATAAAATCGATGCGGAGCTTATGCGGATGCGGATGTCAAACAAGTCTGTACAGGAACGTCTTAGCGGCGGCGTAAGTGCCAGGTAATTTCGTCATTACCTATAACGAAATCGTCTAGATCCAGAAAAGTCGGCCAAATTACTGTTTATTAAATATAACGCACCCTATATTCTTGCTCTAATACTAAACGTTTCGTTTTTTTTAAATAAAAAATACTAAAAATGTAATATTTGACGTTTTCTAAGTACCTAATCTTGACATCCGCATCCGCATCCGCATCCGCGGATGTGAGCCTTTAAATATCCGCATCCGCATCCGCGTCCGCGGATGTCAAAAAATCTGCATCCGCAACATCCCTGATTATGATGATGGGTGGTGGTTCATTGATTGTATGAGTGATGCAAAAAATCGTGCCCAAAAACTCGTTTGACAGCTTAAGTGCCGAAAACCCGACTATCGGGTATTTTATGATTAGTCGTGGTGCTACAGCTTTATATGACGAGATTTTTGTGCCCTCGTGGCGCGGATGTCCTGTTTGGCTGGGTGGCAATGAATGCGTTAAGATGTTATGATGGATTTGTCTTAGACTTCGCACATTTACTATTTGTGTGCATTAACGTTTTTTTTTTAATTAGAAATTGGTAAGCATTTGACCACAATCTCACCTGATGGTAAGTGCCGATGCAGTCTAGGATGGAACGTGCTTACCTAACAGATGTCTATTCACTCACGATTTAAAAAGATTCAAGTTATAGTGGATTGGGAATAGATTTGCAGGAAGTGAATTCCATTCCTCCACGTATATCTCAGGACGGGCCTTACGGGCACTAAAAATGGTACTAGTTTAGCGGTGTCACCCACGAATTCGAGCCAATCGTGCAGTCTAACGCAACTAGTTGCGTGATGCAAACTCATCAACCAATCGCGTTGTAGCGGTGTCACACCGTTGTACTGGCCCCATTATTATTGCCCGTAAGGCCCGACCTGTGATATACGTCAATATTTGTATGTTGGTAACTTGGTACAGATTGGCACCAAATGCACGCGCGGCGGCTGTTTGGTTAGTAGCAGAACATGGCGCGGAACATCCCCGTGCGGCGGCCATTTTGGCTCACATGGCTGGCAACTTCGCCGATCAGGTTAGTTCGTCATTTTACGTAGCTCTATTTATAACCAAGGCTGATGTTATAGTCTCAAAACGTAGTATTACTGCAATGTTTTGCCGCCGGAGTGCAGCACTAGCGCCTTTAGTAAACCATAGAGTAACTTATACATACTGTACCTTAAACTGTTTTTGACAAGTGTTCACAGACAATCAAACATGACATTGATGCATCAAGGCGGTTTGTTTACAAAGGGCCTACCGGGAAACGCGAAATCGAAACTCAGCTATCTGCCTCTTTATCGCTCGAATATGCAAGAGTGATAGAGAGGTTAGATAACAAAATTTCGACTCTCTCGTTTGTGGTAGACCCTTAGATTGTGATTTATTGTGGGAGTGGCGCCCTCTACGCAGAGTTTTGCGATCTACGATTATAAGTATGATAATTTGGTTCAAATTCGCCAGAATTTTATAAGCCTCACCCAGCCATTTGACTTCTTTGCCAGTCAAGGGGTAAATAAATTAAGAATGGTCCCTCCAAATATAATGTGACACAGGTTTCTTTTTCAGGACGAACTAGTGAAACTCCAACTTCTATCCTTGGCTGTCAAACTGTCAATAACCCAACCCGACACGTTACCTGTGTGCCGCTACGTGATGACGCTCGCACATTACGATGCGAGTTACGATGTACGCGACCGGGCGAGGATGTTAAGAAGATTTATACTTCAGGTGACTCACACAACATCATCATAATTTTTAGCCATTTCTAAATGACCTAGAAAGTTCAATTTTGGCAGACAATTTAAAGAAAAGACGAGAAAGAATATAAAAGTTGCTCGTTGTTCGAGAAACGCTAGTGGACGGAATAGTCCCTATGACCATAGAGAAATATAGTAAGACAAGAGTGCTCACTACATACATCAGTTTTGATACCAAAAAGACTATTAGCATCTAGCATCGAGTAGCGGAACTATCAGTACTGCTACTTGACAATAGATGTAGCACCAACCGGAAAGTCTTATGCTCAACAACATAAGACTTTCCGGTCGGTGCTACATCTATTGTCAAGTAGCAGTACTGATAGTTCCGCTACTCGATGCTAGATGTAGACACTGAAATTAATAGACTTTTTGCTATCAAAACTGATGTATGGAGTGAGCAATCTATGTATTTTTTTCTCTATGCTATGACAGAATTAGCCACATTTACCTCAATTGAATATTTCTTTCAACTCTATAGACTATTACTGGATAGAACTGGTTTAAGCAATTATTATTGTTTCCAGGACAACCAGTTGTCTAAACACAAGGCAGAAATATTCCACGTCCACAAACCGAAACCGCCGAGCCAGAGCAATTTCAAAGGTAACCTTTATACTTTATACACACTTACTTGCAGATGTAGTGCATAATTGTTTACAGTACATATACAGTATGTATCAGAACGAAAGGCCAAGAAAGAGACCCATTAATGTTTAAGTCATACTGAGTCAACTTTTACTATGGGACCAACCCCGAAAACGCGGAAAAAAATTGGATGTTTCATACATTTTGCTGGTCTGATGTTGAAATTTCCTATGGGAGAGTCACTTTTTTTTCGCGATTACGGGGTTGGTCCCATAGTAAAAGTTCCTCAGTATGACTTAAACATTAATGGTTCTCTTTCTTGGCCTTTCGTTCTGATACATACTGTATACAGTACATACATGCGGGGCTAATTTCCGGAACTAGTGCGGGAAATAGCACTTTTCGTGCGTATAAGTGCCATATGTACTGTAAAACGTTGTACGATACACGTGCGAATAGGTAATTCGCAACTCGTTTCGATTTAAAACACTCCCTTCGGTCGTGTTTTAATTTATCGCCACTCGTTACGAATTTCCTCTTTTCCGCACTTGTATCGTAAATAACTATTAAAGTACATATGGTTATGGTGCTCCTTTCCCGAACTAGTGCGGTAAAGACCACTTTCCGTGCATATGTCGAAAGTTTAAAGCAGCGGTCGGCAACCTTTTAGCAGCCAAGGGCCACATATTAGTTAACGAAGTTGACGCGGGCCGCACTTTGTGACTTTATCAGGCATTGTCGTTTGTCAATATTACATACAAAATAGCCAAGGAGGCTCGCGGGCCGCTTGTTGCCGACCGCTGGTTTAAAGTGTTGTATTTATGTTGTCATTCTAGCTTACTGATACATTTTTATAATCATCGATCGATGTAAACCTTCGTAATAAGATGGCCAAGTATTATATAACAGATCGCGAGCAGTTCATATTCGGCTCCCTGTCCCAATACATCGGAAGTACGGCGGCCGGATACCGCCCCCTCCCCACTCCGCCGGAAACAGCGCAGGGGGCGCGACTACGCGCGGAACCGGCGCAAGAGACAGAAGCACCGCCTAACAAACATGTCAGTATACTGGTAAGTCTATATTACTTACGCTACCATAGACTAGAGTCACTCGGCTCTATCACAATACATCGGAAGTACGGCGGCCGGGTACCGCCCCCTCCCCACACCGCCAGAAACAGCGCAAGGGGCGCGACTACGCGCGGAACCGGTGCAAGAGACAGAAGCACCGCCTAACAAACATGTCAGTATACTGGTAAGTATATATTACCTCTACCATACACCAGAATCACTCCCTATCGCAATACATCGGAAGTACGGCGGCCGGGTATCGCCCCCTCCCCACTCCGCCGGAAACAGCGCAGGGGGCGCGACTACGCGCGGAACCGGCGCAAGAGATAGAAGCACCGCCTAACAAACATGTCAGTATACTGGTAAGTGTATATTACTTACGCTACCATAGACCAGAGTCACTCGGCTCTATCACAATACATGGGAACTACGGCGGCCGGGTACCGCCCCCTCCCCACACCGCCAGAAACAGCGCAGGGGGCGCGACTACGCGCGGAACCGGCGCAAGAGATAGAAGCACCGCCTAACAAACATGTCAGTATACTGGTAAGTCTATATTACTTACGCTACCATAGACCAGAGTCACTCGGCTCTATCACAATACATGGGAAGTACGGCGGCCGGGTACCGCCCCCTCCCCACACCGCCAGAAACAGTGCAAGGGGCGCGACTACGTGCGGAACCTGCGCAAGAGACAGAAGCACCGCCTAACAATCATGTCAGTATACTGGTAAGTGTATATTACTTACGCTACCATAGACCAGAGTCACTCGGCTCTATCACAATACATCGGAAGTACGGCGGCCGGGTACCGCCCCCTCCCCACACCGCCAGAAACAGCGCAAGGGGCGCGACTACGCGCGGAACCGGCGCAAGAGACAGAAGCACCGCCTAACAAACATGTCAGTATACTGGTAAGTGTATATTACTTACGCTACCATAGACCAGAGTCACTCGGCTCTATCACAATACATCGGAAGTACGGCGTCCGGGTACCGCCCCCTCCCCAAACCCCTAGACACAGCGCAAGGGGCGCGACTACGCGCGGAACCGGCGCAAGAGACAGAAGCACCGCCTAACAAACATGTCAGTATACTGGTAAGTGTATATTACTTACGCTACCATAGACCAGAGTCACTCGGCTCTATCACAATACATCGGAAGTACGGCGGCCGGGTATCGCCCCCTCCCCACACCGCCAGAAACAGCGCAGGGGGCGCGACTACGCGCGGTTCCGGCGCAAGAGACAGAAGCACCGCCTAACAAACATGTCAGTATACTGGTAAGTGTATATTACTTACGCTACCATAGACCAGAGTCACTCGGCTCTATCACAATACATGGGAACTACGGCGACCGGCTACCGCCCCCTCCCCACTCCACCGGAAACAGCGCAAGGGGCGCGACTACCCGCGGAACCGGCGCAAGAGACAGAAGAAACGCCTAACAAACATGTCAGTATACTGGCTAACAAACATGTCAGTATACTGGTAAGTGTATATTACTTACGCTACCATAGACCAGAGTCACTCACTATCCCAATACATCGGAAGTACGGCGGCCGGGTACCGCCCCCTCCCCACACCGCCAGAAACAGCGCAAGGGGCGCGACTACGCGCGGAACCGGCGCAAGAGATAGAAGCACCGCCTAACAAACATGTCAGTATACTGGTAAGTGTATATTACTTACGCTACCATAGACCAGAGTCACTCGGCTCTATCACAATACATCGGAAGTACCCCACACCGCCAGAAACAGCGCAAGGGGAGCGACTACGCGCGGAACCGGCGCAAGAGACAGAAGAACCGCCTAACAAACATGTCAGTATACTGGTAAGTGTATATTACTTACGCTACCATAGACCAGAGTCACTCGGCTCTATCACAATACATGGGAACTACGGCGACCGTCTACCGCCCCCTCCCCACACCGCCAGAAACAGCGCAAGGGGCGCGACTACGCGCGGAACCGGCGCAAGAGACAGAAGCACCGCCTAACAAACATGTCAGTATACTGGCTAACAAACATGTCAGTATACTGGTAAGTGGTAAGTTACCTCTACCATACACCAGAATCACTCCCTATCGCAATACATCGGAAGTACGGCGGCCGGGTACCGCCCCCTCCGGGCGCGACTACGCGCGGAACCGGCGCAAGAGATAGAAGCACCGCCTAACAAACATGTCAGTATACTGGTAAGTGTATATTACTTACGCTACCATAGACCAGAGTCACTCGGCTCTATCACAATACATGGGAAGTACGGCGGCCGGGTATCGCCCCCTCCCCACTCCGCCAGAAACAGCGCAAGGGGCGCGACTACGCGCGGAACCGGCGCAAGAGATAGAAGCACCGCCTAACAAACATGTCAGTATACTGGCTAACAAACATGTCAGTATACTGGTAAGTGTATATTACCTCTACCATACACCAGAATCACTCCCTATCGCAATACATCGGAAGTACGGCGGCCGGGTACCGCCCCCTCCCCACACCGCCGGAAACAGCGCAAGGGGCGCGACTACGCGCGGAACCGGCGCAAGAGATAGAAGCACCGCCTAACAAACATGTCAGTATTCGCTAGGTGCGCGACTGGTGCTGCCCTCATTTTGGCAGACTTTCTACGTTAAATCTTATGGAGTAAAATTAGTTCAAGCGGCTGCCGCTAGTACTAATGTCAGACATTCCATAAGATTACCTGTGTTTGTGACGATCAGCGCCACTTCCCCCTCCACCGACTGCGCACCTTGCCAATACTGGTAAGTGTATATTACTTACGCTACCATAGACCAGAGTCACTCGGCTCTATCACAATACATGGGAACTACGGCGGCCGGGGTCCGCCCCCTCCCCACTCCACCGGAAACAGCGCAAGGGGCGCGACTACGCGCGGAACCGGCGCAAGAGATAGAAGCACCGCCTAACAAACATGTCAGTATACTGGTAAGTGTATATTACTTACGCTACCATAGACCAGAGTCACTCGGCTCTATCACAATACATGGGAAGTACGGCGGCCGGGTATCGCCCCCTCCCCACTCCGCCAGAAACAGCGCAAGGGGCGCGACTACGCGCGGAACCGGCGCAAGAGATAGAAGCACCGCCTAACAAACATGTCAGTATACTGGCTATCAAACATGTCAGTATACTGGTAAGTGTATATTACCTCTACCATACACCAGAATCACTCCCTATCGCAATACATCGGAAGTACGGCGGCCGGGTACCGCCCCCTCCCCACACCGCCAGAAACAGCGCAGGGGGCGCGACTACGCGCGGAACCGGCGCAAGAGACAGAAGAACCGCCTAACAAACATGTCAGTATACTGGTAAGTGTATATTACTTACACTACCATAGACCGGAGTCACTCGGCTCTATCACAATACATGGGAACTACGGCGACCGGCTACCGCCCCCTCCCCACACTGCCAGAAACAGCGCAGGGGGCGCGACTACTCGCGGAACCGGCGCAAGAGATAGAAGCACCGCCTAACAAACATGTCAGTATACTGGTAAGTGTATATTACTTACGCTACCATAGACCAGAGTCACTCGGCTCTATCACAATACATGGGAACTACGGCGGCCGGGTACCGCCCCTCCCCACTCCACCGGAAACAGCGCAAGGGGCGCGACTACGCGCGGAACCGGCGCAAGAGATAGAAGCACCGCCTAACAAACATGTCAGTATACTGGTAAGTGTATATTACTTACGCTACCACAGACCAGAGTCACTCGGCTCTATCACAATACATGGGAAGTACGGCGGCCGGGTATCGCCCCCTCCCCACTCCGCCAGAAACAGCGCAAGGGGCGCGACTACGCGCGGAACCGGTGCAAGAGATAGAAGCACCGCCTAACAAACATGTCAGTATACTGGCTAACAAACATGTCAGTATACTGGTAAGTGTATATTACCTCTACCATACACCAGAATCACTCCCTATCGTAATACATCGGAAGTACGGCGGCCGGGTACCGCCCCCTCCCCACACCGCCGGAAACAGCGCAAGGGGCGCGACTACGCGCGGAACCGGCGCAAGAGATAGAAGCACCGCCTAACAAACATGTCAGTATACTGGTAAGTGTATATTACTTACGCTACCATAGACCAGAGTCACTCGGCTCTATCACAATACATGGGAACTACGGCGGCCGGGTACCGCCCCCTCCCGACACCGCCAGAAACAGCGCAAGGGGCGCGACTACTCGCGGAACCGGCGCAAGAGATAGAAGCACCGCCTAACAAACATGTCAGTATACTGGCTAACAAACATGTCAGTATACTGGTAAGTGGTAAGTTACCTCTACCATACACCAGAATCACTCCCTATCGCAATACATCGGAAGTACGGCGGCCGGGTACCGCCCCCTCCCCACACCGCCAGAAACAGCGCAGGGGGCGCGACTACGCGCGGAACCGGCGCAAGAGACAGAAGAACCGCCTAACAAACATGTCAGTATACTGGTAAGTGTATATTACTTACGCTACCATAGACCAGAGTCACTCGGCTCTATCACAATACATGGGAACTACGGCGACCGGCTACCGCCCCCTCCCCACACCGCCAGAAACAGCGCAAGGGGCGCGACTACTCGCGGAACCGGCGCAAGAGATAGAAGCACCGCCTAACAAACATGTCAGTATACTGGCTAACAAACATGTCAGTATACTGGTAAGTGGTAAGTTACCTCTACCATACACCAGAATCACTCCCTATCGCAATACATCGGAAGTACGGCGGCCGGGTACCGCCCCCTCCCCACACCGCCAGAAACAGCGCAGGGGGCGCGACTACGCGCGGAACCGGCGCAAGAGACAGAAGAACCGCCTAACAAACATGTCAGTATACTGGCTAACAAACATGTCAGTATACTGGTAAGTGTATATTACTTACGCTACCATAGACCAGAGTCACTCGCTATCCCAATACATCGGAAGTACGGCGGCCGGGTACCGCCCCCTCCCCACACCGCCGGAAACAGCGCAGGGGGCGTGACTACTCGCGGAACCGGCGCAAGAGATAGAAGCACCGCCTAACAAACATGTCAGTATACTGGCTAACAAACATGTCAGTATACTGGTAAGTGGTAAGTTACCTCTACCATACACCAGAATCACTCCCTATCGCAATACATCGGAAGTACGGCGGCCGGGTACCGCCCCCTCCCCACACCGCCAGAAACAGCGCAGGGGGCGCGACTACGCGCGGAACCGGCGCAAGAGACAGAAGAACCGCCTAACAAACATGTCAGTATACTGGCTAACAAACATGTCAGTATACTGGTAAGTGGTAAGTTACCTCTACCATACACCAGAATCACTCCCTATCGCAATACATCGGAAGTACGGCGGCCGGGTACCGCCCCCTCCCCACACCGCCAGAAACAGCGCAGGGGGCGCGACTACGCGCGGAACCGGCGCAAGAGACAGAAGAACCGCCTAACAAACATGTCAGTATACTGGCTAACAAACATGTCAGTATACTGGTAAGTGGTAAGTTACCTCTACCATACACCAGAATCACTCCCTATCGCAATACATCGGAAGTACGGCGGCCGGGTACCGCCCCCTCCCCACACCGCCAGAAACAGCGCAGGGGGCGCGACTACGCGCGGAACCGGCGCAAGAGACAGAAGAACCGCCTAACAAACATGTCAGTATACTGGCTAACAAACATGTCAGTATACTGGTAAGTGGTAAGTTACCTCTACCATACACCAGAATCACTCCCTAGCGCAATACATCGGAAGTACGGCGGCCGGGTACCGCCCCCTCCCCACACCGCCAGAAACAGCGCAGGGGGCGCGACTACGCGCGGAACCGGCGCAAGAGACAGAAGAACCGCCTAACAAACATGTCAGTATACTGGCTAACAAACATGTCAGTATACTGGTAAGTGGTAAGTTACCTCTACCATACACCAGAATCACTCCCTATCGCAATACATCGGAAGTACGGCGGCCGGGTACCGCCCCCTCCCCACTCCGCCAGAAACAGCGCAGGGGGCGCGACTACGCGCGGAACCGGCGCAAGAGATATAGATATACTGGTAAGTGTTCACCGGGCCTAAATATTCAATACATTTGTGCTTCAAACATAGAATAAAGTAACGAAACCATAGAGAAATATAATAAATATAGAGTGCTCACTCCATACATCAGTTTTGGTACCAAAAAGACTATTATTTTCGTAGTCTTAGGAATTATCCAATGAAATGATAATAACACGGTATTCTACTAGTCAAATCAGTTTCTTTTTTAGAACTGTCAAAACGATTTGCTAATATGGAATTTATATGAAACATTACACAGTGACGTCACGGTCAACTCACCTACTTTTTATATTACTATCCGATTTATTAAATAGAACTTGTGTTTAAAAATAACTGCTATGAGTATCTATGTTTACTTCATGCATGTGTGAAATAATTTATTTTAAATACAGTAAAATATCCTATTAATTCACACAACTTAAAATATTAAGTAAAAAATGTAAAGGTACCACCAGATCTATGCCATTCGAGAATGGCTCTCGCACATAATAAGTACAATCGAGTTCATAAATAAGTACACATTTCTTCACATTAAATCCATTGCAATAATGTAAAAAAAAAATGTATACCTACATATTTATGAACTCGTAAAATGTATAAGTAGTTGAAATATTTTTGTAATATAATTACTTAAGTTTAATTAACTTTTAGTCACGGAAACACAAGACTTTCTACTCGGAGCCAGAAAGCAGCGGATCCGGGTCTTCATCATCAGAAGAGTCCAGCTCCGAAGAGTCTTCGGATGAGTAAGTCCGACATACCCTCCTAAGGCCCAAGGTCCTACCTATAGTACTTCTTAAGTTCGATGAAATTTAAACCATATTCAATTGGAACAGAGTTGCATTTCATTTGCTTCGTTTAATTTTCAAACAAATAAAAATCTACTCTGTTCCCTGCACTATAGGTTCAAATTTCATTAAATTTTGGGTTTTTCATTTGTATGGCCCCAGCCTAAGGAGTATAGAAAATTATCTAGCGGTTTCTAAGGGCTCATTTAAGGTAACAGTCCATTTCCAACCGTAGCTGCACTACTGTTCATTTTACTATGGAAATTAAAAAATATGGAAATTAGAAGTAAAGTATGCCCAAATGACATAGCGAATCGAATTGTAGCCCTATCAAAGGCACCCTGTCACAAAGCCCACACTCGCGCCGTCAGGAAGGAGTTGAAACTGCTGAAGTCACAGTCTGCCCCGGATCCTCACTTTAGTCGCTCTGTGACTGCTGATGAAATAGAATTTAGCATTAAGTGCATCAAATGTGGAAAGGCCTGCGGAGAAGACAACATCTTCCCAGAGTTTATTAAGCATTGCGGACCTCGCGTACAAAAATGGCTTGCAACGTTTTTCACAGCCATCATAAACTCTGGGAAAATCCCGCCATCCATGAAAATGGCGAAAATAACTGCAGTCCTTAAACCAGCAAAACCGGCCGACCGAGCAGACAGTTACCGCCCAATTGCACTTCTCAGTGTGGTGTACAAACTCCTCGAGCGGGTACTGCTAAATCGCATTGCTCCAACCATCGACAAATGCATCCCACAGGACCAAGCAGGATTTCGCCCAGGCCGCAGCTGTAGTGATCAAGTCCTTGCGCTCACGACCCACTTGGAAAAAGGCTTCGATGAGAACCTGAAGTCGTCGACTGCATTCATAGATCTGACAGCTGCCTACGACACCGTGTGGCGGCACGGCCTCCTCTCTAAGCTCCTCAAGGTGATCCCATGCCTAAAAATATACAAAATCATCGAAGATGCTCTTACCAACAGGCCATTCCGCGTCCTCCTTGGGAATGAATCCAGCAGCACTAGGGTGTTGAATAATGGGCTACCGCAGGGATCAGTCCTGGCTCCCACTCTGTTCAATTTGTATACCTACGACATGCCAGAGACTCAATCGAGGAAATTCGCTTACGCTGACGATATAGCCCTAGTCGCGCAGGATCGCAATATAAGCACCACTGAAAACCGCTTGGAACATGACCTAGCCGTCATGGACGACTACTTTACCCGCTGGCGCCTGTGTCCTAACGCCTCGAAAACTGAAGTGTGTTGCTTCCATCTAAATAACCGACTAGCTACCAAGGAACTCAGCATCACATTCAGGGGCTCAGTGCTCAACCACAACCCGTCTCCCAAATACCTAGGTGTTACTCTGGACCGAAGTTTGACTTACAGCTCCCATCTTAACAACACCGCAGCAAAACTGAGGACCAGAAACAACATTCTGCAAAAACTAACGGGGACAACGTGGGGAGCCTCTGCTAGCTGCCTGCGAACATCGGCCTTGGCGCTTGTATACTCAACAGCGGAGTACTGCGCCTCCGCCTGGCTCAACAGCGCCCACACAAGCGTCATTGACACGCAGCTGAATGCTACAATGCGCCTCATCACGGGATGCATGAAGCCCACCCCTGTGCACTGGCTCCCAGCCCTAAGTGGTATTGCGCCCCCTCAGCTCCGCCGCAAACACCACCTGCTCAGAGAAATTGACAAAGCCCATGAACGACCGGAACTACCTCTGAACAGAGACTTGGCTACGTTCAGGTGCACAAGGCTGAAGTCTAGAAACCCACCGGCTCTCCTTATCCACCAACCACGCTCACAGTGGAACCTGAACGACGCCTGGTTCGAAGAATGGACGCAAGCAGACGTTCCATCTGATCTCTTCGAGCTAAACCCGCGGAGCCACGCGCCTGGCTTTAATGAATCACGCCGTGCCTGGTGCATGCTCAACCGCCTGAGAACAGGAATTGGCCACTGTGCCCACCTTCGGAAAAAGTGGGGTTGGAGCGACCAAGAATCCTGCGAATGCGGATGCTCTAAGCAAACCGTTCGACATATCGTTCTGGAGTGCCCACTAACAAAGTACGATGGCCCAGTGGAAGACTTTAAGACCATAACGAGAGCAGCCATTACTTACTTGGAAAAATGTAGATTTAGATTATAAACTATGTAACTATGCATGAATGAACAGTGTAAAATAAATGCCATACGATAAATAAATAATAACTATGGAAATTGACAGTAACAGCGACGCGTTATGTACCAGTAGTGCAGCTGCGGTCAGAAATGGAATGGTAGCTTTCTAATAGACCGCGAAGGCTAATCCTATTGTCTATTGTTAAGTAAAACCGCTCGTGCCACAACCACCTGCATAAAAAATCGGTACTTCGGTTACTGAGTGCCGGCGAGTCGAACGCTACAGAACCAGTCTAAAATGTGTCATCGAGATGCGTAACAAAGGCGCGTTATCGGAGAGCGCACCTACACTGGTTTTTTGAGCGTTGGACTAGCCCGCGCTCAGGTGCCAAATAGAATAATTAGGACCCTTTTTTGCAGGTAAGTAGCACGTGCGGTTTTACTAAACAATAGACAATAGGATAAGCCTTCGGGCTCTACTAGAAAGCTACTAACTATACCCTTAGACGGTACGAGAACTCTCATGCGGGTTCCATTACATTGCGTCATTTGATCGGTCGGCTGAATTGATGTAACCTCAATGGTCCGCAATGTAACTAAAATCGCATTAGAGTTCGCGCGCCATCTAAATTAGCCCTATCTAGAGACTTAAAAATTTAGTTGTAAAGTTGGTCAGAAAGGAATAATACGAAAAATAAAAACAAAATTATTAATGACAAATTATTTTTAGGGTTCCGTACACAAAGGGTAAAAAACGGGACCCTATTACTATGACTTCGCTGTCCGTCCGTCCGTCCGTCCGTCCGTCCGTCTGTCACCAGGCTGTATCTCATGAACCGCGATAGCTAGACAGTTGAAATTTTCACAAATGATGTATCTCTGTTGCTGCTATAACAACAAATACTAAAAATAAAATAAAATAAATATTTAAGGGGGGCTCCCATACAACAAACTTGATTTTATTGCTCTATTTTTTGTTGATGGTGCGGAACCCTCCGTGCGCGAGTCCGACTCGCACTTGGCCGGTTTTTTTTTGTCTCGTGTGCAATTTACTCTTGGTCTGCAGATAATAAATTGTATATAAATATACAAACAAATTGCAATAAATGGATACAATAACTGTTGACAATGTTTTTTTGTTTGCAGAGAGGACAGCAACGATGCGGAAAAGAAAGTGGAGAAAGCAAAGGAAGCTAATAACTACAACAGGTATGTATGATAATTAAAATAAGTTTGGATTCCCTGAAATAGTTATTTGTTGCGTTATCTATGAAAAGGTACCTTAATGTCGATGGCGCTTACGCCATTATTAACGATGCTCCGATATAAATACAATGCCGACGCTGTGCGGCAAGGTCCCTTTTCATAGATAATGCCCAATTTGTTTTATAAGGGGGTTAAGTTGTTGTTTAACCTCTCGTGCTAATATTGATACCCGAGCAAGTGAAAGGTTCCAAAATTGAACCACGTGCGTAGCGAGTGGTTCGAAAAATGGAAAATTGAGCGTTGCGAGGGTTTCAAGGCATGAGGGTTAAACAAATTTGGCCACAGAGTGAAACACAAAATTTATCACCAACACATGGAAAATACTAACTGTAAAATATCAAATAAAAAAATCAAAGCAAATCGATTCAAAGTAAATATTATTAAATATTCATAATTGAAAAGTCAATTCTACCTATACTATAGCTATAAGCTAACAACTCAAAATTTTGCATTTGATTACTTTACCTCACATGTGAATAAAATGCAATTTTCTTATCCGTTTTTGAACCGTTGGTGAAAATTTGTTTACTATTTGTTTACTTATCTCATTACTTTGGCCTTACTATACCTAGTTGGTTACTAAGTTCCGTTACCAGAGTTTTCACGGAATAAAAGGAAATAGGTAGCGATTTTTAATTATTCGTGTATACAATTGTAAAGCTTATTTATTAATGATAAGCTTACAATACAACCTAATAAACATAGTTGTTCTGGTGTTGCAGAATTCCTTATAGAACTCGGAAAAATGGCGTAAAAGAAAACCGTCAAAAGTACGCTCCCTGTTCGTGTCGTTTTTACATGCTATTTATTTCTAATCATATTAAGAATGTGTCAGCTTTGCACAAATCGATAGCTTGATTCGATCTTCCTTGCGTTGTCCCGGCATTTTGCCACGGCTCATGGGAGCCTGGGGTCCGCTTGGCAACTAATCCCAGGAATTGGCGTGGGCACTAGTTTTTACGAAAGCGACTGCCATCTGACCTTCCAACCCAGAGGGTAAACTAGGCCCGTATTGGGATTAGTCCGGTTTCCTCACGATGTTTTCCTTCACCGAAAAGCGACTGGTAAATATCAAATGATATTTCGTACATAAGTTCCGAAAAACTCATTGGTACGAGCCGGGGTTCGAACCCGCGACCTCCGGATTGCAAGTCGCACGCTCTTACCGCTAGGCCACCAGCGCTTCTCCTCTCTCCAAATCGATAGCTTGATTTTTCATCTTTAATTTAACATATAGTTTACGTGGGTTTCTTTGATTAAACACATAGTCTACAGAGTTTTGCAAGCCTGCCTCCTGCACAATTGTCTAAATCTATACGTTTTCGTGCGAAACTGAAAAATATACAATGTTTAGAGGGGAATATCTTAGGGTATAAACTAGTAAAAAAATAAACGGTCATCACAAAATTTACGTTAACTTAGAGGTCTCATTAAAATAAGTAATTGAATCTTCTGGCAAAGTTGCAAGATTGCATTAGACACACTTCTGTAAAGTATAATTTTCATAAATTGACCGCGTGTTTACGATTTCACGTAATCTGGAGCTTTCCAAAGATTCCCATGAATTCTCCAACTGAATTTTATATTATTATATCATGTTTTGATCGTTACAAAATAATCTATCAAACTGTGCCTAATTTTTTTTATTTTAAGCTTTATTTCATATTTAATGAGTTAGAAACCTTGTAACAGAACTTAGTAACCGACTAGGTAATAGAATATAAAATCAGAACCCAGCTTAGTGACTACGCCTAGTGACTTACGTCAGTCAATAGGGACTGTGCGCGCGCCATCTTGTGGTCTGAATCGGAAACATATGTGCACATGTAAATTGCCAAAGCAAGTGCTACCATATACCGTTCTCGTCGGTATGTCTCCTTGTGCATATTAGGTTCTGCCATCTAAAAGTAAAGTAAAGTAAAGTAAAGTAAATCTTTATTTCAGTACATATTTGATATTGAGCATAAGTATTAAACAAAGAGGTTAAGCAAGTACTCGAATAACATAAACCAAGAACAAATTATACATGGTTCCTACACTAGGCAGTGCCTGTCCCGTAGGTAGCCGACACAGTTACGAGTATTCAAACGACATGTAGCGCGTAGTTAACACAATCAGGCTTAGATTATTGCAGGTCATACTTATTAAAACGAAACTTATTTAAAAAATTACAAATAATATTAATATAATCTATGAGGTTAAATATTTATTTACATTTTGAGCTTACTAAGGTGTAGCGAAATGCAGGTGTGTAAGTGCGTGTGTGTGCAAGTGAAGGGGGCGAGTTTGTTTGTATGTATGTTATGTTTGTGTATAGGTGAATAAACTAGTCCATGTGTTTATGCTAGGTATTTCTTCTATCTCCTCATAAGATAGCGTATTTAGCCATGTTTTGAGTTTGCGTTTTAGTTCTGCGATTGAACAATCTTTAAAACTAACGGTTGCACTAACTTTGTTGTAGATGTACGGTTGGAGATATACTATAAATCTTTTAGCGAATGCTGTTTTAACTGTTGGAATGGGAATTTTATACTTTCGTTTTTGCATCATAGCCGAGAGATCTGGCGATTCAAGAACTCTAGCGTGTTCGTTCATCACTACCCGCATAATAAACAAACTACGAACGTTCAGTACCTCCAAATCCCCATACACTTGCTTCGTTGGGTACAAGACTGGCTTCTTAAGAATAACTTTTAGTACAGCACGTTGAGCTCTTTCTAACATAATCATAGCTGTTTTAGCCGCCCCACCCCAAGCAGTTATGCAATAAGACAAAATCGGTTGGCAGATACTAACATAAACAGTGCTAAGAAGCTTTTTATCAGCGGAATTGCGCAGGTTCTTAAATATATATATTAATTTACGTATACGATTGGCAGTGAGTTGTATGTGTTGTTGAAAGTCAAGCTTTTCGTCAAATGTAACGCCAAGATATTTTACCGTTTTAGTCCGACTGATATGTTCACAAGTGCAGTTTGGAATTTGCGACCCGAAGGGGTTGCATCTATGTATCACGATATTTGGCAAGCTAGTAGGCGCGGAAGCTTTAGATTTATGAAAGCATACAAACTTAGACTTGTCAACATTTAATGTAAGTAGGTTATGCTGAAGCCCTTTGGCCACCACTGCCATTCCCTTCTCGGCGGAATTGACAACTTTACTCCACGTGTCTTCATGAAATAGAATGGCAGTGTCATCCGCGTAACATATGACGTCTGCACGATCAATGTTTGCATTAGCTATGTCATTCACGTATAAAATGAAGAGTGTGGGGCCCAAGATACTTCCTTGCGGGACACCAAAATCTAGCTCTACCGCGCCGCTCACATCTTTGCCTATCTTTATTCTCTGGGTACGACCGGTCAAATAACTCTGAAACCAGCTTAGAGCGTTACCCCTAACCCCACAGAGCTCCAGCTTTTTTAACAGTATAGGGACAGAAACAGTGTCAAACGCCTTCGCGAGGTCCAAGAATACTCCCAAGCAGGCCTTACCGTCATCTAAGTATCTTGAGATGAGCTTGGTCATGAGCTCCACAGCATCAGCAGTCGACCTCTTTGCTCGGAATCCATATTGGCATTCAGAAAGGATATTATTTTTTTCTAAGTAATTCACTAAGCGCCTGTTCACCACTTTCTCTAAGAGTTTAGAAAAGGCTCCCAGCAAAGAGATCGGTCTGTAGTTGCTAGGATTAGATTTAGGACCGGATTTGTGGATAGGAACAACAGCAGAAACCTTCCATTCTTCAGGAAAAACTCCTTCAGATAGGCTGAGATTAAAAATATGAGTGAGAGGTACCGCTATTATACTCTTAAGAACCTTAAGTAAGCGGTTAGTTACCCCGTCAATGCCTGGTGCACTGTCTGGTTTTAAACCGTTGATGAGGGATTCTACTTCAGCTACGTCGGTAGGATACAGGAATATAGATTGAGCAGATGATACCCGGACTGAGGTCTTACTAGCTAAATTTTCCTGCGTGCTATTGAGAGACGTTAATATATTACCAGCAAGACAACGGCCCACACTTGAGAAGTATTCATTGCATTGGTCTAGAGATTCAGTTACTGAGTTCTTAATGTGTGTGAGTTCCAAAGGTATTTTAGCAGTTTTCCTGGTATACGTAATGGTTTTAATAGTATTCCAAAGCTTTTTTGGGTCATTTTTACTTTTTTCCAGCTCTAACGATTCGTATTTGTATTTTAACTTCTTTAGTAAATTATTATAAAAGTTTTTGTACCGTGTATATATCAGCTTTAGGCTTTCATCGTTAGGGTTGTTACGATATTTTGCATGCAGACGATCTCGGTGCTTGGAACATCTAATTAGACCCGGAGTCATCCATGGCTTGATAGCGAATTTGGAACGACTAACCTTAACCTCAGTAGTGTGTTTGTGAATGACACTGCAGAACAACTCGTTAAAAGCTTGAACCGAATCATTTACAGAGATCGAACTGGTCACCCGACTCCAGTCCAATTGTTTTAGCTCGTCCTTAACGGAGGTAAAATCTATTTTGTTGGACTGACGCCGTTTTTGGACCGGATGCGCTATTTTAGTTTTTATTCCTGCAATCACCATATCGTGATCAGTGACGTTTGACTTACACACTACTGACGAAGCATGATAACGAGATGAAACGTGGATGTGGTCCAAGCAAGCGGCACCTCTAGTAGGTTCATTTACAGTCGGGATAAGACTTAGTTCCGCAATTGAGCAAAGATAATTTGCGCGAGTAGTGAGATGATTTGAGTTTACTGATAGAGTATCGATATTTATGTCCCCGGCTACTATCTTACAATGCGATGTTTTGATGGATGTGATTACTGAAGCGAGTGAATCTTGTGGGCTACATCGGAAGCATAAACAACAGATTTACGCCTCGCGCCAAAAACCTGACAGCTCCTGTGCTGCCCCCTATAGTTCATGCAGGGGGCCTATAGCATAGAGAAATATAGTAAGACAAGAGTGCTCACTCCATACATCAGTTTTACTATTAATTTCAGTGTCTACATCTAGCATCGAGTAGCGGAACTATCAGTACTGCTACATCTATTGTCAAGTGGCAGTACTGATAGTTCCGCTACTCGATGCTAGATGCTAATATTCTTTTTGCTACTAAAACTGATGTATGGAGTGACCAATCTATGTATTTTTAGGGTTCCGTACCCAAAGGGTAAAAACGAAACCCTATTACTAAGACTCCGCTGTCCGTCCGTCCGTCTGTCACCAGGCTGTATCTCACGAACCGTGATAGCTAGACAATTGAAATTTTCACAGATGATGTATTTCTGTTGCCGCTATAACAACAAATACTAAAAACAGAATAAAATAAAGATTTAAGTGTCTCCCATACAACAAACGTGATTTTTGACCGAAGTTAAGCAACGTCGGGCGGGGTCAGTACTTGGATGCCGTTTTTTTTGCTTGTTTTGCTCTTTTTTTTGTTGATGGTGCGGAACCCTCCGTGCGCGAGTCCGACTCGCACTTGGCCGGTTTTTTTCTCTATGCCTGTAGTGAATATATTCCACATTTTCTCACAGTAACTCCGGAACTTCGGACAGCGATTCCGACAGTGATTCCTCCGGTTCCGACGACGGAAGTGAGTCTGACAGCTCAGCGGAGACCAGCGAGCATTCCACAGAAGCCAAGGACAAGGTACACAAGTAGATATAGTGGTGGTAGATTGTTAAAAAAGTCTGGTTATGGTTGGTTGCTAACAAAGATAGTTTATTATTCAAATAGGCATATTACAATGCGCTTATGAACTTAGTCAATAACTCTTTGTCCTCTCAAAATGGGGTTGGCAACTTTCTAAGGTTTGCATAGATGGCGCCATCATAGCTTTTTAGGGTTCCGTACCCAAAGGGTAAAAACGGGACCCTATTACTAAGACTCCGCTGTCCGTCCGTCCGTCTGTCACCAGGCTGTATCTCACGAACCGTGATAGCTAGACAGTTGAAATTTTCACAGATGATGTATTTCTGTTGCCGCTATAACAACAAATACTAAAAACAGAATAAAATAAAGATTTAAGTGGGGCTCCCATACAACAAACGTGATTTTTGACCGAAGTTAAGCAACGTCGGGCGGGGTCAGTACTTGGATGGGTGACCGTTTTTTGCTTGTTTTGCTCTATTTTTTGTTGATGGTGCGGAACCCTCCGTGCGCGAGTCCGACTCGCACTTGCCCGGTTTTTTATATTATAAATGGGCTTACTCATGGCTACAGACTAGCCGAGGCGCAGAAGGTGCCTGTTCACCCTTGATTTGAAGGTTGCCGGGTTATATATGTGTCGCAGACCGTCTATTATGATTTATGACGGCTGCGTTTGATGGAATGTCAAGTATTGAAATAGTCTATGCTTGAGTGTGTTTGACTGCGATACAGTGACTTTTATTTGAATGACCTGAACAGCTTCTTTAATGGATTGGTTCCTGGCTGATTCTGCGGACAGCCCGAAATGAGATGGCATCCTGAGTGGAACCGTCAGTCAGATTTGAATTGGAAAAGTGTCGCAGTCAACCTCACTACATTCCTATAATTAATATTTTATGAAATCTATCGTTTTACCTATGCCGTACATTGAGCATCTCTAATTAACATGATCGTTTATCCCTCCTCGTCATCAGAAGTGGGATGAAAAAGGTGGAGGTGTACTTCCAAAATGCTACGATTTTCCGACCTCTCCCTTTGCCCTATTCCCACAGAAGAAAATAAGCTGAAGCAAATAATTTCATGCACAAGCAATTTACATAGTGGTGGTAAGCCCACAAGTAAAGGTATTTTATGAAAAAACGTCTGGTGAGTTCAAACAGTTATGGATAAGTAAATTGAGTGTAGGTATTTAATCCCTTCCCATGGGTATTATTGCCTATGCCAATGTTTAACACAAAATAATTTTGATTCCCGTTACGTTTGCGAACTGTAGTTTATTATTAAACGATATGAAGCTTAAATTCATACTCTGCTGCTTATGTATCTCAGATTTACAACCGTGTTTATACGTCTTTAGAGCATAAGAACACATAACTTCAAAGGTTTATTATAATTCATAAATGTCGATAAAGTAATAGAAAGCAATGGGCAATCCTATTACTCAATTATAGTTTGTCAAAGGACTGTCTCATTTCAAACATAGACAGAGAGAATCATACTGTCTTTGTCTTACACTAGTACTAGCACCCAGAATTAAAGGATGAGTATAGTTTGTTTTGTTCTTATTTACTGACAATTTGGTTTGACCAACTATAGTACAGAATCGGGTCTATCACTATTAAAGAGGTTACCTATTTGCATACTTTCTCTACCTTTTCCTACAAATTACATAGTTGCCTAGCAACTGTTATTTACAATTTTTGTAAATATGTCAGATAAGCAGAGAAATTAGCTTTCTCTATTAATTTTAATGTTCAGGTATTTAACCCAATATACGTGCATGTGCTTACACTCTAAATGTGTGCTACGCATATAAAATTTACGTTACAGGTGTAAAGTGATCTATCTCTTAAAGTGATATTCGCCTGCTGCCCGTACTGGATCTACCTACCTTGTAACGGACGAACGCGACCCACGGACACCACAGCAACGTGTATACCTATGCTGCATACCTCCGTGCTCTGGCAGTGCAACCTATGCAACTAAAATACAAGGACAGGTTTCGTTCCAATTTCATAAATTTAGACCGATATTGACTGCTAAACTTAGCAAGGAATTGCGGCTACTATATTTGATACTCTTCCTATACATAAGGAATTGACGTAGCTATACCGATAGTGGTAAACATAGCAAGAAACTACGGTCACAACACCCAACAATTTGCTACTACGGTACAAATTAGTTGTCATTCTACTTCTAATGACTTGATATAAGTTGGTAAAAAAAAAAGATAATTACGTTCGTTTATCCACAACTAACGCACGCATTAATAGTGTTTATGTTAAATCTGTTTATTGGAATCCATGCCATTTCGCTTGCTTTTGCTTGCTTACAATTCATGGCTTACAAATAACGATTCCAGGAAATCCTGCTTTACAAAACAGAAGCCTGTCTAGCCTGCTGCTGCTGCCTACTAATTTCGTGTCCGGCTGGTGTGGTGGAGCCGAGCAGAAGGATCGCTCCTGCTCTCGATATCGCAGTTGACATTGACAGACTTTGTTTATTTGGTGAGCAGTTCTCATTTTATTTTGATTAACAAGACATTTCACCACAGTTAGAATGCTGCCAATGTGTGGCAAAAGTCTGTTTTGTGATGATCTTGTTATGTAAGCATCGAATGAAGTAAAACAAAAACGTTATTTAGAGTTTAGTCACAATTAATGACATCGATTTATATGTTGAGCAATGTACCAAAACTGCTTAATTTGTGTGGTTTCAAATGTATGGTATGGTTACGAAACTATAAACTGAAAAGGACTTAACATAAGTACGTAGGCATACGATTACCGAGGCCTCCGGTGCCCGGGGCTAGGAACGAATCTGCGTCTTCTGCATTTGCGGCGGACGCCAAAGCCACTAGCCTTCCGGGTCACGGTGGTACCGGTCGAATTTCTTGAGACTTCATATTATGTTTTCCTTTATTTAGGGGCTCTTTGGCCCACATTTGATACAGCCAAAATGAACACACAACTACTCAAACCAATGTTTTAATTATGCAAATATGAGTCTCGCTTAAGGCTCGAAAGCATGAAGGTTCCTTCGACGGCGGGCGCAATGACACTTAATGAGCGTTCTTGGCGACATAGACACGACAACTTAAAACGTCATACACGGTTTGGAATACAATATGTACTATTTTTAGCATGAATACCCGATGGAGATAAACCAATTTTTAATTAGTAGCGCATAGCGAGATATAAGCTGTTCAAGCTTTGCAACGATTAAAAACAGTAAAAATCTGTAGTTTATTTACGTATATTGATGCACAAACGTTATCTGACAAATTCTAATACACCTACCTATTGTTCTCGTGACAAATTTTAATTGATCTTGCAATGTACGAGTCAAATAATGCAAATTCTATGTGACTTGCTTCCCGGTTTCCGATGGAACTGAGAATTTGCACACATATGTAAATTGGATGACAATTTAATGCCATATTCTTATGACGTAGAGCTGATTCAGATCAGCTCCACATCAGTGATGGAGTTGAATGGGACGACGTACCTAGCTTGGTTGTGTTTAGTATTGTTGGAATTGTCTCGATGAGTATTGGTTGCCTGTTGGAGGGCAGGTGCAGTCGGCGATGGAGGCTTTTGACGAAAATGAAATAAAATAAAAATAAAAACACTTCTTTTAATCGTTCAGTAATCAAGCACGCATTTTAAGATTGTGTTAATTAATTAAATTATTTATTTTGAACGACAACGACCGCTAGAATACTTACAACAAACTGTCACTGTGGTCCCCTGAACAGCGGGATAGAGTGGCAACAAAATAACTTTGATCCACCCTTAAATTTAAAAACTATTATGTATGTAAAAACGATTAAATTGTTAACAATACGACAAGTCATGTTGGTAACATAATGGATAATGTAAATGTTACATACAGATTTGACATAATTATTTGAATGGTAATACAAATGGGCATTTTCATTTTAACATGTAGGTACTCCAGAAAGCGACTAAGTCGTGATTCAGTAACGTCAACTCGTCGTCGTCTGCCCAATGGACTAGGTACTGAAATTTGCTTTCAATTAACTTGAGGCGTACCTACCGACCGGGTCATTATTTTAATTTGATTTTAATTTTGATATGGAGACATTATGGACACATTGTGAGTGTAAGACTATACACATTCCCGAAGTTATATTGCTTTGAAGCAATTAGTTATACAAAGACTGCCTTTATTTGTTTTTTTTTTTTTTTTTTTTTCCCCAGGGGTAGGATGGATCAAGAAAGTAATACGTTTGTCAAATTGTAATTAGTTTGATTTTATTAAAATTAGAAATTTAATGTCTATTGGTGTCCGGGTGAAACACGCTTCACGCTTTTCATTTTCATAAGACATTTAAGGCATACGTTGCATGTGGTATATAAGTGACATGAAACACCTATCTCCGTGCTTTGAAGTTGAAGTAGGTAGTGTTTCGATGATTTAGCATAACGATCTTGTTTTTAAAATCAAACAAAGCCCAAGTTTATTTATTTATGTTAGTTATTTATTTATGCTTAATATTTTCATGACAGTAGGCCAACATAAGTTGTTTCGTATGGTTGTTTTCTTTTCGTTAATGGTTATAAAAATAAAGAACGGTGAATGGAATGGTGAGGTGAGGCGATTTACTAGTCGTCGCGAAACCGATTTTATTTCATGTATGATAAGGACCGAGGATGTAAGAAGATAAGGACCGACTGAGCAATTAAATTCCTTTTCGTGTGTCATGTTGCGCGTT
This sequence comes from Cydia amplana, assembly GCF_948474715.1. Lineage (NCBI taxonomy): Eukaryota > Metazoa > Arthropoda > Insecta > Lepidoptera > Tortricidae > Cydia > Cydia amplana. The sequence goes on from NC_086086.1 coordinate 14,897,913, forward strand.
ACACCGTGTCTTCTGTAGGTCCTGGTCACCTGGAAGGTGGTGAAAGGAGATAGATACACATCGAAGCAATGCTCATACCTACAAGTATGCTCACGATTGGTTAGAGAAAATAGGTAAGTGCCAAAACCTTTACATCCAAGTAATCTAGACGATGATAATGCAGAGTCTGGAGCAAGTTCGCAATGATGACTTCTGATCATTAATAAATCATTCATTCATAACATCACTATGCTCTAAGTTGATGAAATGTTTAACATTCTCATGCGGATGATACTAGTAGTATACTGTGGTTTTTCATTGGTGGTTTAGCCAATGATGCAGATTGCGGGTTACGCAATGAGTTGTGGTTTTTCATTGGTGGTTTAGCCAATGATGCAGATTGCGGGTTACGCAATGAGTTGTGGTTTTTCATTGGTGGTTTAGCCAATGATGCAGATTGCGGGTTACGCAATGAGTTGTGGTTTTTCATTGGTGGTTTAGCCAATGATGCAGATTGCGGGTTACGCAATGAGTTGTGGTTTTTCATTGGTGGTTTAGCCAATGATGCAGATTGCGGGTTACGCAATGAGTTGTGGTTTTTCATTGGTGGTTTAGCCAATGATGCAGATTGCGGGTTACGCAATGAGTTGTGGTTTTTCATTGGTGGTTTAGCCAATGATGCAGATTGCGGGTTACGCAATGAGTACTGTGGTTTTTCATTGGTGGTTAGCCAATGATGCAGATTGCGGGTTACGCAATAAGGACAGAGCCAAAAAAAAGATTATACCCTATAAATAAAAGGAGTTTGGCCAATGATGTGGATTGCGGGTTACGCAATTATGGATGTACAGAATACTACTAGTCTAACAACCTGTTCCATTTTTGCTGATAATAAAGCTCTAAGCAAATAAGGTTATTGCGAACTTGCACTTGAACTTGCACTTGAACTTGCACTTGAACTTGGACTTGTACTTGCACTTGAACATTGCGGCTTTGAAATTCTTATATTCCTAAATAAAATTCGATTGAACTTGATCGAGCGAACTTATGTAAAGTCTGTTTGCACTTATGATTGTGATCAGGATAGCCGAGTGGACTTGTTGTTCCTGTGGAGTTTTGACTTGCATAGTACTCTTCCCACGAGGACGTGTGAAAGGTCAGAATGGCCGTGTCGCAGACCGTCTATTATGATTTATGACGGCTGCGTTTGATGGAATGTCAAGTATTGAAATAGTCTATGCTTGAGTGTGTTTGACTGCGATACAGTGACTTTTATTTGAATGACCTGAACAGCTTCTTTAATGGATTGGTTCCTGGCTGATTCTGCGGACAGCCCGAAATGAGATGGCATCCTGAGTGGAACCGTCAGTCAGATTTGAATTGGAAAAGTGTCGCAGTCAACCTCACTACATTCCTATAATTAATATTTTATGAAATCTATCGTTTTACCTATGCCGTACATTGAGCATCTCTAATTAACATGATCGTTTATCCCTCCTCGTCATATGTATATGAGCTCGCAAATATAGACCACCCTTTTTCTATGGGATTTGGCTTAAAAGGCTGGCATCCACGGCATTAAAATTGACAATCCTAGGGATTGACAGGGCAAGCTATGATGGCGCCATCTGCTATATACTACATACTTCGACCTCCCAACCCCATTGAGGGGGGATTTAAATCTTCTCGGGGCAGAGGTGTAGGGTTGGAGCCGGTGTAGATATATGTATTTGACGTTCATAAGCGCATTTGTTATAGATTTTACTCAACTTATACGAACAACGAATCTTTGATTACTAAGTTATTATTAAGTGCGAATCATTTTTCTTTCTTTTTCACAATGGATATTTGTGGCTCCGTGGATTTCACGGGCCTATAATCCCGGTCTTTTGAGAGGCTTGCGTGGGGACACAGATCCAACACGTAGAGGCCCCTTGGAGAGCTTTATGTCATGTAGAACGCCTGCTGGAACCCGTTCACAGGTGCAACAATAGACACACGTGAACCGCAGCAGGCATTGGGACCAGGGATGTTGCGAATATCCGCATCCGCATCCGCAACCGCGGAACTTCCGCATTATTTTCAACATCCGCATCCGCATCGGCATAAAATCGGTGCGGATTTAATGCGGATGCGGATGTGGAACAGGTCGGTACAGGAACGTCTTAGCATGCTAGACTGCTAGGTAATTTAGTCATTAACCAATAAAACCTATTAGAAAAGAGCAGTCAAGCGTGAGTGGGACTTAATGTACCCCTTGGAACGCGAGTCCGACTCGCACTTGGCTGGTTTTTTGAAATAAAAATTCCTAAAATGTAATATTTGACGTTTTTATGGTACTATCTTGACATCCGCATCCGCATCCGCATCCGCGGATGTGAGCCTTTAAAAATCCGCATCCGCATCCGCGGATGTCAAAAAATCGGCATCCGCAACATCCCTGATTGGGACTATTGTTGAAAAAGAGGACAGTATACCGGTCTATGGATTGAAGTTTGGGTGGACTATGAGACTGTTATTACAAAGACATATTTGTGGCTATTATTATCATTTATTTAAAAAGCTAAGTTGGTTCTATTATGGTGTTTGTGGTACTGATAACTTTTTAGGGATAACGATATGGCATCTATTAATGAATAACTTAATTAAACAATTTAGATTAATTCATTGTTATTTATTTATGTACTTTGTTGTTAATTACTTGTAGTTAATGTATATAATAAATCACAGATGGTTTTATTTTATTTATTTTATTCAGCACCTACCCTTTTCTAGAGTCTGTTCGGAAAGAGAAGAGTCGTGGACAGACTCTATATATCTTTAATTTAATCAAATATTTATATCACTAATAAAAGTGTGCACGATTTATTTTTATTTACTTATTCACAAATAAAGGTAAGCTATTTTTTATAATTTTGTAATTATTGCACCATTCGTTTTATTTCAGCTTTTGGCCGCCAGACATACCTACAATATAATCCTATTATTTTTTATAACATATATGTAGAGTTAGACCAATATATGTCTGCAACGATTTTGATAGCACCCGCAGTGCAAGTGTTATTTTAAACGTCAAACTTCTATGAAATGATGACGTATAAATGGGTTAATTAACTTTTTCTTGTCACACGTTGCTATGGTTACGGTCTACTCTTAAAATTCTAGGTTTTTCGTATTTCAATGAACCAAACTTGCATTTTATGGTAGTTATAAGACCTTTCCATAATGGGACATCTACTGAGCATGTTAGTAGAACATGGTACAGCAGTTCTTCTAACAATCTTTGCTACTATTGTCTCCTCGCTGATGGGACAGAATAACAACAAGAAATTGTTGATTGACCCAAATAACTCTGCTAGCGCGTGCTATCATAATCGTTGCAGACTTATCTTGGTCTAACTCTACCTTATTCCACACTGGTATCTGACTATTCGCAAGCCTGCAATTTTTGATAATTTGTTAACCTTCTGATTGTAATTTACTATATCATTATAGACAATTCTATATCTTAAAGATATTGAAATGTCAAAGTTTGACATTGAAGAAAATTTATTATGTAATTTCATAAAAAATAATCTATTGTAATCTATTTACTATTCCGAATACTTAACAATAGTATCAATATTTCTATAGGTGTCAGAAAAACCCGAGTCCAAGTCGAAACCGGAACCTGCGTCCAACGAGAAGTCGAATTTGGAATTACTACTGGAACTAGACGAAGTAGCCAGTTCCTTGCCGACTATGACACCCACGTGTGGAGGTTTCCTGTCCCCGCCCAGCGTCGGGCCCGGGCCCGGGCCTGTTGGCGATGGTAAGTGTCTATCTCTAGCATTACCCTAGCCCAGCGGTTCTCAATCTTTTTAGGGTTCCGTACCCAAAGGGTAAAACGGGACCCTATTACTAAGACTCCGCTGTCCGTCCGTCCGTCCGTCCGTCCGTCTGTCACCAGGCTGTATCTCACGAACCGTGATAGCTAGACAGTTGAAATTTTCACAGATGATGTATTTCTGTTGCCGCTATAACAACAAATACTAAAAACAGAATAAAATAAAAATTTAAGTGGGGCTCCCATACAACAAACGTGATTTTTGACTGAAGTTAAGCAACGTCGGGCGGGGTCAGTACTTGGATGGGTGACCGTTTTTTTGCTTGTTTTGCTCTATTTTTTGTTGATGGTGCGGAACCCTCCGTGCGCGAGTCCGACTCGCACTTGGCCGGTTTGTTTTTTGACGGAACCCTTTTGGAAAGCGAAATACTTGATGGAACCCTACAATACGGTGGCGGCATAGTAAAATTCTTGCGGAACCCCTGCAGGGGTGTCGCGGAACCCTTAGGGTTCCGCGGAACACACAGAGTATGGCTGGCCTAGCCGAAACTACGAGGGTTCGAAAATACGACGAAACGTGCCGAGAAAAGATATGCACTGCCTTTTGCCCTTTGTCTCGTCTTGGCGGGGGCACGGCCGTGCCCCCAGATATATAGGCAAAGATAATTTGAAATAGAGGCGGATTGTCAAAGTAATTATTTAGCCGCAGTAAATTTACTACCATCTTTCGACAGAAGATTAAAACTGTTAGAACGCCATTTGACTTTGATCCTTATTCTTTCACTGATATGTATCGCTCGAAAACGTTTTAAACTAGCTCTAAGTTCTTCTCTAATTTCAAATTACAAACTTATGTTCTTTCCACCAAACGCGGTAGCGACATCTACCGTAAGAGCGTTACACTTCATATTGGAAATTCACCAGTTACGATGTGCTACCCAAACTAAATAAATTTTTAGCAAGCAGAAACGTCCGCGAGCGAGAGCGCTGGAGTATCGATCCAAAAGCCGTGAGTTCAAGTCTCACCCATGGCAGTAATTTTTCCACTTGTAAATTTATTCGGAGACGTTTCTGCTTGTTAAAAATTGTGTTCAATAAGATTATAGCCGAAAAGCCACATCCTGTACAGTTTTCGCATCTTAAAACTCGTAGGCCCACTTGCACCATCCCACTAACCCGGGGTTATGCGGTTAAATCGTTAACCTAGTGTCATTGTACTCGTAACCATGGTAACTCCAGCTTTAACCGGTTAACCCTGGGTTAGTGGAATGGTTCAAGTGGGCCTTAAACAGTAACCTTTCTTCCATAGACAACAAAACAAAAAAAAAAACAACAAAAAAAAAACAAAAAAAAAAAATGATCCCTGATGGTCCTTAAATAAATGAATTTATTATTATTATTTATTATTATAGACGCAATCACCCCCGTCTCGCCGACTTTCACCCCCACCACAACTACGGAGGTGATCTCCCGCGTGACGTCACGCGGGCTGGCCGCCGCCCGCCGCTGGACTAGGGCTCCGCACCTCTACTCCGCCTCCATGTGCGCCATAGAGATCACGTTCACCAACTGCACTCAGGAGGATATCGGGAATATCAGGATTAATAAAAAGGTCAGTAAATGTAATAAGTGAATAATACAACGCCAGACGACGCCACAATAGTAGAGTGCGCGCCCTGACGCTGGGCTCCCATACGGAAGGCGGACAAGTGGGGCGGGCGCAGCGCGCTCCAATGCCAGACCCATTCAGACTAAAAAGGTCGGGCGAAGCCAGAAATTCGCCCCGACCACAACCACGGAGGTGATCTCCCGCGTGACGTCACGCGGGCTGGCCGCCGCCCGCCGCTGGACCAGGGCGCCGCACCTCTACTCTGCCTCCATGTGAGCCATAGAGATCACGTTCACCAACTGCACTCAGGAGGATATCGGGAATATCAGGATTAATAAAAAGGTCAGTAAATGTAATTAGTGATTAATATAACGCTGGGCGACGCCACAATAGTAGAGTGCGCGCCCTGATGCCGGGCGCTCCTATACAAATGGGGCGCGCACAGCGCGCTCCAATGCCAGACCCATTCGGATTAAAAAGGTCGGGCGAAGCCAGAAATTCACCCCACCACAACCACGGAGGTCATGGCGTGACGAAAACTATGAAACAATAAATTCTCCTCATCTAAATTTATCATGATAATATCTGATAACAATATTTTTTTGTTTATAGGTAACTAAAGCGAAAAGTGAATAAATCGATAAAATTAAACAAGTTCCGAGCCTTGTTTAGAGCATTATAGTCATCTATTTGGTGATTACAATCGCAACGATAAACTAAACAATTATCATTTTGTTCACAGACGCTAACAGGGTCCCGTTCCATCCACGACTTCGCGAGCATAGCAGGCCTCGCGCCCGGCGCGTCCGCCAGCACCACTCTTGGAGTAGATTTCCAAGATTCCATACAGCCTGTGGAATTCACTGTTCTCTCTTCTTTAGGTAAGTTACTTACCTTGTTTGTTCGTCATACCTTTAAATGGGGTTGGCCGGTCGAAATATTTAGCAGATGGCGCCATCATAGCGAAGTCAATCCCTAGAATTGTGTCAAATTATTGTTTTTTTAATGCCCTGGATGCCAGCCCTCAATCTCATAGAAAAAGGGGCAAGCTATGATGGCGCCATCTATGCAAACAGTTGTCATTAAAGTCACACCACACATAATTTTTTTTCTGTTCTTTTTTATTTATTGTATTTTTGTTTACAGGCGAAGTTTCAGTGTCTATAACGCCACCTGTCGGCGAACTTATGCGAGCGGTCACCATGTCAGAAGCGCGGTGGGACACTGAACAGAAGAGACTTCGTGGAATGACCGAGGTAAGACGGTTTAGGAACAGCTTAGGGCCGATACAGACGGACTGCAATCCGACTGCAATTTGTATGGGAACTGCATGCCGACGTTGCACGTTGCAGTCGGTCTGTAAGACAGCGTACGTCAACTCAAGATGGCAGCACAGAGGCACAAGCCACGATGACCCATCAGAATCCCCAATGCATTGACTTCTACAGCTCGCCCTTAGAATATACGCATTAAGAGGCAACAGGAGTGGTCATTTCTCCATACAAACGTACTCGACTGTTTCCTCCGTGGGTTTTGAAGCTAGAGCAATGATTTTTTCAACACAGATTAATATTGTCAATATCTGTGTCGGACCGTTTTGCTTTTTTTGATATTTTTGTTTTTTAAGGCGCTAGAGCCCTTCAAAAATGGCCTAATTGATTATGCCGCAATGAGAGGCGTGGTATTCAAAACTGATATCAATTAGCCAAAAAAGCAAAACGGTCCGACACAGATAATTTCATAATCATTTAGATTTCCAAATGTGGTCACGATTGGTTAAGTTTTGGAGGAGGAAACAGTCGAGTACGAAACCTCGATTTTTGAGATTTTTACGCAGGATTTTTCGCCTTGTCCTTATCGCACTAGTTTTAGGAGCCGCTTCCGTTAGCGAGACGGGTATATTTACCTAAAATATTTAAATCTCAGCTCCTGTTTCGTCTTAACGGAGCCGAGTTTGCCCGAAGGTTTGTTCTCCCACTGGTTAGACGCGAAAACTGAAAACGCCGGTTTGAATGCTTTTTGGTACCTTATGCCTTTTGTAATAAGATGAATAAGGTCCACCGAAGGACAGTTAAGAGTGTTGCTGTATGTACTCTAGTACCCAAAAAGGACTTTCCCGTATATGACATCTATTTTAGTTTCCTTGCTTTCCATTTCAGTGCGATAAAAAAGCGGCGAAACTAGAAGATGGAGCGGCCATCTGCAAACGCGTTTTCGAAACGGCGAATGTGGCCGCCATTACGGCAGAGGGGGAGTTCCTCAGGTAACGGAATATGGGCTCTATTGATACTGCGTTAAGGTCTATTTTTGTAAGGAAACAGATATGTGTCTCGTTTATTTATATTACTGAATCGCGATTAGAAAGGGATTGAGATAGCTGTCAATCCATATTGATTTTGACGTAAGTGTATGGAAATCTGTTATTTCTAATCCCTTTCTGATCGCGGCATGATAATACTTTTATCCTTTTTAAGTTATTGCTTAACCCTTTAACTACCTCTTAGGCCTCATTCGCACGAGCGGTTTTTCAACGCGCGTTAAAAAAGCGCTTGAATGACACAAATGGATATATGTGTTTTTATTCACACGATGGCGGTGGCGCTTTTTATCAAGCGTTGATGGATTTTCGACTTTAAGCCTTGGTCTTTATATCGAATTTAGGGTGCGGACAGATTCAAGCGCTTTTTTAACGCGCGTTGAAAAAGCGCTCGTGGCGAATGGGGCCTTAAGATAACATCTACCTCTTCCCAGTTAGAAGATACTTATAAAAAAAATATTTAGAACTTTTACTGTAGAGTCTGTTCGGAAAGAAAAGAGTCGTTGAATGTATGGGCCTCAATACATTTTTTTTTTTTTTTTTAATATTCTCGCCAAACTGTTACGTTTGATGGCGAGATGCGCTCAGTTTTATACACTTAACCTATTTAACTAATTATATACTTAGACTAACAGTTTCATAGGCCACACATAAATGTATTGTTTCTATAAATTGGTTTGCTTACATTATTTTTCCATTTTCTAATTATGTTCACTTTACAATTTTTATATTGTTCAATTGAGAAGATATTCTTTTAATCTAGTTTTTAACATGGATTTACTTAATTTAGGACTTTGCCTCAGTAAGCTAATTTTATTTAATATTTTTGGTACCAGGTACTTTGAGCTTCTTTTGCCATAATAGTTTTTAATTTTCGGTTGCACTAGCTTTTTCTCTCTTACACTCCTAGTATTATATTTATTATTAATTACTAATTTGTACTTTTCACTATAATAATGCTCTAAACCTATGAGGTATGTGACTTTCTTATCTACGGGTAAAATTTTACATAAGGGAAATAGTTTATCATAATCATTTTGACATTCTATCTTAACTTTTTTACTAACCAGGAATTTAATTAGTCTTGTTTGCAAATTTCTTATATTTCACGACTCTTCTCTTTCCGCATAGACTCTACAAGCATTCAAATCAATTCGAACGTGCAGAATGTAGAATGAGTTGCCTCCTGAGGTATTTCTTTGCACTACGACATGGGGTCCTTCAAGAAGCGGGTATTTAGGGTTCTCAAGGGTCGGCAACGCTTAAGTGGCTCCTGTGATGTTGCTTATGTCCATGGGCGACGATGACCGCTTCCCGGACTCGTTTGCTGAATATCACAAAAAAATTGCTTCCTGAACTCTTCAATGCCAAAGACCGATTAATCGGTCACATATCACAGAGCAACATAGACCTACGTGCATATGCATAAAGTTCAATTTCAGTTTTGACACTTCGGTGACGTAGCGTCAGCGTGACAGCTTTTGTGTTTGACACGGCGTCGAAAAGGTTAAATAAACTTAACTTTTAACTTAAAAATTTAACTTTTTTCCTCAGATTTGCTGGCCGTATGATGTCATCTCAAGATCTGGTGTTACTTTCCCTGAGGATCGACTCTGATTCGACCAGAGTTACTGCGAATTGTCCAAACATGGCCATCGCTTCTCTATTAGCCAATCAGGTGGCTCAGGCGTTCAACACATAAAACAATACGCCCTATCTCATAATTATATTACGTTAGTCTTAATTGTCAAGTCATTTTTGACACAGACTTTTAACGCTGAGACGAATTAGCCAATCCAAACTTAATGAGGTTGCGATGTTTTATCTATTACCTTGTTCCTACGCCCCTCTTTGGCCTACATGAATAGTAACATTACTTTTTGCGGCTCATTAACCCTTATAATTATACAAAAATCATGCGTTTAAGGGTTATAATGCCTATGTATGTTTTGTTTTCGAAACGCATTCAGACTTAATTTTGGATATTGTATCCGTGTAAGAACGAAAACCTATTCTAGTTTAAATATTCGTTTATGTCAAAATATCATATCCAGTTTCATATACCTATTATGTACATTGAACAGCAAGATGTCGTTTATGATTCTTCGAAATAGGTAACTATTAGTAATATGACCCTGAATTTATAATTTGTAATTTATTTCCCAAACCATATGTCAAAGTATAAAGGAACGCAAATAATAGGTATAAAACTAGTGTCCGACCGAAGGTTCGGTTTCGGTTTCGGTTTCGGCCAGTTTCGGCCAAAAAATCATGTTTCGGCTGTAGTTTCGGTTTCGGCCAAAAAACGGCCGAACCTATCGGCCGGGCCGAAACTTACGAAATGGTACTTCGGACAAAGACCAAAAGTTGGGGAATAAGTAGGACAACAATATTAATACTTACATATACTGATTCATGTATATTAGGTACAGACATTAATTGGTTTATTATAAAACACAATTCCACTAATGAGGGTGCCACTGGACGGTTGACGCAGTCTTAAGAGGCTGTCAATACCTATAAGTGAATGAGATAGCACTGTCGCATGTTACTGGGCCCTGGGCAAGATAATAATAAGAAAACTAGCCTCACTTTTTACCTCAATTTACCATTGGTTTGTGTTCCACATGTCCTCTACTTCAGCTTAGCCTTTGGCCTCGCTGCGCCATGCTCGGCCTGCGGTCTCGCTTTTGAATACAATGGACATTGGTTGGAGTCTGTGCTCAACTACTTATCCTGAAGCCTTAAGCACGGCTTTGACTTCGCATGAAAGTTCGCCTCAATGGGGCACTTCGGACTTTTAGGCCCAGGTGAAGATCGGTACCCGGCCTTGCGATATTGTTAACAAAAAATTTCGCGCTCGCTGCGCTCGCGTTTTTGGTTGACCCTGTGTCTACATGTTAGCTTGACTGGTGAATGAATATAGTTAAACCAAGAAAATTCTGCAATGATTTTGATAGCATACGTCATAATTTCATAAAAGTTTTGACGTTTAAAATAACACTTGCACTGCGTGTGTTATCAACTTATCAAAATCGTTGCAGAATTATCTTGGTCTAACTCTAGTAATTTTCATAAAAAACTGCTTAAGTAACATCAATTTCAAGGACATTGGGTGTTGACAGCCCCATAATATGTGTGTAAAAGCGGTTTTATGACATTTTTTCAACGATTTTAACAAGTCTACAAAAGTTTCGGTTTCGGTTTCGGCCGAAACTAGAGCCAAAGCCGAACATTCGGTTTCGGTTTCGGCAAAAAAACATGTTTCGGTCGGACACTAATAATAACCATACACATAGATCGCAAATGTCGAAAGTGAATAAAACACATTTTGGATTAAGATATCATCTATATTATAAAATGAAATATATCACTATGTGTAACATAATTTTTCTTTTATTTATAACCTAGAAATTACACGATTTTGTCTCCTTAACTTTTGTTCTTAACTAAATTAATCGTTTACGGTGTTTTAGAATTATTTCATAAACCTTTTTAGAAAATTATGTATAAGAACGTTTTTCTCTAACGTTCCTTATAATACACCCGAAAACATCACTTGCCAGCTAAGTGTGTATGTACTGTCGCCATCAGATATATTGGAGCGGACAAGGTATTCACAAATATCTGAACAAAGCATTTATAGTGCAAGCGTTTTGATATTTGGTTGATATATCATAGCGGCTGTACAAAATATTTAACAATAGAAAATCGCCAAAGAATTTTTTGTACAAAAATGCCATTTGGCATGTAAAGTGTCATTCTATGGAACTTGCTAACTATGTAAACAAACCGCCATATTAAAATTGTCTCTGGATGTCAATAGGGAATATTACGCGAAAGTCTGCGTAGGGGGCGCCACATCAACAACAAGTAAACAATCTAAGGGTCTACCGCAAACGAGAGTCGACATTTTGTTATCTAACCTCTCTATCACTCTTGCATATTCGAGCGATAAAGAGGCAGATAGCTGAGTTTCGATTTCGCGTTCCCCGGTAGGCCCTTTGTAAGCAAACCGCCTTGATGTATCAATGTCATATTTGAATGTCTGTGAAAACTTGTCAAAAAACAGTTTAAGGTACAGTATGTACAAGTTACTCTATGGTATACTTAAGTCACTAGTGCTGCACTCTGGCGGCAAAACATTGCAGTAATACTCCCTATTTACTAGTGACTTTTGTTTACCTACATAGTTAGCAAGTTCCATAGAATGACACTTTAAATTGTTCAATTCATTAGTAACATTGTACTTATCTAAACATCAAATTCTAAAGCTTTGGATTCCTTCGAAAACGGTGCCGTGATATGACGGCCGCTATATAGCGTTGAATGACGTCACTAGAACGTTGTCTATGTAAACAAGATGGCCCGGTTTCCTAGACGGCGTTACGTTACGTTGACTGTCAACGTAACGTAAGATGACGGCCGTCATGACGGTGTCGATAGTTTCGTGAACGTTTTATTACATAGCGGTGACGCCATTTTGAATAAATGACACGAGATTTGAATAAATGATTCCGTACTACGATTATTTTCCTCTTCTGATGATATTTCATCCTCCAAGTAAATTATAGATGGTCAAGCAAATCTTGTCAGTAGGAAAAGGCGCGAAATTCAAATTTTCCATGGGACGTTATCCCATCGCGCCTACATTTTTCAAATTTCCCGCTTTGACCTTGGTGGATGACGGTGTGTTATGACGCCGTGGTACTTTCCACATGTCGCCACCGTAAAGACGGCCGTCTTTTGCGGCCGCTATATGACGGCACCGTTTTCGGAGGAATCCAAAGCTTAAGGCAGTGTTGTAGCTACCTAAATAGACATTAGATCAATATCTGATCGCTAATATTTGAACGCAGGCCAACACCAACTTCGTCGATAACTCGTAAATTTATAGGACATTTAAATATAGTCCAGCCTCGTGAACGTCAGCTGCCACTTCTTAAATTAATTTGTTTCTGGCCTGGGTCATAGAGAAGAGAAATATAGTAAGACAAGAGTGCTCACTCCATACATCAGTTCAGACTATTAATTTCAGTGTCTACATCTAGCATCGAGTAGCGGAACTATCAGTACTGCTACTTGACAATAGATGTACCGACCGGAAAGTCTTATCTCAACAGCATAAGACTTTCCGGTCGGTGCTACATCTATTGTCAAGTAGCAGTACTGATAGTTCCGCTACTCGATGCTAGATGCTAATAGTCTTTTTGGTACTAAAACTGATGTATGGAGAGAGCACTCTATGTATTTTTTTCTCTATGCCTGGGTTATATAGTTATTGCTAGCTAAGCGAGTGAATAATTTATTCACATTTCAGACTAATAAAACGAACTAAAATCTACTTTAAACGATTGAAAAAAGATGACAAAAAAACATGAATCGATTATTCGTCCAGTGCATAATTGTTTTACATCGTACTTTTACGGAAACGTATTTGTCTTGCTACTTCAGTCAACCTCAGTACTTTTTGTACTGAGACTGACTGAAATAGTAAGATATGTTCGTATGTTTGAAAATACGATGGAAAAGAATTATGCACTACATCTGTACTGCTTTTTAGGGTTCCGTACCCAAAGGGTAAAAACGGGACCTTATTACTAAGACTCCGCTGTCCGTCCGTCTGTCACCAGGCTGTATCTCACGAACCGTGATAGCTAGACAGTTGAAATTTTCACAGATGATGTATTTCTGTTGCCGCTATAACAACAAATACTAAAAACAGAATAAAATAAAGATTTAAGTGGGGCTCCCATACAACAAACGTGATTTTTGACCGAAGTTAAGCAACGTCGGGCGGGGTCAGTACTTGGATGGGTGACCGTTTTTTTGCTTGTTTTTGTTTTCTTGTTTTGCTCTATTTTTTGTTGATGGTGCGGAACCCTCCGTGCGCGAGTCCGACTCGCACTTGGCCGGTTTTTTTTATTGAATCTATGGAATCATGTCATCGGCCGAACAACTGAAACAACTGCCTGCTGCTTTTTAAAACTAAACTAATTTAACTTAAAGTACAAATAATTCGAGAAAACTTAAGTAGACTAAATTACAATATAAATAAACAGTATGTTACCTACATATCATTCGGTAATGCCGAAGTAATGTTAGATTTCGAGCTAAACAGTAAAATAAGTAATTTTTGTTTGTAAACCAATAAAATTGTTTCTATGCTTTAGTATGCTTTAAAGGCTGGTAGTGCAGTCAGAATGAAAAATATACAGGGTGGCCCATTTAGATCGGTCAGTATGGGAAAATCTGAAACTATAAGACATACGACGATCTCTTCTTAGGAACCATGTCATCGATTTTAGTAACAAGAAAAACTGCATTCATACATTTAATTTTTTTTATGTAAAATGTATTGAAAAAAATGGTGGCCATTTCGAAAACATACTAAAATAAATTAAAGGATATGAAAACAATGCATTTTATTCATTTCAGACATCATGTTTCATAGTAACATTTACTGCTTAAGACCTACGCAATCGATATCTAAATAGAAATAATATTAGATATTTTTTTTTTCAAAACGTCCGGGTTCGATTCCCGAGCTGAGTACACATATTTTTTTTAATGTATGAATGCAGTTTTTCTTGTTACTAAAATCGATGACATGGTTCCTAAGAAGAGATCGTCTTATGTCTTATAGTTTCAGATTTTCCCATACTGACCGATCTAAATGGGCCACCCTGTATATGTATGTGACTTTTTCAATCAAAAGGTACCGCATTCTCGGTTGTCGATAAGGTTGATTTCAAATTGAAGCCATATGGAAATAGCGCCTTAGGGCGCCTGTACACGGTGCCGCCGCACCTTCGCGCTATGTATTTTTTTTTTATACACGAGACGCGTAAAACCGTGTACACGCGCCCTTATTGACAACCGTACCAACAATAAATACGCTTTTGATTGAGAATGGCAAATATACTCATGGACAAATTTAGAGGAACGCCAAAAAAGGGTTTAATTACTGGATTACAGCCCCTAAAGTAATTTCCAGAGCGCGGAATTGCTCATGGCAAAAATCAAACGTCAATAGAGTTGGAACGTTGAATTTAGTGACGTTTTCAGCTATCGATAAGTTCAGTCACCTTTTACATTTCTGACTTTAATTGACTAGCTACTTTTAATAATGCAGTACTAAGTTAAGTAGTTTTTAAAATTATCGTTTTATATTGTCTTTTATTTAAATGTTATTCCGTAATGTTCATATGAAGTCTATTATTGTTTACTTATAGATTTGAGGTTTAGTTTTGTTAATTAATAAATAAAGATACGCTAGGTAAATTTAATTTCAGTTTATTCGATAGTCGATAAAATTCAACGTTCCAACTCTATTGACGTTTGATTTTTGCCATGAGCAATTCCGCCCTCTGGTAATTTCAAATAATTATTCTTTTTTTTATAAAAACATGGCTCTCTGTAAGACAGAATTATTGTAAGATTATTATAGATTATTAGATGGATTATTGTAGATCGTCTCTCGGTAGATGTCGCTATACGCCACCCCAAAGGCGTGTATGCATGAGGGAAGGAATGGAAAAATTCGCAAGATTCTGGTAGGCTTCCGTAGCTCAATCGGCAGAGCTAACGCACGGATTGCGGAGGTTGCGGGTTCAAGTCCTGCCGGAAGCGTAATTTTTCCATTTTTTCCTTTAATATAAAATTTGGAATATTGTAAGATTATTATCTCAACTATTGCGGTGCGTTCTTGCTCAAATTAGTGCGGGGGAAAATGGCCCCACCCCGACGTTACCCCCAGCCCGTATGTGGGGTTGTTCATTACGATCCGCGGCCTCTTGTTGACGTCATCATGATGCAAATGGTGCTCGTGCATGATGGGCTGGTGTTGTGTGACCTGTGTGTGCGTGTGTGGCTGCTGTGTGTGCGTGTGCAAGATGTGTGTGGGCTGGGGCTGTGGTGGCCGCTCTTCGACGGGTTTCTTACGTTTTTTACCGCAGTCTGGGGTCACCTGGTAACAGGGAAAGTCTAATAAATCACTAGACTTATATCGACCGGGATATGAACCGTGATTACCTTTTGTCACAGGGCGGACACGCCATACATCAAAAATAATTTGCGTTTATATGTGTGCGCGGCACGTCTGTACACGCGTCATTGTGTATGTGTGCGTAAGTCGCTCTACTGAGAGTACGCCAGAAGTCCGTCAGATTCATGCGGGGCGAGGTAATGCGAGTCGGGGCGGGGCGGTGCGTGGCCGTTCTGTATGATAATACTATTACTTATTCTGTGCTTTTGTATTGTTTTCGAGCTCTCGATATTTAGACGCAGTTACAACATGCATGACTTGCATCTTGTTCACGGGTAACGGGTCGATATAAGTCTAGTGAAAATAACCGTGAATCATTCAAAACTGTTAAAATAAATCAATCCAAAAAGTTGATGATTTTTTTCCGGTCTAGCCTGGTGGTAGTGACCCTGCGTGTGAAGCCGATGGTCCTGGGTTCGAATCCCGGTAAGGGCATTTATTTGTGTGATGAACACAAATATTTGTTTCACAGTCATGGGTGTTTTTTATGTATATAAGTATGTATATCGTCGCCTAGCACCCATAGGATAAGCTTTACGTTTAGGGCTAAGTTGATCTGAGTAAGGTTCAATCATCATCATCATCATGTAAATAAACTTTTTATCTTACCTTCCGTTCATTCCATAGATGATCAACCAGCAGCTGTCTCGCTTGCACTCCTTTGGGGTCTTCGACCTGCTTCCTCGCGGACTATTGGCCACCTTCTGTTTCATGGCTTCTAGCCGTTCCTCGGTCTGTGTGAGCAGTGCTACCTATAAGTCTCACTCTAACACGATGTGTACTAACCTTCCGCTCATTCCATAGATGATCAACCAGCAGCTGTCTCGCTTGCACTCCCTTGGGGTCCTCGACCTGCTTCCTCGACACCGGACTATTGGCCACCTTCTGTTTCATGGCTTCTATTCGGTCTGTGTGAGCAGTGCTACCTATAAGTCTCACTCTAACACGATGTGTACTAACCTTCCGCTCATTCCATAGATGATCAACCAGCAGCTGTCTCGCTTGCACTCCTTTGGGGTCTTCGACCTGCTTCCTCGACACCGGACTATTGGCCACCTTCTGTTTCATGGCTTCTATTCGGTCTGTGTGAGCAGTGCTACCTATAAGTCTCACTCTAACACGATGTGTACTAACCCGTTCATTCCATAGATGATCAACCAGCAGCTGTCTCGCTTGCACTCCCTTGGGGTCCTCGACCTGCTTCCTCGACACCGGACTATTGGCCACCTTCTGCTTCATGGCTTCTATTCGGTCTGTGTGAGCAGTGCTACCTATAAGTCTCACTCTAACACGATGTGTACTAACCCGTTCATTCCATAGATGATCAACCAGCAGCTGTCTCGCTTGCACTCCCTTGGGGTCCTCGACCTGCTTCCTCGACACCGGACTATTGGCCACCTTCTGTTTCATGGCTTCTATTCGGTCTGTGTGAGCAGTGCTACCTATATGTCTCACTCTAACACGATGTGTACTAACCTTCCGTTCATTCCATAGATGATCAACCAGCAGCTGTCTCGCTTGCACTCCCTTGGGGTCCTCGACCTGCTTCCTCGACACCGGACTATTGGCCACTTTCTGTTTCATGGCTTCTAGCCGTTCCTCGGTCTGTGTGAGCAGCGCTACCTATGTCTCACTCTAACACGATGTGTACTAACCTTCCGCTCATTCCATAGATGATCAACCAGCAGCTGTCTCGCTTGCACTCCCTTGGGGTCCTCGACCTGCTTCCTCGACACCGGACTATTGGCCACCTTCTGTTTCATGGCTTCTATTCGGTCTGTGTGAGCAGTGCTACCTATAAGTCTCACTCTAACACGATGTGTACTAACCTTCCGTTCATTCCATAGATGATCAACCAGCAGCTGTCTCGCTTGCACTCCTTTGGGGTCTTCGACCTGCTTCCTCGCGGACTATTGGCCACCTTCTGTTTCATGGCTTCTAGCCGTTCCTCGGTCTGTGTGAGCAGTGCTACCTATAAGTCTCACTCTAACACGATGTGTACTAACCTTCCGCTCATTCCATAGATGATCAACCAGCAGCTGTCTCGCTTGCACTCCTTTGGGGTCTTCGACCTGCTTCCTCGACACCGGACTATTGGCCACCTTCTGTTTCATGGCTTCTATTCGGTCTGTGTGAGCAGTGCTACCTATAAGTCTCACTCTAACACGATGTGTACTAACCTTCCGCTCATTCCATAGATGATCAACCAGCAGCTGTCTCGCTTGCACTCCCTTGGGGTCCTCGACCTGCTTCCTCGACACCGGACTATTGGCCACCTTCTGTTTCATGGCTTCTATTCGGTCTGTGTGAGCAGTGCTACCTATAAGTCTCACTCTAACACGATGTGTACTAACCCGTTCATTCCATAGATGATCAACCAGCAGCTGTCTCGCTTGCACTCCCTTGGGGTCCTCGACCTGCTTCCTCGACAC
Organism: Cydia amplana; assembly: GCF_948474715.1. NCBI lineage: Eukaryota > Metazoa > Arthropoda > Insecta > Lepidoptera > Tortricidae > Cydia > Cydia amplana. The sequence goes on from NC_086086.1 coordinate 14,916,123, forward strand.
CGGACTATTGGCCACTTTCTGTTTCATGGCTTCTAGCCGTTCCTCGGTCTGTGTGAGCAGCGCTACCTATGTCTCACTCTAACACGATGTGTACTAACCTTCCGCTCATTCCATAGATGATCAACCAGCAGCTGTCTCGCTTGCACTCCCTTGGGGTCCTCGACCTGCTTCCTCGAGACCGGACTATTGGCCACCTTCTGCTTCATGGCTTCTAGCCGTTCCTCGGTCTGTGTGAGCGGTGCAACGGGGAGCCCTCGACGGTTGCACAGATTGTGCAGCATGCAGCATGCCACTATCATGTTGGACACTGAAAAAAGATTATTTTACTAGACGTTGTAAGGAATAAAAAACCGGCCAAGTGCGAGTTGGACTCGCGCACGGAGGGTTCCGCACCATCAACAAAAAATAGAGCAAAACAAGAAAAAAAAAACAAGCAAAAAAACGGTCACCCATCCAAGTACTGACCCCGCCCGACGTTGCTTAACTTCGGTCAAAAATCACGTTTGTTGTATGGGAGCCCCACTTAAATCTTTATTTTATTCTGTTTTTAGTATTTGTTGTTATAGCGGCAACAGAAATACATCATCTGTGAAAATTTCAACTGTCTAGCTATCACGGTTCGTGAGATACAGCCTGGTGACAGACGGACGGACGGACGGACGGACGGACAGCGGAGTCTTAGTAATAGGGTACCGTTTTTACCCTTTGGGTACGGAACCCTAAAAATATACAAGGTAAGATTGAACTTCAGCAGGCGTGGCTCACTCCGCGATTTCGTCGCATCGCTACAAGTTCCTACCCACACCAATGTTGGTGTCTAGCCATAGTAGTTGCCGCGCACTGCTACGGAACGGACGCCTACTCGCGCTTGCGCCACCTAGCGGTCATATCTGTCGTAATAGACGCGTTTTGTTAGAAAGTGAATCTTCTGTACCTAGTACTATTATTTATTCCGGGACTTGAGTCAGAAATTAAATGTATTATTGAATAGTTTTATTTGGATTCTGATGAATTAGTAACCACGATCGATATAATAAGTTGTGCGCATGTGACACCTCTAGAGTTGTAGACGTTCATGGGTGGATAAATTTCGTTTAAAGAAAAATTAGTACTTACCAGTATTAGGGTCGTACTGCTTGTTACAAGTAGCTTGCAGACACTTCCATCTGCTCTTCAGCTGTTTGATCGCCTCCAGGATGACGCTGTGTGTCTGTGTGTGTGTGGTCGAGTACTACTTACCAGTATTAGGGTCGTACTGCTTGTTACAAGTAGCTTGCAGACACTTCCATCTGCTCTTCAGCTGTTTAATGGCCTCCAGGATGACGCTGTGTGTCTGTGTGTGTGTGGTCGAGTACTACTTACCAGTATTAGGGTCGTACTGCTTGTTACTAGTAGCTTGCAGACACTTCCATCTGCTCTTCAGCTGTTTAATGGCCTCCAGGATGACGCTGTGTGTCTGTGTGTGTGTGGTCGAGTACTACTTACCAGTATTAGGGTCGTACTGCTTGTTACAAGTACCTTGCAGACACTTCCATCTGCTCTTCAGCTGTTTAATGGTCTCCAAGATGACGCTGTGTGTCTGTGTGTGTGTGGTCGAGTACTACTTACCAGTATTAGGGTCGTACTGCTTGTTACAAGTAGCTTTCAGACACTTCCATCTGCTCTTCAGCTGTTTAATGGCCTCCAGGATGACGCTGTGTGTCTGTGTGTGTGTGTGTGGTCGAGTACTACTTACCAGTATTAGGGTCGTACTGCTTGTTACAAGTAGCTTGCAGACACTTCCATCTGCTCTTCAGCTGTTTAATGGCCTCCAGGATGACGCTGTGTGTCTGTGTGTGTGTGGTCGAGTACTACTTACCAGTATTAGGGTCGTACTGCTTGTTACAAGTAGCTTGCAGACACTTCCATCTGCTCTTCAGCTGTTTAATGGCCTCCAGGATGACGCTGCGTGTCTGTGTGTGTGTGGTCGAGTACTACTTACCAGTATTAGGGTCGTACTGCTTGTTACAAGTAGCTTGCAGACACTTCCATCTGCTCTTCAGCTGTTTAATGGCCTCCAGGATGACGCTGTGTGTCTGTGTGTGTGTGGTCGAGTACTACTTACCAGTATTAGGGTCGTACTGCTTGTTACAAGTAGCTTGCAGACACTTCCATCTGCTCTTCAGCTGTTTAATGGCCTCCAGGATGACGCTGTGTGTCTGTGTATGTGTGTGTGTGGTCGAGTACTACTTACCAGTATTAGGGTCGTACTGCTTGTTACTAGTAGCTTGCAGACACTTCCATCTGCTCTTCAGCTGTTTAATGGCCTCCAGGATGACGCTGTGTGTCTGTGTCTGTGTGGTCGAGTACTACTTACCAGTATTAGGGTCGTACTGCTTGTTACAAGTAGCTTGCAGACACTTCCATCTGCTCTTCAGCTGTTTAATGGCCTCCAGGATGACGCTGTGTGTCTGTGTGTGTGTGTGTGTGGTCGAGTACTACTTACCAGTATTAGGGTCGTACTGCTTGTTACTAGTAGCTTGCAGACACTTCCATCTGCTCTTCAGCTGTTTAATGGCCTCCAGGATGACGCTGTGTGTCTGTGTGTGTGTGGTCGAGTACTACTTACCAGTATTAGGGTCGTACTGCTTGTTACAAGTACCTTGCAGACACTTCCATCTGCTCTTCAGCTGTTTAATGGTCTCCAAGATGACGCTGTGTGTCTGTGTGTGTGTGGTCGAGTACTACTTACCAGTATTAGGGTCGTACTGCTTGTTACAAGTAGCTTGCAGACACTTCCATCTGCTCTTCAGCTGTTTAATGGTCTCCAAGATGACGCTGTGTGTCTGTGTGTGTGTGGTCGAGTACTACTTACCAGTATTAGGGTCGTACTGCTTGTTACAAGTAGCTTGCAGACACTACCATCTGCTCTTCAGCTGTTTGATCGCCTCCAGGATGACGCTGTGTGTCTGTGTGGTCGAGTACTACTTACCAGTATTAGGGTCGTACTGCTTGTTACAAGTAGCTTGCAGACACTTCCATCTGCTCTTCAGCTGTTTAATGGCCTCCAGGATGACGCTGTGTGTCTGTGTGTGTGTGGTCGAGTACTACTTACCAGTATTAGGGTCGTACTGCTTGTTACAAGTAGCTTGCAGACACTTCCATCTGCTCTTCAGCTGTTTAATGGCCTTCAGGATGACGCTGTGTGTCTGTGTGTGTGTGGTCGAGTACTACTTACCAGTATTAGGGTCGTACTGCTTGTTACAAGTAGCTTGCAGACACTTCCATCTGCTCTTCAGCTGTTTAATGGCCTTCAGGATGACGCTGTGTGTCTGTGTGTGTGGTCGAGTACTACTTACCAGTATTAGGGTCGTACTGCTTGTTACAAGTAGCTTGCAGACACTTCCATCTGCTCTTCAGCTGTTTAATGGCCTCCAGGATGACGCTGTGTGTCTGTGTGTGTGTGGTCGAGTACTACTTACCAGTATTAGGGTCGTACTGCTTGTTACAAGTAGCTTGCAGACACTTCCATCTGCTCTTCAGCTGTTTAATGGCCTTCAGGATGACGCTGTGTGTCTGTGTGTGTGGTCGAGTACTACTTACCAGTATTAGGGTCGTACTGCTTGTTACAAGTAGCTTGCAGACACTTCCATCTGCTCTTCAGCTGTTTAATGGCCTCCAGGATGACGCTGTGTGTCTGTGTGTGTGTGGTCGAGTACTACTTACCAGTATTAGGGTCGTACTGCTTGTTACAAGTAGGTTGCAGACACTTCCATCTGCTCTTCAGCTGTTTAATGGCCTTCAGGATGACGCTGTGTGTCTGTGTGTGTGTGGTCGAGTACTACTTACCAGTATTAGGGTCGTACTGCTTGTTACAAGTACCTTGCAGACACTTCCATCTGCTCTTCAGCTGTTTAATGGCCTCCAAGATGACGCTGTGTCTGTGTGTGTGTGGTCGAGTACTACTTACCAGTATTAGGGTCGTACTGCTTGTTACAAGTAGCTTGCAGACACTTCCATCTGCTCTTCAGCTGTTTAATGGCCTCCAGGATGACGCTGTGTGTCTGTGTGTGTGTGGTCGAGTACTACTTACCAGTATTAGGGTCGTACTGCTTGTTACAAGTAGCTTGCAGACACTTCCATCTGCTCTTCAGCTGTTTAATGGCCTCCAGGATGACGCTGTGTGTCTGTGTGTGTACGGTCGAGTACTACTTACCAGTATTAGGGTCGTACTGCTTGTTACAAGTAGCTTGCAGACACTTCCATCTGCTCTTCAGCTGTTTAATGGCCTCCAGGATGACGCTGTGTGTCTGTGTGTGTGTGGTCGAGTACTACTTACCAGTATTAGGGTCGTACTGCTTGTTACAAGTAGCTTGCAGACACTTCCATCTGCTCTTCAGCTGTTTAATGGCCTCCAGGATGACGCTGTGTGTCTGTGTGTGTGTGGTCGAGTACTACTTACCAGTATTAGGGTCGTACTGCTTGTTACAAGTAGCTTGCAGACACTTCCATCTGCTCTTCAGCTGTTTAATGGCCTCCAGGATGACGCTGTGTGTCTGTGTGTGTGTGGTCGAGTACTACTTACCAGTATTAGGGTCGTACTGCTTGTTACAAGTAGCTTGCAGACACTTCCATCTGCTCTTCAGCTGTTTAATGGCCTCCAGGATGACGCTGTGTGTCTGTGTGTGTGTGGTCGAGTACTACTTACCAGTATTAGGGTCGTACTGCTTGTTACAAGTAGCTTGCAGACACTTCCATCTGCTCTTCAGCTGTTTAATGGCCTCCAGGATGACGCTGTGTGTCTGTGTGTGTGTGGTCGAGTACTACTTACCAGTATTAGGGTCGTACTGCTTGTTACTAGTAGCTTGCAGACACTTCCATCTGCTCTTCAGCTGTTTAATGGCCTCCAGGATGACGCTGTGTGTCTGTGTGTGTGTGGTCGAGTACTACTTACCAGTATTAGGGTCGTACTGCTTGTTACTAGTAGCTTGCAGACACTTCCATCTGCTCTTCAGCTGTTTAATGGCCTCCAGGATGACGCTGTGTGTCTGTGTGTGTGTGGTCGAGTACTACTTACCAGTATTAGGGTCGTACTGCTTGTTACTAGTAGCTTGCAGACACTTCCATCTGCTCTTCAGCTGTTTAATGGCCTCCAGGATGACGCTGTGTGTCTGTGTGTGTGTGGTCGAGTACTACTTACCAGTATTAGGGTCGTACTGCTTGTTACTAGTAGCTTGCAGACACTTCCATCTGCTCTTCAGCTGTTTAATGGCCTCCAGGATGACGCTGTGTGTCTGTGTGTGTGTGGTCGAGTACTACTTACCAGTATTAGGGTCGTACTGCTTGTTACTAGTAGCTTGCAGACACTTCCATCTGCTCTTCAGCTGTTTAATGGCCTCCAGGATGACGCTGTGTGTCTGTGTGTGTGTGTGTGTGGTCGAGTACTACTTACCAGTATTAGGGTCGTACTGCTTGTTACTAGTAGCTTGCAGACACTTCCATCTGCTCTTCAGCTGTTTAATGGCCTCCAGGATGACGCTGTGTGTCTGTGTGTGTGTGGTCGAGTACTACTTACCAGTATTAGGGTCGTACTGCTTGTTACTAGTAGCTTGCAGACACTTCCATCTGCTCTTCAGCTGTTTAATGGCCTCCAGGATGACGCTGTGTGTCTGTGTGTGTGTGGTCGAGTACTACTTACCAGTATTAGGGTCGTACTGCTTGTTACTAGTAGCTTGCAGACACTTCCATCTGCTCTTCAGCTGTTTAATGGCCTCCAGGATGACGCTGTGTGTCTGTGTGTGTGTGTGTGTGGTCGAGTACTACTTACCAGTATTAGGGTCGTACTGCTTGTTACAAGTAGCTTGCAGACACTTCCATCTGCTCTTCAGCTGTTTAATGGCCTCCAGGATGACGCTGTGTGTCTGTGTGTGTGTGGTCGAGTACTACTTACCAGTATTAGGGTCGTACTGCTTGTTACAAGTAGCTTGCAGACACTTCCATCTGCTCTTCAGCTGTTTAATGGCCTCCAGGATGACGCTGTGTGTCTGTGTGTGTGTGGTCGAGTACTACTTACCAGTATTAGGGTCGTACTGCTTGTTACTAGTAGCTTGCAGACACTTCCATCTGCTCTTCAGCTGTTTAATGGCCTCCAGGATGACGCTGTGTGTCTGTGTGTGTGTGTGTGTGGTCGAGTACTACTTACCAGTATTAGGGTCGTACTGCTTGTTACAAGTAGCTTGCAGACACTTCCATCTGCTCTTCAGCTGTTTAATGGCCTCCAGGATGACGCTGTGTGTCTGTGTGTGTGTGGTCGAGTACTACTTACCAGTATTAGGGTCGTACTGCTTGTTACAAGTAGCTTGCAGACACTTCCATCTGCTCTTCAGCTGTTTAATGGCCTCCAGGATGACGCTGTGTGTCTGTGTGTGTGTGGTCGAGTACTACTTACCAGTATTAGGGTCGTACTGCTTGTTACAAGTAGCTTGCAGACACTTCCATCTGCTCTTCAGCTGTTTAATGGCCTCCAGGATGACGCTGTGTGTCTGTGTGTGTGTGGTCGAGTACTACTTACCAGTATTAGGGTCGTACTGCTTGTTACTAGTAGCTTGCAGACACTTCCATCTGCTCTTCAGCTGTTTAATGGCCTCCAGGATGACGCTGTGTGTCTGTGTGTGTGTGGTCGAGTACTACTTACCAGTATTAGGGTCGTACTGCTTGTTACTAGTAGCTTGCAGACACTTCCATCTGCTCTTCAGCTGTTTAATGGCCTCCAGGATGACGCTGTGTGTCTGTGTGTGTGTGGTCGAGTACTACTTACCAGTATTAGGGTCGTACTGCTTGTTACTAGTAGCTTGCAGACACTTCCATCTGCTCTTCAGCTGTTTAATGGCCTCCAGGATGACGCTGTGTGTCTGTGTGTGTGTGGTCGAGTACTACTTACCAGTATTAGGGTCGTACTGCTTGTTACTAGTAGCTTGCAGACACTTCCATCTGCTCTTCAGCTGTTTAATGGCCTCCAGGATGACGCTGTGTGTCTGTGTGTGTGTGGTCGAGTACTACTTACCAGTATTAGGGTCGTACTGCTTGTTACTAGTAGCTTGCAGACACTTCCATCTGCTCTTCAGCTGTTTAATGGCCTCCAGGATGACGCTGTGTGTCTGTGTGTGTGTGGTCGAGTACTACTTACCAGTATTAGGGTCGTACTGCTTGTTACAAGTAGCTTGCAGACACTTCCATCTGCTCTTCAGCTGTTTAATGGCCTCCAGGATGACGCTGTGTGTCTGTGTGTGTGTGGTCGAGTACTACTTACCAGTATTAGGGTCGTACTGCTTGTTACTAGTAGCTTGCAGACACTTCCATCTGCTCTTCAGCTGTTTAATGGCCTCCAGGATGACGCTGTGTGTCTGTGTGTGTACGGTCGAGTACTACTTACCAGTATTAGGGTCGTACTGCTTGTTACAAGTAGCTTGCAGACACTTCCATCTGCTCTTCAGCTGTTTAATGGCCTCCAGGATGACGCTGTGTGTCTGTGTGTGTACGGTCGAGTAGTACTTCTCTGGTGACACGGGGGATTTCTTCGTGATCTTCGGTATGGGGGTCATTATGTACGGCTTTTGGGAGTAGTGAGGGCCACCTGGAAAGAGGTTACAGTTTTAGGGCGTGTTTTTTTATCATTATTTGCTCTGTGCATGACTGGCGACTATGGGATACTCGTATATTGGATATGATAGTTGACAAAAACTCTCAAACTGTAAGAACAAGTGGTGTAAGAACGCCGTGCGTTATCGTTATACTTGTATTTTTCCCACCATGCACTTCAACAAAGACGTCATCTTAACTTAAGGGATGTGTAAACACGTAAACACAGTTTAAGTTTCCTTAAGAAATATTAAATGTTTCATAGATACAAATATAGGTATGGCCAGGTCGCGTTTCAGTGAAGGAAAACATCGTGAGGAAGCTATGGCAAAAAGCCGGTATACAGCGCTAGGAAGAAACAAATCTCAAATTTTAAGAAACCAAAACTAACCAATAAGCCAGCACTGCTCCCCCGAGTTGTTAAGGCTCTCGAGATCGTTCTTGACCGCGTGCTGGTTGAGTATAGTGTTGTGTGAGTGCAACCCGCCGGGGATCGCGTCCACGCTGATGATGTTCAGGTCGCTGTCGCAAATGTATGACAAATATAAAGCTCACCAATAAGCCAGCACTGCTCCCCCGAGTTGTTAAGGCTCTCGAGGTCATTCTTGACCGCGTGCTGGTTGAGTATAGTGTCGTGAGAGTGCAACCCGCCGGGGATCGCGTCCACGCTGATGATGTTCAGGTCGCTGTCGCAAATCTGAAAGAAGTATGAGTAAGAATTAAGGTTCGCTATGAATCGTGTCTTTATCTGTCATTTTGATTTAGTGTAAGGCCTGAGTGGACGCTCGAGTTGGGCGTGCAGCGGGGCGGGGCGTGCGGCGTGCATGTTAAACAAATGCAAGCGTATAGGAGTGGCCTTAGTGCACGCTGCTCACATCACGCGTGAGCCCACAGCCACGCTGCACGCCCCGCCGAACGCTCCGCTTCGAGCGTCCACTCAGGCCTTACACGTATGTATTCTAAACGAGCCTTTACTCGTTTAGACGGCACGCGAACTCGTATACGATTTTAGTTACATTGCGAACCATTGTGGTTACATAAATTCAGCCAACAGATCAAATGACGTAATGTAAGTGAAACTTGCATGCGAGTTCCAAAGCCGTCTAAATGAGCCCTAAGAAAAAGGGTTAAAACATAATTTAACTAAATCAGGCTCGTAAAGTTTTATGAATTAGGGTAGTGTTTAGAGAGACGCCACACTAGCGTCTTTTGAGCGTTGGCGTCTAGTTAGCGCTATCGTAAGTGGCGTCACTGCGCAACCATAGAGTTGGCTAGACGACGCTCGAGAGACGCTAGTGTGGGGTGGACCTTACAAGGACATAATTCACATAATTATTTCGGATTTTATTGTCATTCATCTTTGGCCATACCATAGAGAAAAAAATACATAGAGTGCTCACTCCATACATCAGTTTTAGTACCAAAAAGACTATTAGCATCTAGCATCGAGTAGCGGAACTATCAGTTTTGCTACTTGACAATAGATGTAGCACCGACCGGAAAGTCTTATGCTGTTGAGATAAGACTTTCCGGTCGGTGGTACATCTATTGTCAAGTAGCAGTACTGATAGTTCCGCTACTCGATGCTAGATGTAGACACTGAAATTAATAGTCTGAACTGATGTATGGAGTGAGCACTCTTGTCTTACTATATTTCTCTATGGCCATACTCACAATCTGTGCCTTCTTGGAGTGGTATGACTTGTTGAAATGGCTCTTCTGGTCAACATCGGGCCGCGCTATAGGCACGTGCGTGCACTCTATGCAGCCGACGACATTTGGGACTCCATACTTCATGTAGAACCTTAAAAAAACACAATTAGCATTCTCAACGGCATTTGCTCTGAATAAGTAGTGGCAATACAGGAAGAAAATTAATGAAAAATAATTATTTTAAGATTTAAAGTTTTTCTATATTTACAATACAATACAATTTTACAAAAAGCGTGAGCATAGCTATGATGTCGACTTTAGTAAATTATTATGTGAATATAGGTTTAAGGGATAACTTAAAAAGGGTCATCCATTTATTACATCACACGTTTAGACGGCGGGAAGTCAAGAAAATATGATATGTAAAAAAAACATGGAATTAATGTTATTTATGGATGACCCCAAATTGCATATAGAAACCTCAAATTTGGCACATTTCATTACAATTAAAGCATAAAAAAATCTAGTAAATTTTTGGTATGATCAAAAAGTTTTGCCTCACATTTTGTCTAATTCTACTAAAGCACATAAAGTTAGACCAAAATAAGTCTGCAACAATTTTGATAGCACATGCAGTGCAAGTGTTATTTTGAACATCAAAACTCAAACTTCGTTGAAATTACGAAGTATGAAATAACACTTGCACTGCGTGCGCTATCAAAATCGTTGCAGACTTATCTTAGTCTAACTATACAAACCTAGCTTTAAGATTGTCCCTCTCCACTCTCAGATGCGGGAAGTGTATGTATTTCTTCACTAGAGCTGGATTGTTCAAGGCCTCCGTAACTTGTGTGACGGCTGATAACACAAAGTACTGGGTTATGTTCGGGTCCGTCTTTCCGTGGATTGACTTCTGGTATTTGCCCGTTGCGAAGAATGCTAGAGCTGCCATTACCTGAAATACAAATTTGTATATTTATTTTTGTATAACCTCGTAAGTCCCCGCGTACTTGTACAAGTACAAATTAAGGATAGCACTTCAGACCTGACATTTTAACTACATAGATGGCTTAACTGCCTAATGTACTTACTCAAGAACAAATTTTTCATTCCCCATTTACCGGGTAGTTTTTTTACAACGGCAACACTGACACGGTCATTCTCATTCTATATTCTATGGTCAATTTCGCCATGTTAGACAGGTAAAGTCAACTGTCAGTGTCAGTGTCACTTTTTCGCAAGATGGCCACAAAGTCAGGTCGCTGGCCAGCACGAGGTAAGATAATCGGTTTATATTCAAGTAATCACTTGTTTTTTCTGTTGTCATACGAATGTATTAGTATATTTAAATTATAAATATTGTAAAATAAACAATATTTCAAAGAAACCTGTATATTTAAGGAGGGTCGTGATTGGGCAAAATAATTTGTACTTACGGTAGTACGTTCGGTCTAACTTACAAGTATTTTTTTTCTTATTCTAGCGTTTGATGAATAGCAAATATCACAACTTCTCAATAACTAGGACTCAGATAATCAAGGACTCGGATAATGAAGATATGTTTATATCTGAACCCGACCAAGAATCAAATAGGGACTTTTCTTCGTTTTCGGAATATGAAGATGGAGAAATAGAAGTTGTAGTACCCGGACGTGTATCTAGTCATCGATTTCAAAGTGCTCGTGGTCAATGAGGTGGGCGAAGCCGTGGTAGAAGCACAAGTGCACAAGAGCGCGACGTGGGCAAAGTGCAAGGGGTAGGTCTGGAGATCTAGTCCAGATTTTGAACACCCAAATCCAACCTTCGTAGATGTAGTATGATATTAAAATAATAAAAAGAGGTTTTTTAATTCACCTTTTTATAAGAAGAAGATTAGTTATGTTGTAATAAAGTAACATTTTTTCTTTAGTGATGTTTAGAGAAAATATATGATTTAATTTTAATATTAAATAAATCCTTTAACTTTTTTATTATACTGTGTAAAAACCCAATGTACTCACACAAGTACAAAATATTTTCAATAATTTCCTTCTTAAAGAGGTGCCATACATAATAAACATACCATAAAAAATACTGAAAATAAGACCCCACTTCAAAAAATCTCTAAAATCGGCATCTTTTTGTTTCGGTCTGAAGCACTATTCTTGGTTTGTACTTGGTATAGAGCCGGCAGATATGACTACTGCTGTTGGAAAAACACAGGACTTACGAGGATAAATATACACCACAGGTGGAAATTATGGAAACCAGCGTAATATGAACAAATTACAGAACATTGAACAGGTCTAATAGTGGCTCTACTCTGTCTAACCTAGATGCAGTGGCGTAGCGTGAACTAATTTAGCCATGGAAGAAATCGCATCTGCGAGGCCCTTTTCTTTCACTGTGCGAGTCCCCTCTTAGGGTGCGAGGCTGTGGGCGATGGCCCACTTCGCCCACTAGCTACTCCACTGCCTAGATGTTACTTCTTATTATGAGAGTTTAGCTTTTAGTCACAACAGATCTTTTTCAATAGTAACACAGATTGTTCATACTCAAACTTTCAGCCTGAAGATGATTTTTAGGTCATTATAATCCACAAATTTTGAGAAAATAGTCAGTGATAATGATAATTACACAAAGCAAAAAGGATTTTTACAGCTTTGTCTATTTAACTGGCCAGCGTGTGATTAGAAGCTATGTTTAAGTTAATTTTATAAGATTTAAAATGGTTTAAAACTGTTAATGTATATGCAACTAAACATACGCTTTATGTTTTGAGCCTTTGCTACAACATCTACTATGAATCTACTTGATTATGATTTTGTGAGTGCTATCAAAACAAGTAAAGTATACACTACAGGCCAAAAAATTGCTTTGAAACTTGTCAGTTGAGTTAAAACATATACACAACAAACCTTGCTCTCAACGGAGAACTCGATAGACTTCGTAGACTCGGGCATCACAGGCTTCAACTCCTCAATCAAACCGCGTGCCAAGTCCTTCGACAATCTATACGTCTCTATAAACGTTGGGTCAGGCAGGTCAAACGGGTCAGTTTCCGCGGGCTTTGACCTCTTTTCCTGCACCATAGGCTCTTCTGGTGCCTTCTGCTGATTCATCTGCTCAGATTTATCCTTTAACTGAGTATAAACTCCTTTCTCCAAACCCCGATGGTCGGGATGGGGGTTCTGATGATGCTTTTGCGTTTGCGGCGCGTCCCATTTTAGGAGTTCGAAAATCTCTGGTTCCTCGTCCACGACGGATATATAGCCTTCTTCTGGTGGCTTTTCAGCCATGGTTTGTGAGGAATCAGTTGGTTTTAATTGAAATAGAAATAGAAATGCAGCTTGCATAGATTGACAACAATGACGTTATGACTATGTATGACGTTAAGTGCTGTGTTGCCAGGTTGGGTATAAAAACTTCTAAACTAAAGGTTTTGTAATGGTAGTAATGGTAGCTCTATATTTCTACCATTCGTTAATTATAGCGCGAATTTTTATAGATTACTTTTTTATTTTTCCAGCGTATTTTTACTTGCAATGGCCATAAAAAACATTGTTGTAACATGTAACCATATTTTAACAACAGCAACCAAACAATAATAAAATTATCCTTTGTAACTCGAGCCTGTAACTGTAACCTAAGTGAACCTAAGTAATTAGTTGTCAATTAGTAATTATAGCATACCACGATGACTGTATGAACTCTGACCGCCCATTCCGACATATTTTGGCAAATAAAAGCCATTGAGAGTATGAGTCACACGGAGCGCCAGACGGGCGCCCTGTCTGGGGCCACCATTTCATTTGTAGTAGGTACATACAATCAAGGCCATAAACATAATATGCACCTTATTTCCGTTAGCTATGGTTGGTTAGGTGCTTTATTTTGAACTTTTTTGCTACGAGATAAAATTATCATCGGTCAATTGAGTTATAGTAAGTGCCGTAAGTGGAGTCCAGACGAGACAATTTTTCGCCAATCTGATGAAATTGTCCGATCGAATCGGGCCGTGCGGACATAAACGCCAATTTAATTCACCGATCAAATCAGCAGGTGCGGACACAAAAATACCAATTTTATAAGAAAGAAATATCTGGAATGCAAATTGGTGATTAAAACGTGTGGTCGCTAGATGAGATTGGCGCCAATTATTTTCCTGATCAAATCGGTCGATTTGCCCAGCTCGTCTGGATACGGCTGTATAAAGTATACCTACCTATTTTTGGGAAAAAATATTGAAAGCTCAGATGGCAGAGCACTTTACTAGTCATCCAGAGGTTGCGGGTTCAAGTCCCACCCAAGACAGTGAAATATTCCACTTTTAATTTGTTTCTAAGCTCAATAGCATCGTTCGCAGACGTTTCTGCTTGATCTACACTATTAGGTACTTACTTTTTGTATCATTAGGTATTATAAAGTCAGTACCATCGTGCCGGCGGGGCCATAAATCTCCGGGCCGGCCACGTCCCCTTTTCTACCTGCTTGTAGGGATGCGTGCCGCAACCTTCGCACATTATCGATGGATTTATTTATAATAATAAGGTTGTATTTAAGTGTAATATGAATATAGAAGAAAATTTCGTAACAAAGGTTTATTTTTATATTCAGGTAGACAAAATAAATTATAAAATATATAAAAACATATTGAATAATTTTAATTTAATTATTATAATAAGTTATACTCAATAAAAAGCTCTAAGTTTCGCTGTCAGAACTGTCGGTGTCGGTATCACTGTCGTCTTGTAGATTTATTACCACACGATTCGGGTCTCTGACAATATATTTTTGTAGATCAGCTAATTGTAGATCTTCTGCGTGTCGAACACACTTGGCCCAGTCTTGGAACCATTGTCGACGGCTTGGTGAAATAAAACTTCTACATCTGCTAAACGGAATGTATTATTCTTTGCTGCGACCTCTCCTTTTATTTGAGCCCAGATTAATTCAATAGGGTTGTATTGACAGTGGTAAGGAGGAGTTGATAGAACGTTATAGATAACGCACCGAGTTTGCGAGTTAATATCGCCCTTCAACTTCAACAACTGCACGTTAGAAAATATGGTCTCCATTGCTCAACTGGTTGGCACTTATGATATCCGTGAGACATTTTACAATATTTATATATGTGGACACTAATTATATTGATTTTAAGAACCAATGAGAAAATAGCACGATAACATATTACTAATTAACGTTTAGGACTTAATAATGACCGCTATAATAATCTATAACTACTGTCACATTGTTAGGTCATTATAATACTCGTAATTACCCTAATAGGTACACTAATTATATTGCAACAGTAACAAAATGCCATGATATTAATGACTGCTATTTATAATTAACCATTTAGATATCACTAAAACCTAACGAGGTAAATATATTTATTTATAGATAATGGAATCGATTTTACTTATAACTACCATGCACATGCATAGTACTTTAATAGAACAAGCGTGATTCATCGATAAGAAATATCGACTTTAGCCGCATCCTTGCTGACAGCTCGTTTTATTGCCCGGCCGGCACTTTGGTTTTGACTCTACTATAGGCAGGGCCGGATTAAGCGTGTCGGGGCCCCTAGGCAGTGCAATGCTCGGGGCCCCCTTATAGTCAATTCTGCATACATAATGTTCAGTACAGGGAAGTAAGTTTTCGGTTTTAATTTCAACCTTCAGGTGTCGGTTGAGACGATCCGTACTTCAAACTTCAACATTTATTCAACAAATAGGCCACAAGGGCACTTTTACACGTCAACATTGAATTTACATACAAGCAAAACAATAATAATAATACACCAACAATTATAAAATACAACTACCAAATCAAACTAACGTAATACAATTAGAGATGTATAAGGTCTCTTAATGTCGAATTACATAAAAAAACTATAATAATAATATTAAAATTAAAACAAAACAGATACATGGAGAAAAAAAATCTAAACTTATTTAGAGGTGTAAATGTCTCTAAGTGTCAGAACTAAAAGATAACTTTAATTAAACTACTAATAATGATTTTCCATGTATTCATTGACCAGTTAAGCTACCATGTAGGTGTGGTTAACCAGCAAAAAACGCGAGCGTAGCGAGCGCGAAATTTTTTGTAAAAAAATTGTGAGAGCGTGTTAAAAAGGCCGGGCCGGCCCTAACAATTCGAAGTTCCCCAGTAAGGCGAGCTTTCATGCGAGGTCAAAGCTGTGCTTCAGGACAAGCTCAGCTAGAGCACAGACGCCAACGAATGTCCATTGTATTAAAAAGCGAGACCGCAGGCCGAGCTTGGCGCAGCGAGACCAAAGGCTAAGCTGAAGAAGAGGAAATTTGGAAGACAAACCAAAATGTGAGGTAGCCTCACTTTTGACTGAAGGTCGAGCTCAGCAATCTCCACATTACTTAACAAGCCCAAAGCGTACTTATAACCAGCGAGGTGAGCTTTCATGCGAGGCAAAAGGCCAAGCTTCTGAAATCAATGTTGATATTTGTTAAAAAGCGAAGTAAGAAAGTAGCGTGCAGCGCTCTGACACGAACCAATCGTCAAATGTTACTCAACAATAATATGTGTCATATGTACAAGAGTTACTCGGAGGGCCGAAGTTCCATTGATGAGGTTTTAGGCCCTCAGGAGCCTGAAATTCGTGCTCGACATTACAGACTTTAAAAGCTATAAAATAACATAATTTACATAATCATCTAATGATTGTGTGTCTGAGAAACTGATATTGGACATTAGGTATAAGTAGGTACCATAATTTTTTTTTTTTACTTTATGAAACAAATTTTTTTTGACGCGCCCCTAGCCGAGGCGGGGCCCATAGGCAGTTGCCTACTCTGCCTTAGGGTTAATCCGGCCCTGACTATAGGTACCATTTTCTTAACATTGCCCCGGCGTTGCGTGCGGAACCAGGCTGTGGTTCGCTCGGCATCCCAATCCCAGAATTTACACATAGGTATGCACTATTTTTTACCAAAGCGACGCGAAGCGATGCCTTTACGAGGTTTTGCTTTCACTGAAATTAAACTTACGTTTTCATGGATATATTTATGGACCTAAGCTAACTGTTCTAGAACAAGACAGGAAGGTAAATATAATAAAGTTTACTTAGCTCGATATAATTAACCATATTTACAATAAACATAGACAAATATTTAAAATCAGTATTTTAACTTTCCATTTTTCCCCGTGCGGCTTTCAGAAATATCTGCCAGGAAACTCTCTATTATAACAATAATGATTAATATCAAAATTTCAGATTTATTGCTGTCATTTTTTAGCATACAAAATAAAACTTTATCGTATAATAATACATCAAATACATTTTTAGGTATCTACGTAAATATAACTAGGTACTCTAGGTAGTTAAGATGATTGGAATAAATATAAACAAACACCGGACAAGTGCAAGTCGTACTCGCCCACCGAGGCGTTTTCGTAGCGCTAAGTTCGTATCCGATCACAACGTTTTCCCGCTGTGTAGAGGAAAGCGACTTCGAACAGAGCACCAGGCACTCAATGCGTTAAGCGTGCTAACAGTTATAGCTAACGGATACGTCGTTACCAAACTTAAATGGAGCTGGGCGGGACATGTCACCAGGCAGAGTGATGGCAGGTGGGCCAAAACGTTAACGGAGTGGTGGCCGTTCACAGACGAAAGGAGTGCCTGGCGTCCGTTGGCTCGTTGGGTGAACGATATTCGGAAGATTGCGGGTCACTTCTGGATGAGATTGGCTCAGGACCGGGATAAGTGGCGTACCCGAAGAGAGGCCTATGCTCACCAGTGGGCGATAAAAGGCTGATATGATGAATATAATAGTCGTGCAAGTTGTAGAAGAACGTTACCAAAAAGTTGTAAACATTCTCGAAATTTTTCAATTTTCAGAACTTCTCTTTCCGAACAGGGGGCCGATGTTTGAATCTCGAGCGCTCGATTTCGTCACTCGAAAATCTGTAGAAAACAGCGAAATGCTATTTTAGAAATACGAGCGATAGATATTCGGAATCTAGTGGTATTGACCACTCGTTTTCAATTCTATTAGTAGAATTTAAATGCCTAGTAGTGGAGATATAGTTGGTCAAACCAATGTGTCAGTAAATAAGAACAAAAAAACTACACCTACATCCTTTTCTTTTGGGTGTGATTATCTCTCTCTCTCTCTCTATGTTTAAAATGATGTCTCATTTCTGTCGTTCTTGGACAAACTATATTATTAGAGTCTGTGCGGAAAGAGAAGAGTCGTGGAATGTATGGAGCACAATACATTCCACGACTCTTCTCTTTCCGAACAGACCCTAAATTGAAGGGAGCCACACGAAATCGAGCGCTCGAAATTCAAAAATCGCCCCAGACTATACACTATTTGTATTAGCAGTTGTAGTACTGGTTATAAACATATGTATTGCTAAATGAGTTTGGTACCAACTTCGGTTCAATTCAGTATACCGCCGCCCCCGAAGCCGGGATGACGTACCGGCGCCGCGCCTTTATTTACATTTTTGATTAACAAAACTAACTAAACCATCACGTGTGTTATGTTCACACTCGTAACTAGGTGAGTGGGCGAAATCTGAATGTGCTCGTCAAAGTTAGATAAGATTTAAAAAGTTTGTGGCGGTTTTTGAAATTGGAATGTTGTTTGGTTAAGGTATTGTGCACATTGACGGAACGCTGTTTTTTTTTTCAGTAATTTTATTTGGCGGTGTCGGGATTTTGAGGTTAGGTCTAAACTCTGAAGTGGAATTTTAATTCCAATAGAAAATAGAAATCAAACTTATCAGTGAAATTTTTAGATAGATTTGTGATAAGTTTCACTAGCTGTATCGGCTAAATCGGCTTCACCCGCGTGTTAGACCGGTATTTTGGTCTGGTATGGAGAAATATAGTTTGTCAAAGGACTGTCTCGTTTTAAGCATAGACAGAGAATCATACTATCTCTGTCTTACACTAGTAGGTACTAGCACCCAAAAGAAAAGTATGAGTAGGTAGGTACCTATAATCGGGAACTGAATTCGAGTTAATTTCCGTGTGTACGAGGCCTTATTGTGACATTTTGATTAGGGAGCATTATTTAAATTTAGAACGTTTTAATTGCGCTATTAGAGGAGTGTAGTTCGACACCTACCACGAGTTGGCGCTTGACATTTACGTTATCGTGTGCGTGAACGTGATCGAATTCTCTTTCGCACTTTCGAATCTTTATCGCACCAATGAATCAGCGAGATGGACTGCGATCGAGTTTACGCAGTCGATAACGTAAACGTCAAGTGTCAACTCGTGGTACGGCTACTATTTCATCAATCAATACTGTAATCAACAATGCATACCTACGTATTTATTTTCACGCCGAGATAGCCGGCGCATATTGTCATCAGTTCAAGGTCAAACGATAACATAACAGACGAAGCATACTAAAGAGCCAACAGGAGTGGTCATTTCTCCATACAAACGTACTCGACTGTTTCCTCCGTAGGTTTTGAAGCTAGAGCAATGATTTTTTCAACACAGATTAATATTGTCAATATCTGTGTCGGACCGTTTTGCTTTTTTTGATATTTTTGTTTTTTAAGGCGCTAGAGCCCTTCAAAAATGGCCAAAATGGCCTAATTGACTATGCCGCAATGAGAGGCGTGCTATTCAAAACTGACATCAATTAGTCAAAAAAGCAAAACGGTCCGACACAGATAATGTCATAATCATTTAGATTTCTAAATTTGGTTACGATTGGTTAAGTTTTGGAGGAGGAAACAGTCGAGTACGAAACCTCGATTTTTGATATTTTTACGCAGGATTTTTCTCCTTGTCCTTAATGTCCTTATCGCACTAGTTTTAGGAGCCGCTTCCGTTAGCGAGACGGGTATATTTACCTAAAATATTTAAATCTTAGCTCCTGTTGGCTCTAAAGCCCTTGCTACACGGTCGCCGACAAGCCTTCAGACCGCGTGGCCTTGGTCCGTCCCGGACCGTGTAGACAGTTGTTTCCAACAAAATTTGACCAAAACTGACCAAGGACAGACCAAGGTCAGACGGTTAGAAGGCTTGTCGGCGACCGTGTAGCAAGGGCTTAATTTACTATAGTTAAGATATTTTTCACCACACCAGCTCGGAAAGGCTTACTTTGCACTTTAAAAACCGATAGCAAAGTTGCATTTTATTCACATATGAGGCAAAGTAGGTAATCAAATGCAAATTTTGAGTTGTTTTCTTATGTTTTCTGGTAGAATTGACTTTTAAATGATGATTTTGGATGATTAATATTCAATAATGTTGGTATGTAGAGGGTGTATATGCAATCGACACTGGCTTGACACATTTAATTTGAATACAGAAGCTCAAGTTTGAATGATGTTTAATTCAAACTTGAGAATGTCAATTACTCTACTTCCAAACGCCGTCATGTAATGTTGTGTTTATAAAGTTTATAAATTAAATAATAAATAATGTATTGACAAACTAAAGTGCCTTCCAGTATTTTATAATAAACCTCCAAAGACCTCCTGCAACCAATTAAGAGGTTATGGAGCCCACAAGATAAAGTAAAATAAGTAATTTTAGTGTTTCAGGAAAACGATTCAGCTTTCGTACACAAATATTTCAGAAGATAAGCCTAGCAACGGAGTTGTTTACAAAATAAGGCTAGCAACCAGTTTGACGTTTCAGTAAACCGTACGTAATTTTAAATGATGAAGAATATGGATTGCCTAAACAAATTGAATTTAAATTCCTCCTATCCTACGTGGCGTAAATTAGCAAAATTATTTCTGGACGCCAAGGGAGTTGGAGAAGACAGCGAAGATAAAGGTAAAGCCGCAAAGGCTAAATATTTTATTTTAAAATCAATAGATGAGAATATCTTACATTATGTTATTAATTGCTCAACTACAAAGGATATCTTTGATAAGTTAGATGTTGTCTTTAATTACAAAGTGGAAAAAGACAGCCACCTAAAGGTAATTGAATTCTACAACTATAAATTCAGCGGAGATATACTTCAGGATATTAGCAAACTTCAAAATATGTGTTTCGAACTACAGTCTACCACAAATAAAATAAATGATGACATGCTTATACAAAAGATTTTAACAATCTTACCAGCTAATTTAAATTTCTTTAGAACTGTATGGGAGGTAATTCCAAAATCTGATCAAACCATACATACTCTCATTGAACGTATTCAAAAAGAACTTAAGCTATTTGATAGTAGTCCTTCAGAAATACTTCCACAAACAGAAGAGGCCATGAAAAGTAATGAAAAGAAGTGCTTTAACTGTAATCAACCAGGTCATATTGCGAGATTCTGCTTTAATAAAAAGTGCACCATTTGCAATAAAAGTGGACACACTTCCAGTGAATGTTTTTCTACAAAAATATGCAGGAAATGTAATAGGAAGGGACACATTGAAAGGTTTTGCCGTACGTTCAGCCTGGTGAGTGAACAAATAAAACACACGACTAGTACTAGAGCTATAATTGATTCAGGTGCTTCTTCCCACATGTTTTACAATAATGATATCATAAATTCCACAGAAAATATAAATGTAGATATAAGATGTGCCAATGCAGAGAACCTCGTCGCTCAAGCAATAGGTACAGTCAACACAAATGGTTTTGAACTGGAAGATGTACTATATGTTCCTGCAATTTCTAGAAACCTGATATCTGTAAGTTCAATCACTGATCACGGTGCATCTGTACTCTTCGCTGGAAATAAGGTATCTGTAAAGAAACATAATAATATTATTCTTACTGGTTATAAAACTAGAAACGGTCTCTATGAAACAGAATTTTCTGCAAATATCGTTCGAGAGGTATTGTTCTCCGAGAATGTCGATATCTGGCATCGCCGGCTCGGTCACGTATCGGATGTGCCGCGTCTAGCTAAATTGGTAAACGGTATTAAAATTGGGGGGGCAAATCAAGAACATTTTTGCGAAATATGTGTCAAAGCGAAAATGACTAGAAAACCTTTCAAAAACAATAGAATTCAAGCTAAATTCCCTTTGGAAATAATTCATACGGATGTTTGCGGTCCAATAGAAACTCCCACTTGGGATAACAAAAAATATTTTATTACTTTCCTAGATGACTTTACACATTTTTGTGTCGTTTATTTAATTACTTTTAAAAGTGAAGCCTTTGACAAAATAAAACAGTTTGTGACTTTAGCGGAAAATCATTTCAATTCAAAAGTGAAAAAAATAAGATGCGATAATGGACGCGAATACTCGAACAATAATCTAATGTCTTGGTGCAACTCTAAAGGAATAATTCTAGATCTAACAATACCCTACACGCCGCAACTGAATGGAAAAGCGGAGAGACTGAATAGAACCCTGTTAGAAAGAACTAGAGCATTAATATTCGATGGCCGTGTTCCAAACTATCTATGGGGCGAAGCACTTACAACTGCCAGCTTCCTAATAAATAGAAGCCCCACCGAAGGTAAAGACAAAACTCCAGCTGAGATGTGGTTTGGCTTCAAACCAAATGTATCGCATATAAGAAGATTTGGTTCAACAGCCTATTATAAAATAAACTCAGGTGTACGAAAGTTAGAAGTTAGATGTAATAAAGGAATTCTGATTGGCTATATCAGAAATGGTTACAAAATATGGGTGGATGAAACGAAAACAATTGTAAGAGCCAGGGATGTAAGAATAAATGAAGACGAGCAAGGTATATATCTAAATGAAGAAAATGATGAAAGCATTAGAGGTCTTTGGAAGATATTCGAAGAGAATGAAGAGACGGTTAGGGAAGGCACAACACGAAATAAAGAAGTTAATAGACAGGAAGAAAATCAAGGTGGTAGAGTTAACAATAATGAAGGTCGAGAAGGTGAAATGTTAAGAAAAAGAATGAGTAGTAGAAATATGGAGAGTGTTCGAGAAGGCGATATTCATTTGAGAAGATTGAGTAGTGAAACAAGTGAAGACGAAACAAATGAAGACGAAACAAATGAAGGTGAAACAATTGAAGGTGAAACAATTGAAGGTGGAATAATTGAAGGTGGAACAATTGAAGGTGGAACAAATGAAGTAGAAACAAATGAATTCGAAACAAATGGCAATGAAACAAATAACAATGAAACAAATGAAGTTGAAATAAATGAAAGTGAAACAAACCGAGAAGTAGAAGAAGAAGAAAGTAATGAAGAATACTATGATGGAAATGAAGAACCTGTTGATACTGAACTAGTTGAAAATCGAGTTGAAAGTAATCGTAATCGAAATAATGATAGTGATAATAATGAAAATAGAAGAGTTCAGCCTGCCAGAGAACGTAGACTACCCGATAGATATAAAGATTATTTAATGAATTATGACACTGAAGCATCGATGTTGACCTACGAGGAGGCAATAGAATCAAAAGAAAAGGACAAATGGAAACAAGCTATAGAAGAAGAAATTAAATCACTTGAAGAAAATAAGACGTGGTCATTTGTGGATGAACAAGAAGCAAAAGGAAGGAAATTAGTTACTAGCAAGTGGATTTTTACTGTCAAGTCTGATGGTAGGTATAAAGCCAGACTAGTTGCAAGGGGCTTTCAACAAAAGTACAAAATAGATTATGATGAGACATATAGTCCGGTAGTCAATACTACTTCTTTAATAATTCTATTATCAATTGCGGCAGCGAAAGGTCTAAAGATGAAGCAGTTTGATGTGAAAACGGCCTTTTTACATGGAGACTTGAAGGAATGTATATATATGAAGGTGCCTAAAGGCTACAATGACAAAGAAGGCAAAGTATGCAAACTAAACAAGAGCTTGTATGGTTTAAAACAAGCTCCACTAATGTGGAATATCAAGTTTACAGAGTTATTAACAAAGATGGGTTTTAAACAAATGAAACTTGATCAATGCATCTTTGTCATGGAAGGTGAAAGGAAAATTATCCTTGCAGTATATGTCGATGACGGATTAGTACTCGGAGAAAGAGAAGAAGATCTATTGCATATAATAGATACAATTCAAAAATCCTTCGAACTAAGAATTTTAGATGAAGTTACTAATTATATAGGTTTGGATATAAAGCAAGATAAGAAGGGGATTAAAATTTTTCAGAAGACATATAGTGAGAAAATCATTAAAAAATTTAATCTTGAAAATGCAAAAGAATGTAAATGCCCAACAATTATGATAGAAGAACATCCATCTGTTAAAGTTGATACAAAGTCTCATGAGCTTTACCGCGAGATGATAGGGTCATTGTTATATCTCTCGAATAAAACGCGACCAGACATTAGTTTTCACGTAGGTTATTGTTCGAGGCATCAAAATTCTCCAAATTTAAATGATTTAAACAATGCTAAAACAATTTTGCGATTCCTTAAAGGTTCAGCAGAAAAAGGGATTCACTTTAGTAAAGATGAGAAAGTTCTCAGGGGTTATTGTGATTCGGATTTTGCGGGAGATCCAGACACTAGACGCAGCACTTCTGGTTTTGTGATTTGGCTGAATGGTGGACCAGTGGCATGGAGCTCAAGAAAACAATCAGTAGTCGCATTAAGCAGTACAGAAGCAGAATTTATAGCAGCAGCAGAATGTTGTAAGGAACTACTGTTCGTAAGGGATCTGATCTATGAGATAACCAAAGAAAAACTCGAAGTTGAGATGAGAGTGGATAATCAGTCTGCGATTTGGCTTATGAAGAAAGGAATCATGGGAAAAAGAAGCAAACATATAGACGTAAAATACTATTATCTAAAGGAGAAAATCGACGAGAATCAGATTACAGTAAAATACTGTCCAACTGGATCACAGCTGGCTGATATACTAACGAAAAGTTTACCAGCTGTAAAATTTGAAAAATGTCAACGAAGATTAGTGTTTTAGTGATAATGTGAGCTATTGAGTGTAGACAATGTAGTATAAGTGCGGGCTAAAGTGAACGTTAATAATTATTTCGAATAAATGTCGGGGTTTTTCTTTTATATTATATCGTAGTATGTAAGTTTTTTTTTTTATAGGTTGTGTAAACTTTTATATTATAATACAGAAATATGTACTTATTGAAAGAAAACTTGAGGATCAAGGATTCTAGAAACAAAATGTATTCAAAATTGAGGGGGTGCTTAATAATGATTCACTTAAGGGGGTGTAAGTGTAGAAAGTGTAACTGAATCATTATTTAACCTCATCCACCAAAAAAAGAAGAAGAGTAACATTCCCTTTAATAGGTACATTTTACATCGTTTCTGATAAATATCCTTGAGTTTTTTGTTTCTAAGTCTGTATTTTAATATTTTATAATTGGTATTAGAATTGTTATTAGGTATAGATTATTAGTGATGTTGAAGAGTTGAGTCGGTGAATAAAGGTTTTATTTTATATAATATGATTAGTATGGAAGAATCGAGTGGGAGTATAAAGGAAATATAGAAGAGGATTATTGTTGATGAGTCGAGCAGGAGAATAAAGGATTTATTAAAGAGTGGAAGAATAAAACGTTTATTATAGATAATTTGTGGTGACGTATCGAGTGGAGGAATATTTGAGTACTTATCTTGTTGAATGAGAATTTACTGTAATGTATTTGTTGAATGGGGATTACATGTATGTAATATGTGGGAAATATACAGGGTGATGTAATATGTTGGAAATATACAGGGTGATGTAATATGAGGGAAATATACAGGATGTGTTATGTTTTTTCTGGTTATTGTACTTATATGAAATTATTTATTGGAATATTGTCTTAACTAAAGAATAGCGCTGTAAATTAATGCTTCAAGCAGAGTCGATTGAGGGGGTGTGTTGGTATGTAGAGGGTGTATATGCAATCGACACTGGCTTGACACATTTAATTTGAATACAGAAGCTCAAGTTTGAATGATGTTTAATTCAAACTTGAGAATGTCAATTACTCTACTTCCAAACGCCGTCATGTAATGTTGTGTTTATAAAGTTTATAAATTAAATAATAAATAATGTATTGACAAACTAAAGTGCCTTCCAGTATTTATAATAAACCTCCAAAGACCTCCTGCAACCAATTAAGAAATAACATTAATTTGGATTTGATTTATTTATAAAGTCTTTATTGTATTATACAATTGGTTTGATTTGATTTGGTTTGATATTTTACATTTAATATTTGCTTCGGGTTGGTGTGGTGAAAAATTTAGTGTTTCACTCTGGGGCAAATTTTGTTTAACCCTCGTGCTTTTGAAACCCTCGCAACGCTTAAGATTCCATTTTTCGAACCAATTTTGGAATCTTTCGCTTGCTCGGGTATTAATATTAGCACGAACGGTTGAACAACAACTTTGCCCCCTTGTAAAACAAATAACTATTATTTTGGTTCTCTGAATGTCTTACCTCTTCCGTTACGGATGCCTTCTGACTTGCTTGTTACTAGTAAAGCGTGAGTTGTTTTTGTTGCCATGGTAACTTTCTGCTGCATAATTATATGCCGTCGTACGCCTTAATTACCTCTACCCAATCCTCTACCCTCCATACCTACATTATAACACTTCTTATCTGTGGGACTCACATTGTCCACTGGTTGACGGGACAGAATACGTAAATAGAGTTAGACCAAGAAAAGTCTGCAGCGATTTTGATAGCCCAAGCAGTGCAAGTGTTATTTACACGTCATAAATTCATAGAAGTTAGACGTTTAAAATGCGTGGGCTATCAAAATCGCTGCAGTCTTTTCTTGGTCTGACTCTATACGTATATAGTTACGTACTAAAACAGTTTGTTAAAAATGAAGTTACTCGTACTTCAAATAACTTTAGATCTTTTCAAACATCATACGCTTTTGACTCCTTTATTTTCTTATAGGGCATCTTACACAGATCAACCTAGCCCCAAACTAAGCAAAGCTTTTACTAGGTATGGGTTCTTGGCGACGATATACATACTTATAGGTACTTAATGATGTGTGTTCTTTCATGTTTTATGTTTCTCTTTGTACAATAAAGTATTTTACTACTACTACTACTACTATACGTAGAAAACATCCATGACTTAGGAACAAATATTTGTGCTCATCACACAAATAAATGTCCTTTACCGGGATTCGAACCCAGGACCACATTGACAGGCAAAAGGTCACCCACCAAGGGACCCACAGCTATGCAGACCGGTCGTCAAACTTATTCTTACGTAGGTACCTACCATAAAATAACCATTCAGTCAATATCAGTGTCGCTGTCGTTCATTCAATAGTAATGAGTGAATGATGTATAATAATTATCGTTCATTTGAATAAATGCGTATTTTTGATATCTATAAGAGTCTGGTATAGTCACCATCAAATATATACCGAAGCCACCGCGGTGCTCAAAACTGGCGGTGCGTCTAGGGTCTTATTTTAGTTAAGGGTCTTAAAATAGGGTCAATAGAAATATTTTTTTATATATAAAAAAAGGATTTTTATTTTATATGGACTTTTTGTCTGAAATAAAGTGATTTTATTTTATTACTTATTTTCTGTGAGCACCTTGGGCGCCCCGATATATCTGATGGCGGTTGTAGGATTGCACAAGCATTCATACTACTACATTTTCTTATTCTTGCTTTCAATTCAATTCAATTTATTTATTTAAAAGACAATAATGGCCCATTAATGGTTAGTAACAATTAAGATTAAAAACTAAGTGTTAGTGGAACAAAAACAGAAAGCGATTTACAACATACACAGACAGCTATAACTTAATCTGTCACCTAGTAGCGGTTATGACACACTCAAAATGCCGCATTAAGTATAGGTGAGTCGTATTGGCCCGCTACAGTAGTCAGGATGGGCTTTATACGTAAACATTGTTTATGTGTTCTTATGCAAATTGCATGATGTCACGCACGTGCGAATGTCATTACTTAAAAACACCGATTGTTGCTAAAGTCTACGGAATTCAGACAAATATGACAAGCCCAATTCTTCAAACGAGAACGTCACTTTTGACACTGACAGATCGGTGTGACGTCTTATTAAGTATTGTTCGAATAGGGTCGATTTATGTAACCGGCACATGCAGTACAGGGCCCAAGCATTTTTAGTTTAAGCATAAAAACCAAGTCATAACATAATATTGGTCATACCAATAAAATTGCGTAACAGATTATTTCGGTTTTCCTCGCTTAGGCTGCCTGACCACTGAGGCTGAGCGGATGCTATTGGCTGATTTTTCACATCTCCGCCACGCTCCACCTCAGTGAACAGGCAGTCTTAGGTACCTACTTGTACATACGTATGTTAAAGGTAATTAAATAGGTACACCATTACAGAAAGTTAACTATCGTTATTAAGGTCTAGTTACTGTTAGTGTTCATATTCAACTAAGGATACAATGGCACAGTAAAGTTTAGTGTTTAGGTAACCAAAACAAATGATCATCGGTACCAACTGAGCAACTGGCGAGTGTTAAATAGAAGATCAAACGAAAGCCTACCTACCACTACCAGTATCAAATTTGGCACTTTTACAAAAAAATCAGAGCGAAACTATGACTTGTATGCTAATTAACTACCTACTTGTTATTAATAAGATAACAACCATAGCGTCATAATCATAATGCAGACATGATACCAATGTGGAACATCCGTGACAATTAAAATAAAGTTTACTCTCACTGATAAATTGATAATGTTTAAAATAATAGAAAAAGGCTAGAGTTATCTGACAAGCTAATTGAGTGTATCTTACGACATTAATTAAAATAAATAATTACTATTATTACGTTGCATAATTTTCCTATTGTATTAATACGGGCCGAGGTCATACCTACAGCAATGACGTCATGATTTGATAATGATATGGGATAGGCCCGACCTTGACCACTTTATTCCACTTTAATATGTTGTCCAAAATCAGGTTATTTTTGGATATTCTGCTTTAAAAATAAAATTATTCGAATATTAATACTTTAAATTATAAGTTAAACGCCTGGCACAGTTTTAGAACGAAAAACGTTCTAGTATAATAAATATTAAGTATACTGACTTTTAAGCATTGAACTTAAGTAATAAGTAGAACCGTAATCTAGTCATATTTCCATTCAAATGAAGTCTGAACCACACTTGGGGTTGATCAATCATTGAACAGGGTAAATCAACTTTTTTTGTGTTATTATTCTGTTCCGTTGTCCAGGGGACAATAATTTGTTAGAAGAAATGTTGTAACCTGTAACCAGTGTTGGCCGAACGTTAATCCCAATTACCATTAAAAATTAACCATTGAAAAGGTTAATTCGAATTAACCATTAACCATTGAAGGAAAATTAATTGTCAATTCGCATTAACATCAATTTGCATTAATATTAATTTATTTCGAACCATTAAAAATTAAAAAGAATTAATGGTTAATGCTTCACAAACCATTAAAAATTAAATCAATTTTTAATGACAATTAAAAATATTATTGATAATTATCAATTAACAAAAATATATCGTAATTTTATAAAGGCGCCCGTAATTTTTATCTAGCTAGTGGACCTCAGGTTTGGTGCAACATAGAAACACGCCGTTTGGTCATCCGACTCGTCTTGATGAGCACTTGGGAGACCAGTACCCAAGATAGAGCTGATGCTGAACCCTGGGTGTACCTAGTGGAATTCAGGTTTGGTGCAACATACACACACGCCGTTTAGGCTATTCGACTCGTCACAATGAGCACTTGGGAGAGCAGTACCCAAGATGGAGCTGATGCTGAACCCTGGCTGTACCTAGTGGAACTCAGGTTTGGTGCAACATAGACACACGCCGTTTAGGCTATTCGACTCGTCACAATGAGCACTTGGGAGAGCAGTACCCAAGATGGAGCTGATGCTGAACCTTGGCTGTACCTAGTGGAACTCAGGTTTGGTGCAACATAGACAAACGCCGTTTTGGTCATCCGACTCGTCTTGGTAAGCACTTGGGAGAGCAGTACCCAAGATAGAGCTCATGCTGAACCCTGGCAGTACCTAATGAAACTCAGGTTTGGTGCAACATAGACAAACGCCGTTTTGGTCATCCGACTCGTCTTGATGAGCACTTGGAGAGCAGTACCCAAGGTAGAGCTGATGCTGAACCCTGGCAGTACCTAATGGAACTCAGGTTTGGTGCAACATAGACAAACGCCGTTTTGGTCATCCGACTCGTCTTGGTGAGCACTTAGGAGAGCAGTACCCAAGATAGAGCTGATGCTGAACCCTGGCTGTACCTAGTGGAACTCAGGTTTGGTGCAACATAGACACACGCCGTTTAGGCTATTCGACTCGTCACAATGAGCACTTGGGAGAGCAGTACCCAAGATGGAGCTGATGCTGAACCTTGGCTGTACCTAGTGGAACTCAGGTTTGGTGCAACATAGACAAACGCCGTTTTGGTCATCCGACTCGTCTTGGTGAGCACTTGGGAGAGCAGTACCCAAGATAGAGCTGATGCTGAACCCTGGCTGTACCTAGTGGAACTCAGGTTTGGTGCAACATAGACACACGCCGTTTAGGCTATTCGACTCGTCACAATGAGCACTTGGGAGAGCAGTACCCAAGATGGAGCTGATGCTGAACCTTGGCTGTACCTAGTGGAACTCAGGTTTGGTGCAACATAGACAAACGCCGTTTTGGTCATCCGACTCGTCTTGGTGAGCACTTGGGAGAGCAGTACCCAAGATAGAGCTGATGCTGAACCCTGGCAGTACCTAATGGAACTCAGGTTTGGTGCAACATAGACAAACGCCGTTTTGGTCATCCGACTCGTCTTGATGAGCACTTGGGAGAGCAGTACCCAAGATAGAGCTGATGCTGAACCCTGGCAGTACCTAGTGGAACTCAGGTTTGGTGCAACATAGACACACGCCGTTTTGGTCATCCGACTCATCTTGATGAGCACTTGGGAGAGCAGTACCCAAGATTGAGCTGATGCTGAACCCTGGCAGTACCTAATGGAACTCAGGTTTGGTGCAACATAGAAACACGCCGTTTTGGTCATCCGACTCGTCTTGATGAGCACTTGGGAGAGCAGTACCCAAGATAGAGCTGATGCTGAACCCTGGCTGTACCTAGTGGAACTCAGGTTTGGTGCAACATAGACACACGTCGTTTTGGTCATCCGACTTGTCTTGATGAGCACTTGGGAGAGCAGTACCCAAGATAGAGCTGATGCTGAACCCTGGCAGTACCTAATGGACCTCAGGTTTGGTGCAATATAGACAAACGCCGTTTTGGTCATCCGACTCGTCTTGATGAGCACTTGGGAGAGCAGTACCCAAGATAGAGCTGATGCTGAACCCTGGCTATACCTAGTGGAACTCAGGTTTGGTGCAACATAGGCCCACGCTATTTAGGTCATCCGTCACATCTTGAACCTGCAGGTACTGCCAGGGTTCAGTATCAGCTCTATCTTGGGTACTGCTCTCCCAAGTGCTCGTCAAGACGAGTAGGATGACCAATACGGCGTGTGTCTATGTTGCATCAAACCTGAGTTCCACTAGGTACTGCCAGGGTTCAGCATCAGCTCTATCTTGGGTACTGCTCTCCCAAGTGCTCATCAAGACGAGTCGGATGACCAAAACGTCGTTTGTCTATGTTGCACCAGACCTGAGTTCCATTAGGTACTGCCAGGGTTTAGCATCAGCTCTATCTTGGGCACTGCTCTCCCAAGTGCTCATCAAGACGAGTCGGATGACCAAAACGGCGTTTGTCTATGTTGCACCAGACCTGAGTTCCATTAGGTACTGCCAGGGTTCAGCATCAGCTCTATCTTGGGTACTGCTCTCCCAAGTGCTCATCAAGACGAGTCGGATGACCAAAACGGCGTTTGTCTATGTTACACCAGACCTGAGTTCCATTAGGTACTGCCAGGGTTTAGCATCAGCTCTATCTTGGACACTGCTCTCCCAAGTGCTCATCAAGACGAGTCGGATGACCAAAACGGCGTTTGTCTATGTTGCACCAAACCTGAGTTCCATTAGGTACTGCCAGGGTTCAGCATCAGCTCAATCTTGGGTACTGCTCTCCCAAGTGCTCATCACGACGAGTCGGATGACCAAAACGGCGTGTGTCTATGTTGCACCAAACCTGAGTTCCACTAGGTACTGCCAGGGTTCAGCATCAGCTCTATCTTGGGTACTGCTCTCCCAAGTGCTCATCAAGACGAGTAGGATGACCAATACGGCATGTGTCTATGTTGCATCAAACCTGAGTTCCACTAGGTACTGCCAGAGTTCAGCATCAGCTCTATCTTGGGTACTGCTCTCCCAAGTGCTCATCAAGACGAGTCGGATGACCAAAACGGCGTTTGTCTATGTTGCACCAGACCTGAGTTCCATTAGGTACTGCCAGGGTTTAGCATCAGCTCTATCTTGGGCACTGCTCTCCCAAGTGCTCATCAAGACGAGTAGGATGACCAATACGGCGTGTGTCTATGTTGCATCAAACCTGAGTTCCACTAGGTACTGCCAGGGTTCAGCATCAGCTCTATCTTGGGTACTGCTCTCCCAAGTGCTCATCAAGACGAGTCGGATGACCAAAACGGCGTTTGTCTATGTTGCACCAGAACTGAGTTCCATTAGGTACTGCCAGGGTTTAGCATCAGCTCTATCTTGGGCACTGCTCTCCCAAGTGCTCATCAAGACGAGTCGGATGACCAAAACGGCGTTTGTCTATGTTGCACCAAACCTGAGTTCCATTAGGTACTGCCAGGGTTCAGCATCAGCTCAATCTTGGGTACTGCTCTCCCAAGTGCTCATCAAGACGAGTCGGATGACCAAAACGGCGTTTGTCTATGTTGCACCAAACCTGAGTTCCATTAGGTACTGCCAGGGTTCAGCATCAGCTCTATCTTGGGTACTGCTCTCCCAAGTGCTCATCAAGACGAGTCGGATGACCAAACCGGCGTTTGTCTATGTTGCACCAAACCTGAGTTCCATTAGGTACTGCCAGGGTTCAGCATCAGCTCTATCTTGGATACTGCTCTCCCAAGTGCTCATCAAGACGAGTCGGATGACCAAAACGGCGTTTGTCTATGTTGCACCAAACCTGAGGTCCATTAGGTACTGCCAGGGTTCAGCATCAGCTCTATCTTGGGTACTGCTCTCCCAAGTGCTCATCAAGACGAGTCGGATGACCAAAACGGCGTTTGTCTATGTTGCACCAAACCTGAGTTCCATTAGGTACTGCCAGGGTTCAGCATCAGCTCTATCTTGGGTACTGCTCTCCCAAGTGCTCATCAAGACGAGTCGGATGACTAAAACGGGGTTTGTCTATGTTGCACCAAACCTGAGTTCCATTAGGTACTGCCAGGGTTCAGCATCAGCTCTATCTTGGGTACTGCTCTCCCAAGTGCTCATCAAGACAAGTCGGATGACCAAAACGGCGTGTGTCTATGTTGCACCAAACCTGAGTTCCACTAGGTACAGCCAAGGTTCAGCATCAGCTCCATCTTGGGTACTGCTCTCCCAAGTGCTCATTGTGACGAGTCGAATAGCCTAAACGGCGTGTGTCTATGTTGCACCAAACCTGAGTTCCAGTAGGTACCTACTGCCAGGTTTCAGGGTCATTTTGTTGTCTCATTTTAAAATATCACGACCTGATAATTCACTGAAGCTTGTATTCATATGCTTATTTTTAATTTTAATACCTAGCTCCAAGTTTCTAAGCAATAGTAACATTAATTATTAGTTTATGAAAAAATTGATTTAATTGCATTAAACGTTAATTTAGATTGACAATCAATGTAATTAAACGTCTCAAAATTCAATTCTAATTAACTTAATTTAAATTGATGCGTAATGCAATTGACTAATTGCGGATTTAATGGTTAATGGAAATGATTAATTGTTAATTAGAATTACACATTACGGCCAACACTGCCTGTAACATCCGTAGTCGAATGCCCATTATGGAAAGAAAGGGTTTAACTATAACTACCACAAAAGTTCATGTTGGGTAAATAGCATGGGTTGCCCAGGGGAACGTAACCATGGCATTGAGTGTCAAGAAAAAGTTGATACACAAAACTACTGAGTAATTAATTATAAACCGTTATTTTGTTTCAGACCCCATTTACCTAAAACATATGAAAAAAGTCACATTCTGACTGTGAATCTTTAGAAAATGGTAGAAGATCACGAATCGAGTAAAGATAATGGAAAACCAGTAGAAAAGAACATGGACGCAATCGAAGCTGCAGCTGGCTTGGACGAGAAGAAAGATCTCGACAAAATAAACTCAATCAAATCAAATGGACATGACTTAGCTGCTCAATACACTAAAGCTGATGGTGATGAGTCACCAGTTGATCGGGTGAAATTTGTAGGAATAGGAGATGATGATAGCATCTGTTCCGATGAGTCAAGTGAAGAAGACAAGCTCCCACCAATACCAGATGGTGGATGGGGCTGGGTAGTTGTAATCTCTGCGTTTCTAGTCTCTGCCTGTGCCGATGGCTTGGCATTTTCTTTCGGATTACTTCACGAAGAATTTACTTCGTACTTCGAAACCACGCAATCAAAGACATCTTTGATTGGAAGCTTGTTCATAGCTACTCCGTTGTTAGCTGGACCAATTATGAGCGCTTTAGTGGACCGATATGGCTGCAGAATAATGACTATGCTGGCTGGAGTCCTTTCAACGGTTGGATTCCTTTTGGCTTCATTGAGCAATTCTGTTGAAGTACTCTGTCTAACATTCGGTTTTCTGAGTGGATTAGCTATGGGCATTTTATACGTAACTGCTGTCGTATCAGTAGCGTTCTGGTTCGACAAACGAAGAAACTTGGCGGTATCTTTAGCTTCGTGCGGAATAGGTTTCGGCACATTGTTATACTCACCGATGACGAATTATTTTCTATATTTATATGATTGGAGGAATACTATAGTGTTACTAGCTGGTACTTTGTTAAATATGTGTGTTTGTGGAGCTCTGATGAGGAATCCTGAATGGTTGGAGATAAAAATGAAGCGTGAGAGGAAGGAGAGGAAGTTATCAAGGTCAAAGTCTGGAAGATCGTCCAGTAATAGCTCTGCTGGCTCTACCGGAGGAGAGTCGGTGTTCTTAAATGCTGAAGAGATTAGAGACTTGCTGAAGAGTGGAAAGAGCCCCGAGTACATTTTATCCACCTTGGCTACGACTATAGCAGAGGCTGAACAACTAGAAGCTACTACTCAGATGAACGCAGATCAAGGATTTCAAAGAAGAATGCATTCAGCGATTCATCTACCTACATTCGTACAGCAGAATGAAAAGGTGCCAGCGGAAGTAATTGAAAAACTGATGACCAATAAGCGTCTGTATAACATAATACTCCAAAACTATCCAGATGTATTGACGAGAAGAAAATCTGAAGTCAATATTGCCATACCGACCGAAGCTAAAAACGAACCAGCTCAACTACCAGTAACTATCAAAGTCAAGAAACCTAAGCATGAATCGGAAACTAAGAAATCTGAAGAGAAAATTAATGAAGAAAATAAGGCTGAAGAAAAAGTGGGATCAAGTAGCGCTCTAACAGCGAGTAATATTAAATTATTGCAAGATAAGTCTAAGCACAAACCTCATACTCACCATACGCATGCGTCACACAATATGCCGCAAACTAACTGGTTTTCGAGACAAATATCCACGGATCATCATTATCTGAGAGAAATGTATCTGACCAGAAATACAATGATGCATAGAGGAGCCATGCTCAATATACCGAGGTACAAGCTTCGGGCCTCTTCGCTTCCTGATATTTATCGGAATTCGATGTGGTCTCTTGCGTCTGAATCGGACGATGAAATGGTAAGCTATTCCTATTTATAACATTATTTCATAACTAAAATGTTTCTCCATATAACGACTGACGAATATTTCATAACTTAAAAAAAGACCACGGAAAAGTTATACTAAAAGTCAAGATCCGGTTTGAAGGATCATAAACAAAAGATGGATTTAGAAATAATGATTATTATTTATTATAGGGTCTCACATAGAGATACGTGTTTCTTCCTTCCTATTCGCGACTCAATCCAATATGAATCCTTGATATAAGCAATTTACCGCATTCGTTTTACTTTATACTGACAAATGCGTTTCTTCCTATTCGCGATTCTGCATAATATTAGGTACAAATTGGCTTGTGCCTGCTGTGCTTTTTACTATGTTTCTATAGATATATTACCGTAAATAAATATAGCCCTTAAGTACAACATTGGTCCAGTTTTTAACGTTGATTCTTAACGAGCCTTATTTATGATTTATGATTTGTAGTCGTTACATTTATTTTGGAGCTTAGATACACTAATGCTCTTTCTGTATTATATACTCAACCTAATATGAAAAATACTACTATACTATAGTATTTTACTTGGAACTTGAATTTGAACCATAGTTGTAAGTTGTGGACTTACCTGATTTTACGGTATCACTTTTGACGTCTTTCCATCGTTTGTGGAACAATCTTCACGGTTTACGTTTTTACACAGACAGTGTAAACATTTATGTTTCCTCAGATGTGGTATGACCGCTTCTTCGAGACCATGAAGTCCATGTTTGACTTCCGAATGTTCACCGAGTTCCACTTCCTGATGTTCAACCTGGCGTCCCTCATCCTCTCCGTGTGGTTCATCGTGCCGTACTTCTTCCTGACGTCCTACATGACGGATAGCGGCGTTGAGGGCGGTGCTGTGATGATTAGTATCATTGGGGTCGCCAGCAGCATTGGGATTGTAAGTAGATTTAGGTTTGTTTATTTAATAATAGCATTTCATTATAAATTCTTGAGCTATGTTATATAAAAATATAATATTTTATGACCGTCAAAATCAATCATGCATATGTATAAAAACGATAAATAAAAACTGACGCAATGTGAATCGATTTGGATAAAAATATATCTAATCGCTAGAAAACTTGCTATGAATTAAAAAAAAAATAACTCATTTAAAAGTGATGATGGTCAAACTTAGAACACAACTCTTTTTGCGTCGGGGGTAAAAAAATAAGCTTAAAGATTTCTTTGTGTGCATTAATAGGTACCACGTTCGTCACGTCCCTCAGCCATGAGGTTACTACAAGGAAGAAGAATACCTCATTGGATTAAACAACCGAACACTCAATTTAACAGGCCATCCTTACGACGACTTGCTAACGTAGATTTCTAAATGTTTACGTTCCTCAGGTCGTCCTCGGCTGGGCCGGCGACCAGCCCTGGATCAACGTGACCAAGACCTACGCGATCTGCCTCGTCATCTGCGGTCTCTCCGTCGCGGCCTACCCTCCCTTCATCACGAACTACTGGGCGCTGACCGTCATCTCAGCGATCTTTGGCCTGTCGTTCGCCAGCTCCTACTCCTATACGCCTGCCATACTGATGGAGCTGATGCCGATCGATCATTTCACTGTGGCTTATGGGTTGATTCTGTTGAGTCAGGGGATCGGACATCTTGTGGGGCCGCCTATTGGAGGTTCGTTTAATTATTCTTGTTTTAATATCCTAGATAGGTACATACTATAAAAATAAGTTCAAAACTTGATTACTAAACAATTGCTCTCTTAAAAGTATGAAATAAGGCGCTCGGCACTAGAGCGCACCCAGCGCGCCCCTTTCAAGGGACTTATCCCAACTTTATCAGTGTGAGAGCGTTGAAGGCGCCTGACAAATAGAGCGTGTGCAGCGCGCCCTTTATTTTATTAGTGTAAGAGGGCCGAAGGTGCCCGGAATTAGAGCGCGCACAGCGCGCCTCTTATGTGGGACTTAGTCCTGCTTTGTCAGTATGAAGGCGTTGAAGATAATCGATAAACCTTCTCAGTAAACAGTGTAGTGAATGATAACAATGCATCAAATGACGTCATTCAAATTTAATAATGCATTAATACAACAACGCAAATTATAATATCCCAGCCTGGCCTTCCAGTCCTATTAATTATAAATAATGGGCAACCATTTATAATTAGTCCCACGGGAAAGTAATTTTTCCAACATCAAAAGGAAAATTATGTCGTTTATACTGCCAATTGTATAAGTATGGGACTAGAGTTGATGTCACGCACACAACAACAAAATCATGTACCTAATGATAGCGAGATTTTTCGAAATTAGTATTCTTTTTTCGTACCGATAGCAAGTTGAACCTCCAACTGTAAAATGGACCAAAAAATGTCGTCAAGCTGTTTATAATTTTTATTAGTGTTCTGTACAAAACTTTGTTCACGGAACACTTATGGGATCACTTCGGTATTGCAAATCGGTTGTTTTTTTTTCAGTCGCCGTTTGACGTAGATAGCTAAATCTTGGAACAGTTATAGCAATTACCACCACTAATATTGTAAATACCTAAGTCAAAACCGCTTATTTCTTATTTTACACACACGTAGAGTATGTTCGGAAAGAGAAGAGTCGTGGAATGTACAGTCACCACACATTGTTAAGCCATTTAGGGTTCATGCTAAATTGGAAATTCTATAGGGTAAGTATTGATCAACCAATATAGCTAGGACCCTAAATGGCCGTGATGGTACCTTTCGGGCCCCATACATTCCACGACTCTTCTCCTTCCGCGCAGACTAATATCCACGTGGGTAGTTCATTTCTAAAAATGTCAGGTGATTCCTAACATTTTAGGTACTGTAATATGATAGAATTTTGAGTTATTGCCTACACCGTTAGCTGTTAGTTCTTCAACAGATACAAAATGTTTTAAAATTGTTCCAGGAATGCTCTTTGACGTGACCGGAACCTGGGACTTGACATTCTATATCGGCGGCCTCTGGTTGGTCATCTCCGGTGTGTGCGTAGGCGTGATCGCGTACACGAAGGACCTGCGTATGTGTGGGAGCGCCCCGTTGCTAAAGGAGGCTGAGGAGCAGAGCGAGAGCGGTGCTGATGTGTGAGAGAGATATCCCATAAACAAGTGACTACACAAAATTTTCAAGACAATTTTTGCTGAGCACTGTAATGAAAAAAGAATGCAGACGAAAAACGGCAGAATAATTCATTGTTCAGCGTTATCCCATAAATATCATTTAATCTTCTAGCGACATCTAGCATGAAATAGTCAAACTAAGTCACTTCTATGCTTTTAAATATGTAAGTCTATATTTGGACATGCCACATGCCAGCATGCCACACTCTGTATATGCAAGTTGTCAAAATATGTAATATATTTACCTAAAAGTCTTCTATAAAAGTTAAAATATTTGTACTTAATAAAAGGTTGTAGCTATATTACACATTTTACCAAATGAAATTACAATGTAAAAAAAATGGTATTTGTATATACTCCGTTTATTCGTAAAATAAATCTCATTTAAGCATAACAATTTATTGAAGTATTTTGTAATAGTAATTGTATTCAATTTTAGATGTTTTTACAAAACTTTATATTGTAATTTATTGATCAAGTGTAATTTAATAAAATAATTTACGTATACGATAAATGTATTGTGTATAAGGTATACAGAACAATTTAAATATTTGCCTACAATTGTTTTCCTCAAGGATAAAACTGTAATAAACAGCATACTGTATGTTATATTATATATGTACTATTGACTGCCATTGTTATATTAAACAATTTTTAATAAATCATTATTTTTTTAAATCAACTTAAGATTTTTATTCAATACTTTCACGAAAATAATTATAATATTTTAATTTGGTTTAAGTAACTATCTTAAACAATTGTATAGTTAGGTTCTCTGCTCTATCTTACGTTATCACGTCATCTGTGTTTTTCCTTCCTACTGTTTGCTGTAACTATTTTAGTCTGATCTTTGGGTAAATAATGTTGTTTGGATAATGTATTTGTGGAGGTAAAAAAGGATTTAAGTGACGTACTGATTATAGTTGCACGAATTATGCAACGTAACGATATTTATTAAAAGCTGAAAATATCGTCAGACACTGCACATAATTTAGGCGATTAATGTGTGTAAGGAGAAATGACGAAGAACAATAATGTTTTCATCACACTCGCTCAGTAAATGTGGAATTGCACGCAGGCTTAGCGGGAGTAATAGAAAAAGCGTTTTCCCTAGGGAGTAATGAAGTTTGTAGTACCATAAATAACAGTTTTTTGTCTTTATACTTCATTTTTGTATCGCAAGTGTGATGAAACACATTGTGTGTAACTCGGGGCGTAATAATATTGCAAACTCGAGTCTATAAATCGCTCCGGCAAGCCGTCGCGATTTAACTTACTCTCG
Source organism: Cydia amplana (assembly GCF_948474715.1). NCBI lineage: Eukaryota > Metazoa > Arthropoda > Insecta > Lepidoptera > Tortricidae > Cydia > Cydia amplana. The sequence continues at coordinate 14,955,491 of NC_086086.1, forward strand.
TTTGCAATATTTAACTTACGCCCCATGTTTAGGGTTGGCAGATGGTCGGGATTTGGCGGGATTCTCCCGATTTTTAGCATGTGTTCCCGATTCCCGCCAAAGCGAAAATTGTCCCGAAAAACAGCTTCACGTTATAAAACAATAATTTCAAGTTCCTAACTGTCGTCGAGCAAGCGAGCGACCCGCGTCGAGGCCGTCAGCGCGGCATGGCGAGATTGGGCAGGGAGCAGCTGACGACTGCCAATAATGTATAATATCGTTGTTTTTAATACAATTAATTTAATTTGAATGTTTCTTTTTTCCCGACTTAAGTCCCAAAATCCCGAAAAATGTATATTTTTTCCCGATAATAGCGCCTTTCGATCTGGCAACCCTACCCATGTTGCACAATGTACTACTTATTATACGCGGTGGCAAAAAAAAAACAACTGCATTCCCGTTGCCTGGGAGGTTTTGGGGTTATATTTACTGAGCAACTTTTACTATGGTACCAACCCCGAACACGCAAAAAAAAAATCCTTCCCATAGAAAATGGACCAGCCAATTGTTTTTTCGCGATTTCGGGATTAGTCCCATACTTAGTAAAAGTTGCTCAGTATAATCCCCAAACCTCCCTGGCAACGGGAATGCAGTTTTTTTTAGCCATCCTTTATAAATACTATCGAGAAAATAGTAATGTCTAAATAACAGTTATTATACCTCGTTATTTTCATACTTTGGGTCATTACTTGTCTTGTATATTATTGCAGCTGCAGTCTTAATCCGAAGATAACCTTAAAGGGCGGTTTTTTAGCATTAAAAAGAAGGTTAGTTAGTGATATTGACGTGTATTTTTATTAAACAATACTTTTGAAAAATAAGGGCCCGGCCACATGTCAGCGTTCCCCAAAAAAGTATTTGTGCATACACGCAGTATCTTTTTGGTACTTTTACGATACTTCGTGTAATTACCACTTAAAAAATATTGTATGAAATGCATTGTTGCCAACCTAATTTTAATTGTCATCTCTGACAAATGAGTACTAAGTGCATTGCTGCCAATTTATAAAATTGGCAGCAATGCACTTAGTTAAAGGTGAGTTTTTTCAGTTAATTCTTACATAGATAATTTTTACTAAGACTTATAGATTCCGAGATATAAGCGACTTTCTGGAAAGACCGTTATACTTATATTAATTTTATGCTTTCTATTTAAATATTTAATTGAGAGATTCATAGATCACACTTTGTAAAATTGAAAATATACAAAAAAACATATTTCATGTAATTATTTTCAAAATTGCTTTCTTAGAGTTAGATATGAGGATATTAGGTATAATTTGAGGTATATTTTACGAAAAAATATTGAACGGTATTGTATCTGGAGAAGCCCAAACTTGGTATGTTTTGAAAATTATTTTTATTATAATTAAAAAAAATGACTGAAATGTAATGATATGATATTTTTGGAATCGGCTCAGAAAGCCCTTTCGTTTAATACCACACACGATAGGTTTCAAAACAGTTTTTTTAAATTCCATACAAAAAATATAACTCATCTCGTTTTTTTTATTTAATGGTGCTTCGGGTTAAATTGTTTCAAATGTCCTAAAGATCAATCGTACCGATTTTCATACCTTTAACATCATTTGCAGCATTTTACTGAATTTCTCGGTGTACTGCCAGCGCTATTAAGAAGGCGCAGAAATAAAAAAACAATTGAAAAGAAAATTTTGGGTGAACCCATATCTTCGTATAATGAATGAAGATGCAAATCATTTCAAAAGAAAATACCGGCGCGGCACCGCAGAAATCTGCGGCGCCGCACGCCGCTCGGCGGCACCGCGGCGCGGCACCGCAAAATTTTGCGTTGCGGCGGGCGTCGCCGCAGAGCGGTTTGCGGCGCCGCAGATTCTGCGGTGCCGCGCCGCGCGGCGGCGGCGGCGTCGCACCGCTGACATGTGGCCGGGCCCTAAGTCACAGCTAATATGTAGGTACTTAATAATTACTTTGCATTACTTGTCACTGCGGTAGTTTCCGTCCATGCTCTAGTTTTCGTCCACTTGACAGATTAGCAAATAATATATTTGATTTTTAATTTGCTACTTGCCAAATAAAACTTTTATGTAGATAGATATATTGTTTAGACGTTATTAATTGCAATAGGTCCAAATTAGTGCAGCAATGTAGGTTTATATTAAAATTTCGTCAAGTGGACGAAAACTAGAGCTGGACGAAAACTGATGCACCTACCCTATGATAATTTACATTATTTTGGTTTAAAAGTAATAGTTACTCTTTAATTGAAGGGATGTTTACAAAAACCACATAACTGACTACACTGGTTGACACCTGAAACGACTAACAATGTTCTTAAAAAAGTGTCAACCGCTTTAAGCAGTTATGTTGTTTTTTTAAACATCCCTTCAATTGTTTTTCAATAAAAAGACGCGTCAGGTTGTTTACCCTTTTTCTAATGTTAAAATAAACGAAGTATTAAATAAAAATTCATTCCAACCTTTACTGACAACTTTATTGAAGGAAACAACATTACGATAGTTTTTTCAACAACAACAATAGAATACATTGAGCGGTGAACTTTGGGCGTGGACACGGGGAGCAAAAATGCATTTTGCACTCTAGAAAAATATCAAAGCGACTTTATAGAAAAAATATCAAGCTCTTCTCTCACTGACTTGAATCAACTTTAATTTGTTTTAAATAATGAAAACGTGCTAAATTAACTTAAGGTTTATTTTTAACCACTTTTGACTATGATTTCGTTAGCTAAGGAGTTTTATACCTTATTATTTAAGTACATATTACACATTCGCTCCCCTCTGCCCTGGATATGAACTAAACAACTTTAGTTTTATATTTTATATTTTAAAACTTAATAGTTTATTTTGTGCTAGGTGATTAAGAACTATACAAGATTTATGCTTACACCTGCTTGCTGAACAAACTATTCAATGTGTTGAGCAAACACATTATTTTGATATAAAGAATATGATCAGCTAACTAATACCTTATGCGTGAATACCGATAATAACTCCGATATAATGCCCCATCTTGAATAATATTTTTTTGTTTCAAAAAATCTGGGCGCGGGACACGCCCACCGAAGATCATTTTTCGCATTTCTATATTTTTTCCATGTATTATATAAATAATAAATAAATCGTTTGATAGTGTCCCAGACAGAATATATGCTGAAGATCATGCCTGAATTAATTCAGATTTATTGAACAGCAAATTCAATAACTTTTTGCCCCGGACACGTAAAAATGGCCCTCCTGAGAAATGCCCTACAAAAGTACATACATACCTATACTCTTTTGTAGCTCGCTGTACCAGGCCCCTATTAACACTTGAGAGTCACCTGACAATGATTAGTAAAACTAACGTCAATGTTCACTTGTTGATAAATGATCATAAATTATCACGGTAAATGATCATTGTCTGATGACAATTGTCATCGTAGTGAAATAGGCGCCGAAAATAACAAAGATAATGTCAGTGACAAATTACCACCAAATGGATATTGTTAACTTAATGAAAAAGGGACATAGCGATATAATTAAGTTACATATTACCCCCACTGACAATCCTACTTCACAACATTAATTTCATACAATTATTTAACACTGTTGCTACAAATATCCAGAAATGTAGGTAACCGTAACTTTGAAAATAAGTATTGTCGAGGTCACTAACACCGTTGATAACAGTGAAATGTTCATAAGTGGTTTAAATTACAATCTACTTGAGAGTTCACAACAAGATTATGTCACTTTAAATACGTATGTTTAGTTATCGGCACCGGAATTGAGGTTACACACACAAACAACAACGTGTCATGCGATGGCAGCGGGATTTTGATATTGTGTTCTTTTCTAGTGTTCTTAATTATTTTTTCTACTCCAGCACTTAAATGTGTCAATTAAATGACTGACAGTGATATCTAAAGCAATGTCATTTGAATGATTTGTCTATAGGCTCATAAGATGACTGCTAGCAGTCATCTTATGAGTATAATATAATTGCTTTATTTTTTTTAAAGATACAAGTTCCGATCATCTTGATTGAAAGAGGTATGTTTTCATTTACAATAATAACTCTTTTTTTCTTTAAATAATAACTCAATTTTTTTTAAATAATAACTCTTTTTTTTTAATCATCTCTTTTTTTTTAATAATAACTCTTTTTTTTTTCTTTTTTTTTAATAATAACCCTTTTTTTTTTTTTTTTTTTTTTTTTTTTTTTTTTTTTTTTTTTTGCTGCAGCTGTCATAGAAAAAGTAATGTATGCAACAGCTCATAATTGGTTCTTAAAATTCTCGGGTCTTTTTTTACAAAACTCGACTACGTCTCGTTTTGTAACTTCGACCCTTGAATTTTAAGAACCCTTATTATATCACTGTTGCATAAACTACTATTATGCAACAGTGATATAATAAGGGTTCTTAAAATTCAAGGGTCGAAGTTAGTTAAAAAAAGACCCGAGAATTTTAAGAACCAATTATGAGCTGTTGCATACATTACTTTTTCTATGACAGCTGCAGCAAAAAAAAAGAGTTATTATTAAAAAAAAAGAGTTATAATTTAAAAAAAATTGAGTTATTATTTAAAAAAAAAAAGAGTTATTATTGTAAATGAAAACATACCTCTTTCAATCAAGATGATCGGAACTTGTATCTTTAAAAAAAATAAAGCAGTTGTATTATACTCATAAGATGACTGCTAGCAGTCATCTTATGAGCCTATAGACAAATCATTCAAATGACATTGCTTTAGATATCACTGTCAGTCATTTAATTGACACATTTAAGTGCTGGAGTAGAAAAACTACTATTATATACTTAGCTCCAGTTTATAAAACAAACAAAATGGAGCAAGAGCAAGTTTTCTAAAAAATAAATTCGCTGTATTTTTTTAACTATGGTATCTGAGTCTACATAAACTAATTACAGAACTTGATATACCTTATCCTATTGTAAGTACAAAGTTTCAGAGCAATCTAACTAGTCGTTTTAAAATGAGAGCGTAACTATGTTTGTATGGAGAATCGAGCTTAAGTATTCGTACATTCACTATGTTCTTGCCACTATAGTTCTCAGTAATATATTTAGCTGTGTGTGTTACACATCAATTCTGCTGCCTACTTGACACCCTAACTTATTGGATAACATTTTTTTCTAATTAACATAACTAAAAAAAGGTTACCTACAAATGTTTACAGTTGTGATTTTGTAATTTAGTTACTAAATATAATAAATAGACTCAGATAAATAATTTTATCGCAGACAGAAATAAAGATGACCATATTTTTTTCCGATGACAAATAAACTTACGTTAAATTAATGTGGATAATAGAAATCCTGAGGAGACGATAATAAATTGTACCTACAGTACGTTTTAACAGAAATTCTAAATAAAAGTCTTATTTGTAAATGCTTACACCTGCTTAGGAATAAACATGTATTTCTTATTCAATATGTGACGTTATCTATGAAAAGGGACCTTATTGTCGATGCCGCTTACGCCATTATTAACGATGCTCCGATGTAAATACAATGCCGCGTGACGCTGTGCGGCGTAAGCGCCATCGACAATAAGGTCCCTTTTCATAGATAATGCCCCATATGTATTTATTCATAAATTGACAGTTTCAAGAAAACACACATGTAGTAGATATACGCCGCACAGTTCATAGTTGAACTTTGATTTGTTTTCTTGAAAATTGTCAATGAAATTGGCATTGTTCTGATTGGCTGATGATTAGAATGCATTTGAAAAATAAATAGGTTGCCCAATCGTATGATATGGCCAATGAACTACAACAAAGCAGATAATATCATAATAATATGTATTCAACTATTTTTCAGTCATAAACTAATTAAAGTTTAACTAAATAAATGCATTATAGCTGCTGACAGATAGGTCATCAGATTTTTGCGAACATAAACCTTGATCGCTATATAAGTAGTGTACTTGATTTCTAATTGCTCGCATCCTGTGCTACATAATATTTCTGACATACATACATATTCTACAGAAACTATACACCAAAATAAATTTCTTAGCATTACTTACAAAAAATACTCTTTCCAATATAATTCTGCAAGCACCTACATCCTTTTGTCACTTTCTTTGATCATATACAAAATATAATTAACTAATTTTGTTACATTTTCCTAATAAGAAAGTCCGCTAAATTAAAATAGTAATAATCTTTTTTTATTGTTAAGGCGCCACAATCCACAATGTGAGATGATAATATTATTTACGACAATAATGCAAGAGACGTTTCTCGGGTTTTTGAAACTTTTATGAAACCTTATGTATTTTATACAACACCCTCCAATTGCTGTGACCAAAAACGCCAGTCTAGACACACTATATGTATAATTACCTACTTATAATTAAGTATGTAATATTTTCTTTCGCCTTAACAATCAAACGTTGAGCTGTTTAAAATATTTTTTTCTAAAGAATTATATTCATTATATTTAGAATTAAATTGAAGAGGTAGATCAAGAGTTGCTTAAACATTCAATATTACTATAAAAACTCCTTAATTGGATATTCATAAGAGATTTTAAAATCGAAGCGTACAGTTATTTATTTTTATTTAATATTCATAAATTTTCTGTTATTAAATAACGAAAAATACTCTTCAGGTATGAACTACTTCAATATATTATATTTATTATTCTAATAACTATTTAAGAGATAAAAATTGGTTTTAAATTACAAGGGAAGACGTTTTTATAAATAAATATTCACAAAAAGCTTACCTACAAGTTTACCATTTTTAAAACTTAAATAACAAAGAGGATATGCTTTTTATTCGTGATAATACTTTATAAATTGTGCTAAGAGTGAAATCAACCACAAAATTCTATAAACAGCCACTGTTTTATCTACAATTACAACGATTTCTTAACCTAAGACAAAAATCCTTAACCTCATAGAACTGAACTGTTTAAACGACAACGGTTTCACTCACTTGAATTTTTAGTCGCTATTGGCGACATGTTCACGTGACTAAAAATTAAAGTGAGTGAAGTTGTCGTCTAAACAGTTTAAAATATGTCTCACGAAAGTTTAATATCGCTCATAGAACTGTTTTAGTTCGGCTCATCTTGGAAACAAGAGGAACGAATTGGAAAAGTCACGTCCAAAATTAGGTGTACCTTTTATTAATAGCATTGGCAATTTCCTAGTGTATTATATAAATTAAAATACACTCGAAATTTTATCGTTAAAGAAAATTATAAAAATAAATAAAAACGTTATATGATTGAATGCATAAATTATTTTTAGATAGCATTGGCAATTTCCTAGTGTATATATAAATTAAAATACACTCGAAATTTTATCGTTAAAGAAAATTATAAAAATAAATAAAAACGTTATATGATTTAATGCATAAATTATTTTTAGATTTAGACACTTTTTAGCGAACCGAGGTAATTTATTTTGTCAATAAAATAGACCGAACATTTCATATTTATACGCAAGTTTCAGCAGCGGTAGGTATTAGGTACACCCATTCTTGGAACAAACAACGAGACGAGAACGCATATGGAAAACTTACAATACAATATAACACTAACATTAAATGACATAGAAAAGGTCGTAGAAAAAGACTTAAAGACATATCTATTCTCACTTGAAATCACTTTAGGTTACATCATACAATCTTCATCCACTAGTGACCCTTTTTTAGTGGTTTCATTTTAAAAGATAAGAATATTAACTTTGGCGTAGTTATTAGTAGTGTAAACCGTACAGATGTAGTGCATAATTATTTTCCAAATATATAAATTTTGTACCAAGACTGATTGAAATAGAAAGACACGTTCGAACGTTTCCGCGAAAATAATTACGATGGAAAATAATTATGCACTACATCTGTAGTATAATACTCACTTTATTATTAGATTCAATTTTAATTACTTTATGTATATAAAGATCAGGTAACGTTTAGAAGATTATAAATTTGGGTCACCATTTTAGGTTCATCCCTTAATTTAACAACTTTTCTAATACAACTAAAAATACAAATTTTCAATTTATACAGATAGTTTTCTGCATAAATTAAGAAATAGGTAAACATTTAAGTGAGTTGACTCATATCTCACTAACTTGACAATTGTCAACTAACCTGACAATAAAGATGATTCCCTGCTATCATTATTTTTCCGGTCAGAGATGGCACTAAATTGTCAGTGTCAGACGACGATTGTAAGTTATCGATAAAGTGAGGGTATACTACTTGGAGTATATTATGTAAATCAGAGTTCAACGGCGGGCATGATAAAACAACGGGAATACGACAAGAGTGTATAAGCAGTCGAATATACGAGTAATATTTACAATAACAACCACGTTAACGAGTAACAGACAACCACGATCACAAACTTGATTTTAGTCTGTCTATATAGTCTAGTCTAGATTTGATTTTAGAAATGTAATTTGATCGATCACTGTAACAAATCAGTGTGTAAACATAATCATAATCAATCAATTACCTTGAAAATAGATCAATTGATATATTTACTTGTAAGAGTAAATTTACATTAAGTCAATTTTAACTAACAAACTTGCTATGTTTCGTTCGATACGAGCTTGAAATCCCCGAATTTAATTAAATTTCACATGCACCAATCAGCGTGAGCGATCTTCAAAGTCGTATCAAACAAATTATTAAAACCGTAACAAATTATAAATAAGAATCGGCCTTTATTAAGGTAATCGGACATTTCAGATACTGAAATATTATTCAGTTACTTATATTTAATATCAGTATTTATGAAATATTTAATATTTTTATTTTTTAGTATTTGGATTTACGTACGTATATTCTCATTCTGAACTGTTTATCATTTTAGCAGAGCTTTAGAATATCTGTTAATTATTTTTATAATCATAACATTTAACTTCAATATAATTAATGAGTTATGTTGCTATATTCAGACTGTGTGTTTGATATATTATAAGTTTATTATAACGCTAATCGATTAAAATATTACAATAATTTGGAAATATAATTTACCCACTTTATTACTGTGATATGTTTTATTTTAAGGATGACTCACGTTAGACCGGACCGTGTCTGGGCCGGAGCTTCCGGCGCTTACTTTTCTATGACAGATGACAGGTGATCACGTGATGCTCTCCATAGAAAACGAAGCTCCGGAAGCTCCGGCCCGGTCACGGCCCGGTCTAACGTGAGTCATCCTTTAATGGTAGTTTAACTAATTGACAATTACAGTATTTTACAAAAATAGAGCAAGAGGTAAACGGCATTTAGTAAAAGTGTGTCATTAAAATATTTATTATATTTTAAATAATTTAGGTACATAAATCTCCATCGTTTATTTATGTATATAATAATATAGTTTTATTCAGTTTATTTTAAATTAAAATTTAATGTTACGTGCTCATTTATTGAAAATCGTGGTAAATGATTTAATTTTTTGATAAAATATATTGAGTCTTTAAATATTCAATATTTAGGTTTTTACGGTTATAGGCAGTTACAATAATGAAATATTCTAACACATTTGTATGATATTATAAGTTTTTAATATGTGACGTACATTCATCAGTCATCACATCATTGTCATGTCTAAATCGATAAGCATCATCGTTCTATATTGTCCTAATTTTACACATAGGTACTTACCTACATTTTTCTTCTTTTTACATGACTGCCCAAAAAAAGAGTGTATTGTTTTTTACATTTCTCACTGGTATAAACCATTACAATGCATTAACTTTTACATTACAATGACGACTTATTTTCTTAATTATAATTATCGTTTAGGGTGCACGTCTTAGAGTTTTAGACATAAGTTTAAGAATATTTCTGACATTTCTTTTACTACTTATTGTTTTACCGCAGTTTGGTACCTCACCTTACATTTTTTGATTTTGTCAGTAAAGATAAAGATAAGATAAAGATAAAAGATAGTTTATTCAAGTAGGCATAATTACAATGCGCTTATGAACGTCAAATAAAGCTAGGTAGACCGGCTCCAACCCTACACCTCTGCCCCGAGAAGATTTAAATCCCCCCTCAATTGGAGGAGGGTATCCCAATATGGGACCGGCAACAAACTCGGCGGGACACATCTTTTCAAAAATAATTACATCTTATAATTAACATGCATTACGAGAAAATAAGGGAAAAAATACAATTTAAATTACTATAGAATTCATGCAATTATACACATAAGGTGTAATAGAAATTTGATTTAGAAAATATACATATGTACATGGAATCATACAAAATCGTAGCTCTTTCAGAAAACATATCAAATTCTTACAAAAGGAAAAGAAAATAAAGTTATTAAAAGAAATGGGAAAACATATTATATAAATCTGATTGATTATTATTAATTACCAACATATAATATTTGATGTGCTTTCCTGCTTACCTGAGGTGTGTCACCTATAACTCTATACATAATACAATGTTTTTAATTGCTACTACTTTTTATTAGTTAGTTTCTGGTTTGGACCATGCATGTTTGTCTGTCAAGTAGTCCTCGACTCTGTAATAAGCTTTTAACATCAATGACTTTTTTAAGTAATTCTTAAGAGCTGGAAAGGGTAATCTTAAAGCATCCTCAGGTAACTTGTTATAAAAATAAATGCATTGCCCAACGAATGACTTTTGTACTTTACGGACACGAAACTTTCTGATAGCAAGCTTATTTCTATTTCTAGTGTTAAAGTTATGGACATCAGAATTCTTAGTGAAGGAGTCTAGATTCTTAATAACATAAATAATACTATCATATATGTATTGGGAAGCTACAGTTAAAATATTAATTTCTTTGAAAAGTTCTCTTAATGATTCACGCGCTCTTAAGTTATATATAGAACGAATGGCTCTCTTTTGTAAGACAAATATAGTCTGTATGTCAGCTGCTTTGCCCCAAACCAGAATACCATATGACATTACACTATGAAAATAACTATAATAAGTAGTATTGAGATAGTCATTTATTTAGCACAGGTACCATGGTGCAGTGAAAACATAACAAATAATCATTTGTGACTATCAAGCGTATTCAAATTTTAGTTACATATTTGATCTGTTTCCGATACGACCTGTTTCCGATATGATACCGATCTTACTTGTTAAGTGACGTTTTTGATTGAAGAAATGTCACTTTTGACACTGACAGATTAGTATAATATCGGAAACGGATCGAGTAACTAAAATTCGAATACGTCTGTAAAATTCAACCGCATATACTTGTCATATATTTTGATTACGTACGCTCGACGTTTGACGCTAAAGCCGACCGTCAAACACTGATTCAAACAAGATGGCGGTCGTTTTCAGCGTCGAGCGTACATGGAGCGAGCGTTCCACCGTTCTCGGGTCCAGTGGCGTAAATAGGCGTGGGAAAAGTGGCCTCGCACTTAAGGGAGCCTGTAGGAGCCAACCGTTACATTGGGAATACACTTTGAAATAAAAGGGCCTCACGGATGCGATTTCGTTCACGGACTAGATTAAACTAGTCACGTTGCCACAGAATAAATAATAGTACTTACTACCATACAGAAATGACACTTCCTACAAAACAGAAGCCCTGCGATTCAGGGACGAATCATGTTGTCCCTTTAATGTATTGCACTATCCCTTTCGGCTATTTAGGTAACGTCAAGCAATGCTACAGACTGTATAATATAAGACCAAACGACACAGTACGCACATTATCTTATGTAGTTGTGACGCAAAGGAGCGTCAAGTTTTGCCAACCCTAATAATTTTTCGTTACGCAGCCGGAAGGTCCAGTATCACCCCACTGACATTAGGTACGACACTGCTCAAGTTCATAAATTCAATTAGCTTATTAACTTTGAAGAGGCGGCCTAGCCAAGGTGACGATCGCATGCGCTTCGCCATCGAATCACTTTGTGTTTCTCTATCACTCTTCCATATTAGGGGTCGTCCAGAAATCATGTGATCATATATGGCCTATTTTTGACCCCCCCACAAAAAAAAATTACACGTGATATCTTCTCTGACCACCTTCTTGTGATATTTTTTTTACCCCCACCCCCCTTAAACGATCACATGATTTCTGGACGACCGCTTAGTTGCGTTTCGATCGCTACGAAGCGTAATCGATTGTCACGTTGGCTACGTCAAATCGTTTAACTTTTTAAGAACAGCGATCTCTTTTCTCAGTCTACCCATCGCACTGGGCTATAACTGCGAAAATCGAAGTTCGCAAATTGCGGGCATCTGTGTCTGTCACTCTAATTAGGTACGCCTTTCGTTTTTCGCGGGAGCCCCTCAGTATGGTTCAGGCGGAGTATGTCACTTTCTTAGGACGTCACATTCTGAGTTTGTCACTTTCTGACTTTGTCACTTTCTGAGATCGTCACAATCTGATTTCGTCACTTTCTGACTTTGTCACTTTCTGAGATCGTCACATTCTGAGTACGACACTTTCTGAGGACGTCACTTTCTGAGTATGTCACTTTAGGGTCGTTCTCGCATTTCGTGCAAATCGGTGTTTTCGGAAATTTACCAAAAATGTGGTGGCGTTTTCGAATATCTGTTAATGCAAGGTTGTAACATAGGGCCTAAAGTATATGTATCTCCAATGAACAATTCTAAAAAAGTTAGTATTTTCTTTATATGTACAATTAACACCCAATTTTTTCATTCATCTCTATATGTAACGCGTGAAGATATAACTTTGACCTACATTTTAACCTTAAGATACTACAAATAGAAAATTCGTTGTTTGTGCAATAAATGACTTATTTAGTTATGTTTTAAATCGTATAATATTAGAAGCTAGAAATAAATAATAAAAACTATACAGCCTTATAAGTGTATGGTTCAAGTAATTTCTTCATTACCGACGCGAGAAATAGATTAGCTATATTTTGCTACATAGCGAGGGTATATAGCGCCTACCGCCGATGCAACACATTGTTCGTCAGTCAGTTGGCCGCATGATCTCGTAGCGGATGCCCGTGTGCCACTGTTAGCGAAAATATATACGATCTCTCGGGTCGGGAAGGAGTGTGGTTCTCGATAGTCTTCATCGCCATCGCGTGATTTATACAGTAAGTAGCAAGTGTACATTATTATAATTATACGTAATGAAGTGTTTTAGTGTCGCCTTTCAGATGGTTTATTCTGCAAAATTAAGGTCTGATGCCAACTGATGTAGGCGACAAAAACTTCCAAAACTTCATTCATATCGGTTTCATTCACTTCTTTTCCTTCCAATTTTACTGGGGAAGGTAATGAATGACTTAAGAAGGTAATGATAATATATTCGAGGCAGTGCATTTAATGAAAAGAGGCTTAGTAATTATAAATACTACGCTGTTATAAACATTTAAAACTGTATATGATAATAGGGGAGCCTTTGTAGTCTAAGATGGTCGACCTTCACCGATATGTCTGACGGATGAAACTTACATATTATGAAAGAAAATATGTTCCTGAACATAAATAAATAGGGTTGCTTAAAGAAATATGGTCAAGACTATTTTTAATTATTTTTTGAAAAAAAATTTTTTTTTTTCAAATTTCACCGATCTGTCTGACAAACAAAATAAGTTCCAATGGAAAGTATACAACTTGTACAATATAAATCAACTAGGTTGCCTATCTTTTCCCGGTCACTATTATGTGGTTATAGGGTTGCTTGCGAAAATCCGATCACAAATAAGGGTTGCCAGGCTTTTAAATAAAATAAGAAGGGAAGACTTTTAGCGATAACTCATAAACGGCTTAACTTATCAAGTTTGCTTTAATTTTGTTTGAATGAGTTTATTAAGCACTATTTTTATGATTTTTTTTTTCATATTTTTGGATCGATTTTTCAAAAGTTAGAAGGAATAACCGTTTTTTGTTCTTTCTAAATTATTATTTCCGAAATGATTCACTTTATCAAAAAATGTTGTTTGCAAACTCCTATTTATTTTTAAAGACCTATCCAACGACACCCCACACTATAGGGTTAAAACGATAAAAATAAATTACATAGGTACAAAACGCGAATGATTTAAATATATTTTGTCTATGCTAATTTTTGAAAATTTGAAAACTACGTTTTATGTGATATGGTGCGCAGATGTTCAAACCGACTTAACAAACACTTGGGGTTGACAATCTCGACTTATAATGATGATAAGTAAATGGTAAATGTACCATCTAGCTTGAACATTATAAGATGAGATTGTCAACCCCAAGTGTATGTTAAGTCGGTTTGATCATCTCCACAGTGCTTAAGACACATGTTTTTAATATTGTCGATTTTAATTGGTGTTAATTTTCTTGAAATACAGTTTTTTTATGTTCGATATCATAAGTTTGTTTCATTACCGTCCACAGATAAAATTACCATCTCGGCCGATTTCATTACCAGCGCGTAGTTCATTACCAGTAGCCTTATTAAATGAAAAGTAATAAGGTTACAAAGGTGCCTTTAGCAGAAAAATGTTAATAAATGAATCCACAAATTGACGAAACCCAAAAGTTTACCATTTAAAAGAAAAATTACAAATCGAGAGAATCTCACCGATTTGCACGAAATGAGAGAATGACCCTTTATGAGAACGCCACTTTCTGAGGACGTCACTTTCTGAGTTCGTCACTTTCTGAGTTCGTCACTTTTTTAGCATAGGTACGATTTAACAGTATAATATACCTGCATGAAAGATGTATACTGCCAGCAACCAGATTAGCTGTTCGACATACGGTCGCTTTTATATCCTACATACCAATACCAATCTCTGTTTGCCTTACACCTGACTGGTAGAGAATTCCATTTGGCAAAACGTCCTATGTGTCGTGCAATAAAGTGAAAATAGAGAAATAAATAATAATAAAAACCAATGTAATTATGTTTCAATCAGAGTATTTAATTCAGAATAAGTACCTACTTAGAAACTACAAGCACCAAAACATTTAGCCACAGATTGGAGTTAGGCCGGCAACAGCTTCGATTCAATACACATAAATGTTTCACACAGTAGGAACCATGATTTTATCATTCGCCGCTGTGTTTAGCTCGTGAAGGTATCACGGCAAGCTCGCTGACACCAGTAGAAGGTCATAATTCCAACATATTTACATTTAAACGGACTGCCGCTCCTTTCGTGACAACATATTCTTCAGCATACCGCGTCTTCTGTCATGTCTCCATAAACTCAAACGTCTATTTTCTGATGATAGTGTAAATTTTGGATACCTATCTGCGTATAAAATCAGCATTGCAGTTTTGTTTCAGACAATATTTCTTCTCGTGTCATCTGTGGAGAATAGGCGTCAATGGATTTTTTCTTCAAAGCGTTGCCGAATTTCAGAATATATGTTCAGCTATCAATCACTTCTGCGTATGGAGTGATCCATACTCTCATAGTTCTCATGTTCTTTATTTGTTTGTTTTCTTCCTATATAAGTTACACGATGAATTTTTAAATTTTTTTTTTTTTTTTTTTCCTTCCTAATTGGAAGTTTTTATTTCAATAATATAAAGGTAATACATATAAAACTTAAGAACTAAAACCCGTTCTGAGCCATGCCGGGTCCAAAGGTCCCCATCATTTTTAAATTATTATTACATTATACTTTTAGCCTGACAATAAAAATCTAGCATGTCGCCGATTTGACAACGCTGATTATTTTCTATTTAAAATGCGAAACTACAAAAAGGTTATTTATATATAGTTTGTCAAAGGACTGTCTCATTTCAAACATAGACAGAGATAATCATCTTTGTCTTACTCTAGTACTAGCACCCAAAAGAAAAGGATGAGTATAGTTTGTATTGTTCTTATTTAATGACAAATTGGTTTGACCAACTATAATTAGATAATATGGTGCGCTAGCTTCGACCCACGACTTCATCTGCGTGGAAATATGATGATAATAATAATTATGTCCTTCCCCGGGCCTTAAATCAAGGGGAACGAAAATTTGATTATTTTTCCGCTACGACGTACAGTTTAGGAGATACAGCATTATAATTCTTTTTTGTTTTTTTTTTATTTCTTTTTTGTTTTAATTTTTTTATACATATATTAATATAAAAAAATTAAAACAAAATTAATTATACTAATTATAGGGGTTTCTTACAGAGGAATGAACATTTTATTATTTTTGCGCTACGACACACGGTTTAAGAGATACAACCCATAAACCTTTTTCTTTCTTTTTTTTATATTTTTTTTTGTTTTTCGTGTTTTTGAAACATTACTTAGGCATTTCAGAGGGGAACGAGAATTTGATTATTTTTGCGCTACGGGGCACGGTTTAGGAGATGCATTATAAAGTTTTTTATTGTTTTATTTTTATTTCTTTTTTGTTTTTTTTATATTAATTAGGGGTTTCTTACAGAGGAATGAACATTTTATTATTTTTGCGCTACGACGCACGGTTTAGGAGATACAACCCATAAACATTTTTCTTTCTTTTTTTTCTTTTTTTATTTGTTTTTCGTGTTTTTAAATATTACTTACGGATTTCAAAGGGGAACGAAAATTTGACTATTTTTGCGCTACGACGCGAAGGACCTAATTATTGTTTATAAATCATCATCATCATCATTATACTTCCACGCAGATGAAGTCGCGGGTCGAAGCTAGCGCAACATATTATCTACAGTCCGTTAACTCTAATGACCTTCGGATTTTAGAAAGATACTTACATCGGGTATCGGCGGTAACACGCGAAGGTGATATACTGCTGTTCTGCTTTCTTACTCACTCACAAAAAGTTTTAAGCTTACCGCAAAAAGTAAGGGATACCTATTGTCTCAATGTAAAATAAGCCCTAATTTAATGACGTTATGCTTATTATTTGGTTGATGACTATATTGCTATTTGACTTTTTGTCATATTCTATATAAAATAGAATCAGAATTTGAAAGCAGAACGTCACACCGTCATTTACTACTTCTGGCTGAAATTATATAGAGTGATAATAACAGTCACATTTTTTTTGTAGATAAGTAAGTATATTTTATAGTTTGTGTTGTTTATTTTATCTCTAGTTTTAATTCAACATTACTTTAAAATAAAAGAATAAATTAAAACAATAATTTTAAATTTAATTTGTAAATATACAGTAAGTACTTAAAAGTCACATAATTTAATATGAATTTAAATATTTACTTACCTACTAGTTATGGTGGTATTAACTACTCTATACAAGGTGGTACAAACCTCGATGTCCAAAAATTTTTTTAGATTCTTCACTACGTGGGCTATCAGATTACTATACTTGGTCAGCCAGATCTTGACAGTAGAAAAAGGCGGCAAATTTGAAAAATGTAGGCGCGAAGGGATATCGTCTCATAGAAAATTTGAATTTCTCGCCTTTTTTTACTGACAAGATTTGGTTGACCATCTATAATTTGGGAAGTTTCCACCTCGGTTCCTTTGACCGGCGACTCTGTCAAATTATGATGTTATTATGGTGTTAAGGTCCCTTTTTAGAGTTTTTCGTAAATAACTCTTGAACGGTAGCCCGTAGCAAAAAATGTTCTACTACATAAGTAATCCATATAAAATTTCCTTTTTCCGATTTTTGGTGTTCGTTTGGTGTACTATAGTATAGGTACATAGGGTATCGTCCTGGTAGAATGTTCGCGATCCCAGGACGCCTCCCCAAACGGCATATTGTGGGAAACGCCGGTGTGGGTTTAGTGGGTAGGCTCCTCCCCTTTTTTCATAACTGAAAAGAGCTGGGAGGTGAGAGTCCCACATACCCCCCATTATGGGCCCACGTCGGGGCCAGGGGGACGATGCGTAACAGCATTCCCACATCGACAAAAAAAAAAAACAAGGTACATAGGGTATATTCTAATAGCCCACGATATGAGGAATCTAAAAAAAATTTTGGATGTCGTGGTATAGACTATCCTGTATAGTTTTAGTGTTGGATTGCAACTAAATGTGCAGTACGACGCTGTCATTTTCTATTACGCGACTACGTCCGATTTTACCCGAAAAACGAAGTTCATTCTGAGAGTTAATGCCTTAATGGACTGTAAGTATAGTTCGTCAAACCAATTTGTCATTAAATAAGAACAATACAAACTATACTCATGCTTTTCTTTTGGGTGCTAGTACTAGAGTAAGACAAAGATAGTATATTTATCTCTGTCTATGTTTGAAATGAGACAGTCCTTTGACAAACTATATATAAATATGTAACCTTTTTGTAGTTTCGCATTTTAAATAGAAAAAAAATCAGCGATGTCAAATCGGTGACATGCTAGATTTTTATTGTCAGGTTAAAAGTATAATGTAATAATAATTTAAAAATTCTTCGTGTAACCTATATAGGAAGAAAACAAACAAATAAAGAACATGAGAACTATGAGAGTATGGATCACTTCATACGCAGAATTGATTGATGGCTGAACATATATTCTGAAATTCGGCAACGCTTTGAAGAAAAAATCCATTGACGCCTATTCTCCACAGATGACACGAGAAGAAATATTGTCTGAAACAAAACTGCAATGCTGATTTTATACGCAGATAGGTATCCAAAATTTACACTATCATCAGAAAAAAAGACGTTTGAGTTTATGGAGACATGACAGAAGACGCGGTATGCTGAAGAACATGTTGTCACAAAAGGAGCGGCAGTCCGTTTAAATGTAAATATGTTGGAATTATGACCTTCTACTGGTGTCAGCGAGCTTGCTGTGATACCTTCACGAGCTAATCACAGCGGCGAATGATAAAATCATGGTTCCTACTGTGCGAAATATTTGTGTGTATTGAATCGAAGCTGTTGCCGGCCTAACTCCAATCTGTGGCTAAATGTTTTGGTGCTTGTAGTTCCTAAGTAGGTACTTATTCTGAATTAAATACTCTGATTGAAACATAATTACATTGTTTTTTATTATTATTTATTTCTCTATTTTCACTTTATTGCACGACACATAGGACGTTTTGCCAAATGGAATTCTCTACCAGTCAGGTGTAAGGCAAACAGAGATTGGTATTGGTATGTAGGATATAAAAGCGACCGTATGTCGAACAGCTAATCTGGTTGCTGGCAGTATACATCTTTCGTGCAGGTATATTATACTGTTAAATCGTACCTATGCTAAAAAAGTGACGAACTCAGAAAGTGACGAACTCAGAAAGTGACGTCCTCAGAAAGTGGCGTTCTCAGAAAGTGACGTACTCAGAAAGTGACGTCCTCAGAAAGTGTCGTACTCAGAATGTGACGATCTCAGAAAGTGACAAAGTCAGAAAGTGACGAACTCAGAATGTGACGAACTCAGAATGTGACGATCTCAGAAAGTGACAAAGTCAGAAAGTGACAAACTCAGAATGTGACGTCCTAAGAAAGTGACATACTCCGCCTGAACCCTCAGTAGGTCACCCCACTGCACACTTACGACACTGTTCGGGTCCATCAATTCAATTCGCTTATTAACTTAAGCACAGCGATCTCATCTTCTCACTCTACACTGCACTGTCTCAGTCTAGCCATTCATGTCTGTCTGATCTCATTTTCTCACTCTATAGCCATATCACTGTCTCAGTGTATTCAGTGTGTGCCGCGCGTCCTAGCGCTCGGGGCGCAGCGGCGCGAGCGCCGCGAGGGACGCGCGCCGCCGCCGCTAGGAGCCGGGCGAGGCGGGCGCGGCCGAGTGCGAGTGCGAGTGCAGCCCGGCCGCCGAGCCGCGCGCCACGCGGGGCTCCAACTCTAAAGACAGCGTGTACTGCCGCTCCTCGGGAATGACAAGGTTGCGGTCGAGCAGGAAGTCGCACACCTGATACAATAAAAATAAACTTTAAAAGAAAAAAGCGGCCAAGTGCGAGTCGGACTCGCGCACGGAGGGTTCCGCACCATCAACAAAAAATAGAGCAAAACAAGCAAAAAAACGGTCACCCATCCAAGTACTGACCCCGCCCGACGTTGCTTAACTTCGGTCAAAAATCACGTTTGTTGTATGGGAGCCCCACTTAAATCTTTATTTTATTCTGTTTTTAGTATTTGTTGTTATAGCGGCAACAGAAATACATCATCTGTGAAAATTTCTACTGTCTAGCTATCACGGTTCGTGAGATACAGCCTGGTGACAGACGGACGGACGGACGGACGGACGGACGGACAGCGGAGTCTTAGTAATAGGGTCCCGGTTTTACCCTTTGGGTACGGAACCCTATAAACCGGCTTCTCTAGCTACTATCATTAGAACTCGAGCTTGAAAAAATTGTGGTTAAAAACTTAATATGCTTAACAAACATAACGAAGAGGACGAATCGCCAAACGTGAACTATGCGTTGTTGAAGAGTTCCGTTCTGATCGTCATCAGCAGTTCCACTTCCTCAAATGTCACTTTTTTTAATGTACCTACCTATATGCTTGATTTGTTGATAAAAACACAAAAATCACTATATGTAGCCTTTAAGATTTGAGGAATTCCCTCGATTCCTCATGGATTACGTCATCAGAACTGGGTTTTGAAAAATCTGTCTGCATACAAACACAAACAAACACATGTCTTATACATACAAACAAAAACAGAATTTTCAAAAAAACAACGGGTTGCACTCCGGGAGTGCCGGCAGAAGTAAAAACTCAGTGACATTGTAACAGTTTTTTGATCAGTTTAACATTTTTTCCCCACCTCAAAAAATGCACAGCGCCGCTAAAGAAATTTTCACTTCAAAAAAAAAATATTCAACCAAATTGATAACCTCCTCCTTTTGAGATTTGGAAGTGTAAGTTTAGCACAGCAACACTGTGCAGCTTACTGGTTTCCTACCCTTATTTTCATGGATACAGATTGAAGTGATTATTACTGGTTCCCTGTCAGTTTCTGGTGCTTTGCTGATTCAGCTGTAAAGTCGAATACCTACCTATTTTGTATGCCGTGCTATTTCTGATTGATTTAAATACGTTTATTACATTATTTTTTTATTAAATGTGGGAATTAATGGAAGTTAATGGAATATGTTAAAAAATCACAAACGTTGACTTACTTTTGGAATGTGATCTATCTTGTACGGTGTTTGCTGGAAGTTTCTTATTTCTCGAATAACGTGCGCGATCTGAAATATACGAAAATTAATTATTAACGTATTAAGATAAAATAAATTGGTAATTACATATTATGGGACAATCTTGACACATATCGACCTAGCCCCACAGTAAACCTTAAAACAACACTCACAAATGGTGTTTCGAAAGATTAACATACATTTTAAAACGTAATACCTATTTAGATTTTTTTAAATAAACATAAATTTGACGATGGATAATTAATAGTTAAGTACAAATGTACAACAACAACAAATATCTTATACCTTACACTTACCATACGCATTTTGGAAAAGTTGAGCAGGCCATCAGGAGTGTAGTTGGTTGTGCCCTCGTCAATGAAAGAGAGGTCCGACAGGTACATTCCCAGGTACGGGATGCATGGCGGATCGCACCTGTTATAAATTGATGGGTAACGTACTAAAATATAGTTGCGATACTATAAAAATGTACGTAAAATATGATGGCAATTATAGCTAATTGCCACTAGTAGTTTAAACCTCACGCCACAGAATAATAAGTACTAGGTACAGGTAAAGAAGGTTCACTCTCTAACAAAACGCGTGTATTACGAGAGATAATATTATAAGCGCAAGCGCGAGCAGGCATAGGCGTCCGCAATTACTACTGCTAGACACCAAAATTGGTGTGAGCCGCATGTACTTACGTCCCGACGCGCCGAAATCGCGGAGTGAGCCATGGCTACTACTAAATATTATGTAGGTATACTATACGGTGTAATTGCCATGACTTATTCAAGGATACTTAATCAAGGATTGTAAACTGAAATTGATGTCATATATATTCAGGAAAAAGTGACGAAGCCCTCCAGTGGTGAAGGCCGGATTCGAACCGGCGTCTTTAGCAATCAGGGCTAACGCCTTGAACCCCTATGCCACCCCGCCACGGCACAAAACACAAATCAAAATATTTAATAAAATAATTTGATTTGTTCCCAAAGATGTGAAAAGGGTGTTAATTATAGGAATCCACGGATAAAAATTAAATATAATTACTATTTAATAATTTGAATATGATACGGATTTTCAAAATTAGGTACTGACCTGTGAAGGGCATCTCTCAAAATTCGGAATCGACATTCAGAGGATATGATCGTCTGCATTTTTTCCATCGTCTGCTTGCTCTGAAAATAAATAATTTAAATGATTGAATAAAACTGCTGGATGAACAAACATAAGGGTCCCTTTTGTGCCTTTTTGGTACGGAACCCTAAAAACCACGGACTTACCTATACTGAGTATTTACTTTTATTAGACAATCAAAATTAAATTATAGAGTTAGTTATGATTCTGTGATGATCGATAGTATGATAAATAAAATAATATTTAACACCATGTAACGCGAAACAATACTCGAACCTATAGTATGATACTTTTTTTGAAGACTGTCGGTCGGTTGTCTTAATTTTTTACTGTACTTTTAGTGTATTTGATTTGTGTTGAGTAACTTTTACCTTCCAAAATACCTACCTATACGATGAACGGTCCACGCAAACGAGCTTGCAAACGGTGAACTTACAGTTTTGGAGACCTTCTCCCAAGTCTTCTTGAGACGATATACCGACGTGTTGGACAGTGCAGCACATACTTGCAGCACGCCGTTGAAGTTATGAAGACAACGTGCTATGTCGGCTACGGCTGCCCACTTTTCTATGGCGGCCACGCGTCCTGGAGAAAAAAATTTTTTGATACATTCTTTTATTGCTGACTCTACACTATTTGCACATCTGGGTCAAACACAAAACTTGTGTGTTCGCGCGAACTGTACAGTTTTCTCACCTGTGGGCAATAGTTAATAGCTTGTGGGCATGTAGGTAATGATTTTATCATACCTACTTATCCAAATAAGTAAACGGAATACCATTTCATGTGAGTTAAAATAAGAAAATTAACCTTTATAGGTCTTAACTTTTGTGTATGTCTACAGGAAAGAAGCGAACACAGTTTTGTGTTTGACCCATTTATCAAATCTTTTCTTGAGACCTTTCTATTGAGTTCTGAAGTGGTTTTTTTTCTGGATGAGCTTCTTTGACGAAAGAGAGAAATGGTTCAAATTTACTTTCCACGTTTGAATAAGACTTTACAAATATGTGTTTTACAGAATATATAAAGTGAAGCTAAGCAAAATCACGTCTTACTTAATCAGAGAAGCATCTTACCCTACCGACTGCGCCATGTAATATTAAGATTTGAAATAAACAACAACCATATCTAGTTTGGTCTAATAATGATTGATTAATCTGTTCAACCATAGAAAAAAAACATAAAAAGTCAAAGACAAACTAAACATAGGTACTCCACACATCCAAAGCATCCATGTAGAGTATGTAGTAGCACGATATGAATGTAACCTGCGTAGAGTTCAGGCTTCCACCTTCACGTCGAATTTTATTAAAAATCGAAGATGTTCCACATAAAGAAGTATTAAGTATCAATTTGAACATACAAACCTGCCAAAGTATATTTCTTGAGGATTTCCGAGATGACGAGGTTGGAGATGTGATTGAAGTGTGACGTCATCAGCAGGATGTGTGGCGCTCGTTCAGCCTTGTCGGCCTTCGTCCACGCTTGCCCCAGGAATTCTCTGAAAGATTACAAAAAAATTAACTTTGGATCCACTGCTGATAACATTTTTCAAATAGGTATAAATTATTTTTTCCTTACTCGCTGTGAATGGAGCTAAAGATCTGATAGTCCAAATACGTCATTTGCTCAGCTATCTCCAGTGCTGACAGAGTTTCCACGCTTTCTTTAGTTGGTACCTGCAAAAATAAATAGTAAATAAATAATTTACTTTGAATAATGACAAAAAAAATCCTTGAGAATGCAGACGTTTACAACGGTTATAATAATGACAACGAAAATATTCAAAAAAACGATAACGATAATGAGCATGTCAATAATATAGATAACAATGATGCCGTAGATGATTTTACCAAAGATGAATGGAAAATTGCTTATGAATTTGGCACGTTATATAATAAAGTAAACGATACAATTATTGATGACAATGACGGCGATGATACTGATGATATTTATGGTAAATATGATTTAAATAATGACGGCCCTGATGATAATAAACAAAATGACAATGGTAATAAAGATAACCTATTGGTAGTGATGGTACTTGGGCGTTTTTTTTGTTGTCCCCTACACTTTTTTTTCAAATTTGGGATTTTTTATGTTATTTCTACTCAGAATCACGAGCTCTTTCTATCCTAATAGGAGAAAAAAGTGTCCTAAGGTTTTTATTTCCATTACGTCACCATTTTTCATAGACTTTGTATGGCGGTCGCGGAATGGAAAAATCGAAAAATGTATGGAAATTTTGGGCTCGGCTCTTTCTGTCCTAATAGGAGAAAAAAAGTGTCCCAAAATTTCCCTACTGTTTTCGATTTTTCCATTCCCGACCGCCATACAAAGTCTATGAAAAATGGTGACGTAATGGAAATAAAAACCTTAGGACACTTTTTTCTCCTATTAGGATAGAAAGAGCTCGTGATTCTGAGTAGAAATAACATAAAAAATCCCAAATTAAAAAAAAGTGTAGGGGACAACAAAAAAAAAACGCCTACTTACTGGAGGCGGAGCAAAGAGAGCCTTCAAATCCACCGCCCTATCAGGTGACCGTTCCAACAGCCTCAACAACTGAGCAGCCGCCTTATGTTCCGCCGGCAACAGTCCTGGACTGGCCTCGATCTCCTTGAGGAAGTCCATGGTGAGGCCGCGGAGACGCTCGTCTGACCAGAAGTCGGAGGAGTGCTTGGAGATCCAGTGCCTGGTCGTGATGAGACAAGATAGTTTTTAACGTGAATCTCATATTGTTGTTCCTAACAGTTTTTATTTACGATATAAACATGTCGTTCAAGTTTTTCTTTTTATACATAGGTATGTTTAGAAACTCTGCAGTAGGCCGTGAAAACTTGGTTCTCGTTCTTATAACAGGTGTGCATATCCTCCTCCTTCTCCTCTTTGCTTGGTACTCCTCAGAACTGAGGGTCGTAACCTCCTATAGTACATGGTCCACATGGTTCCGGATGCCTATATTGCCTATTTAATGAATTGCATTGATTCCTCTTTGAGGCCTCTGCCAAAAAATTGTTGTGGTGATCAACATGATGAATATTTCAGCCATCAAATATTATTTTTTTTCATGTTCCCCCAAAATCTTACAACTTTTCCTTTTAGTCCTTTCTAATTCAGAAACTATTTGTATTTCTCTCTATCAACACTATCAATGGTAATTGTATGACCACAAGCTTTGCTAATAACCTAATTTTTTTCTGAAGTGCTCACCTCAGCACATTCAACACTCGCATAGTAGCAGCAGTGGATATAACAGAGTCTCGTCTAGTCTGCGGCGGTGACGTGGTGGGTGGCGACCGCGGGTTCGACGACGCCGACGTGGCCACGGCGAACGCAACCGCTGCGGTTGAAGTACTGCTCCTACATATTGAAAACTCCAGTGAAGATAAAGAAAAGATACACGGCACCTAGCCAAGATAACCGTATACTGATCAACGTCAATCGAAAACCAAAAATGTTTCAGAAAGTTAGGAAAAGTGACGTGAGCGTGATAGATACAAATAGTTTATTTCGGAAAAATACAAGAACAGTTACATACATTTTATACTCTGACCCCCACACTTAGGCAAGGCCTGTCCCTAGAGGTAAATCATGCGGTTTTTTCATAAAGATAGGTTATTTAAATTTCGTTTGGCGTTGTCTATTTTAAACGGTTGTCATTTGGCTAGGTCCTTAATAACAAAAATGGGTTAAAAGTGCGGGCTGCAATACCTAGGAACATTCCGGTAAAAAAAGGCTAACCTTCGGGTGTTTATGTTTTTCTACTTACCTGAGCCTTGAGTATATTCGAAAATATACGCCAAATTTAGGCTTAGAAACTTAAAGTACTTTGGTTTTTGACCACTCTTTGCCACGCTGAGTGAAAAAGCTAAAGACAATTACCCCTTTTAGAGTTTCATTTATTTTAAATTGAAAATCGTTATTAAAAGTTTTTTAGTTCAGTATTTCAAGGCTATTGTATTTCTTTTTTCGTTTTTGATTTATATATCGATCTTGTAAGCTTGTTCGTGGAATTTCAAAAGTATTTCAGGTTTTTAGCAGAAAAATGGTTCACTACAGAATGACATCTCGCTGAGCATCTTGGTGACCACAAAGTTATTTGGATTAGTAATAATAGTTATGACGTCTAATATTTATTATATAATTATATTAGTGCATACTTTAATAGATAGCCATTTAGTTTGTCAAAGCCCGACGTAGAATTTATTTGGTGATGATAAGGACACAGAATTGACTAGAATGTTTATATGTAAAGATAAGACTTAAGATTGAAACTAGACGGACATTGTTAGTGAAAGATAAAAAGAGAGAAAGCAAAATTAAGACTAGAATAAATCACGTAACGCCATATAGTAAAAAAAAACTACTACATGCATAGAGAAAAGACAAATAGATAGGAAATGGTAAAATTAAAAACGATTTAAGTTCATGCATATATTGATTTAGTCAAGAATTTATTTAAAGGAGACATATAATGAATCACAATACATGGACAGTTTCGTAAGTAGATAATTTTGAATCGATCATGACGCAAAAACCTCAAAGATATCAATCGTTCAGGCTTTTACATCAACGAAAAGGATATGATTAAATCGTGCCAATTCTCTACGAATTTCAAATATATTTTTTACATACAAATGTCCGAATTGTGTTAGTTCCTGTTTTCTGATTTTGATGGCGTGAGGCTTGTGCCATTTGTGACTGAAGAACATGTAGGAAAAGTTAACACAAGTTTGATAAAGAAGAAGATGGCAGCTAATGTAGACTGAATTGCTGTCGACGTGATAGTGGCTGAGTATAAGCAGATTCAAAGTCAAAAGTAAAACGTGTGGTGAGTTCTGTTCAAAGTGTAGTTCGATGTGCCCTGTGTACTACATCTATCGAGGACCATACAAAAAAATCTTAAAGGGCAAAATTCTAAAAAAGCGTAATTTCAAAGTCCTCTACGGCCGCTCTAAAAGCCTGCAGTCTACGAGTTACCTCTCTCTCACTCACCACAACGGGTCTTTTCCGAAGCTGTTAAATGAATACCAATTGAATTATTCTGATTTTTTATTTCTAAACAATTTTGTTGCGCGACGGACGTCACGGTCCGACCCGTAATTGTGTGCAATTAAAAATTGTGATTGTACAATTTTAGAAAAGTTACATGCCACAACATTGAGATTTGAATAAGCTCTCAATTTGTGCTGAACAATAATTAGTAAATCGATAAAGTTATGAATAAGAGAGATGATGATAATGGTAGAAATAATAATAGGTTAGTCGTACCTCCTGTGAGACTGGCGGAATGACGTAATGACGACTCCTGCCTTGGATTGGCTCGTTTCACGACGATAATTCTGGAAAGGTATAAAAAACAATAAGATAATGAAAGAAGAGTACCTACCTACGAAACATCACCAGAGTTCAAATATTTGGGTCCTTTGCTTCAATAGCGTGTCTAAAATTATTAACACACTCACTGCCAGCAACCCGCTAGGTGAGTTGCCAGTTTGTTGGGGCTTTTCGCTATGAAGCTGAAAAACGCGTTACCAGCTACGAACGTAGTGTGTTGCTCGCGCTTAAGGCAAAATACTTAAATGTAGGTATTTAGAGCGTAATATTGTAATGTAATGCATCAAAAAACATGAAAATACCTGTACTTGGGACACCTGAGAAGTGACAGAGGAGCGTGGCTCCGAGCCGCCCCAGTAGCGGCGCCTCTCGCTGTTGATCGAAGAGTTGGTGAAGCGACGCTCGCTGCCAAAGAAACAAAATGTGGACTTTTTGATGCACATATATTGATACCATAAGCGACTCAAACTGAAAAGTGAAGAGGAAAAGAGCGTAACCCAAGTTAATTCCGATACTTGACTGTCGGCATCACCTTCAATGAACTATAAAAGCGGTTAATAATATGGCTGATGGCGATACTCTCGTGCGACTTGAAATGGATCCCATATAGGGTTGCCAGATCGAAAGGCGCTATTATCGGGAAAATATATATATTTTTTCGGGATTTTGGGACTTAAGTCGGGAAAAAAGAAGCATTCAAATTAAAATAATTATATTAAAAACAACGATATTTCACATTATTGGCTGTCAGCTGCTCTGCCCGATTGGGCAGAGATTTCGCCATGCCGCGCTGACGGACTCGACGCGGGTCGCTCGCTCGCTCGACGACAGTTAGGAACTTGAAATTATTGTTTTATAACGTGAAGCTGTTTTTCGGGACAACTTTCACTTTGTCGGGAATCGGGAACACATGCTTAAAATCGGGAGAATCCCGCCAAATCCCGACCATCTGGCAACCCTAATCCCATACCTGACAGAACGCCGAGGTGTGTACCGTCCTGTGTCCGAAGCCCGGCGGCTCTCTTCAGCGGCGGCGGCGGCGGCGGCGGCCTCCCGCGCACCGTCGGAGCGGCGCCGCGCGTCCGACGCCGACATCGCTGCCGGCAGCAGGCGCCGTGGGCTTTGCGACATTGTGCGGACTCGCTGAGAAACGAATAAGGGATTTGGATATGGCTTGATCTTGTCAGCAATGAGGGATTTGGCTTGGTCTTGTTGATTCGGAATCCGTGCAGCATGAGTAGTATGAGTGGTCTTATTTAGTATTTTTTATCCATTGAGGCTATAGCCTATATAATAATATGCGACTGCGGCTACCATCCGTATCCGCATCCATCATAGTTATACGTCGCACGCACTGATTCCTTATCGTCGAGTAAAGCGCATTAGAAAGCATACTTACTATAGATACTTAGGGTCAGTAAAGATTCTTCTTTCAAATAGCATCAGAATTCAGAATGAAATCTTATTTTTTTTCCGCAGCACATTTAAGGATGTCCATCATCGAACATTCTAAAAGAAACTTACCTCCGACAACCTCTCTGCGATATAGAACAGTTCGAGTTCTTCTCTCTCGGGTCTCTATTGTTTCCCAAATAGTTTTAAGACAACATAATGTATTGTTTGTCAGAATTTTCGTTAGTCATAATTCATTTGGTTCAGAAACGCGTCACTTTTCAGGATTGCCATAAAACAAACCTAACCTAACCTATCTATAGGATAACCTAACGAAAATCCTGAAATGTTAACGGTTTCAGTTTGATGACTAATGATAATATGACAAACAATACATTATGACTTAAAACTTTATGGGAAACAAGGGGGTCCCTTCTCTCTCTTCTCCTCTTTCTTATTCTTTCTCCTGTTCCTCCTCCTTATACTTGATATTCTCGTCGCTCTGATCGACCAGCTCTATGCTCTCATCCTTCATGATGGCTGCTACCGCATCAATGTCCTTGGAGTCTATCCACTATATCTACATAAGGTTGCCCATCATCAAATCTTCTTAAAGAAACTTACCTCTGAAAACCTCTGCGAAATCTTAAACTTTTCCTCCTTTTTACTTTTTTCCTGTTCCTCTTCCTTATATTTAATATCTTCATCGCTCTGCTCCACCAGCTCTATGCTCTCAACCTTCATGATGGCTGCGGCCGCATCATTATCCTTGGTCGGGGACTTGCGGGTCTTGGGGTCCGGGGGTTCGGGGCTGGACTTCTTTGGGGTCCCCACTAGGGTCACTGAGCTTATGCCGCCGGGGGATGTCGGGGTTGTACCTTTAAATATATATATTTGTTTATTGTGGCAGGCCGTTTATCGTTATAGTATAATATAATTTCCAGCGAAACTGTTGGATGACGTTATGTTTTTATATTTCTTATAAAGGTATCAATATTTGTCATGTGATACTCATGATATCATTCCATAACCGAGTTTTAAACAACGTTATATTTTACAGATCTTGAATTAAAACATTTTTAAAACTACATAATACTTCAACTGGAACTATCGTGAAGTACATAATGATTTTTTAACTTAAACTAACTAAATCAAACTAAAATGGTTTAACTCACGAATTTTAACAAACTCGCGCGACATGTTTCCGAGATCCTTGGTCATCATTCTCAAGTACTAATAATTGATAAAATGATTTTTCAGAAATGAAAGCTTAGGTTACCTTTCAAAGTCTCATTGCTAGAAGACGTGGCCATTATCTTTGGGATAGTTAAGAGGCCGTTGTCTTTTTCATCTTTCTCCTCTTTTTCCTCTTCCTTTTGTAAGCATGGTTAAAGACAATCCAATAAGAACATTTATCAGTAACATCATTTTACTTACGCTGTATGCTTATTTATATACCATATACCTGGTTATTTTATTTTGAAATATCATAGTCGAAACAAGTAGTTCAAGGTTAACCAAAATTTAAACTTATTATGTGTTTTTCAGTTTGTCAGTTGCTTTTGGCCTGGCTCCAAATAATATTCAAAGGTGAATAAATAATTGATTTACCTTGCATACGCTTATTGAGGAGGTCCGTCGTGATGGCGCCATTAAATATGGCGACAGCTTATCGTCTTCCTCGCCTGCGTGAAAATTAAACGCTTTAGTTCCTATCCTTATAAATACCTTTAGAACATAAAATAATAAAAAGATGAATAAAGTGTTATTGTTAGTAAAAAGGCTTAAGTGTAAACTTACTTTTTAATCTCGAAGGTTTCCAATGCCAATCTCTTTCACTGAATTCAGATCCATATCCTAAAACACCAGTAATTATATTTTAATTAATTAATTAGGTAAGTTTACCCAACATTGCAACCAATTTAACATGTTTACCAGGAAGTAGATGTTGTATGAGTATACAATACATTATCATGTGAAAGTGGCAGAAAGTTTCTGATATTATCGGAAACTTCAGAAAAATCTCTCATAAATTAAAGAAAGATTAATTTTGAAAAATTCTCCACTTAAAATTTTGAGAGAGCTTTCTTTGCGAGATTTTTCCTTATGGAAATATGGAGGGAATTTGCCTGATACAGAGCTGGCGGCGCTGGTCTTCCGCGTAGCATCGGGCGGCGGAGCCAGCTCCAACTCCTGGGCTGACTGCTCGTAGAACACCTGCTTCAGAGCCTCGAGGACAGTCACGCCGTCGGTGAACACGCGGTACGTCAGTAGAAACGTGTTTAAGAAATCCACTGAGAGGAAGCGGAGATCTGAAAAAAAGGAAAGTTTCTAGGTTTTTTTAAGCTAAGTGTAAGGCCTGAGTGGACGCTTGAAGCGGAGCGTTAGGCGGGGCATGCAGCGAGGCGTCGGGCTCACAAGTGATTTGAATAGCGTGCACTAAGGCCGCCACTATACGTTTGCATTTGTTTAACATGCACGCCGCACGCCCCGCCCCGCTACACGCCCAACTCGAGCGTCCACTCAGGCCTTACACTAAGGCAGATGAATCTTGTGGCGACGCTTAAAGATCATTGTATGGACAGTGTTACTTTGTATGGCTATGGATTTACATACCTGCTTAGAATTTAATGATTGAATCACATGAGTGATACAGCCAAGGATGTCGCCAGCTGATGGGCTACGGGAAGTCAGTTCCAGGGGAGTGGGAGGGGCATACATTTAGTTAGCAATGCTGCCGCCTCCCTGACCCTCTTGGATATCTCCAGTAGACTTGTTAAAATACTGATTAAGCATGACATGATAAAGTGACTATACGATTCTAAACATACAGGTTGGACATTGTCTACATAAGATTGCTTGGTGGAAGACATACCTGAAATAAAATTGGCATCACTCACCAGTAAGCCGCTGTAGAAGTCGTTGTGGGGTGGCCGATCTGATCTGTGGCACCTTGCATGAATTCAATGTCCTGAAAATTTTTATTGATCTGAAAAATTACATTTATGTTGTCCAAAATAGTATAAAACGTAAAATGAAATGAGAATAGATGAGAGTTTTCACTTTCTTTATCGTTCCCTCACAATATGCTAGTACTTCATATGCTGCAATGATGACATATCCCAAAAATCCATCATCATCTTCCTCGCGTTGTCCCTGCATTTTACCACGGCTCATGGGAGCCTGGGGTCCGCTTGGCAACTAATCCTAGGAATTGGCGTGGGCACTAGTTATTACGAAAGCGACTGCCATCTGACCTTCCAACCCAGAGGGGAAACCTTATTGGTATTAGTCTGGTTTCCTCACGATATTTTCCTAAACCGAAAAGCGACTGGTAAATATCAAATGATATTTCGTACATAAGTTCCGAAAATCACATTGGTACGAGCCGGGGTTTGAAGTGTTTGAACCCGCGACCTCCGGATTGCAAGTCGCATGCTCTTACCGCTAGGCCACCAGCATGGTGCTGGTTTAATAAGACTACCTGCTGAACCGTATGTCGACGTCATCAGTGAATAGCGCTCGGTCGGAGCGGCAGGCGGGCAGGCTGGCGGAGGCGGCACCGCATGAACCGCAAGCTCTAAGCAGCTCAGTCAACGCGGCGCTCTCCATACACTGCGCTAGTTCGGAGGTCCAGGCTGCTTTCTCCTCGAGAGTCGCTGCCACTGTTATTGATAAACAAAGGCAACAAATTTAAGTCAAGCATTGACCGGTACAAATGACGGTCAGATTAAGCTTAAAGGATGAGTCACGCTAGACTAGGCCGGGCCCGTGCAGAGGCGCCCGATACGTGGTACTTTCCATAGAAGACGAAGCGCCGGAAGCTCCGGGCCGGCCCCGGCCCGGTCTAGTGTGAGTCATCCTTAATAGAGTCTGTCTACGCTAAAAATGTTTAAAGATATAAGCCCCTCAAATGATGGATCTGCGTAGCCTCCAGATTCCCAAATAAAAAAAAATAATAATTAGGTATTTAGGTACTTCAAAGCTGGAAAAATGTTTTTAAAATTTCAGACCATAAATTTTTCATTCTGTCACTATTTACTGCCCAAAACATCAATATAAGAGAGCATTCGAAGTATTTAGAACACACAAAAGCAACAGAACTAACGTTATATAGGTACCTACTTACCTAAGTGAGCACAGATCTGTTCTCCTTTGACTTCAACGAGAATCTTGAAATCTTTTCCTTGATAGAGATCGCCTCCTGGGGAAGAACAGACGGATGTAGAATCTGAAAACGAACAAAAGTAATTTTGATGTAACTGACGATGTTAGCAATTCAAAGAGCACGTCTCGTGCTGTGAATATTTGTAAACTTCCGCCTGATAGAAGAGGTAATTGGACGACCTTAACTTACCATAAAGTATTTAGTAAAGTATAAAGTTGGATCCAAAACTTTTGATAAAATATTTTTCAAATTATTGCGAAGCAACATGTCACTGGTAAAAAACATCATCTGACTGAGAGCTAACACATACAACTGATCAAATGATCATCTGTAAGATTTAGTTCTCCTCATGTAACTATGTTGGGATGTACCTCCTAAGATCTTGAGTAAGTCAGAAGCCTCTCAAGATCTTCAGTAAGATCTTCAGATGGAAAAATATAATCTTGGATCTTGGATAAATGTAATCTTGGAAACATACCATCATCATCATGACTGCTAGGATCTTCAACTAGCAATGCGTCATGCAGTGGCAGCCTTCCAGTTGGTGGCAGATGCAGTCTCCCTCCCGTAGCCCTGGTGCTGAGGAGTAGGTGGTTGCTGAACAGGAACGCTTGGCGGGCTTGGAGTGAGGCTCGACGGCCCTTGCCTACCACTTGTGAAATAGTTCCTAAGGAATAACAGATCAATTACTATTAAATAGTTGCTTCTAAAGTTACGTCCCATGTCAATACTTCGCATTTTTCCGCGTTACACTATAAACTATAACAAACTATTAGTCATTGTTTTGTGTGACTTAGCTAGCGCCACTTGCATCATCCCACTAACGCTGGGTTAAACAGTTAAACCGTTTACCCAGTGTCAAATTGTACTGGTAACCATGGTAACTCCAAGTTTAACTGGCTAACCCCAGGTTAGTCAATGGTGCAAGTAGCCCTTATATAGTCGACGACATATTTTTTAACCTCTCAATCAAATCATTAAATCTACTGAATGCTGGAACGCGTGCGACACAGCTATATTTTAAGTAAAGAGGCATGCTTGGAAATTGTAATATGTATATCAATTACTACCATTTTTATTTATTGTATTAAGATTTAAGTACCTTGTCTGATGAAGACTTGGTTGACGTCGAGGAGAATGTCGCAGCCCTCGATGATCATGCGCTCCACGGCTAAGTTCTTGCGCAGGTTTTCTGTCTCGCTCACCTGTCAATATCATAGATATGATACATAATATAAATAGGTCTTACAGTCAATATCTTCTTAAGATTTTTATGTTACCTACTTATACTGTTTGGATAACAAAGTTTCTCCTCTATCGACCATAATGTTAACATAACTCCTTGATCTTTGACCCAGCAAGTGATCTTTAATAAAAATTTGATTATTCTGACACTGCGCCATTATCAGTAGGTAGTTAGGCATATTTCTGTGAGTTTTCTTAATGCCAGTATGTGTATATTGTGTTTATCTTATGTCTGTTCTATAAAACGGGAAAAAATACGTCAATACATACAAATACCTTGAAAGCAATGTGCCTCACCTCGTCATGCATTTGCCTCGAAAGTTCTTCTAACTGCGCCCGCGCATGCTGCAGGCTCCGGCGCTCCACGTGGTCGTGCGGCGTGTGCGCCAGCAGCTCGTGCAGGGTTATAATGTAGCGAGGTATCTGAATGAAACGCATTTAGTATCTGGTTCGAATAACCATTATTAGAATTCACTATTATAGGTTCTGATTCTAAAGACTATTTTTGACGTTATTATATCTGGTTACCCGATCCAAGAGGAATTAGGAAGAATGCAGAATTCAGATATTTGGGTCGTAGAACTCTGATTGTAAATTTATAAAAAGAGACAGATATAAATAATATGCAATTCATAAGGACATTACTACACTGCGTTTAATGCAAGGAAAAGTAATGTTAAAATTCATACCAAAAATTGATACATCCCTTCTTTGCAACTTCCTTACACAGGATTGTAAACCAGTCCGTTTTTTTTGTGCCTAGTCTAACAAGGTTTCCACAGAGTATTAAACACTTGAGGAGCCTTCTTACTTCTACATCAGGTTTTCTTTAGCTTTGTAACTTTAAGACAACACTACAACTACCAACTTTCTGGTTCCAACAACGTACCTGATGCATAGGATACGTCAAGAAAGTCTCCAACGACCGACCCTGACACGCTGGCTTGCTTTCCAATCGCGCCAGCAACGTCGCAAACGGCTGGCTCTGCTTGCACTCCGTCAGCACTTGCAACGAGTAATGATGGTTCCTCACGTACTCCTGGTAGATCGTCAGCATGGGCAGCAGCATGTCGAACAGGTCCCCTGTGGACACGCCTACCGTCTGATTGTTTGGTTGACAGTTCACGGGGGGTAGCTACGACGACACCGAATGCCATGCTAGCTTCCAGGCTATGAGGGGTTGGTCTCATTTACTGGCCGCCTACATTATATTGTTCAGATCAATTTACATTATGTTCTTCTCTAGCTGTTACATATATAGTGACAATAACATGAGATTTTTCTTGGATTTCATATTAGTTTTTAATGGAGTTGACACGTCAAGGACTTTTTTGATATTGTTTTACCCAGACGTGTGGAAATAAACAGTATGTAGATAAAATACATACGTTCACAAGCATGAAATGCTTGAGAAAATGTACATTTTTTAAGTATTGTTTATTTAGATTGGTATAGAAACACTTTGTGTCCAAAGAACACATCTGTGAAGTATGTATTCTGATAAAATGTACGAGACATGAATATCACTGTAGATTGCTTATGGCGACCAAGATAAAAAATAAATAATGGCGGTTTCATT
The DNA here is from genome assembly GCF_948474715.1 of Cydia amplana. NCBI lineage: Eukaryota > Metazoa > Arthropoda > Insecta > Lepidoptera > Tortricidae > Cydia > Cydia amplana. The sequence continues at coordinate 14,991,372 of NC_086086.1, forward strand.
AACCTATGCATTGCATTCAGGTTAAGTAAGGAAGGGTCATTATGAACGACAAAGGATGCTATTTGAACTAAAGACGCAACCACTTTACACTGACAGAAAAAATACACTAGGGAGTTAGGTATGCAAGGTTATAGTTTTAAAATGGTAATTTTGCGGAACCGCCATTTTTCGGGTATAGACAATGGAATCGATTTAACATCTGTACTAAGGACGCTTTAACTACATTGGCATTCACTGTGGATTCAAGATTTTACTTCAATGGGACATTGGGACACATTTAGATGAACAATTCAAAATTTACTATTAGGTCTTTGATTTATGTATATTTTAAGGGCTTGTCAGCTTCGCCATGCTGCGCTACCTACTCTATTATCTATGTCGTATAATCTACCTACCTACTCTAAGCTCTAAGATATATATTATATGCATTTTCGTACACATAATACCTTACTGACTAGTTATTCTACAATTTCTACATTCTACGCAGCAAAATAATTTTTTCTACGCATATATGAATTTTTTATTGAAAATAAATTGATATGCTACCTACAATATATGATTATGATTAATAATAATAGACATACCTAAACAAAAAAAACACGTTTATTAATGCCAAGGTAAATATTAAAATCAAACAAATGTACCTGAAAGTTATTATGGAGTCCAATTAAAACGCTATAACTACGCGTATATATAATTATGTAAACTATTACTTTCTACAACTAATATAAAGTCACGCCATCTAAATACTGTTAAGGCTGTCACTTGAACAAACAGCTACACATATAGTTATATGACAACTACTATTGCAATAATGTTTGCAAATGGTTATGTTATTAAGTATACTGGTTGTATTTTTTTAGGTGATACAAGGTATATGTTCGTGATTATACTCATTGTTATGATCAACTTTTACAATAGAAGTAACTCTGAAATCACAAAAAATATCCTTGTCTCATACAATTGTCGAATTTAAGATCACCTAAACTTTTGTTGCTAATTGTTGCTCTAACATAACAAAAGTTGCTCACAGTAATAAGTACAGTCGCGTATGTATATCTTGTAGCACCTAAACATGAGGTATACGAGTATACACGACTACACCTCGTATATTATATGTACTTTTACTGTAAAACGACTTAAATATCCACACAGTGCTCTGAACAAAATTGTAGATCTTGATCTTGCAGAGGAAATTAAACGTTAAAACACTAACCTAACTTTATTAGACAACAGCTAGCCACTATGTTCTAATTTCTGGTGACACTTAAAGGTGACGGTAGAGGTGGGTAAATTTTCAGATTCTGTCAATTTACCCCATTTCACACACAAGCGCACTTCACGCACACTACCTCACTTTACTGGGACAGGTCATTGACCCATCAAGTTTTTTTAAGATTGCGTTTTGAGTTTAGTGTTAACCACTGACCTCTTTTGAGGAACAGAAACTGTAAAAACGTTCCATTGAAAGAAGAAAGAGAAACAATACATTAAATCTTGCTCTCCTTGTCTGTTCATGTCACACGTGACGTATTTAAATTCTAATTTAATTCATTTGATTGTTAACTATTTTCTGCATATTATGGCTTTGTCGAGATATGCGTTTTGTAAAGTTAAACCGAATAAACCCAGATGTCATTAAGTCAGATGTAAAATGTTATTTACTACTCTATACGGTTATTCATAAGGCGAAAAATCAATTCAATTAAAAATTTAAATAAATAAAGTTTCGGCAGGGTGGAAATTTAATTAAGGCCGACAAAATAAAATTTAATAATATATGTCGGCTGATGTACCCCTAAGATCTTTACAGATTTACTTGTACGAGTATCCTATATTCGCTATTTATTTTGCTATTAAATTTATAAAATTAAAATAAATAATTAAATATTATACTGGCATTCCACCGCTATTATTTCAGTGCTGAACTGATTATCTTCGATCGTAGCCTTGATGATGTAGTTGTACTTACACTTACGGCGGTAGGAGCGGCAATGAACCCCGCGCAGCGTAGAACGAGAGGTGCGTTGGGATAAGTGCATATACATATAATTCTTCGTGCGTCTGTCTGTCTGTCCGTCCGTCTGTCACAGTCTATTTTTTCCGAAACTACTGGACCAATTCAGTTGAAATTTGGCACACATATGTAAATTTGGCACACAAATGTAAATTTGTGACCCAAAGATGGACGTGTAACGTAAATAAAATGTATTTTAGAGAATTTGAAATACGGTAGCCATTTTGGGGGGGGGGTAAATGAAAAAATTAAAAAATATGTTTTTTAAACTATATAGTGTTACATATCAAATAAAAGAGCTCATTGTAAGAATCTCAAACATAACTTTTTTTATAATTTTAGGATTAATAGTTCAGCAGTTATTCATGAAAATAGGCAAAAAATGATCATTCTCCGCCCACTTTCTCCGAAACAACTGGATCTAAAATTTTGAAAAAAATACACAAAGTAGTTCTTTACCTATATATGTCAGGAAAATCTATAAGAAATGTGCAGTCAAGCGTGAGACGGACTTAATATACGGAACCCTTAGAATGCGAGTCCGACTCGCACTTGTTTTTGTTTAGCTCTTATTAGGTTTAAGGAGTTTTATGAGTGAAAAAAGAAGTTTTTTGTTTTATGTGCCCGCGTTATTGCCGATCGATTGTGTTTTAAACGATAATTAGACAAAAAAACTTGTTTTTCACCCAACGAATATAGATCCCCATGACACATCTTCCAAGTCGCCTTTGGATAGGCTTAATTTTAAAAATAATTGAAATAATGTTCTATATCATTCATACTTGCAAAAAAAGACTAAAAATAATTTACGTGACCAATGCTTATTATTAGTAAATATCTTACAATTTAATATCTGATATATCACACGATACAAAAAAATGGCCGCAAAGTTAAAAGTTTATTTATTTACGTTACTAGTCCATCTTTGGATCACCGACTCTTTGTCATATGTGAAAAATGTGTACCAAATTTCAATTGAATTAGTCTATTAGGGGCAGACACACGAGTGATCTTAAAAGGGATTTTTTTCTTGAATGATTTGTATGTACTTACCCCAACGCACCTCACGTTCCACGCGGCGCAGCGTAATCAGTAAGTACCTAATAATTAGTGTCCGACCGAAACACAAATTTCTGTATATATAAATATTGTTGTCCTACTTGCTCGCCAACTTTTGGTCTTTGTCACATAGTTTAGTTTCATAATACGAAGTACTATTTCGTATGTTTCGGCCAGGCCGAAAGATTCGGCCGTTTTTTGGCCGAAACCGAAACTACGGCCGAAACATGATTTTATGGCCGAAACCGAAACCGAATCTTCGGTCGAACACTACGAATAATCACAATGGTCTTAAGTACCACAGACCCTACTGTCACTTAAGTCCTTTATGCCAATCTCTGCCTATTAGAACTTATAAAAAAAAAGAAACCGAGTAATTATATCCAACTACCGAACCTGCTTACAAATTTTCTCGAGATATTTGAGAAATGTGATATGCAAAGGAGAACATTCGAACAAACGAAAGTATTTTTGCCCAAGCTGAAACGGAGACCTTCGCCTACGCTCGGTCAGTGATGGTTTAGGTACAGTCAGCTGCAGGTCACCCCTGCATAGAAGATTGTATGCAGGGGTGGTACCTTTTCTCTGCAGCTGACTGTACACCTATAAAAAATTGTTGTACCTGCTGCAATTTTATACCGGTACCGTACTTTATATTTCAACAGGTATAGTACCTTCAAAACGAAGCGGTATTGATAAATAATAACGGTACCGTACCGCCTATAAATAATAATAATAATTCAGCCTATATACAGGGTGGTCCAAACCTTGACGTCCAAAAATTTTTTTTTAGATTCCTCACGTCGTGGGCTATCAGAATATACCCCATGTATGTTAGCCGATTTTTCGTAGTTATCGAGTTATGATTTTTTTTTACTTTTAACTTTTCATATGAAATTCCGGGGTTCCCATACAGAGTGGCTAAAAAATAACTGCATTTCCGTTGCCAGGGAGGTTTTGGGATTATACTGAGCAACTTTTACAATGGGGCCAACCCCGAAACCGCGAAAAAAAATTACCCTTCCATAGAAAATGGACTAGCCAAAATGTATAAAAAGCCAATTTTTTTTTCGCGATTTCGGGGTTGGTCCCATAATAAAAGTTGCTCAGTATAATCCCAACACCTCCCTGGCAACGGAATGCAGTTATTTTTCAGCCACTCTGTATGGGATCCCCGGAATTTCATAGGAATAAGAATAAGAATAGAATAAGAATAAGAATTGTTTATTGCCACATACATGAACATAAAATAGAGTTAGAATTACTTACATAATAAAATAAAACAGTTGTTATCATATACAAAACAAAAGTGAGAAGATCTTTGTATTAGGCACAGGGTTCCAGTCTCAGCGTGTGCCGGGCCTAGGTGCCCGGCGCTGGTTTTCAGACCGGTCCCAGACTAAGGACGGTCGGAGAATATTACCTACATAGGAAAAGTTAAAATCTTAAAAAATCATAACTTGAAAACTACGAAAAATCGGCTAACATACATATGGGGTACATTATGATAGCCCACGATTTTTGGACGTCACGGTTTGGACCACCATGTATAGACAATAATCTCAACGCTAGCCCAATGCGGATTGGGGACTTCACACACAGCTTTGAATTTCTTCGCAAATGTATGCACTACGAGTATGCTGGTTTCCTCACGATGTTTCCTCCTTCACCGAAAAGCTAGTGGTAAATATCAAATGATATTTCGTACATAAGTTCCGAAAAACTCATTGGTACGAGCCAGGATACCAATGAGTTTTTCCTTACCGCTTATACCGTAAAGAAATAATGCAGTCTCTGCTTTGCACGATTATTGTGTGGACATAATTCTTATAATCACCGAAACATACATACCTCTACGCACAGAATGTCATTGAAATAAAACATTGTTTTTTATAGTAAATTAATATAACATTCGATTTATACACATAACAATAAGCAGGCCAGGCCGCAGCGATATTGGCCTGTAAGCTTCATCTCGGTCTCCAAATCCGCAAAACTCGCTGGTACTAAATGCTGGTCTTGCCGTTATTAATTATCTTGATTCTTGAAGATTATCAGAACAGCACGTTACGTAATCGCATACATAGACGGAACGAACGTCAACAAAGTAGGTGTAGACACTGCAAGTCTTTAGGTATTAAACGAATTACGCTTCGTATTAATAGATGAGTAATATTTAAATGAACATATAATATTCTCTAACATAAATACAAGATTACAATTAATTGACATCAAAAGTCATTGACGTACAGAAGTCATATACATTTTTATAATGACGCAAAATTGATACCAGCATAATGAAAATCAATCCCAATCAGTAAAACGAGTCTTTAAACTTTTTTCATTTTAAGCGGGTTTTGAAGGAACAAGTTACTTAAATTCGATTGTAATCGTATTGTTTTAGGATAATTTACTGCTGTTTTCGACCGTTACGACCCGTAAATAACAACAACTCACATTTAAAATTTGACTGGAGCTCGACGTGATTATATTTATTTACCCTATTTTATGAAATACAATTTATCTACTGGTATACATTTTCGTATGCGTATATGATTAAATGTCTTTATTAATGTCAAAAACGAGCTATGACGATGTACACGTCTGCTTCGATGCAAGGCCAACGGCCATCTGACTCGAAGAAGAGTTTTGAGTGATGTCGTCAATGTATGGAAATTATACGAAAGTTTACATTTGGGATTGAATTTCTGTGTTGTATTTGTGAGTAAAAATATAAGTAGATAATAATCTGGTAGTTTAGTTATCTAGCCTTCAAAATCCCACAACAACTCAATTACTGTCAAAGACAAAACTGTAATGCGTCTTGCTCAAACGGAACTCCATATTTTGATTTTTGGACACTTTTAGTGTCGATTTGTAGAGAATTACAGGAAATAAAAAAAAATATGGCGTGAAGAGCCGGTACACGGCTTCTTCGTGAACAGATTTGCGTATAATTTAATGCAGTTATTAATCATTCATTGAACAAATTGATTGCACAAAGTGAGGTCTAAATCGAAAACGTCATATACCGTCCCCTGCTTCGTGGGTTCAATATTATGTTTAAGATAAATAAATACACAACAAACTTTATATTGCATCAAATGCAAAAGAATTGTGTTATTGTGTTTTAGGATCAAAATCCTAGGATTAATTTTGACAGCGCATTGGTGGACCTGAACTTTATTTTTCTTTATTAGGTTTGTACCTAATTAATAGCAGTATTTGCTAAACACCAAAAGTAAACATCAGTTACTTGGTTCTTTGATGATACACCATTTCCATTGAAGGATTGGTCATGCTTTTGCAAGTTTCACTATTAATCGAAATTGGTTTTCCATCAGCATCAGACTCATTGAACAGCAATTGGTAGTATAGGGTCGTTAAATTTGGTTTTTCTTTGATTTATTTGATTATTAAAGTTACTTTTATAAGTTAGCCATGGAAAAACAATTTTAAATCATGCGGTTGGAGATAAAGATTATACTTATACAGAGATTTTTCGAATGTAGAAATAAGTACATAAATAAAATTTCGATATTATGAACTTGATCATTTAAATCATTAATTTATGACTCTCCATTTTCAGTATTATCTTTTCGCAAATGTCCATCTTCTACGCAACGTGACTGCTTCAATGTTTAATAGGAAGGGCCGAATCGCTAAAAATTGTAGATACTTAGCCCTCTTCTAGACTTCATACGAAAAGACAGTCACCTTCCCTATATATACTCCAACATCTTATTGAAAATTGAGAATTCCCGATTTCTTGTGAAGTCAGTTAAAGTAATTGCTGCTATACAAATTAAGCCTGCTTTAGAAACAATTTTTTACATTTTAAAAATCTGCTGAACATCTAGAATTCCTTGCGTAACAACTCTTTCGTTTCAATTTGTTGCGTAGATGACAGACAGGTACGCATGCATCAAAAATCCATGGCATCTCACCTAATACGAGCGTTGGCCAAGACTCCATGCGAGACGTGAGACCCTTGAAGAAGATCTGGTGGAGGAAGAGAACCGTCTCGCTGTTCAGGAAAATGGAATTGACGTCCTCGTGGGTGCAGGGGGGTTTTTTGGAACTGGCCGCCATTTTGAAAGGACGGAGGAAGCAGGTTACCTGTAGGATATCGAGAATAATTGAAGGGATGTTTACAAAATCAACATAACTGACTACACTGGTTGACACCTGAAACGATTAACGATGTTCTTAAAAAAGTGTCATCCGCTCTAAGCAGTTATGTTGTTTTTGTAAACATCCCTTCAAATTAGATCAAATAGAACATTCCAACAAAATATCGCTTATGTAATACATACCACTACTTTAGACTTGTTTTAAAAATATTGCTGAAGCTTGAAAGTGTCAGTAAGCTGATTTTTAGGCTTGGGATATTCTAAAGCCAAGTAATGAAATATCAAATCAAATACCTACCTATGGTGGTATGTGGTGGTATATTAACTAAGGCTAATCTGTAAAATCTTCGTGGAAAAGTACAACATAATTATGATTATGATTATGATACAACGTGAAACACATTTTGAACCATTTAATCCGCTTACCAATATTTCCATTTGTTCAAGATATTCTTCCTCTGCTTCAACCATTTTGAAGACCAAGCTGTAAGCAATAAAAATAACCAAAGTCATCTTTGTTTTCTTTATTCCTCATCTTTGCCATCAGTTGTATTGATTAGTTATGGAAGCAATAGCAAGGAAACCAACGTTGATGTACCTGTTTCGCTTGCGCATGCTTTCGGCGTGAGGGCTCTTGATGTACTGGTCGACGATCTGCTTCCATCGGCGACGGCACAGCCATCCCCGGAAGAAGCTCTGAAAATTTGTTTTTAGATATTTTTCTGTTTTTTGATATAATTGCTACAAAAAAGAGCGATGAAAAAGAGTTTTCTGAGGAGAGTAAGAGTCACTTTCCTCGGCTAATTTTCGTCTCTGCTCTTCGTCGTCGTTCATATCACTTGCGAGCACTAGTAGGTAATACTGAGAATAGTTTATTAGAATCTTTAATCCATTACATCAGAACCGATTTTTTGAATTACTTACCTGACATTCGGGAGTGATTCGGAATGATCTGAACTGAATACACCTTATTTCATTTAAGATCGTTTGCTTCTTTCTAAAACCAATAAAAATATTGCGACCTCTAGGTATTTATTAAAATACCCTGCTAAAACCATGTCTTTTTGAAATAGGTACGTTGTAACATTTTAACTCCTCTCAGAAATGAAGTCCAAAAGTGCCAAAAGTAAGAAACTCATACTTTCATAGATATTTGACGTTTATAAAAACACTTCCACACTCGAATTAGGTTGATACCTGGACTTTCTTAATCTTGCGCAGTTCTGCTGGGTCGATGTCTGGCGAGTGACTGGGGGAGGTGGTAGCTGATTCCGTGCGTGTCGGCTGATCGTGCTCCTTCTTGAACGTGCATAGCTGTTGATAAACAAAACTTATAGTAGCGACCCGCCCCGGCTTCGCACGGGTTAATAAATTATACATAAACCTTCCTCTTGAATCACTGTATCTATTAAAAAAACCGCATCAAAATATTTTGCGTAGTTTTAAAGATTTAAGCATACATAGGGACAGACAGACAGCGACTTTATTTTATACTATGTAGTGATTATACAATTACGCGACAAACTATACGAGAGACAGAACTTTTAGTGGATTATACAATAAGAGCTTATACACTAATATAAAGTAGGTACTTAACTCATTTCATAAATTTCTCATAAGTTCCTGGACATTTTTAGTTTCGGTGAAGGAATAGATCTTGACCAGAGTCATAGTGATTTGTAAAGGTAAGCTCAAATTATCTCAGTCCTCAGCATTTTGACTTCGCTGCTTAATTCGTCGCACTGTTCAGGAATCTGCCACCGCGAGACCCTCTCCCTGCAGCAAGTACCTATATTTGTGGACCTAATCTCAACATACCTCAGTTGTCATCTTTTTGACCTCGCTGCTTAATTCATCGCACTATTGAGCGTACTGCCACCGTGATGTCCTCTCTCCCTCAACGACTAGCAGGTGAAATTGCTCCTGCATTTGTAAAGCTAAGCTCAACCTTCCTCAGTCCTAAGCTTTTTGACTTCACTGCTCAATTCATCGCACTGTTGAGGGTACTGCCACCGAAATGTCCTCTCGCTCTCAATCTCTAACCTAACCTCAACATAGATAGATAGGTAGAATACTCTTTATTTTCACACCTCAGTAAAAAGATACAAAAGAAAAGAACAATTGATTAAATGTAGAGGCAGACAACAGGACAACCTTTGGGTAGCGGAAACAGTGAAATAGTCGAAAAAGTAGGTGTACAAAAAAAAGTAAAAAAAGAGGTGTGAAAAGTAGGTGTAGGTAAACATACCTCAGTTCTAAGCTTTTTGACTTCACTGCTCAATTCGTCGCACTGCTGAGCGTACTGCCACCGTGATGTCCTCTCGCTCTCAACCACCTGCAGCAGGTGGAGCTGCTTCTGTTCAAGCTCTTCCTTCTGGAGGAGTAGCTTGTTGAAGCTGGAGACAAAGAAATATATGTAAATCAATAGATACACAAATGGAAAAAATCTCGAGGTTTTCAGCAGGTATAAGAGTACAAAATTTACTCTCTTTTGTTTAGAAGTAGCTTTATTACGCAAAACATCAGTTTTCTCCCATCTACGTATCTATTGCAAACTTTAAGGTACGTTTTATTACTGGCAAATACAATATTATACTAGTTATGAAACCAGCGAAAAATGTTCTGATAAATTAATTCAGACAGCTACAAATATGTATTTTAAATTATTCACCCCATGTGGCTAGTTACATTTAAATGTTTCCAACCAGTTATGAGCTATTTTAATTGCTTTCATTGAAAAGTAAACCCTATAACAAGCGCTTATGGCTCAAAATAGTAAAATATCTATTCTCACGCAAGGCTTGATTAATATTTAACTAGACAAAATGCCCGTGTAATGTACAGCGCTACCAACTTGTTTTAGCTAGTGAGCAAAATGAGAACTAACATAATTCCATATTAATTTGACGCCTTTGTAAGAGAGTAGCGATTTTGGTGACTGCAAATTTAAGTTAGTTTTCAGATTCTCACACGATTCATCAAAGATGGTGGACAGAGATTGTACGGTTGATAATTTTAATGGCTGTATCCGTGTGCGTTTCGCCTAATGAAGGGTGTTACTGCTGATGAGGTTTTTTTTTCATACCTAATGGAAGTTTTTTAATTGAATGAAAGAAAGCCGTAACCCAAGGTAAAGCGTCAAAGTTAGTATTGTTTTTCAACTAAGTACAGTCACCTGCAATAATACACAATGCAATGCAATGCAATGCAACACGTTACACTGCAATGCAATGTGCAATGTTACACGGTGAAGGCTGCAAAAATATATGACACGATCTTATTTGTAGAGCCATAAGAGCGTGTCACATATTTTTACGGATTTCGAAGAGTAACATATTATTGCAGGTGACTGTACAAACTACTAAATCCTCTGGTAATAAAATTTTTGGGACGCCAGAGAGGATGACGCGTGCCCTAACACATTGTATTATTATCATCTTCCTCGCGTTGTCCCGGCATTTTGCCACGGCTCATGGGAGCCTGGGGTCCGCTTGGCAACTAATCCCAGTAATTGGCGTGGGCACTAGTTTTACGAAAGCGACTGCCATCTGACCTTCCCACCCAGGGGGTAAACTAGGCCCGTATTGGGATTAGTCCGGTTTCCTCACGATGTTTTCCTTCACCGAAAAGCGACTGGTACTTAAATATCAAATGATATTTCGTACATAAGTTCCGAAAAACTCATTGGTACGAGCCGGGGTTCGAACCCGCGACCTCCGGATTGCAAGTCGCACGCTCTTACCGCTAGGCCACCAGCGCTTCCTAACACATTGTATTATTATATGAAATGAAAATGAAAATTAAATGAAAATGAAAATATAGACATAGACATAGAACATTTTATTCAAGATCACATGCTACATCACATGAAATGACAGAGTTAACAGATAGTGTAACACATTCAGCGGGGCTACCGCGAAAACCGAAATTCGCAAATTGCGGGGATCTTTCTCTTTTACTCCAATGAAGGCGTAATTAGAGTGACAGAGAAAAATGCCCGCAATTTGCGAACTTCGATTTTCGCGGTTATAGACCTGATACTTTTGCCGTGTTGTTGTATCCGCTATTTTTAGTGCTGGTGGTGGTGATGCCATAGCAACAGTGACATCTATTTCAGGACACAATACAGACTGTTTACACCCACTTGCGGGGCTTCGCCTATAACGACGCGCGTAAATAAATACAAAAACCAACTCGGTAAAAAGCAAGCTTAATCGACTGAAATGTGAAAACCGCGGAAAATTGTCACTAGAGGCGCTAATGTAGCATGAGGTCTTCGAAATGTCAATTGTCACTGGTTTTGGGTGAAAATTGTTCACGCAACGCCGTATTTTAGGCCCAGCACCTTCCGCTAAAAAACAAACTCCAAAATCTGTAATAAGTATTAAAAACGCGTAAAATATTGCGTAAAATTTTCGATGGACTTTATCTGCCGATAGGGTTTACAGTACATCGAATAATATAAAGTACATCGAAAATTAGCATGCATAATACACTTCATTTTCATGCTCTGAAAGAGGGTCATTGTTGTTCTTAAACGTGTGCAGAAAGTGATACGTTTCTGCACTAGAGCATTTAACTTTCCAAGTACGATATTTTTCATTTTTTTAAGATAAACAATTGAAATTTAATTTAAAACCTTCACCAAATCCACCATGAGAATGCCGGTCTCTGATGATGCCCTCAGATATAACAGAACGAACAAAACACAAGACATGTTTCCTGGTTGTACAGGGTGGCGAACTTAGAGGTATACAACTTTTTTTTGCCGCCATTTTATTTTGGCGGTAAATATGACAGTTATTGCATGAAAATTAGTTTGTGTAGATACGGCAAATTTATTATGGAGCGTTTTACGACGGAACAACGTGTTTTAATCATTAAAAACAATAGAAACATTAAAAATAACGTTTCCCGGTCGATTAATTTCGAGAAACGGTGACATTGACTGACTGGCCCCCAAGATCGCCTGATTTAACATTTTTCTGTGGGGCTATCTAAAGGGACGTGTCTATGCTAATAGGCCAACGAACTTTCAGCAATTAAAACAAAATATTCGAAACACTGTCGCTGAGATAACGCCAGAAATGTGTGAAAAAGTGATGAAAAACGCGATGAAAAGGGTTCGCATCTGCCATGCCGCTAGAGGTGGACATTTGTCTGACATTATTTTCCATGTGTAATTGCTGACCCTACATATTATATTTAACAAGGAATACTTAATATTTTTTATGTTTTATAGAATAAAATTTCAAAAATAAAGTGTATACCTCTTATTTGGCCACCCTGTATTAATAAGTACGTATATATTAGCAGCTTGCTTAATAAAGGCTGACACACATTCCGCGCACAATGGCGTAGGTATATAAAGAATAATGAGCGCGAAATGAGGAACACCCCTTCAAATTCCCCATGCCAGCGTTAATGAGACATTGCTGTACGTGTCGAAAGTGTCGCAACCGCTATTATTAAACGAGTAAATACAAAAACTTTGATATTAAGTATTTGTTATTATTTTATTGATGACCGGTCTGGCCTAGTGGGCAGTGACCCTGCCTGTGAAGCCGATGGTCCTGGGTTCGAATCCCGGTAAGGGCATTTATTTGTGTGATGAACACAAATATTTCTTCTTGAGTCATGGGTGTTTTCTATGTATATAAGTATGTATTTATCTATATTATAAGTATGTATATCGTCGCCCACCCATAGTACAAGCTTTGCTTAGTTTGGGGCTAGGTTGATCCGTGTAAGATGTCCCCTAATATTTATTTATTTTTATTATATTATTTTTCGTACCCTTACAGCGCTAGCAAAGCCGTTCTGAGTATTGGTATGTACTGTAACCATATTACCTAGGTAATACTGACATTATATCAGCGTACCTATTAAACTCGAAATTGTGATAACTCGGTAAGGGATGTTGCGAACATCCGCATCCGCAACCGCGGAACTTCCGCATTATTTTCAACATCGCATCTGCATCCGCATCCGCATAAAATCGATGCGGAGCTTATGCGGATGCGGATGTCGAACAAGTCGGTACCTACAGGAACGTCTTAGCGGCGGTGTAAGTGCTAGGTAATCTCGTCATTACCTATAACGAAATCGTCTAGATCCAGAAAAGTCGGCCAAGTTACTGTTTATAAAATATAACGCACCTATATTCTTGTTCAAATACTAAACGTTTCGTTATTTTTAAATAAAAAAATACAAAAAATGTAATATTTGACGTTTTCTAAGTAGGTACCAAATCTTGACATCCGATGTGAGCCTTTAAATATCCGCATCCGCGTCCGCGGATGTCAAAAAATCTGCATCTGCAACATCCCTGCTCGGTATTCAATCCATAGGGGATTCCAGATATATGGGGTAGTAGAGCAAGGCCGGATTATATCCGGAAAACCGGGCACCGATGGGAAATTGTTCGATGCTAACAAATTAACATTGTTAAGCGGAATATAGAATATTAAATTATTCTAACTCACGAAGTTCTCGTCAAATTTCGCTCAACAAAAGTTTCTATCGGTTACGAGCAAAAGATGACTCACGCTAGACCGGGCCGGGTGCGGGCCGGCCGGAGCGTCCGGCGCCTCGTTTTCTATGACAAGCACCAACTCACCGATCAACCGTCATAGAAAATAACGTCATGTCCAAGTAACAAGGCCCGGTCTAGCGTGAGTCAAATTAGGAAGGGAATAAAGATTTCTCCTTTTGTGTCAATAACTCGGAAAATATACTTCTTGGGATTTTGAACTGCGCGCCCAGCGGCACAGAAGTCGGCGCACTCGATGGTCCCCTGCAGCGGTCGCGGCACGCGCACCACAAAAGAGTTGAAGTGCACGTAGTGGCGCGATCGAAGCTGGAACATCCTCGTGTAACCGGTCTTCTGGTGTACATACTCCACCACTTCAGCAGCCGTGGCGGTGTAATGCAGGCGCGAAACATACAGCGCCTTACTCGGTGTAGCAACCCGCAAGCCAGATTAGCCGGTTCGGCGGTACCACACTGAGTCTTACGAGGCGCCGTCCGCGAGAGAGGTCAAAAAGGCGAGTAGCGTGAGTAACAATTTGAGGCGAAGCCGAAAATTGTTAATAAAGACGCCACGAGTATTTTTTGACTCAGTTAAACAACGTTGCATACAATAATTTTTCTACGACCAAGCACTTACTTTGAAATAAAATTGTAAATTTAATAAATATTTTTAATTCAAGAAGTAGCAAAAATGGAGGGCACGGGCGGGAAAAGAATGAATGAATGAATGAAATTTAAAAAGAAAAACATGTCTATGGTTCACTTATTTGTCAGAGATGACATTTAAAATAAGGTTGGCAACACTGTATTTCATTCAATATTTTTTAAGTGGCCATTACACGAAGTATCGTAAAATCGCCAAAAAGATACTGTGTGTATGCACAAATTCTATTTTTTGTCACGATGTGACGTCAACTAGCATCCGGATCTCACCCGGACAACCGGGCTAAACGGAAGTCCGGGTCATGGCCGCGGTCTACTAAACTTTATTGTTTATTTATTTACATTTTTATACCTAGGTCACCAGATAAAATACGGACCAAGGACCAAACTGCGTCGACCGTCCACTGGCGCCCTCATTGGGGAAATTGTGTTTTCTAATAAACCAATTAATTTATAAATGTATAAATCAGTCAGTAAATTTCTATTGTTGTTCCCCGGTTTTATTTTGATTATTTTTCGCTTTATCAACTACTAGCGACCCGCCCCGGCTTCGCACGGGTTAACAAGTTATACATAAACCTTCCTCTTCAATCACTTTATCTATTAAAAAAACCGCATCAAAATCCGTTGCGTAGTTTTAAAATCTAAGCATACATAGGGACAGACAGACAGCGGGAAGAGACTTTGTTTTGTACTATGTAGTGAAACGGCAAAACTTACTTTTGGTGATAAAGAGAATTATGTGTGTGATCAAATGCCACAATGGCGGTCGTAACATGCGGTTCCTGAAGATATTATAGGGAGCTTATAAAATGTGTATAAATACTGTATAGGTATATAAAGCAATGTATTAGGTCACTGTACATTTAAACGTTGAATTAAAACACGACCGAAGGGAATAATCTAATACCTTTAAACGAGCAATTCTTGTTTATTTATATATATATATATATTTCGGGGATCTCGGAAACGGCTCTAACGATTTCGATGAAATTTACTATATGGGGGTTTTTGGGGGCGAAAAATCGATCTAGCTAGGTCTTATCTCTGGGAAAACGCGCATTTTCGATTTTTTATATGTTTTCCGAGCGAAGCTCGGTCATCCAGATATTGTACCTAATACTTACAATGCTTTACATTATTTATATTTTCGACATAGTTGCGTAATGTGCTAATTAGTGCGGTAAAGTTGCTACTTTACCATATGTATGTAAGTATACTGTAAAAAATCTTTTGACATATTTACACACAATTCCCAGTAAGCACATCTTAGTCATACTTATATTCAATATCAAAATTAAATCAAAGTGTAATGTACCTAATGTACTGCCGTATTCGAACTTCAAGATATTCACAAGAGACGAGACGTACGAGATCCATTCTAGATACGTTTATAGTTTAGATTTCAACTATCCTACGTTTTTTTTAGCATTAGAAATAAGGTAAACAATCTTGATGTGTCTTTTAATTGAAAAACTCATATTAAAAATAAGTTACGGTAAATATGTAACAATTATGAATGTAATACGATCTTTTATAGTCTTCTGCTTTCATAAGTACTTAATAGTTATTGATTTTTTTAAAGTGTTTTTCAATTAAAAGACATGTCAAAATCGCTTACCTTCTTTCAAGTTCTTTCTAATGCTAAAAAAACGAACTATAGTTCTCTTTTGCAGCGCAATTCGGGCAACCAATGTCACTTTTACTATAGATCGTGTTAGATATATATTAGATGTGAATTAGATCTCTAAGTAATATCTTGTAGAAATCGTTCAAGAGTATCTCCAGAATCGCGGAAATGTCAAATTTGACAGGTTAGATCTTAAACATATCGTTATCGTATCTTGGCGATGTCTAAAAGATATCTAATAGATGTCTATTACAAAATCCGAATCAGGCCCTTAGCCTTTTAGTTGCGTAATCCTTAGCAAACGAACGCTTTGAAGTATTTCCGCCCGTTTGCGCCCGAGGGACGAAATATACTCGCAAGGAACTCACGGGACTCAATCAGAGAGGAAATGGAGCTTCGTTATAGTTGGTCATTTCGCTTGGTTAATTAAAGATTTGATAGGTAATCTTTGGGAGTGCTAGTAATAGGTACACAACTACACAGAATAAGTAGTATACATGTACCTATGTATTTTTACAGCACATTTGGTGCTACTTTACCGCCCTAGTGCGGTAACTAGCACAATACGTGCTTAGGTCGAAAATTTAAAGAGCTATATGTACTGTAAAACGTTGTATATACACGTGCGAAAAGGTAATTCGTAACTCGTGTCGATTTAAAACACTCCTTTCGGTCGTATCCTTATTTACTTCCTCGTATCCTAATCCTTAATTATTGTAATTAACAGTGAGAGTCAGGATGGCGGGTGTATGTAAACAAAAATAAACAAAAAGCATACCATATTTTAGTACCTAATTTGTACTATTTGGTACCTCATATACAAAAATTAGTACCTCACGGTATTTAAAGTTATCAGCAAAAAACGTTACACCCGCCAACCTGACAGTCAGAATGGCGGGTGTATTTTATTACGCTATGATCCCGCGATTATTGATAAATTCTATAAAAGCCAAATTTTAGTACCTTTTTAGTACTTTCATATTCAATTATAAATTGAGCCATTTTATTTGTGGTTTCCGAGTTATACTCATTTTACATTTTGCATTGCTATTAAAAAAATTCAGGCGCTTTAATTTTTCACCGTATTGATATCGTTTTTAAGAAAAAACGCTACGCTACAACTATTTTTATTACGCCAGGATTTAGTACCTTTCATGATTAATCTGTTACCCTTTCACGGGTAATCTGTTAGGTTCAATTAACTATGAAAATTACGTCTTACAAATGGCCAGGCGCCATGTCAAAGGATTCTTCCTAAGAAGAAATTCCGCTCTTCGTTGTGCATGTAATTGTGTACATAATACCTACTCTTAAGTAGGTACATGGTGATTAATCAAATAAGAAGAGTGGAGATCGAGGGGGGGAGGCCTTTGCCCAGCAGTGGGACACTGTAATTGTATAGGCTTATAATAATAAAAATAATAGGCCCATCTAGTGCGCGGCAAGTCCCCACCTGCCTCGATAACTTGTGAACACATTGTTATGGCAGGTGTCCGTACGTCTTTGTAATAACCCAGTCTCATAGTCCACCCAAACTTCAATCCATAGATCGGTATACTGTTCTCTTTTTCTACAATAGTCCCAATGCCTCTGTCTATTGTTGCACCTGTGAACGGGTTCCAGCAGGCGTTCTACATGACATAAAAGCTCTCCAAGGGGCCTCTACGTGTTGGATCTGTGTCCCCACGCAAGCCTATCAAAAAACCGGGATTATAGGCCCGTGATATCCAAGGAGATACAAAAATAATAATATTTATAATAATACACTAACTATCCGTCCTGAGCAATTTCTATTTCGTTAATGTCTGCCCTATTATTGGGCACATTAATGTGCAATTGTTTTACAAGGGGCAAAGTTGTTGTTTAATATCCTCGTGCTAATATTGATACACGAGTAAGTGAAAGTTTCAAAAATAGAACCATGAGCGTAGCGCGTGGTTCTAAAGTACAGGAACTTGAAAGTAGCGAGGGTTTCAACTACAACGCATGAGGCTTAAAAAAACTTTGCTACCAAATGAAACACAATTTCTTTCCACACCAACGCGAGGAAAATACTTAAACAATTTGAAATCAAATTAAATAAACGAATGCTGTAATTATTAGTGGCTTTTGTTCACTAAGTATTATACATTAATTAAATTTACATAAATAGGCATGCACGTCATGCTCGGCGTTTTGGCACTTTTATATGCAATTATGATTATGGTAAGTCAGGATTATGATAATCATATTGATCATATGACCAGTCGATAGAGTGTGTGCAGTAGTGATGGGTAGGACATCAATTTAAAATGAGTTTGTATGAGTACCTCATTTTCTAAAATGAGGTGTTACAATGTCTTACTTCAAATGAAGTGAGGTACTAGCATATTTTCAGCGTCGACTATTTCATTCCAACGGCGACAAAAATATTTAATGTATATACATATTTATGTATTCATCACTTCCTTTATAAATAAATAAATAGTAACATTTAATTGGAGTGCAATTCTGGAGGTTAAGAATAGAACTTTTAGGATAAAGATAATTTTAGAATCAAGTAAAATGAATAGAGGAGTGAAGTAAGACATTTTTGCGGTACGAAGTACTGCGACAAATTAACAAAATGAGTGGTACAAATGAGGTGCCTCACGAGTGAGCAACTCAACACTAGTGTGCAGAAGAGTCGTGGAATGTAAGGCATATTTATACGAGTATAAATATTTTTTTCATTTTTATTTTCAAGGCAGCCCATACATTTCACGACTCTTCTCTTTCCGCACAGACTCTATTAATCTTTACAAGAAATTATAATTTTCACACTCGACTTAAAATAATAATTATTGTTGAACTTTTTTAAGGATGCACATGTTTAGCGGTATTTTTTTAACACCATTTCATGATAAAAACAAAGGTGTGTTACTAGTAGATTGTTAACCAAGGGATGAAAGGCACTCATTTCTGCCGAGGTAGTTTGGTGCTCGAACGCAGTGAGAGCGCCAATAGTCCGAGGCTGATATGATGCCTTTCACTCGAGTTAAACACTCTACTTTTCATTTCGAATACGAGGAAAGTAAAATACGTGTTTTATTAAAACATGACTAAGTATAAAATTATATATTAAATCTTGAGGGTACTTATTACAATTACCTCACAATTTAGGCAAAAGTATCGTTATTTATGGAATGGGGAGTTAAATATCAGAATGAAAATTGTATAACAAATCCATTTAAACTCAAATTTCAATTGCTTATCGTTAAAATTTTAACATAGTCTTATTTGCAACTTAACGTAACATGCTCTACGTAGTACGTAGTGCAGAAACGTATCATCAACACCTTTTAGAACAACATTCTATCAGAGCATAAGAAATATATTTCCATCCATTTTGATCCTGATTTCGGTTTTAAGTTTCGTTATTTAGATTTACTTATTTCCATCCGCTCTAAAGGAAAATTAAAGACACAAAAGGCGCTAATAGGGTTCAGTAATGAAATTTATAATGGTACATTACGAAAATCTTGCACAAACACGGCTTGCACGTTTTTATTTAGATAAAATAACGACATTTGAAAAAGTAGTCGATATAAAACAGTCAAACACCGATAGGTTATTAATCTAATATCTATACTTAATATACCTCCCTGGCAACGGAAATGCACTTATTTTTTGGCCAACCTGTATACCTAGCTAGTGTGAATCATTAAGTTGACGAAGAAGAAAGTTTGTCAAGGAAATGCTTGCGCAGCATAGGTACGCTTGAATGTGAATTTGGTCTGCGCTTACCTGATAGAGAGTGGGAGAACGTTCCAAAGTCTGATAGCCTATGCCTGTACATGTACCTACATACTATGCCTTAAACAGTTTTTTGAAAAAAAAAACACTATAGCCTAGTTCGGACTATATTAGTCGAGTGGCGAGTATTTTAGTTGACTAAAATCGGTCAGCTAAACTAAAATCGTTCGCACTACAGATGAGGCCACAATGAAGAGCGGAATTTCTTAGGAAGAATCCTTTGACATGGCGCCTGGCCATTTGTAAGACGTAATTTTCATAGTTAATTGAACCTAACAGATTAACCGTGAAAGGGTAACAGATTAATCATGAAAGGTACTAAATCCTGGCGTAATAAAAATAGTTGTAGCGTAGCGTTTTTTCTTAAAAACGATATCGATACGGTGAAAAATTAAAGCGCCTGAATTTTTTTAATAGCAATGCAAAGTGTAAAATGAGTATAACTCGGAAACCACAAATAAAATGGCTCAATTTATAATTGAATATGAAAGTACTAAAAAGGTACTAAAATTTGGCTTTTATAGAATTTATCAATAATCGCGGGATCATAGCATAATAAAATACACCCGCCATTCTGACTGTCAGGTTGGCGGGTGTAACGTTTTTTGCTGATAACTTTAAATACCGTGAGGTACTAATTTTTTTATATGAGGTACCAAATAGTACAAATTAGGTACTAAAATATGGTATGCTTTTTGTTTAATTTTATTTACATACACCCGCCATTCTGACTCTCACAATTAACCGCACTCGTTTCCCAATTTTCCGCACTATAATATTATGTGCGTAATCTCAAAAATTTAAAGGGCCGTATGTACCTACTGTAAAACGTTATATACTCGTGCGAATATACTACTTTCCGCACTTGTATCGTAATGTACTAATGAAGAAGGGATATCAGTCTGTAAGTGATTCGTGTCAGATAACAGTAATAGGTCACATACTTTATAAGTTGTAAATTTCAGACACTAACGTGATTCTAGCTCACAACACTTAAACTTACCTGAGGGGAATAAGTAATAAGTACTCGTACTTTCTCAGATTATAGATTCATAATGGGTAGGTGACAAATTCATACTAGTGCCATATTTAATTTCGAAGTTGACAATAAGTAGTTTAGGGAGTTAATTAACAGTTAACTTTAGTTTCACCATGGAGTATGGACAAACAAAATATTCATATGATATGGAATACTGAGTTACTGTATCATCGTTGTGCTAAAATATTCTATCTGTTTTCTGTCGCTGTATTTTAGCGGTGAACACACAGATCACAATGCAGCTAGTTAGTCAGAGTGCACTCTCCCATTCCACATTGTTAGTGTGATATTATGTGCCCGTGACGCTGGAAGTTCAAAGGTCAAAAGCAGGCGTGGCTCACTCCGCGATTTCGTCGCTTTGCTACAGGTAGCTAAAAGTACATCCGTTCCATACCAATTTTAGTGGCTAGCCATAAGCCGCGCCTGGCGCTGTCGCCACCTAGTGGCCATATCTGTGCTGATCGTAAGTGTAAGGCCTGAATGGAAACTCGAGTTGAGCGTGCAGCGGGGCGGGGCGTGCAGCGTGCATGTTAAACAAATGCAAGCGTATAGGAGCGGCCTTAGTGCACGCTGCTCAAATCCCTTGGGAGCTCGACGCCACGCTGCATGCCCCGCCGAACGCTCCGCTTCGAGCGTCCACTCAGGCCTTACACTAACAGACGCGTTTTGTTAGAGAGTGAGTCTTCTGTACCTAGTACTATTATTTATTCTGTGTCAAAAGTAAGAACTTAAAGGGGCCCACAGATTATCAGTCCGCCGGACGATATCGGCCTGTCAGTTGTTCGGAACTGTCACCTTTTGCGTTTAACTGACGGGCCGATATCGTCCGGCGGACTGGTAATCAGTGGGCCCCTTTAGTAGCCACTATATGAAGTATTGTTATGAAAAAACTGGGAAACGAAACGTTTCTTAAAACAAAAACGTCACTTTTGACATTGACTTGACACTGACATATCCGATCCATATCGTGTCGTTAACAAATTTTTGACGTATCTTAATGTTCGAATCAGGCCGATAGGTATAAATAATAATTCAGCAACTATATTATACACCCTACTGGCACCCACACACACATACAGAACACAACACACCTGGGCCTGGGTCTGGGCACAGCTCTTCTCAGTCTTCTCTCATACAAAACAGAGGTTACTTAACTAACACTAATTATTATTCTCTCAAATAGATTACTTATCACCAGGCCTCGGAGTTTTTTTAGCACGGTAAGACTAAGGAGAGCTATGGAGTCTTTGTTAACATTAAAATTAAGTTCATACTCATACTCATCCTCATTAATTAAGTACAAGTAAATTATGTACAGCTCTAGACCTAATAAATATCAGCGATCATCACAATAACGAAATACGTAACTATATATTCATGACATAATGTGACATCTGATTTACTCATACACATATTTAGGTAAAGAGGTTTAATCATAAGTGGCCTATCACTTAAAAAAGTACTTAAGACATGCAACCTATGATTATAAACATTGGTAATACGTATTCGACATATTAAAACGATATTCCATAGATATTAAAACTGTTTATTATTCATTAAGGTTGATATAGAGCTACAATATTTTAGAATAGTTATGCGTTACTCTTCCTTACGTCTACAGTTCGTTCACACATAATGGGCAGTATAAACGTCGTAAGTCGCATTCATGGGCATCATTTTCAACTTTTCAAGACACCAATATCAATATCTTAACAGTAATTATAGTATGTAGGTACGTTAAGTACTTAAATAAAATATTGGAGCGATGACACTGCAATATGGGTAATATAATAATATTAACATACACATATACATATTATATTATTGGGCATCATTTTCAAGACACCAATATCCTTATCTTAACAGTAATTATAGTATGTATGTACGTTAAGTACTTAAATAAAATATTGGAGCGATGACACTGCAATATGGGTAATATAATAATATTAACATACACATATACATATTATTACTTTTTTATAATATAACATTTAATTAAATATATGTAAACAGAATTAATTACATATAAGTAGTCTAAGTATTTATAAAACGATTCGGACGAACTTAATTAATGAGGATGAGTATGAGTATGAATTTAATTTTAATGTTAACAAAGACTCCATAGCTCTCCTTAGTCTTACCGTGCTAAAAAAACTCCGAGGCCTGCTTATCACAAAGACACAAACTCTTTTTATTAGGTGAAATTAGGTAAAAAAAAAATTAAAACGAATTATAAACTGAAATAGATATCATACACTAAAGAAAATGTGACCAAGTTTACCGGTGGCCGAGGAAGGAATCGAACCCGCGTCTTCAGTTTACGCGGCTAAGGGTCCATTCCACCTGTCCAATTTCTTTCTCTCGCATTAAGCAAAATGTGAGATGCAAATACACACTGGACAAAGATATTGGACAGATGGAATACCACCCTAACGTCTGGAATACCACTGGACCACTCGGCCACAGACCGTCTACTTAAAAAACACAAATCAAAATATTTGTTCCCTAGTCCCTAGTTATTTAAAACGAATTTAACTTAACTGCTATAAACCGTAGGTAAGATTTAGAAGGCCGACAGGACTTCGGCAACGGGGATTAGGGTCACAAGTGTCACAACCCTGACCCCAACCCTCTACGCGGGAGATCAGTTCTGATTCGCATTTTGCGCATCATCATAATCTTCCTCACGTTGTCCCGGCATTTTGCCACGGCTCATGGGAGCCTGGGGTCCTGCCACAATTTTTTCTAATACTTATGTCTATTCCGATTTGAAGGACGTCTATGATCAGGATATTTTTTTTCTCTTACTTTAGTACTACGGTGACGCAACGACCCAAAGTGAGGCCTGGCTTCCGACACCAGATAACGCGCTGCCTTGTCTAGCGAGAGCTATCGCAAAGCTCTCGCCAGTCGCCATGACCGAGGTTGAGCAGGGGCCTTACCATGGTAAGCCCCAGGTCTTGAGCAATTGCGTCGTTCCAGCGGTAGAGGACGTCCAATCGGGCGTCTCCCATTTCTCTTCATAACACCTAATTTGGATCTTCAATAATAAGGAAAATACTTCCTAATTGCACATTGCAAGTCTTTTATCAAACAACTAGCAACCCGCCCCGGCTTCGCACGGGTTAACAATTATACATTACGCACGCACGCTGGTGAGCGCGCTCCTCTACACAGACTTGTCTATACTTACAATAAAAAATTTAATCACGTAGATATTTTTGGTTGTAGTTTAAGTGTTTATAAAAAACGTATTATTGATGTTTTAACAAACCCTACAATTTAAGTAGGTACTTCTTCTAGTTTCTTACTTATAATGTATTCTATGTTGTTGTTGACACCGGAAGCCCTTAAGACTAACGGTGATTATTACTGAATCGCGATTAGAAAGGGATTGAGATAGCTGTCAATCCATATTGATTTTGACGTAAGTGTATGGAAATCTGTTATTTCTAATCCCTTTCTGATCGCGATTCAGTAATAGTTTAGCTCTGAATGAACATTATTCATACTAATTAGTGGTAAGCGCCGTGGGCCACACATATGGTAGATATAATGGTAATTAGTGTAATAAGTATAACTTGTAGTGGCTGTTTGTTTACCTAAATAAATGAAAAAAAAAAAAAAAACATAAACCTTCCTCTTGAATCACTCTATCTATTTAAAAAACCGCATCAATATCCGTTGCGTAGTTTTAAAGGAACAGACAGACAGCGGGAAGCGACTTTGTTTCATACTATGTAGTGATGTCTGCTTTTTCTCAGATTCAACAATATTCACTACCGAAAAATCGCCATTAAAAAAAAGTTAATTTGAAACCTTAAACATCCCGTAATTGTCGCGCAAAAGCGATGGAGTTGAAAATAAACAAGCGCAACCGCGGCAGCGGGTCAGGGTTGCGGCCTTAATCTCGGGTTGCCGTGGTTACCCGGCTTGCCGGATAGAAGTTACGGGTATTACGTGAGCCTGTGAAGGAATAGAAATGATAGAATGCCTTCATTGGTGGGCCCTGTAAAACTGTTATTTATTTAGTACCATCAGAAAAGTCACCATGAAAAATTTGAAGTTCATTATAAACCCGTAATTGTAACGCAAAGCGATGAAGCGGCAATTAAACAGAGCGCAAGCGGCAGCGGGTCAGGGTTGCGGCCTTAATCTCGGGTTGCCGTGGTTACCTGGTTAACCGGCTTGCCGGGATCAGGCGTGGCTCACTCCGCGATTTCGTCGCTTTGCTACAGGTAGCTAAAAGTATCACACATCCGTTCCACACCAATTTTGGTGGCTAGCCATAAGCCGCGAGTGGCGCTGTCGCCACCTAGCGGCCATATCTCTGCTGATCGTAACAGACGCGTTTTGTTAGAGAGTGAGTCTTCGTACCTAGTACTATTATTTATTCTGTGCCGGCCCGGGATACAAGTTACAGGAATTATGTGTCAAATCTAAATCTACAGAAATTTGTATTAGGTATATACGAGTATTACCCTCGGATATAAAGCTAAGTTATCATGACGTTATCATGCCAAATATCAGCTTCTTAAATTTATCAGAAGTATTAAAAAGATAGCATCGCGCACAAGACACTTTTCTGGAATGCCCCAGGGTTTCTACATTAGGTAACAAAAAAAAGAAATATAGTTAGGTATGTAAAAAACATTGAAATTTAATACTCTGGTTCCTGTGACAGGATACAATGCGATACATCAATTAAAATGATTAGATGATATCAAACAAGCAACCTTCAGCTTTTACACCCCTGGATTCTGATGTCTGAGGGCCTACCGCCAACCACGTTCGACGTGTTGCCTCTCTATCGCACTTGTAAATTCGTACGTAAGTGTGACAGGGAGGCAACTGGCTATTGGTTAAGTATAGTATTTTTCCTTAACCGGAAATATACCAGAATACATACAATATATAGGTCAGGGCTGCGTCCTTCCACATTTTCCATAACGGGCTGATATTTCTGTTAGTTACTGGGCTATAACCGCGGAAATCGAAGTTCGCAAATTACGGGCATTTTTCTCTGTCACTCTATTTGCGAATTTCGGTTTTCGCGGTAGCCCCTCTGAGCCAAGAAAACGGTAAAAACCAGTAAAGTGATCTCCAAATACACGTCGTTGTTACTGGAGTTTTAATGAATGATTACCAGGGAGATAACACAAAATAATTGTAGTATTTATAATAAATTTTAACTATCTAATACCTTTAAACGAGCAATTCTTGCATATTTATTTATTTATTTATTTATATGTATATATATTTCGGCGATCTCGCAAACGGCTCTAACGATTTCGATAAAATTTGGTATATGGGGGTTTTCGGGGGCAAAAAATCGATCTAGCTAGGTTTTATCTCTGGGAAAACGCTAATTTTTGAGTTTTTATATGTTTTCCGAGCGAAGCTCGGTCACCCAGATATTGAATTGTAACTATAGTATTTTAATCGAGAGCAACGAAAAAATTCACAGAAACAATAATTTATTTGCAAGTTACGCAGCAAATATGTCAGTAGTGTCAAACTCGTGGTAAGGTTACCCGTTTCACTGGTACCAAACTGGAAACGTATAGGATAGGATTCAATTACCTGCTGGAAACCCTAAACGTTCAATTTGCAATTATTTTTCACAAAACGACCAATTCTGATAAGGGAATATTGGAATTGAATTGGAAAAGGAATGAAGAAAGAATCGAAAATAAGTATAAAATGGAATATTTTACACATGTAGGTATGAGCATAGAGAAAAGAAACAACGGGCTGCACTCCGGGAGTGCCGACAGAAGTGAAAACTCAATGACTAGTCCAAAATGTCTGCAGCACTATGTATAATTGACCCATCCTCCTTTCTATTGAAAAACTTTAGTTCCGAAATTGCTGCCAGCCTATTATGGATAGCTTTATCCATCTTTATCCACGTGATAAAATAACTGTCACTGTTTAACACCGTGGGAAAGAAAGTGACGGACACCGTTTTATCACGCTGTCACGTAGACAAGAACGACCATCATATCCGTACTGGTCAGTGAGCTTGTTTAAAATTCGAAATTCAAATTTGTAGCGTTAATTGTTTAAAATTCGAATAGAAATTGTAAAGTTACCTTGCAGACCTCGCCATGATATTTTGAGTTTTATTCACCAGTACTAGAGTTCACTTTTATTAGCGATTTCATAAAGATGTAGCTTTATTGAATAATGTCATTGAGTTTTTCTTTATTGATTTAAATGCCATCTAAATGAGTGGCCATCTAAACCTTACGGTCACGTGATCGTCTTACGCTGTCTCGAGTTTATCATTTTTTCCCCACCTCAAAAAGTGCCCAACGCCGCTAAAGAAGTTTTCACTTCAAAAATACATAGTGCTCACTCCATACGTCAGTTTTGGTACCAAAACGACTATTATTGTCGTAGTCGACATCTAGAATCGAGTAGCGGAATTATCAGTAAGTACTGCTACTTGACAATAGATATTGCAAAGACCGAAATGTCTAATGCTCAACAATTTTCAGCTAATATTATAACCGGATTAACCGGAACTCTATTTCAACTCCTTCTGCTTTTAATATTTGTTGTAAATTGTTGTTCAATACAATTAAGAGTATCAAGCAGCGGTACTGAATAAATCCGCTACTCGATGCTAGATGTCGACTGCGAAAATAATAGTACTTTTGGTACCAAAACTGATGTATGGAGATTTTTTTATCATGGGTCTGATTTGATTGACTCTAACTAGGTACATTCATTAATTCTGTTCAACATAAAAATATATCTTAGTGAACGTTGTGCTTTGTTGGCGAACAGTTTTCATAATAATTGTGACTCAAAATGTTCGCATGTCATGCTGAATATATTCGGTCGCCGAATATTCGGTATTCGGCCGAGAGAGGGGCCGAATATTCGGTATTCGGTATTCGGCCATATTCACTATTCGGGGCATGTCTACATATTTTAGTAAGTTCAAAAATCCGACTCAAAATGTTCCCGGTTTATTTTATTCGTTTGAGTCTATATGTGACGTCCCACGGGTAAAGGTACCTTATGGCCGTTGGCGCTTACGCTATTATTAACGCCGCTCCGCCGCCGCGCGCTATTATTATTGCGGCGCTATGCGACGTAAGCGCCAAGTGCCATAAGGTACCTTTTGCCGTGGAACGTCACATATATGTATAGACCACAACTACATAACAAAAAATATTAAAATTTAGTTTTCAAATTAAGGTACCTCAACGTACTGGTGCTCGACGGGGTCCCAGTACCTACATGTCATCTTGAAACTTAAGTCATTGCCAATAGAGGTGACAGCAGAGTGTCATCCAGTGGCGGATTTGCAGTCTTTGCCGCCCTAGGCTCAGACCCTATAGCCGCCCCTTTCTCAGTATCAGCACCCATCATACTGACTGCATTTAGGTCAGGCAACGAAAAGGTATAGAGGGAAATGCTTGGACACATTTTTTACTAAGTAACTTTGTTTGGACTCGTTAGGAGGTGAAAATATCAAAAGTCGCCGGCCGTAGCCCTTGAGCGGGGGTGGGGGGGTTTGATTTAAAGGTCCCATTTTTCGGTTTTTCGCTTATAATATCTTAGAAACTATGCGTCCTTGTGACATGATCATTATACAAAATGAAAGCTGATTAAATTTGCTACAAGTTTTATACAGTCGAGTTTTTCGATAGGTATCTTGTTTAGTTTTTGAGAAAGCCGCTCTTGAATGTCTATAATTTTGCATTAAATTTCCATCAATAATATTCACAGTGCTCACGAGGAAAGGAACCCGAAAGATTTTAACAGTGTAGCAGATCTGCGAAATTGGCTCCACACTCGCGTTCGCGGCTTTGTGCACGAGTGTGGAGGGCCCTATACAAGCCCCCCTTCAGACTATTGCGTGTGAATCGCGGCTCGACTTCGCGGAGCGAATATATCGCGACGTTGACGTATGACTCCACACTCGCAAAGTTCTCGGTGATTTCGCAGTTTAGTTCGCGCCAAGATGGCTGAAAAGCATCAGCTGATCGACTTAGCTGTAATTTATCTACGGCAATGATTGCTGATGCTTATGATATCGAAAAACTGTACTAAATAAAACTTGTAGCAAATTTAATCAGCTTTCATTTTGTACAATGATCAGTCGTTAGAACGCATAGTTTCCGAGATAAGTATAAGTGAAAAACCGAAAAATGGGACCTTCAAATCTCCCTCTTTCCCCGGCTCATTAGCTACGGCCGGGGACTTTTGATATGTTCACCTCCTAAGTAGTTCAAACAAAGTTACGAAGTCAAAAATTGTGTTCCAAGCATTTCTCTCTATACCTTTTTTTGAGAATTCGTTGCCTATATATGAATAATTTTGTGTTATTTCTTGTTATCATCAGCGATTTTTTGCCACAATTTGCCGCCCCTAATATCTCGCCGCCCTAGGCTCGAGCCTACTGTGCCTTATGGGAAATCCGCCACTGGTGTCATCTATTGGGCATTAGCATATCGGGCACTAGTAAGTACGTTTACCTTATATATTTGAAATTCAAAATTCAAAATACCCATATTTGTACAGATTTCTTCTCACTTGATGGTCTCATCGGAAGATCAGCGCTGGAAGCCACAAGCAACATGCTGAGGTGAGGCCATTTCGTGGCACTTTAGGGGTCATCCATTAATTACGTCACACGTTTAGGGGGAGGGAGGGGGTCAAGAACATGTGACATGTTGTGACATGGGGGAGGGGGGAGTCACATTGTGATGTCACATTAACTTCATCAGTAACCGAAAATTCATTTACATTTTTTTATTCGCTGTACAGTTAAATAATGAGATTTTGGATGTAACTTTCGTTGTGTTATAACATTACTAATATTTATATATCAAAAATAATTTTTATTAAAAAAATAATGTCGAGTTAATATTGTCGATTTCGTTGAAAACAAAATTGACTAAAATGTGACGTCACACCAGGGGGGGAGGGGTTTGCAAAATGTGACCAAGTGTGACAAGGAGGGGGGGAGGGGTAAAAAACCTAGAAATTCGTGTGACGTAATTAATGGATGATCCCTTAAGGATGACTCACGTTAGACCGGGCCGGGGCCGGACCGGAGCCTCCGGAGCTTCTATTTCTATGGAAAACACCACGTCATCACCGATCAGCCGTCATACAAAATGACATGTCGGACGTCTCCGTAACCTTTAACCTTTTGGACGCGAATGACCGATATATCCGCACCGTAGGATCAACGTCAAAGACCGATTAATCGGTCACAGATCACAGAGCAACATAGACCTACGTGCATATATACATAAAGTTCAACTTCAGTTTTGACACTTCAATGTTGTGGCGTCTGAGTGACAGCTTTTGTGTTTGACACGGCGTGGAAAAGATTAATCTTATTTTGTGTTTTCTTTTATATTATGTATTGGCTCGTTTGTTTGTGCTTACGAATAAATTCTATTCTGTTCTATTTCTATTCTATTCTATTTCCATGTAGGCAGGGTTGGGCAAAATACTGGCTTCCACGTATTTGAAATACAAATTACAAAATACATTTTTAAAAGTATTTGAAATACAAAATACAAACTACTTTGGTGACGGGTATTTGAAATACAAAATACAAATTACAGTGTTTAAAATAATGTATTTCAATTACAAAATATACCTTTATTTATTTTTTTTGTTTAGCATTTAGTTTTAACGTTAACGAATATCCTTTCATATAAACTTATAGGGTCATTGCGCTAGTTTTCGTCCAGCTCTAGTTTACGTCCACTTGACGAAATTTGAATATATACCTACATTCCTGCACAAATTTGGACTGATTTCAATCCTTATGTCTAAGGCGTCTAAGCAATATATCTGTCTACATATAACAATGATATTTGGCAAAAAGGAAGCGCTGGTGGCCTAGCGGTAAGAGCGTGCGACTTGCAATCCGGAGGTCGCGAGTTCGAACCCCGGCTCGAACCAATGAGTTTTTCGGAACTATGTACGAAATATCATTTGATATTTACCAGTCGCTTTTCGGTGAAGGAAAACATCGTGAGGAAACCGGACTAATTCCAATTACGGCCCTAGTTTACCCTCTGGGTTGGAAGGTCAGATGGCAGTCGCTATCGTAAAAACTAGTGCCAACGCCAATTACTGGGATTAGTTTCCAAGCGGACCCCAGGCTCCCATGAGCCGTGGCAAAATGCCGGGACAACGCGAGGAAGATGAAGATTTCGCAAAAAGTAGTAAATTAAAAATGAAATATATATTTGATAATCCGTCAAGTCGTCGAAAACTAGTGCATGGACGGAAACTACTGCAATGACCCTATCCCCTAGATTTAAACGAAAAGTTCCACGCAGAAGTTGACCTAATATAGATCCAGTATCCAGCCAATGAAAATTGTATCTCGGCTGGATCGGAGGTTCGCGGTCGGCTCACAGCTTGTGCGAGAGATTAGACATTTTAGGATTATAGAATTTAATAAAATGTATTTATAGAAATGTATTTTGAAGCTTCAAGTATTTGAAATACAAAATACTAAATACATGTGAGTGCAGTATTTGAAATACCAAATACAAAATACTTTTGAGGTAGTATTTGAAATACAAATACAAAATACTAATTTGTATTTCAAATACGTATTTCAAATACATGTAATTGAAATACTGCCCAACCCTGCATGTAGGTACTATTGTACACTCTCCAATAACATATTTTTGCTGTGTCAAAATTAAGATGCAATTAGAAAATAATAAAAGATCTTTTTAAAGGCCTCTGGGTGGGTAAAGGTTAAAGGATGACTCACGCTAAACCGGGCCGGGACCGGGCCGGAGCTTCCGGAGTTTCGTTTTCTATGGAAATCATCACGTGATCACCGGGGCTCGAGAGTGGCACGGTGCGGGCCCGGGCCGGTCATGTCCCGGAGCTTCCTGACCACAGAACATATTAAAGAGGTTAGAACGGCTATCGCGCGCAGTTAGTATCGGAACCGGTGTCGCCGCTCGTTCCTCTCCACATTTACTAACACTCGCGCAACGGTAGTAAAACCTTGTGTGCCTGGTGAATAGATAGGTACGCCTCCTTTAGACAGATTTGATGTCTGGCTTGTTAATCTGAACGTTATTGTGGCGCAAAAGGCATGTTTACGTTTTTCGGTCAGCGCGGGCGAGTACTAGCATGCGCGCGTTTGCTCATAACCGGCGGCGACACGTACCCTGCTCGCATCGCCATTCTACTTGTTCTGTGCGCCTGACAACCCGGAGACACAATTTTTCTCTTCGGGTGGTATTCTTGTTCAAGATCTTTGTCCGATGTGCATTGCGTCTCACTCACTCATAAAGCAAAATGTGAGACGCAAATACACATTGGACCAAGTTCCACCACTATCGATATTTCTTCCGTTGTCGCTTGCCATAATTTATGCAATATTCACACTCGTTACGCTCGCTCGGAATAGACTGAGTACAACCCCTATAAATAATACCTACTACTCGGAATACAGTTCGATTTCAAGGGCTTATTGAAGTGAAAACTTCTTTAGCGGCGCTGTGCACTTTTTGAGGTGGGGAAAAAATGATAAACTCGAGACAGCGTAAGGCGATCACGTGACCGTAAGGCGATTTGACCGTAAGGTTTTGATGGCCCCTCATTTAGATGGCATTTAAATCAATAAAGAAAAACTCAATGACATAATTCAATAAAGCTACATCTTGATGAAATCGCTAATAAAAGTGAACTGGTGAATAAAACTCAAAATATCATGGCCAAATATATTTAGATGCGAGGTCTGCAAGGTAACTTTACAATTTCTATTCGAATTTTGAACAATTTAACGCTACAAATTTGAATTTCGAATTTTAAACAAGCTCACCAGCAACCTGCGACCAGTAATTTCGAAACTAAAGTTTTTCAATAGAAAGGAGCATGGGTCAATTATACATAGTGCTGCAGACATTTTGGACTAGTCATTGAGTTTTCACTTCTGTCGGCACTCCCGGAGTGCAACCCGTTGTTTTTTTTAAATAAAATGTAAGGAATCGAATGGTCCCAATTTCTTTCTCCTATTTGAAAGTAAAAACAAAACTTTTTTGAAACTGAGAGCTTTTTTAAAAATATTCCTATATAGTTTTTAAGTTTCCAATTTATTGTGATAAATTGCTCATTTTCTATCTATTCAACAAGATTTAGTTATACAATTCAAGATGTGTCAATAACCCTATTATATACCTAGTCTGTGCGGAGAAAGGAGAGTCGTGGTATATAATGGGAACCAATACATTCCATGACTCTTCTCTTTTCGCACAGACTCTTCCTTATGTTTCTTTCAGCTGTCAAACTAAGATATACAGGGTGGCGCATTTAGATCGGTCAGTATGGGAAAATCTGAAACTATAAGACATACGACGATCTCTTCTTAGGAACCATGTCATCGATTTTAGTAACAAGAAAAACTGCATTCATACATTTAAATTTTTTTTATGTAAAATGTATTGAAAAAAATGGTGGCCATTTCGAAAACATACTAAAATAAATTAAAGGATATGAAAACAATGCATTTTATTCATTTCAGACATCATGTTTCATAGTAACATTTACTGCTTAAGACCTACACAATCGATATCTAAATAGAAATAATTTTAGATTTTTTTTTTTCAAAATGTCCGGGTTCGATTCCCGAGCTGAGTACACATTTTTTTTAAATGTATGAATGCAGTTTTTCTTGTTACTAAAATCGATGACATGGTTCCTAAGACTCTTCTTAGGAACCATGTCATTTCTCTCCAAACTATAAGACATCGTCGTATGTCTTATAGTTTCAGATTTTCCCATACTGACCGATCTGAATGCGCCACCCTGTATACACTATGTCTCAGTCATCATCTTCCTCGCGTTGTCCCGGCATTTTGCCTCGGTTCATGGGAGCCTGAGGTCCGCTTGGAAACTAATCCCAAGAATTGGCGTTAGCACTGGTTTTTACGAAAACGACTGCCATCTGGCCTTCCAGCCCAGAGGGTAAACTAGGCCGTATTGGGATTAGTCCGGTTTCCTCACGATGTTTTCCTTCACCGAAAAGCGACTGGTAAATATCAAATGATACTTCGTACATAAGTTCCGAAAAACTCATTCAACTCAAGCCCGGCTCATGGGTTCGAACCCGCGATCTCCAGATTAAAAGTCGCACGCTCTTACCGCTAGGTCACCAGCGCTTTTTTTTACACTATGTCTCAGTATGTATATATTATGTACTGATACCTATGTCTACGGTTGGAGGCATGTAAATATTGTCGCAGGGAACGTTTGCTCAGCAAACAGTCGGCCGAGTGATCTCAGATTGGCACCAGATTGCCGCTAAATTGCCTCGCCACTGCTTCAGGTGTGTCAATATAACGTGGAGTGGAATGAAAACTAATATAACAACCTATTGCGTAACAGATATTATAAATCTGATGATAATATTCTTTAGGTATTTTTAATTTCTCTAAAGAATGACTCACGTTAGACCGGGCCGTGTCCGGGCCGGAGCTTCCGGCGCATCGTTTTCTATGGAAAGCATTACGTAATCGCCTGGCATGTCATAGAAAAGTAAGCTACGGAAGCTCTGGCCCGGACACGGCCCGGTCTAACGTGAGTGAGTCATCCTTAAATTGGTCAAACTTCAAAAAACAACTTGAAGTACTTATGGCTTTGAACCCCTAGTGTAAATTACATTGGATAGCGTGACGAGCGTTTTCGCGTTTGCGTTATGTCCATTTTTAGAGTTCCGTACCCAAAGGGTAAAAACGGGACCCTATTACTAAGACTCCGCTGTCCGTCTGTCCGTCCGTCCGTCCGTCCGTCTGTCACCAGGCTGTATCTCACGAACCGTGATAGCTAGACAGTTGAAATTTTCACAGATGATGTATTTCTATTGCCGCTATAACAACAAATACTAAAAACAGAATAAAATAAAGATTTAAGTGGGGCTCCCATAAAACAAACGTGATTTTTGACCGAAGTTAAGCAACGTCGGGCGGGGTCAGTACTTGGATGGGTGTCCGTTTTTTTGCTTGTTTTGCTCTATTTTTTGTTGATGTTGCGGAACCCTCCGTGCGCGAGTCCGACTCGCACTTGGCCGGTTTTTGTATGTGATTTTAAAAAGCGCGCCAAACGGGACGTTTTTGAAACTCAAAATCCCATACAAAATGACACTTAACGCAAACGCACGTACGTCACGTGTCACGTAACAATATATTTACTACCTGCCGGTCTAGCATGAGTTGCGTTCTCGCGCGCGGGTCCATACTTGAAGACGCGCTAGATGTATGGAGTCGCGCGCGAGAACGCAACTGTCTAGCATGAGTTTGAACTTATTTTAAAAGTGATAGGGTTGAATTTTTCATAATTTCTGACACCCTTATGCCTTATAAAGGGTTAAGCCCGCTCTACACTCGTGCGCGGATCGCGGCGCGAAGCCGCGAACGCGAGTGTAAAGTCGATTTCGCAGATCTGCGAAGTGTGGAGCGGGCTTTAACACCTTCAGCGCCAAGAACCCGACTGTCGGGTACACTGTTCGGAGCGACTAATCGCTCCATACGGCGAAGACGTGGCTACGCACTACAAGCGTAACCCATAGCACTTAGTGACAAATTGACAATGAATGTCCGCTTCGGAAAACAAGATCCCTTCTAGAGAAGAGAACGATACGATATGTACTAGATACGTGGTAGTTTAGATTTCAACTAGATATCTTTTGCAGCTCAATTCGGGCAACCAATGTCACTTTTGCGTTAAATTATCGTATTAAGATCGTTTCAAAATCGTTTTGAGATCGAAAATACATAACGAGACGTTTTAGACATTGTGGAAATCGTTGAAGAGTATCTTCAGAATCGCGGAAATGTCAAATTTGATTTGATCAGTGGTTCCTAACCTTTTCAGTCCGGTCACCCCTATGACTAACTAGGGAACCTGATTTTACCCCTCCTCCCAATGGTAATAAAAAATAAAACGTGTACGTTTGTTGTAATTGTTATATTAGGTTAGCTTATTTACCCCCGTAAAATACCAGGGGCCTTATTCGACATGCCACTTTTGACGTCGCATGTTGAAGTTCATTTGAATCTGAACAATCATGGGTTGTCGAATAGGTAAAGTGTGTCACCTGTCAGTGAATCTCATGTAAACAAATCATTTCATCGCTAGACTTGGTTGTCTATTGGTATGGCCGCCATGTTTGGATTTATGACATTTAAAAGGGGATTCTATGGCATAGAGTAAACTGCATTTCTATTTTCTATAGTTTTTTGATTCCCCTACTCGACGCAAGATGGAGTTAACAGTCAAATTTCGATCTTGGCGTTATAAAAATAAACCGCAAGAACATGACATGCAGTTGCGTTGGTGTAGATCTATCATGAAAACGAATATATGACAATTGTCCAGAATTAAAAAAAACTTGACAATAAACATACAGCAATACATATACCACTAAATGTCAAAAAGAAAACAGATTTAGTATAATTACTAGGTAACAAATTATATATAAAGTTTAAATTTTAAACCAATCGTCGTGGGTCCTAACCCCGGCTCTTAGCAATGAACTCTTGTAACTTGTGTGAAAAATATCATTTGATATTACACCAATTACTTTATGGTGAAGTAAAATATCATGAGTCATGAGGTAGACGGAGTAGCCAGTAGCCACAATAAGCTATATTTTTGTCCTCTGGGTTAGATGGCAGTGAAATAGGGAGAGATAGTGAAGAATGCGGCAAAATAAGCATTTATTGTGTTGTTAGTAGTTAGTAGACTAGTTTTTTTTTCTAAAAATGAAAATTGACGCAACAGCAAGCTCATAGCCCCCTATGAGCCAGTCTGTTAGGTGCAGGCTTAAGGGCTAATCCCGGGGGAAGCGGAGCGTCGGCGACTAGCTGGTGCATCTGCTTATTAACCTCTTCTCACTTTTACCTCAGGTCCTTTGATTAATAAATTAAGGTATGCCTGTGTCATATTCTAAATTGGACGCTATGCCTAATTAGTTGTTATAAATTAAATACAATAATTATTTATTTAATTAAATTTATAACAACGCAACGTAGGGTTATTCATGATGAATTTTAATGGCTTATATAAGACAGCGGTCGTATATTGCCTCAGAAATTTGGATTTTGTCAGTTTGAATGAACAGCAAACTGGAGACATTGAGATTAATTTTAAACTTATTATTTTAGGTGTTCGTAACAAATATGGTATTGACAGACATTGACGGAAAATCGCGAAAACCCGGCCAGGTGCGTCGGACCACGCAAAACGGAGGAGGATTCCATACTTACTTCTTCTACTATGTATCCATATGCCAAAATAGCAACAAAAAAGCCGAACAAAAATACCGTTTCTTCGCAGCACTAGATTTCAGTCCTTTTTTTAGAAAAGTAATATGTTTAGGTACATAATATATGTCGGAGCGAGACACCAGAAGGACGTATTGCAGTGTTACAGTTCATAGCTTTAAACGCCTGTATAAAATCGATTAGCAATGTTTGGCTACATATTATTTGCTTGTAACGGAATCCTAAAGTTGCGTAGAGAGTAACGCCACCATCTATTGGCGTATTGATGAACTAAGATGACAGGTAGAAGGCTTTGGAACGTCAAGAGGGGTATCTTGAGTGAACGTAGGCACGAGCAGGCATTTTTGTCGTTATGTTGGTAGACTGGTCAGGCAGGTTTACCAACTTGAATTTGGAGGCGGGAGCGGTTGGCTCCGCCGCTGGAACTGGCTTCCTTCTTCTTGATCGGACCGCGCTAGAGATCGGACGTTAGCCAAGCTCGTGCCTAATTCGCTACGTTCCTGAAGGCTTACACCTGAAGGATTATTCTGAAAGCTTATAGATTCTCACGTTGTTTAACCGTTTAGCTAAGTGTTTTATTCCAAGTGTTATTTTGATTTCTTATGTGCCATTAGAAGCTTACTTTTGTAAAATAAAGATTTGAACGGTTTCACGTGATCTTTTATTTTGATTCAAATAATTTTGGAATAGTGATTAGTTATTTTTATTATTTAGTACTCAAATAATAGTAGGCACTAGTATGGTTAATGAGTCCGAATGTTTATTTCATGCGTAGGTAGCATACCTACTATTTTGGCTGTGAAGTAATACATCTAGGTACTACCCCCACGCGCCCACCGCCATCGGGACCATCTGTCGCCGATATCAGCAAGTGGGATAGATGCGGAGTTTCATGTATTGCTTACACAGCCACCTGGGAGCGTGGTGTATTTCTGGTGACCTACATTCCATAATCTGGACACTTTGTAATGGTAAGCTTACGTGTCTAACCTTGATTGAATGGTGAGTGTAATTCATTGTTATTTGGTGAGAATTATTGTGAAATTGTGAATTATGATTGAGGCAGTCGAGCATAGCGGTCGTTACGTGACGTCATCTCTGGTATCGCCGCGTTTCTTTACAATTAATTTTTGTAATCCATTTAGATCGAGGCGATCTCGAGTTATTTTGATTTGAAATCCATACTGTTAATTAAAACCAAGTATTAGCTATCACGACGTGATATTATTTCATCGCTCACTTGTGAATCTACCCTCAATAATTGATTTGAAAATACAATTAATTTTTAAAATCCGTTGAAATCTAAGTGATCTTAAGTTATTTTGATGTGAAATCCATATTTTTAATTAAAATCAAATATTGGCTGTCGCGACGTGATATTATTTCATCGCTCACTTGTGCATCTACCCTCGAAAAATATTTTTTTTCATAAAAATACAATGCACCGTTAGAAATTGATCCTGCTGATTTGCCAATGCAAGCATTATGTAATCTTTACCCTGTAATGTTTAGTAATTAATAAAATTGCGACAAATTATTGCTCGTAATGCCGTGATAGATCACAAATCGTGTATACTATGGAAACATGAGCTACGCATATGAAAATTAATGTTACAGTGTCCTGCAGCCGGAGCCGAGCGAGCTTGCGGACGCCATTGCGCCCGTGATACAGAGGCGGCTGTGCAGTATCTTCTGTGCTGGAGATTTGGAAATAAAAGGACAGGTTTCGTTCTAATTGTTTATTAGTGAATTTTATTTTGAGTGTAATGGCGAAGCATAACAGTCGAACGTAACTAATATGCTGTCACTTTTCGTATTGGCCCATTTTACCGTGTTACTTATTTTTGGAACACGTGTTTGTTCATAGAATGAATTAAAGCGCACTCATTGAAGTTTAAATTTTATTCTGAGATTTTTGAAGCCCCGTATACATTGAAAACATGTTTTTTTTGTGTCTGCCACCTTGCATTTCATAAACCTTTTGAGTTTAGCCTGCATACATGATGAACCTGATACCGTGCAAATGATGATTTCAGTAACAGCCAGCTATGTTGAACCACATCGTGTCTCTCGCAATCTGCCACAGCAACGGCAACGGCAAGCGGAAAGGATCAGCCTCCGTGCATGGGTTGGACCTCACCACCACCACCTTTGACTTGGTCGCGTGCATCATACTTTATTAAGCTGGTGAGCAGTTCCCATTTCGTTGGGATTATTTTGAGATGTTTTACTTCTGCATAGAAGTCTTGAGCGAGTTTCTGTTGTTAAAGCTAAAGAAGAAAGCTATCTTTAGTGATTTTGATCAGTAATGTTCAGTTTCAGTTAATCAGTTGACGCTGATAGTACCAATGGTTCTGAGTAACATGATTTAAAGACCTGTTTTTATTTTCTTTTTTTGGAATTCACTGTTAACATTGTTTTGCTTTCGACGGACTGAAAGCTTG
Source organism: Cydia amplana (assembly GCF_948474715.1). Lineage (NCBI taxonomy): Eukaryota > Metazoa > Arthropoda > Insecta > Lepidoptera > Tortricidae > Cydia > Cydia amplana. Next base: position 15,030,957 of record NC_086086.1, read on the forward strand.
TACTTTCGAAGGACTGAGAGTACGCCCGATGTACTGGGCAATACTGTTTTGCTTTCGATGGACTGAAAGTATGCCCGATGGACTGGGTATTGTTTAGTGACCGCATCAGAAGTACCGGAGCATGTAAGAGGTGCACGTGGTCTGCTTTTTATGTGCAGAATGCTCTTTGCGAGGAGTAGCACTTACGCGGCTGAGATGGTTACTTCTGACGAGGGTCTGGTATCTGCCAAAGGACTGGCAATGCACCGAAGGACTGGTGTTGTTTTGTTAAAAATGAATTCCCGTTTATGTACTGTGTTCATATGAGTAAAATTGGAACTATCAATTCAGAATGTTAGTTATTTTAAGATGTCTTACAAAAATTTAGATCACATATGACCAATTTTTTTTTTTTAATGACAGATAATTTCCCCGTAAATTGATATTGACGACAATAGTAGTGATACTGCCGAGCAATGAATTAGAGCTGTTGTTATTTGTGTTTTTGAGGTTTGGGATTGTTCTGTTTTCACATAAATTTGAAAGTATCCGCCAGTTGGAGGCGATGATTATTGGTGTGTATCCGTTAGATAGCGGCGATGATTACTGATGATTATTTTTATTTAGTCGTTGCTTGATGGACTATTTTTGACTAGAGAATTGAGGATTGTTAAAGTAATTTTGAACAATTATTTTTCTGGTTTGATTGATGACAAAGTTTGATTTTAATAGTAATTTGAGTGAGACCCAAATTGTTGGTCAGGAATGACCGAGCGATGAGATACTGTGCTGTATGTTTTGTTTCAGTATCAAATGCATACACCCACACACGAGGACGTGTGTAACGCAGGACGGCCGTGTCGGAGCGAGACACCAGAAGGACGTATTGCAGTGTTACAGTTCATAGCTTTAAACGCCTGTATAAAATCGATTAGCAATGTTTGGCTACATATTATTTGCTTGTAACGGAATCCTAAAGTTGCGTAGAGAGTAACGCCACCATCTATTGGCGTATTGATGAACTAAGATGACAGGTAGAAGGCTTTGGAACGTCAAGAGGGGTATCTTGAGTGAACGTAGGCACGAGCAGGCATTTTTGTCGTTATGTTGGTAGACTGGTCAGGCAGGTTTACCAACTTGAATTTGGAGGCGGGAGCGGTTGGCTCCGCCGCTGGAACTGGCTTCCTTCTTCTTGATCGGACCGCGCTAGAGATCGGACGTTAGCCAAGCTCGTGCCTAATTCGCTACGTTCCTGAAGGCTTACACCTGAAGGATTATTCTGAAAGCTTATAGATTCTCACGTTGTTTAACCGTTTAGCTAAGTGTTTTATTCCAAGTGTTATTTTGATTTCTTATGTGCCATTAGAAGCTTACTTTTGTAAAATAAAGATTTGAACGGTTTCACGTGATCTTTTATTTTGATTCAAATAATTTTGGAATAGTGATTAGTTATTTTTATTATTTAGTACTCAAATAATAGTAGGCACTAGTATGGTTAATGAGTCCGAATGTTTATTTCATGCGTAGGTAGCATACCTACTATTTTGGCTGTGAAGTAATACATCTAGGTACTACCCCCACGCGCCCACCGCCATCGGGACCATCCGTCCCCGACATATATATATATATGTAAGTAATTTTGTTATGTGAAACTTATATGTTGTGTTACGAGACTTACGAGTAGGTAACTTTAAACTTTAACAGCCTAACAGATCCCAATAAGGCCTAGTTTACCCTCTGGGTTGGAAGGTCAGATGGCAGTTGCTTTCGGAAAAACTAGTGCCTACGCCAATCCTTGGGATTAATTGTCAAGCGAACAATAGGTTCTCATGATCCGTGGCAAAATCGAGATAACGCGAGGAAGAATAACTTTGTCACAAGAATATTTGGCCAAATATAAATCCTTACTCTCGTGTATTTGACCTACCTACTCGTATTGAGTCGTATTTTGCCACCTAGTAGCCTCGAATTGGTTGTTATATGTGGCTTTCCATAAATTAAGGGTCCTTATGCTTCAATAAGGACGTTTTCATGGGGTCCCGTTGTTTCCCATAAAGTTTTAAGTCATAATAGATTTGTTTTATGGCAATCCTGAAAAGTGACGCGTTTCTGAACCAAATGAATTATGACTAACGAAAATTCGAGCAAACAATACATTATGGCTTAAAACTATTTGGGAAACAATAGAGACCCCGTTTTCATCTGAAGTTGCAATAGAAATTGAAAAAGCCACATTTTTTCAAGCTTTTACTTAGTTTCATCTGTCCCGTTGGTTGTCTGTCTGTTCCAATGTGGTTCCAATCAAATCATGCAAATTAAATCCCAACAAAAACATAAATGTGAAATGAGAGCCAAGTTCAATATTGAGAATACGTGTCGTTGTTGACTCGCCGACAAAAGAATTGAGATCTATATGGGTGCCAAGTTCTGTGCTGTGTAGAAAATCCTGAAATTATAAAGGATTTGTCTTGGCAGCAGCAGTTTGCCTAAGCTGAAAAGGAGACCCTCGCTAACGCGCGGTTAATTGTCAAAAAGTTTCAGTTTCACATTTTTTCTTTTGTATACGCCTTATAGTCTACTTTCATTCCAAATATCAAGTTTCTAAGTAATCTAGAAGTGGGTTAGGTTTTTGGTCTATAAGTATTTTTTTTTCCATCGATATATCAATAATTTCCAGTTTTCAGATTTTTCCCTCTATATGCACCTAATAGTCTACCTTGATGCCAAATATCAAGTTTCTAAGTCATCTAGAAGTGGGTTAGGTTTTTGGTCTATAAGTATTAATTATTTTTTTCCATCGAAATATCAATAATTTCCAGTTTTCACATTTTTCCTTCTATATGTACCTAATAGTCTACTTTGATGCCAAATATCAAGTTTCTAAGTGATCTAGAAGTGGGTTAGGTTTTTGGTCTATAAGTATTAATTATTTTTTTTCCATCAATATATCAATCATTTCCAATTTTCACATTTTTCCTTCTATATACACCTAATAGTCTACCTTGATGCCAAATTTCAAGTTTCTAGGTCACCTGGAAGTGGGTTAGGTTTTTGATCTATATGTCAGTCAGTCACAAAAATGCCGGTTTTTAAACGTTAATTTATCAATAACTGTTTGAGCTATGTTTATGAAATAGTGTATTTTGAACAAGCTAAGGGACTTGAATACATGTGCCAAATTTCATGTGTGTAGGTTAAGTAGGTTTCAAGTTGTGAAGGGGTCAAAAGTAGCTCGAAATGGTTCGTGTAATATTACACACGGTTGCTGCGTCGCCAGTTCCTTTTTCTTTGAACTTGGCTGGACACGCTACCGCGTGTCTAGTTTGACCCACTTCTCGGGTGTTCAATGAAGCTGAAAATTTACATAAGTACATAATATGTAATATGGGTGACAATACAATATTTTTATGGTTACCATCGAGCTGATCTGATGATGATAATACAGACAGTGGTCTTTTAAGTCTTTTTAACTTTGTGATAAAACAACGCAACTTAATTATATTTGAAAATATTTAAAGAAAAATACAGTCAGAAATTAGAAATTTTGTTATCTAACCTCTCTATCACTCTTGCATATTCGAGCGATAAAGAGGCAAATAGCTGAGTTTCGATTTTCGCACTTCCCGATAGGCCCCTTTGTAAACAAACCGCCTTGATGTGTCTATGTCAAATTATTAATTGTCTGTGAAAACTTGTTAAAAAAAAGTTTAAAACAAAGGCGTAGGCAAAGAGTAGTATAATATGTATATAGCTGGTCAACCAAATCTTGTCAGTAAAAAAAGGCACGAAATTCAAATCTTCCATGGGACGATTTCACTGGGGACGATATCCCTTCGCGCCTACATTTTTCAAAATTGCCGCCTTTTTCTACTGTCAAGATCTGGTTGACCAAGTATACCTATATAGCGCTGGCGGTACACCGAGAAATTCAGTAAAATGTGCAAATGATGTTAAAGGTATGAAAATCGGTACGATTGATCTGTAGAACATTTGAAACAATTTGACCCGAAGCACCAACAAATAAAAAAAAAACGAGAGGAGTTATGACGTCATCTTTTTTTGTAAGGAATAAAAAAATATTGTTTAAAAACCTATCATGTTTGGTATTAAACGAAAGGGCTTTCTGAGCCGATTCCAAACATATATCACATCATTACATTTCAGTATTTTTTTTTTAAATTATAATATAAATAATTTTCAAAACATACCAATTAAGTTTGGGTTTCTCCAGATACAATACGGTAAGTTTTTTTTGTAAAATATACCTCTAATCTTATACCTAATATCCTCATATCTAACCCTAATAAAGCAATTTTGAAATTATATACATTTAGGTTTTTTTTATTTTTCAATTTTACATAGTGTGATCTATGAATCTCTCAATTAAATATTTAAAAAGAAAGCATAAAATTAATATATAACGGTTTTTTTCAGAAAGTCGCTTATATCTCGGAATCTATAAGTCGTAGTGAAAATTGTCTATGTAATAATTAAGAACGAATTAACCGAAAAAACTCACCTTTAACGTCCCCCCTTTCCCGAGTTCTCCACCCCCCACTCATCAGAACTTTTTCTTACTTAAAGCTTAGATATTACCAAAGGAACATGTAATAGTATTTTATGCAACTGTTGTTTAAGAGAGGTCAAAAAAGGCGAGTGGCGTGAGTAACAATAACAACAAACAACAACCGAAAATTGTTAATAAAGACGCCACTAGTATTTTTTGACTCAGTTAAACAACGTTGCATACAATACTTTTTCTACGACCAAGCACTTACTTTGAAATGCAATGAAATAATAATAAAAATGGATGATGATGATTGTTTCATGTCCTAATGTGATAGGTTGTTCAGTGCGTGGGATTCTTAAGGGGAACGAAAATTTTATTATTTTTGCGCTACGACGCACGGTTTAGGAGATACAGCCCTATAAATATTTTTCTTCCTCTTTTTCTTTTTTTTTCTTTTTTTTTTCTTTTTTTGTGTTTTTTAAATCTTACTTAGGGGTTTCTTGAAGGGGAACGAAAATTTGATTATTTTTGCGCTACGACGCACGGTTTAGGAGATACAGCATTATAAAGTTTTTTTTTGTGTTTTTTAATCTCTTTTTTGTGTTTTTTTTTTAATATGAATTAGGGTTTCTTACAGAGGAATGAACATTTTAATATTTTTGCGCTACGACGCACGGTTTAGAAGATACAAAAAAAATTATGGTATTGTATCTGGAGAAGCCCAAACTTGGTATGTTTTGAAAACTATTTTTATTATAAATTATAATTTAAACAAAATGACTGAAATGTAACTATGTGATATATTTTTAGCATTGGCTCAGAAAGCCCTTTCGTTTAATACCATACACGATAGGTTTCTAAACATTTTTTTTTATTTCATACAAAAAAACATGACGTCATAACTCCTCTCGTTTTTTTTATTTGTTGGCGCTTCGGGTCAAATTGTTTCAAATGTCCTAAAGATCAATCGTACCGATTTTCAGACCTTTAACACCATTTGCAGCATTTTACTGATTTTCGCGGTGTACCGCCAGCGCTAGAAGTGGGCAGCAAAGAGTAGTATAATATATAGAACAGTCGGCAGTCAACGTTTGTTCCTAATAAATATAACATTGATGAATCAAGGCGGTTTGTTTAAAGAGGGCCTGCCGCGATACCAATTTCGTTATCTGCCACCATTAAATTTCGCTCGTATATGCAAGAGTGATAGAGAGGCAGATAACGAAATTTCCCCCCACCCCCCTTTGGATGGTTCTTGTTTGAGTTATAATGTCACTGTATTGAGGACTCAACCTTTCCATTTTTAAAGTGTTTTTATATCGACATGACACTGGCTACTGTAGTAAATGCCAAAAAAGAAAAAAAAAACGCTGTCATAGTAATCGTCAATCGAAATAAACAACGTAATATCCAAGAAAAATTTGCAAAATAGTATATGATAAATATGTAAAACATCATTAATTATCGAATTAAGATTACATACAACTTTGTGTAAAAAAAATTGAGGCAATTATACAGCCCGATTATACGGGTTACATTTTGAAAAAGATGATTATCTTGGAAAGAAGAGCAAATATACATAGGTGAACATAATGGTGAACAAAGGTATAGTAAAATAGGTAGGGACATAATTCAGGGTTTGCTTGTCTGGTCCACGCATGCTGTACCTATCACGACCACGGCACGGCCGTCTCCTGCTAACTTTTCGCTATAATAGTAAAATCATAGGTCTAATACCTATGATTTTAATATTATAGCGAACAATATTTCATGTTCATGATCTCGAATTTAAGACTTTAGCTTAGATTTATGGCGTGCGGCCTAACGCGCGTTGCCTCTATGAGGAGCTGTCAAAGCGCTTTATATCTGTATGCTTTTGATGATGCGGATCAGCATTCTTATCCAGCGGGGCAAGCGGCCAGCCTGCAGAAGGGCACCCTACCGCACTTGGTAGGTCACTACACTCACTACCAGGATTTAGGGCTAATAATTTATTTATAAGTTTTTAATACCTTTAAACGAGCAATTCTTGTATATTTATTTATTTATTTATATGTATATATATTTCGGGGATCTCGGGAACGGCTCTAAACGGATTTAGATGAAATTTGCTATATGGAGGTTTACGGGGGCGCAAAATCGATCTAGCTAGGTTTTATCTCTGGGAAAACGCGCATTTTTGGGTTATTATATGTTTCCAGAGCAAAACTCGGTCTCCCAGACATTAAGTTTTTAATTTAAGTGTTTTTATCATGTTTCATATTTAAACTTACAGACGTGAATCACCAGCAGAGTTTTTGGAGAGGTGTGGTTTTCTTATTTCCTGTTACCAACCTGAAACACCATACCTACCTAAATATCAGAAAATAATAAAGTGAAGAAAATTAAATAAAGTTGAATGCTTAAAAACTTTAATGTTTTATTAAAATTAAACGAAAAAAAATGTGTAAACTGAAATAGATCTAATTTTTTTATTTGTAGTTGAATAACATATATGTATTTAATCTCCTTTAATTAAAAATCATCTCTGAGTAGATACATATTAAACAATAGGTACTTTTAGGTCTTGGTAGTAATGTTAGGTCTTATGACCTACTGTATTTGATTATATTACTTACCAAGACCGGAGCCTAACCTGTCAGTCACCAACTATTTTGATGCTCTTTGTAGGTAGCATCAAAATAGTTGGTGACTGACAAAGTTACCAAGTTACTAAGGTAGTAGGTACCTATATAGTAGGTAGCAGTAGCGCAATATTTAGTCAAAATATTTTGACTAATTTAGATTATTTTTATGCCAAAAAAGTAATACAAGCTATTCATGTTCCACTTAGTAATAAAATACGGACTTTTCTGAATATGTGGTTTACGAAATGTGTTAAGGTACAACTTGTGGTTTATTAACGTGGTTTAGAAATAGGCAGCTTGAGTTGAGAGAGGTGATGAGTAAATTGTTTCATTTTTTTACGATTTTGAGCGTTTATAGGAGAATGTGTGGAGCAAGCATTATTTGACGTGTAGGTGTGGGTTCAACAAAAAGATCGCTTGTCAATAAGGCATTCTTGCTGTTAAAATTCAATTATTAATAGCCTTTATCGACCATCAGCAATGTAGTCCCTTTTTGATTGATGGAAATTGTCACGTAAGTTCCACTACTCGCCGCCGCATCGCCTACAGCGCATTCGTTAGTCTATCGCTCACAAGATGTCATTAATTCATGTAAACTTACGTACTGAAAAAAAAAAGTTTTACTCTTTGCTATAAATTACCCTTTCGCACGTCAAAAACTCCAAGATGGAGCCGAAGGTCATAGAGAAAAAAGTCTACATTTGGAATCATTACTTGTCAAAATTTGACATTAGCAATCCACAGTTAGGTGACAACCAAACCAAACCATTATAAACCTTAAAGTAATAATAAAACAAAGTTGTTTTTTGTTAAATTATTGTTTGTACCAAATGAACTTCAGCACTTGATGAACTTCAAATGAACTTCAACAGTTGAATTTCAAATGACGCGAAATTTGACAGTTGCACATGTCGAATAGGGGCCCAGTTTTACCCCCAGGTTAGGAACCAATGGGCTAGATCTTGAAAATATCGTTCCGATATCTTGGTGATGTCTAATAGATAGGTATCTAATGGATGTCTAGTTCAAAATCCGAATCGAGCCCTGTGTTAAGTATGAGTGAGAACTAACCTGGCCTCTCGTATAGCGTCGACCCAGTGCACGCAGTCGACCTCCGAAGCGGCGCGCAGCTCATACTGCCGCTGACTCTCGCGACGGTAGGTGATTGTGAAGCAAAACTGCAAAAATTACTCGATTAGCACATAGGTACCATCGCCCACACTGTTAACTTATTACAAAAGGCTTAAGGTTCACCGATAGACAGTTAAGAGTGTTGCTGTTTGTATATACATACCTACATATTATCTATGGGTACTACCCAAGTTGCGGAAGCTTTTCAAAAAGTTGGAAGAGCTCTCGAAAATTTCATAAAAATGACACAGGATCCTTTAATTAAGTGATGATAATACTCATTTTACATGATTTATGTATACATTCCATTATCGGTGTCATATTGCCCATCATTACTAAATATACAATACTATATCTATATAAACATATTTAATTACACAAACGGGTCTACCGCGATATAATTTCATTCTCCAATTGTGGTCTTGCAAGTCAGCTGAAACGTCGGAATTTAAGGTAAAAACAATGAAATTATATCACGGTAGACCCGTTTGTGTAATTAAATATGTGTACAAAACGCGAGACTTTAAAGTGTTTAAAATGTTATAATTATTAGGGATGATGACACATGTGGACATTTATAACAAAATCTAGTAAAATAGCAAATGAGCAATTTATCACAATAACGTGGATATTAAAAGAAAACAAGGAAATGTTACAAAAATACAGGACCTGAAAGTTTCAAAATTTACGTTTTTTTTACTTCCAAAAACGATAAAAACCATTCGATTCCTTATATTTTATCCAAAAAATACATAAACGCAATATTTCACGGACAATAACGCAATTTTCTTGTTTTGTCCATACTACAAGATGGGATCTCAGTGACCTTGACGTCACGTTCACTTATCCTTTTGTGAGGGGTGTTTCGCGAGTGAAGTGCGACTGTCGGATTTTGACTATAATTTCTGACTTTTGTGTTGCTTTAATGCAATGGGTCCCATATAGACATTTGATCCTAAAAACAAACCCGATCGATTGACACCATAAATGAAAATTAGTCATGTAGCCTATACTATATACCTATGTAAAGATGAGAATAAACGAATGATTGATGAATGATTGGGTCTGTTTGACCCAATGGTTGACTGGTAGAGAATGCCTTTAGGCATTAAGTCCGCCATTTGTACATTTTTCCTGTGTTTGTGCAATAAAATTTAAATAAATAATAAAAATGTGCGGTGGTGGCCGAGTAGATATGACGTCCGACTTTCAATCCGGAGGTCGCGGGTTCAAATCCTGGCTCGTACCAATGAGTTTTTTGGAACTTATGTACGAAATATCATTTGATATTTACCACTAGCTTTTCGGTGAAGGAAAACATCGTGATGAAACCTGCATACATCTGCGAAGAAATTTAAAAGGTGTATTTGAAGTCCCCAATCCGCATTGGGCTAGCGTGGGGACTATAGCCCAAGCCCTCTCGCGCATGAGAGGAGGCCTGTGCCCAGCAGTGGGACGTATATAGGCTCAAATTATTTATTATTTATTTAATAAAATTAAAACTTACCCCCACGGGAGCCCGCTCCAGCGGCTTGCTGAGGCGTTCGCAGTAAGAGCCCTCCAGGAGAAGCACTCCTGTTGGTCGACTGTTGTTTTCTGACTCGTAGTAAAACAGCAAGTTCTGTTGACAAACAAATGATTAAGGCCCAATTCGAACAATGCTTGGTGTCACAGCGATACGATACCGATCTGTCAGTGTCAAAATAGTTATTTTCGATACAAGTGCGAAAAAGAGGAAATTCGAAACGAGTGGCGATAAATTAAAACACGACCGAAGGGAGTGTTTTAAATCGACACGAGTTGCGAATTACCTATTCGCACGTGTATCGAACAACGTTTTACAGTTGATATGTCACTTTAAAGTTTCGACATACGCACGAAAAGTGCTATTTTACGCACTAGTGCGGAAAAGTAGCCCCATATGTACTGTATAAATGTAATTTTTGGTTTGATTTGAATATATTCCAAATACTCGTATATTTATTTCTCTATGATACTCATAATAACCAAAGCTCGGAAAAACGCCCGTCATTTTGTAAGGGTAATGTTTGTTCTGTAAAGAATTTAAGTCTCTTTATACCAATGTCAACGATTAAATATGCCCCAATGACACCCGTAGACCGTAAACGAACACTTTCGACTCGTAAGTGGATCCTAAATTATGATTTTCCGAGCCTTGATAATTACCTAGATCCTACATCTCAACAAGCAATAAAAATATCCTTAGAACTAAGAAAAGAGTTTTTAAAGAATCTTTGAATATCATCCTAAGGCCCAGCAAAAGAAAAATCCAAAATTTGCCACATAAAATTTGAACCTTAATTGTAGGAAATATTAGAGTTGATTTTGCGTTGTTTGATAAAAGAAACAAGTATAAGTATGCGACTCTTCCAATTGAACATGGTTTAAATTACATCGAACTGAAAAGGTGCTATAGGTAGGACCTTGGGCCTTAGGAGGATATATTAAATGTAATCATTTTACAGAATCGGATCATTAATTAATTACGTATACGTATCCACAGTGTGCAATGGCGCAAAGTAGACCATTTTTACGGTCTTTTGGGGAGTTGAGGGAGTAATAAAGGTAAGTAGATAAAGTCTCTCATCCAAGAAATGGCGAAAAAATTTATCGTTTTATTATCACTCGATATACTTATAGATACCATACCACTTTATCACATTTTAACGAGTGGGCAGTTTATCGATACTTGAGTGCAATATTAACACGGGTGTAAAAATATCCTGTAATCCAATATGGCGGTAACTGGGCGGAAATAGGACAGTTCCCTGAGGACTCGAGTGTATATTATATATTATATGACCTCGTTACTGCAAGTACACTCTGGAGAAAATAAGTTTTAGGCAAAAATGTAATCTTTGGTACAAGCTTTTATCGCTGTACTTTTCTTTCTACAGACACCTAGCAATTGGAAAAAACTATACTTCGTTTTTTTAGGATTAGTAATTTGGTAAACAATCTTGATGTGTCTTTTAATTGATTTTTTTTTTAAATCAATAACTATTATTTATGAAAGCAGAAGACTATAAAAGATCGTATTAGATTCATAATTTTACCGTAACTTATTTTTAAAATGTGTTTTTCAATTAAAAGACACGTCAAGATTGTTTACCAAATTTCTAATCCTAAAAAAAACTAAGAATATAGCTAAATCAAAAATTACAAAAAAATGTTTTATTAAACCTTATTACAAAAGGCATAAAGTCCACCGATGGACAGTTTAAGAGTGTTAATTGATGTTGTGCCTATAATTAAATGATTTCTTTAGAAAAGTAAAATAATTTATTTTTGTAACACCCTAATCCTGTATTTTCATCGAGACACCGAGCTCGTACCTACGACTTTATAAACACACCTAACCTTTTCCCTTCCATTTGAACTCCCAAAACGTGAACACAGGAACGCACTTCCATGTTTATTATTGGAAGACTCATTGGTGATTCTGTCGCGTGCGTGTCAGAGAGAAGGAAAGTTCTAAAACTCCCGTGGGAGTAGGGTTACCAGATACAAATTTAGAATTTCCTGACATAATTCATGATTTCCGAATATTTTTCCTGACATTCATATTTTTCACGACGACGGGGGGGGGGGGGGGGGTCTCTAGCCGTTAGTGATGGCCATCCGATTGAGCCATGTATATGTATGCTTGATTAAAGATTTGTTAATTAAGAATTATGAAGTTATTGATAAGTTGAGTGGATCTCATTTATTATTTTTGTTTTTGATTAATTTAAGTAAATAAAAAGGTACTTTATAATAAAATCTATCAATTCAAAAAATTCCTGACATTTTCGTGTTCCGTCCCCATTCCTGACAAAAGGCCAAAATTCCTGACATGTCAGGAAAATTCCTGTCATCTGGTATCCCTACGTGGGAGTATTACTGCAATGTTTTGCCGCCAGAGTGCAGCACTTGCGCCTTTCGTAAACCATATAATAATTTATACATACTGTGCCTTAAACTGTTTTTGACAAGTTTTCACAGACAATAAAATATCCTCCTAGGCCCAGCCATACAAACGAAACGTCCAAAATCTGTCACTGAAATTTGAACCTAAACTGTAGGAAATAGAGTTGATTTTTCGTTGTTTGAAAATTGAACGAATCAAAGCAAAAGCGACTCTGTTCCAATTGAACATGGTTTAAATTACATCTAAATGAATAGGTACCATAGGTAGGACCTTGGGCCTTAGGAGGATATGATATTGACACATCAAGGCGGTTTGTTTACAAAGCGTCTACCGGGAAACGCGAAATTGACACTCAGCCAGCTATCAGCCTCTTTATCGCTCGAACATGCAAGAGTGATAGAAAGGTTAGATAACAAAATTTCGACTCTCTCGTTTGTGGTTTGTGGTAGACCTTTAGATTATGACGGATTGTGGAAGTGGCGCCCCCTATGCAGAGTCTCGCGTAATATTCCAAAGGAAACTTTTCCGTGTTAGGTAAATTTTACGAGTTTTATTTTGTTTAATTAAATATACAGAGGTACTACAATACAAATACTAAACTAAATTAATAATTAGCTTAAATCTAAAATAGGCCCTTGAGGCATTGTACCAAGGATGCTGGCGACATTTCCTCGCTGTATCGCAATGCTGATACGTTGTGCGAGGAAGCACCAGCTCTTCGGTCATCAGTTAAGTATTGATGACCAAGTGTGCTCTATGACCTTGAACCTGACCTGACAGTGAACTTTCTAAACACCATTAAATATGCCTACAACACACAAAATAGGTATTTGTAACAAATGTCACGCAAACAGATCGTAAACGGATAGATTAGGGATTAGGCGGAGCTAAGGAGGCATACTCCGATTTATAAATCTGTTATGGTTTTGATATTCACATATTGGTGAGCGCTAAATGCACAACTAAAAGCATATTCCATATGGATCTTAAAAGAATGTAAACATAGAATCCACTTGACACTGTCAGCTGATGAGGCACAACATTTTGTATGTATGAAATACCTAATAGGAGGGACGACTGAGTAAACCGGATAAGACGTGGGGGGTGGGGGGAAATTTAACTTGCCCTGTTATATATACCTAGTTCGTTTTTTTACCATTACTTACAAAAAAGGTAAACAATCTTTACGTGTCTTTTTATTGAAAAACACTTTTGAAAAATAAGTCACGGCATGGTCACGGCAAATATGTATGTAACAATTATGAATCATATACGATTATTTACCTACATTATTTTGCTTTCGTAAGTAATATAGTTACCTATTGATTTTTAGGGTTCCGTAGCCAAATGGCAAAAAACGGAACCCTTATAGATTCGTCATGTCTGTCTGTCTGTCCGTCCGTATGTCACAGCCACTTTTCTCCGAAACTATAAGAACTATACTGTTGAAACTTGGTAAGTAGATGTATTCTGTGAACCGCATTAAGATTTTCACACAAAAATAGAAAAAAAACAATAAATTTTTGGGGTTCCCCATACTTCGAACTGAAACTCAAAAATTTTTTTTTCATCAAACCCATACGTGTGGGGTATCTATGGATAGGTCTTCAAAAATGATATTGAGGTTTCTAATATCATTTTTTTCTAAACTGAATAGTTTGCGCGAGAGACACTTCCAAAGTGGTAAAATGTGTGTCCCCCCCCCTGTAACTTCTAAAATAAGAGAATGATAAAACTAAAAAAAATATATGATGTACATTACCATGTAAACTTCCACCGAAAATTGGTTTGAACGAGATCTAGTAAGTAGTTTTTTTTTAATACGTCATAAATCGCCTAAATACCGAGGGTCATGGGCGAGTCCGACTCGCACTTGGCCGCTTTTTTTATCATTACTTACAAAAAAGGTAAACAATCTTTACGTGTCTTTTTATTGAAAAACACTTTTGAAAAATAAGTCACGGCATGGTCACGGCAAATATGTATGTAACAATTATGAATCATATACGATTATTTACATTCTTTTGCTTTCGTAAGTAATATAGTTAGGTACCTATTGATTTTTAAATTGCCCGTTAGTAATTGTATGTTCTCTGTACATTGTGCACTGTTGTATGTACGCTCCACACCACCTCAGTGGACAGGCACTAATGTCGTAATTATTGCAGCAGTAATACTGCAGTAACTTGACGAAAACGTACCTGGTAGAGTACGAACCATCGGAGCTGCCATTTTGTGTTGTCGGAGCTCCGTTTGTGGAGGTACCCAGCCTGAAACAACAGAAAGTTATAGTTCGTTTTTTTAACATTAGAAAAAAGGTAAACAATCTTGATGTGTCTTTTAATTGAAAAACACATTTTAAAAATAAGTTACGGCAAATATGGTAACAATTATGAATCTAATACGATCATTTATATTCTTCTGCTTTCATAAGTAATAGTTTTTGATTTTTAAAAAGCGTTTTTCAATTAAAAGACATGTCAAGATCGCTTACCTTCTTGCAAGTTCTTTCTAATGCTAAAAAAAAACGAACTATAGAGTTAGACCATGCTAAGATGGCAAGGATTTTGATAGCCCTGACTGTGCGAGTGTTTATTTTAAACTATTTTAAACGTCAAACTTTTATGAAAATAAGACATTAAATATAGCTGGTCAACCAAATCTTCAACAAAGGCGCGAAATTAAAATTTTCTATGGGACGATATCCCTTCACGCCTACATTTTTCAAATTTGTCGCCTTTTTCTACTGTCAAGATCTGGTTGACCAAGTATAACACTTGCATAGTCTGCACTATCAAGATCGCTCCCAACTTAGCTTGTTCTAACTCTGTTTTTTAATGATATTGGAGGATAATAGTAAGCATTTGCTGTCACCTGTGGACACCTGCAACACCAGCCGGCCTAGCCAAGCTGACAATCGCTATCGCTTCGACAACGAAACGCTTTGTGTCTCTCTATCACTCTTCCATATTAGTGCGACAGTGACAGTTGCGTTTCGATCGCTACGGAGCGTAAGCGATTGGCACGTTGGCTACGCGGCCTGAGGGTTTAATGCAATAGATGCAAATGTGTTGCCGGCCTTTGATACGGGAGTAGGTAATACGTTTATTTCGTTGAAGGTTTTAGGTCATACACCTAAGTCCGAAAATATTGCCGGTCACAGTTCATACCACAGAGAGAGCGATGAGCTGGCCATCGTTTACGTGTCTGGAGCGCTGGTTCTTGGGGCCCAGCATCCTCTATCTGGACACAGCTAGTCAACTATACCTGTATAACTGTATGTGGTCGTACTGGGCCCACTCAGAGAGAGCGATGAGCTGGCCATCGTTGCTGGCCAGCGCTGGATCTTGGGGCTCAGCATCCTGGATGTGGACACAGCTATTCAACTATACCTGTATAGTGTATGTGGTCGTACTGGGTCCACTCAGAGAGAGCGATGAGCTGGCCATCGTTGCTGGCCAGCGCTGGATCTTGGGGCTCAGCATCCTGGATGTGGACACAGCTAGTCAACTATACCTGTATGTGGTCGTACTGGGCCCGCTCAGAGAGAGCGATGAGCTGGCCATCGTTGCTGGCCAGCGCTGGATCTTGGGGCTCAGCATCTTGGATCTGGACACAGCTAGTCAACTATACCTGTATGTGGTCGTACTGGGCCCGCTCAGAGAGGGCGATGAGCTGGCCATCGTTGCTGGCCAGCGCTGGATCTTGGGGCTCAGCATCTTGGATCTGGACACAGCTAGTCAACTATACCTGTATGTGGTCGTACTGGGCCCGCTCAGAGAGGGCGATGAGCTGGCCATCGTTCACGCGGATGGAGCGCTGGATCTTGGGGCTCAGCATCATGGATCTGGGGACAAATGGGGTAAAAGTTTTATTTTAGCGCCTAAGTTACAACAGGAATGTTACTAGTGCGGTAAAGTAGCACCATGTGTTCAGTAATAGAAGCTTTCTAAAATTATGCTCTCTTTGCTATGACCCTTAATTTGGTAAAAATCACGGAAACTCGTGAGTTCAAATCTCCTCGGCGCTCAATAGTAGGTATCAGTGATTCTGGTTAAGAAAAAAATACAAAAAGAGGGTTAAAGATTGCGTACACTATTTTGGTCAGCGCCAAAAAGGGAATATTCATCAAATTGTGTAAAATATAATCACTACATAGTATATAAAACAAAATCGCTTCCCGCTGTCTGTCCCTATGCATGCTTAGATCTTTAAAACTATGCAACAGATTTTGATGCAGTATTTTTAATAGATTTAGTGATTCAAGAGGAAGGTTTAAGTATGTATAATTTTTTATCCGTGCGAGGCTGGAGAGGCGGGTCGCTAGTTTTCCATAAAGTCAATATCGAGAGTGGAAAATGGGGACTACGTCTGTATGGATCAGGGGTCGTCAAATTTTCTCTTACAACCACTTGTATTAAATGCGCCGTCGGCGACGTTACGAGCTAACTTTAAGCCCTTTGAGAAAGTTTAATGTTTTTCGGACAAATTGCTCAGACCAGCGGCGGGTTTCTTTGAGATCCGACTTTTCAAAGATGGCAGTGATTGCTTTTTTGTGTGTAATTAAATTTATGCTTGGAACTAAGAGAAAGTATAGGGGTCTCGGCCCCGAGTATATTTTTATGCCATTTGGGGTTGAGACCCTTGGCCCGTGGGGTCCTAGTGCCCTACAACTTTTTAAAGAGCTGGCAAAAAGATTGATCGACCTCACTGGTGACCGAAGAGCTGGCAGCTTTCTCGCGCAGCGTATTAGCCTCGCTATACAGCGGGGAAATGCTGCCAGCGTCTTCGGCACCATGCCAAAGGGGTCCAACTTTTTAGATTTATTTTAATTTTATATAGTATTAGTTTTTAGTTTTAATTTAGTTTTATTTAGTTAAGTTAAAGTCCGTCAACCAAATCTTGTCAGTAGTAAAAGGCGGCAAATTTGAAAAATCGCGGGTTAGCAACACTGTGTTCAAATAATTCCAAAACGCGTGTCATCTGTGTTTTATCTGTGGAATGTGGATCGTGAATGACAGCCGTCACCTTATTTGTTTTCATTTGGTTTTCATTCTGAATCGTTTCTGTTTCAAGAGATATTTCTGCTGTCACCATTAAATACCAATACATTAAATAAGAATAAGCAAAGCTAAGGGGCCTACAATGTACAATCATGCTCGTTGATGGTAAACATTACTAAAAATTGAGGTTATGACAAGTATTGGAAGAACTCTTTCGAACTTTTAAGATTATGTTCAGTTTTTTTGTTTTAGGGCTAAAAGGCATAAATAAAATTAAAACGTATGCCTAAATCTATCCAACAAGACCATAAATTGTGTCCTGGAAACCGTCTATAGGCCCACATGTCTAATATTTTCAGCAATCGGTTGTGACTATTTACAAAGGTAAACCTTTTAAACACTATTAAGAGCCTTGATTATATCGCCGTTCTTTCGCAATATCTACCTAATCCATACATGTTTGTTGCAGGATTAAATCTTGCCCAATATAAGGCGTTCGTAGTACGTAGTATCTTTTCAGACAATACTTACCTATGGCGGTTTATGTACGTATACAACGCAACCAAGTCGAAAAGTGACCCTTATCTTATTTACCTTTAAATTAAATAAACACCCAAATATCAGTTGTTTTATTTTTAATATGTATATTGTACAATATATACCAATCAAAAAAATTACACAGGTATGTCATATTCATCCAGAACAGTACACTAATTTACATTAACAAGTGGCATATTATATTGTAAATAACAAATATATGCACTATCTAATTATCTGCATTTTGATATGATTTTATTTTAGTAAACTTAGAAGACATAGATAGGGAAAGAGAATATAAGCAGTTGTTTTTGATATCTTCAAATTTGTTCATCATTTTGATTAACATTGTTTTAACATCGCTTTTAAATTGTCCGTCCATGTTTCAATTTTTTTCAATAAACCGCGAGTGACAATTTGAATTGACGTACGCAGGGCGCGCTCAGCGGAAAAAAAAATCTGTTGGTTCGATGTACATTGCTGCTTTTCTTAGCGCAATACTGCTCTTTGAGTGTTGCCCTACTTTAGTCTGCTTTACATTGCTACTGACAAGATTTGGTTGACGGACTATAGTTTATTTATTGATGAATGTACATTTACCTGTTAATTTATTTAAAATGCGAAACTACAAAAAGGTTATATATAAGTAGTTTGTCAAAGGACTCTCTCATTTCAAACATAGACAGAGAAAGTTGTACGTTAGTAGTTTTATCATAATATCATAATATTTAAGACTTTAATTTGTAGAAGACGTCATGACGATCTTCTATTGACGTCTAAGGGTATTTCTATTTAAAGTTGTACTTACTCCACTAACTTGCATTATAAAATTTTGAGTACACTTTTTTTCAAAGTGGTAAAAAAAAATCTCGTGATTCTGAGTAGAAATAGGTAATATAAAAACTCCCAATTCTAACACATTTGGTACAGACTGTTTAGACGACAACGGTTTCTCTCTCTGGACTCACTTGAATTTTTAGTCGCTATTGGTGACATGTTTGCCCTGAAGAAGCCTGAAGAAGGACCCCCGAAGGGCCCGAAACATGTCGCCAATAGCAACTAAAAATTCAAGTGAGTGAAACCTCTATATGTCTCACGAAAGTTTAATATCGACATTTGGTACAGCTTTAAATATAAATGCCCTTAAATAGGTGATGCAGATTTTTACCTATCTACAGTAGTCCGATTCAAACAACATACGTCCGATCCGATCCGAACAACAGAACAAAAGAACATTTCTTGCTGCTGGCCACCGTTTAAGAGTTATTTACGAAAAACTATAAAAAGGGACCTTAACCCCCCCCCCCCCCCCCCCCTACCTGTTAGCTTCACCCCCACCCCCCGGTGCTTTTAGTATCTTGTTTAAGACGAAACAGGAGCTGAGATTTAAATATTTTAGGTAAATATACCCGTCTCGCTAACGGAAGCGGCTCCTAAAACTAGTGCGATAAGGACAAGGCGAAAAATCCTGCGTAAAAATCTCAAAAATCGAGGTTTCGTACTCGACTGTTTCCTCCTCCAAAACTTAACCAATCGTAACCAAATTTGGAAATCTAAATGATTATGAAATTATCTGTGTCGGACCGTTTTACTTTTTTGGCTAATTAATATCAGTTTTGATTACCACGCTTCTCATTGCGCCATAGTCAATTAGGCCATTTTGGCCATTTTTGAAGGGCTCTACCGCCTTAAAAAACAAAAATATCAAAAAAAGCAAAACGGTCCGACACAGATATTGACAATAATAATCTGTGTCGAAAAAATCATTGCCCTAGCTTCAAAACCCACGGAGGAAACAGTCGAGTACGTTTGTATGGAGAAATGACCACTCCTGTTGCCTCTTAATACACCATTACACTACCACTACACCCATGCTAAAATTGGCTTACACATGTATTATTTCCCCCGATTGGCAATTTTTGGTGTTCGTTTGGTGTAGGTACATAATTCTCAAAAAAATATCTTAAAATTTGCTCAAGATCCTTGGCAGACAGGTCAAATATAACCTTAAAATCACAATAAAATCTGATTATTTTCCTCGTACCCATGGACCTAGTCGTACCTAATTGAAGTAAATCGCAGGTGTAATCTAAGAAACATAATTATATACTGTAGAGGTAAAAGAATAAGAAAACGAATCCGACGGCAATAAATAAAACAAGTTTCAACAGTATAGTTCTTTCTTATAGTTTCGGAAAAAAGTGGCTGTGACATACGGACGGACAGACAGACGGACAGACGGACAGACAGACAGACAGACAGACAGACAGACATGAAGAATCCATAAGGGTTCCGTTTTTGCCATTTGGCTACGGAACCCTAAAAAAATGGAAACGCGAAGTCAATTGAAAATGTCAAAAAGTAACAATTTATAAACAAGTTGCGGGTAGGTTCTTTAAAATAATAAACTATTAATAATAATATTATTATATATTATTGTTCTTATACTTACTTTTACTTAACAACAGAATTCATATTCCACATTTGACAATTACAATCCATTCACATCACACAACACTAAGAAACAACATGTCAAGAATCACAACTTATACACACTAGAAATAGACAACATGAAACACAACCGTTAAATTTACGAGCGCCTGTTGATAATGTCAGCGCAACAAGTCACGAGCGTCGCTTTGCTATTGATAATGTGGCAGGGCGTGCGGATCGCGTTTAGTCGGCGGCCGCGGTGCGACTGGGGCCCGGTGCTAGGCACCTGTAGCTTAATCGACCGTTCCGCGCGTGCGTGCCCTTCATGACGTACGAAAAATTTACTGGGAGCTACTAATACAGTGGAGAAACCAACAAAAGATAACTAGAGTGCGGAAAGAGAAGAGTCGTGGAATGTATGGGGCCCAATACATTCCACGACTCTTCTCTTTACGAACAAAGTTGAACAGACTTTATAACCGGTCAAACAAGTTTGTCAGTAGAAAAAGGCGAGAAATTAAAATTTTCTATGGGACGATAACCCTTCGCACCTACATTTTTTTAATATTTGCCGCTGCCCCATACATCACAACGCAAGTGGTGAATAAACACTTAATATTATAGAGGTAGAGGCTTGATGGGGAAATTAATCTGTTAGATGGCAGACTGAATAACATTATAAAACTTACAAGGCAAAAAATAATTCTATTAGATCAATTTATTCTGGTTTTGATAGGAACTTGATGATCGTTAGGTGATTGGCGAGCATATCACGCACAACTATCACTTCATTTCACTTGCACCAATCAGCGCGAGCGATCTTCATTGACGTATAGTAACGGCACCAGTCATGGGACATTTAAGAGGAAATTTGGAGTATTTGTGATATTTCCCTGATACATGTAAAAGTTCTACCGCTTAGCTTGTTAAAAGATGAATATCCTATCCTTCTTTCATGTATCAGGCGTGTTGTATCAAAGATACTGCAGTTAGTTTCCACATAATTAATAAATTAAAAGTATGTTTTTTTTCTCCAGTCATGGACACCAAAGCTCCAGTAATGGAACCTCGGTAATGGACGTGGATCCAGTAATGGGCCCCCTATAATGGGCATACCCTATCAGTATAAGATATTGGAATAGGGAATAAGTTTTTGGCAAAAAACTAGTTATTAGTCATTTTTGTCACCCGATTGCATTGTCATCCGATTTGCATACGTATCCAAAATTTCAACTCAAATGCCATTTCCAAGATTTGAACCACACTAACTAATACAGGGTGGATTTTCTTTTTGGGTCAGTGAGGGCAGCTACCAGATTCCGTGCTGCTACGAGAAAACGGTCTTAGAAGACCTTCCCTCGATTTCAAATTAATGAAGATTGGCTTTTACAGATTTTGGAAAAAACATACAGGGTGCGAGGAAAAGGTAATATTTGACAAACTTTTTTTTTGATGCCAATCGATCCCATTCCTATTGAGGATCAAAAGCTTGTATGGAACTAAAAAAAAAATTCCGGCTAGAAAAGCCACAAATCGAGGAAAACTTTTCCCATACAATTTGTATGAAAATGAAAACTTATATTTTTCACATGCTATTTTTGTATGCCAATCGATTCCATTCCTATCCAGTATCAATAGTTTTTTTGGGGTCAAAATTAAATTTCACATTTTCTCCATAGTAAATGTACCTATGGAAAAAGTTTTTATTAATTTGTGGCTTTTTAGTACATTATCGTAAGTTGACCTATTGATTTGTGGCTTTTCTAGCCGGAATTTTTTTTTCTCCAATATGCTCGGAAATGTTCACCTTATTGTAACAAAAATAGTACGGGAAGTTCTACGTTATTGTCAAACTCTAATTTAAAAAAATCAAACTATCGCTGTCCTGTTCTAGCGGACGGGAATGAAAAAAACACTACAGTAATAACTTATTACTGTAGTGTTTTTTACTTTTTAAAAATAAAAAACGCAAACAGCCAATTATCCACTTACATGATTCCGATTTTAACAAAAGGTGCCCTGAACTGCTCTGCCATTTCGCAGATACGACGGCACAGTGTCATGATATTTTCAAAAATCGATAACTTTACTTCTGCTAAAGCATTTGCAACGATTCTTTTGGTTTTTTAATGATAAAGAAACAAAGAATTTATTTTACTACTATAGCATTGTGCTGTTATAATAAAAATAATTATTAAAAATTCACAAAGTTGACCCAATGAAATAATGTCCGCGTTATAGTAGAAAACTATTTTTAATTAAAAATCTAAATCGATAACGTATCTTTTTTTGTATTCAATTTAAAGAAGACTTAATAAGCTTTTAATTGGTACTAAACATCTTGATAGCTCACCTATGAAATTGCCGAGTAAAACTAATTCAAATTCCGATAAGAAACTTTCGAATTGCTCAATCTGCTGTGAAACTATATATTATGTTCATGATTTTTTTGTGGCTAAATTAGACACTGAAGTACTAAAATATAGTAAAAAACAGTTTAAGACACTAATAATCTTGAAATAAAATGCATAACTTATGCAATTATAACGATGATAGTAGCTATATAACTTAAAATAACAAAAGAGTATCTACGTACCTACTAAATTTTGGTGTTTTTATAATTGCCGATCACCAACAACCGAACTAACTTATAACTACACTAATACGTTTAATACATCCACCATAACACACACTTCACAACATATTAAGCACAATAAACCAATAATAACTATTAACACATAAAATTATACTGATTACAAACGTAAATAAGCCGGTAAACTGACTTCTTCCATCTCAAAAATAAAGATGGCTACCCATTTAGGGTGGAGACACAACAGCGCGCGGTGCAGATGTTCAACAGAAATAGGAACTTTAAAATTGTAATACCTAATTAATTATTTATTTAATCGTATAATTATTTAGTTTATTCAATGTAAATAGCAAAGAAATATTAGTAAATACAAATTATAAGTAAGTAGTAAAAAAAATCCCAAAACGCGTATGCAACGCGTCTAGTACACCACATGCCTTACGATATGCAGAAATGCTTTAAGCAACCACAGTTGCCGGGTTTGTACTTACAATTTACCGTCACATGTTTTGATCGCTAATCCTGTGTAATACACAGTGATTTAATACATTCTATGGTTTATTAATGTAACTTAATAATCGAACTAGTTAATGTCTATTGGTTGCTCAAGATATATTTAGTAATCTTAGAAATGTAGGGCATTCAAATAAGAAACACGTCAAGAATCTACAGAACTATTGTTTTGAAGTGATATTATTTGGTCATCAATATTAAGTAGGTCTAAAATATAGTTTTAAACTAATAGACCAATAAACGCGGAGTAGTTTAATATACATTATTAATAGAAATATCTAAATTTGAATACTTGAGGCATTTTAAAACACGCAGCAACTTTTTACACATCGCACTTCCTGAACAACTTGCAAAGTAAAATAGATAAGAAATACTGTGGTTGTGTCTATATGGTTGAAACATTTTTTAAATATTGTCACGTTGGTAGTCTGTGTTTTAAAAATTGTTTATACCGTATCTGTGCAGCCCTTCACAGATAATAAATAAAAAACCGCATACACTCCTTTTGCAACTCGAGTTGCGACGATCATTTTAGAGGTGCGCAATCTTGAAACTCTAGTTGCTGGAATCATGTGAGTGGTTATTATAGCCGCGAGCCGCATCTACACGACCCGATCAGCTATCATTTCAAGCTATAGGATAGAGTGAGATAGTAAGATAAACGACCTTACTTGTCTCGTTCTTACAAGACCGTTGTGCTCGTGTATGATCGTGAGAATACTGCTTAATAAAATCAAAGATTATTTTTATATTTTTTTAAGGATCTCATCCGTGTACATAAAGTTTATATAGTTTGTCAAAGGACTTTCTCATTTCAAACATAGACAGAGAGAATCATACTATATTTGTCTTACACTAGTACTAGCACCCAAAAGAAAAGGATGGGTATAGTTTTCCTGGTTCTTACTGACTGACAAATTGGTTTGACTAACTATTACACACAATTATATTGAATGAACGAATATTGAATGGTACTGAATGGCAGAATAAGTTTGTGCCCTAAACTTTTAAAAAATAATTTTAGAGGGAAATTGTTTTTGACATTTTTGATGTGAAGGTTCGATTTGAGTGATGCTTCATGCTTAAATAATTATTATTTTACCTTATTTCCTCGCATGTTTGGAGAAAAGCACTATATATGCCTCGGCAGGAATAGCAATTCGTGGATTCGTCTTCTTTGTCGGACTCCGCTTCGCGTCGTCCGACAAAATCGAAACTCATCCACGAATTGCCCTTTCCCGGCCTCTGCAATAATGTACTATTTAGTTCCATACAAGCTTTTGATCCTCAATAGGAATGGGATCGATTGGCATCAAAAAAAAGATTGTCAAAAATTACCTTTTTCTCGCACCCTGTATGTTTTTTCCAAAATCTGTAAAAGCCAATCTTCATTAATTTGAAATCGAGGGAAGGTTTTCTAAGACCGTTTTCTCGTCGCAGCATCTGGTAGCTGCCCTCACTGACCCAAAAAGAAAATCCACCCTGTATACAAACTAACAGGGCAAGTTAAATAAAATTTTGTAAAAACGATATTAATTTATCCGAAGTCCGAGAAGACCTCCTGACATAGTTCGTACGAGTAACTACATTATACTTCTGTATTGTTTAAACATGAAATTACGCCATGGCAAGCATCATTATGTAAATAATTATCCCATCATAGGAGGTATGCAGTTTTACAGCTCCTATAATGGGATTGGGCAAAATACCTCTATTTTTTATACATCTCTAGAGTCACAACATAATGTGTTGTATACCTTATCTCATGGCAAATGCAATTAACAAAACACATTCTAGTTTACACCAAGTAATAATTAATTACAATTTAATATATGAACTCACCTCTCTTAGCGAAGTTGTTAAGAATTCTTACTGGTTATTTTTTCCAGTGACACGACAACTTTTGGGTTGGCGCCAATTTCTTAAAAATTAACCGAAATTAATAAAAAGTAAAACTTAAACAGCTCTATGACTCTTATTTATGGTAAAATATTGCCAGTGTTTATAAACTACTTTTACATACTTATTTTAGAGGATTTGTGGTTTTATGTCCCATTACCGGTTCCACGTCCATTATAGGGTCCATTACGTTATCAAAACCAGTTCAAACCCGTAACACATTAATAAATCTGAAGCGGGCCCGAACCCCTAGTCTAAATTTCATTCGATAGCGTGACGAGCGTTTGCGTTTTCGTTATGTTTATTTTTGTATGGGGTTTTGAACAGCGTGCCAAGCGGGACGTTTTGGAAACTCAAATTCCTATACAAAATGAAGATAACGCAAACGCGTACGTCACGTAAGACCCAGGGCAATTTTGGCGCTTTTGAATTTAGAACTTTCTTTTATTTCTATATGAGTTCAAAACTCGAATTTAATTCGTACTTGTACAAGTACACGGGACTTACGAGGCTAGGGGTAAAGGTTCAAATGTGTCCCGCCAGCCGACATTTCGTAACTCCGCGCCCGGTCAACGTTAACGCTAGGCAGTATCCGAGCGAACATAATGATACGCAGCATATTTCTAATTGACTCCACCCCCTCCCCCCATACATATTTAACGTTGCTGCATACTTTAAAAAAAAATTATACCACATCGGTGGCAAACAAGATACGGCCTGGTGGTAAGCAGTCACCGTAGCCGATAGATAGGTAGGCTGCGTTTCCACCCAATGTGATTTGTGCTTTGTTAAGAACCAATAGACTCACATCAGTTAGGTTAGGTACTTAAAGTCGCTCAGCGCAGCTCTAGTCAGTAACATTCTATTGGGTTTTAACAAACATATTCCCTCGCGACGTGTGTTTGTGTGCGTGCGTGTGTGTGCGTGAGTGTGTGTGTGAGTTTTAAATAAGTAATTGTAATTGTTTTGGTCATTAAAGTTTAACGAAGTCGGTAGAAATCGATAAAATCCATTACTTACCTACGTACAAATTACGTATAGGTACTTAAAAAAAATTGCGGGGAACGTGGTTAATAGGAGCCCGATTCAGATTTAACAGCTTAGTATGGTTTTGATCTTATTTTGATACGACCTTGAAGAACGCTCACGCTGATTGGTGCATGAGAAATGAAGTGAAATCCGTGCGTGAGATGCGCGCCAATCACGAAGGCGATCGTCAAGGTCGTATCAAAACCGATCGTATTAATGTATGAAGTCGCTTAACACTAATTAATGTGTTAGTCGGGTCTACCATGGGTCTACATACGTCTATAGATTTGGTTCAGAATTGCAGATGGCGCTTCCAAAATATCCAATTTAATATATGCAAAAGAGGGCTTTCTTTGTCGTGCGTGAACTTATAGGGGGCAGCATAGGAGTCGTAAAAATTTTGGTGCGAAGCGAAGCGTAAATGTGAAGTACTTATTGTATTCTTTGATTTCGATGTAGCCCACAAGATGGCAAAACCTACTCTGCACAAGAAAACGTACGAGAACGGTAGATGGTAGGTAGCACTTGCTTTAGCAATGTAAAGTGTCATTCAATAGAACTTGCTAACTATGTAAACAAAAGTTACTAGTAAATCTATGGTAAATCTAGTATAGTATGGAGAGCCATAAGAGCTCAGAAGAGTCTGAGGTGAACTTTTCGCTTCGAACCTTAATCTTTCAAACAAAGGCCATTGTCTCTATTATCGCACAGCCGCTAGCTCGAGCGTTATAAATATATATTGACATTCAGTGTCAATTTTAGTATGGTGGTTTGTTTACATATAGCTGGTCAACCAAATCTTGTCGGTAAAAAAAGGCGCGAAATTCGAATTTTCTATGGGACGATATCCCTTCGCGCCTACATTTTTCAAAGCCGCCTTTTTCTACTGTCAAGATCTGGTTGACCAAGTATAGTTAGCAAGTTCTATTGAATGACACTTTACATGTTTCTGCTGCTACGCACGGTCCCTTTTGTTCCTCACTATGCGCGATTTGCTCCGAGTGCAAATATTAGCTGGTCAACCAAATCTTGTCAGTAAAAAAAGGCGCCAAATTCAAATTTTCTATGGGACCATATCCCTTCGCGCCTACATTTTTCAAATTTGCCGCCTTTTTCTACTGTCAAGATCTGGTTGACCAAGTATATATTATGCGTTCATGGTAGTTTTTGGAACTAAAGTACTGGCAACATTTTTTTTCATTTCGCTCTTCGCTCACTGTCACTTGTGTCATTAAAACTAAAATTTGTCGAGACGTTTCGTACATAAATAAACAAAACTCTTGGTCATTACAATCCCAAATTGACACCAATTTATTCCAATATTCACGTAATAGTCTGTCAGTACGTCAATTTAGGTTCCAATTGCGAATTCTCCCGGCGTTTTCGACTGATATGTGCGACGGGTGAAGTTTATAATGGCTCCTGTGTTTAAGAATGATGTAGTAAATAGATTGCTTAACGTGAGGCTTGACGATGGGGGTAATGGGGACGAGGTGCCGCCGCAGAACATGCTGCCTTCTAACCAGCAGGCGAGGCAAGGGAGCAACGCGCCTGACGACGAAAGCGGGCCATCTTGCGAACCGATCGCGTCGTCGTCTACAATCGAGAATCTTCAACCTACGAACAGCAGCGGCGGCCGATTACACAACTGGCAAGCGACCAAAACGACCGTTAAGGAACGCCTGTCCTTTCTCTTCAACAACGAAGTACTGTGCGACGTCCATTTTATTGTGGGTAGAGAGGCGAACCAGCAAGTGATACCCGCGCACAAATTCGTCCTTTCCGTCGGCAGTGCGGTCTTCGATGTGATGTTTAATGGCGTCCTAGCGACCAAATCTGACGAAGTAGAGCTACCCGATGTGGAGCCGGCGGCGTTTCTTCATTTACTTAAGTTCCTATACTCCGATGAAGTTCGAATCGGACCGGAGAGTGTAATGACAACTCTGTACACTGCTAAGAAGTATGCGGTGGCCGCTTTAGAGGAGCATTGTGTGGATTTTCTTAAGAGTAACTTGGGTACGGACAATGCTTTCCTGCTATTGACACAAGCAAGGTTGTTCGATGAGCCGCAACTAGCTGCGCTCTGCTTGGAAATGATAGATAAGAATACAGCTGATGCTTTAAACGCTGAAGGCTTTACTGATATTGATCAAGATACCTTGAATGCAGTTTTAGAAAGGTAAATTATTTTTAACTGTCCAGAGCTATGCATGAAATAAAATAATATGTATATGCTATCTAATTTTTGTATTTATGTTAAAATAAATAAAAGAATAACTTGCAATTCAGTTTATTCACTCTTTATGTTTTTTCTTTTATAAAAAAATCACAATTATGTTTTGTCTGATAAAAAAGACATTTTAACAACTCCATCTTTTGTTAAATACTTATCATTATAAGTAGGTCTAGGTTGAATATTATTCAATTATTCATCATTCATTTGATTAAAGAAGTTATATGCCAAATCCAGACTGGTTTTGTAAAAGGTTCCTCATATTATATCAACCATATATCAACACTACAAATTGTCAAACAACTAATTCACCTACAGTATATAAAAAGCATATTTTGTGATTTCAGGGACACCCTACGCATCAGAGAAGCCAAAATATTCTCAGCGGTACTGCGCTGGTCAGAAGCCGAGTGCATCCGAAGACAACTCCCCGTAACTCCTACCAACCAACGCACATCACTCGGACGAGCCTTCAACGCTATCCGCTTTCCTCTTATGTCCGTTGAAGAATTTGCAATGGGCCCCGCACAGAGTGGTCTACTTGACGACCGAGAAATTGTTCAATTGTTTCTTTATTTTACCGTAAACCCTAAACCTAATGTTGGGTTTCTAGACACACCGAGATGTTGTATGACAGGGAAGGAGTTAACGGTGAACAGGTTTCCGCAGACGGAGTCACGATGGGGTTACAGTGGGACCACTGATCGGATTAGGTTTACGGTGGACCAAAGAATATTTGTAGTCGGTTTTGGATTGTATGGATCGTACTTCGGGCCGACGGAGTATGAAGTACATCTTCAGGTTTGTTAAATATTTGATTGTTCAATATGTTCATGATATAATATTAGGTACCCACCTAACTACCTATAGGTATAAAGAAAGAAAGAAAATACATTTATTTATGACAAACACAGATGACAAAAACGTGTTCACAAATATACATTATACAATGTATAACATTTAGAGTAAATGCTGCTATATGTTGCTATACAATATTTTTTTTTAAATAAAATGTAAGTAATCGAAGGGTACCATTATTTTTTCCTATTTGGAAGTTAAAAAAATGTAACTTTAAAGGTATTTACTTTTATTATTCCCATATATTTTTAAAATTTTCAATGTATTGTGATAAATTGCTCATTTTCTATCTATTTAACTATAGCTGGTCAAGCAAATCTTGTCAGTAAAAAAAGTTCATAAGTGCTTGTTGCTAGGCCTACATGAATAAAGTATATTTAAAAAAAAAGGCGCGAAATTCAAATTGTCTATGGAACGATACCCCTTCGCGCCTACATTTTTCAAATTTGCCGCCTTCTACTGACAGAATCTGCTTGACCAGCTATAGATTTAGTTATAAAATTCATCAAGTGTCATCAAACCTATTGTTATCCTTCAGATAATCCACCTAGCAACGAAGAAGGTATGCGGCTCGAACACAACGACGTTTTGCTGCGACGGCACCGACGACACTTTCCGCGCCATGTTCAAGGAGCCCGTCGAGATACTGCCCAACACTTCCTACATAGCCAGCGCTAAACTCAAGGTAACAGCACTCAAATTTAACTAATTTAAGGTCTAAGGTCCTAGGTCTTCATTTTCAAGCACTGTCTGGCCGCGACATTGAGCGACTGGCTTGCCTTGGACTTGGAATGCATTACCAGCGTCATAGAGAAATATTATCTGCCTATGTCTGTTTTTTTCCCCAATAAAGAAAAAAAAAAAAAAACAAAAAAAAGTGCTCACTCCATACATCAGTTCAGACTATTAATTTCAGTGTCTACATCTAGTATCGAGTAGCGGAACTATCAGTACTGCTACTTGACAATAGATGTAGCACCGACCGGAAAGTCTTATGCTGATGAGATAAGACTTTCCGGTCGGTGCTACATCTATTGTCAAGTAGCAGTACTGATAGCTCCGCTACTCGATGCTAGATGCTAATAGTCTTTTTGGTACTAAAACTGATGTATGGAGTGAGCACTCTATGTATTTTTTTCTCTATGCTAGCGTTCGCGATAACTGCGCGCCTCCTAGACTCTCCGAAACATGTCGCGCGAGTGACTAAAAATACGTGAATTAAACCGTAAAATTACCATAATGTTAGCAAAGCAGTAGCAAAGAGAATAGATAGTATAGAGGGGTCCGTCCTGTCATAGTAAAATTTGTAGTCACAGTAAATTTACTGCCATCTATCGACACACGATTAAAACTCGAAATGAAAATGTATAAAACTATCAAAAAAATGTATATGGATATTATGGATAAATGATTTTATTATTTTATATCATTTCGACCCATGTTCTTTCACTGATACCTATGAGTTAAAATTGTTAAATAAGAAACGGTCTCATCAACGCCATCTAGCCGAGCATAGGCCAAAGGTGTGTGCGCCATCTATTGACTTTTTCTTGATTTCCGAGGCACGTTTTATTCTTTCACTAATATGTGTCCATTTTTAACAAATTGACACATATCAGTGAAAGAATAAAGATCCAAGTTAAATGGCGTTCTAACAGTTTTAATCTTCTGTCGAAAGATGGCAGTAAATTTTCTGTGGCTCCATAATTTACCATGACAGTAACTCTCTATACACTATTCTTTTTGCCTGTAGACATCTTTGCTACTTATCTAACAGTTGCCGATTTCAAACAAACTAGCAACTTAACCAGGCGTGTCTCACTCCGCGATTTCATCGCTTTGCTACAGGTAGCTAAAAGTACATCCGTTCGGCCCCAATTTTGGGGAAAGCCAAAAGCCGCGCGTGGCGCTGTCGCCACCTAGCGGTCATATCTGTGCTGATCGTAACAGGCGCGTTTTGTTAGAGAGTGAGTCTTCTGTACTTAGTACTATTATTTATTCTGTGACTTAACATAACTTGACGACCGGTCTGGCCTAGTGGGTAGTGACCCTGCCTGCTAAGCCGATGGTCCTGGGTTCGAATCCCGGTAAGGGCATTTATTTGTGTGATGAACACTAATATTTGTTCCGGAGTCATGGATGTTTTCTATGTATATAAGTATGTATTTATCTATATAAGTATGTATATCGTCGCCTAGCACCCATAGTACAAGCTTTGCTTAGTTTGGGGCTAGGTTGATCTGTGTAATATGTCCCCTGATATTTATTTATTTATTTATAATGTCCCCATTTCCAGGGCACGGATTCGTACTACGGCACCAAAGGTCTCCGTCGCGTGACGGTCGACTGCAATAACGGGGAAAAGGTAGTGTTCCAATTCTCGTACGCGGCCGGAAACAACAACGGTACCTCCGTCGAGGACGGACAGATACCCGCCATCATATTCTACATATAAACAGAGTGGTCAATCCACAGATTATACATGGTGTTCACGAGGAATGCGAAAGATTTTAACCACGAATTTCTGAGGTCTAAAGAAGGAAAAAATGTAATATGAGTTTAGGTCAATTTCGCCAAAAAAAATTTTTTTTTTTTTTTCAATTTTTTTGGATGTATTTGTACATAAAAAGTAAATGTTATTGGTTAAAATTTCACTTAAAATGGATTTTTACTTTTTTTTCGTAAAACTGCGTTTTTGGAAAGTGTTACTTGTCACTTTTTGACATCTATCAATAAGGATATTTAGACTACGCGTCCCATAGTAGCAACATCGCCATCACAGACCTAGAATCCGCGCTCGCGCTTGACAGACAGCTTAAGTGTGCGAAAGAGAAGCCATCACGTATATGAACATCCCATGAGTGCGAAAGAGTCAGACTACCAATGAGAAAACGTAACCACTTTTGAGTTTGACGACGGCCGCTGACGGCCAAGAGCGTATCACGGTAATTTTCAAATTGAAAAATATACACGGATTAGGACGAAAAGTATTAAATAAAGTAATTCAGTGAAGATGGTGTCTTGTAGTGTGCCGGGTTGCAGTGTCACAGGGCCAAATAATCCAAGCAAATACTCATTTCAGAGGATTTATGATATTCCGAGCGAAATTTTCATAACGATATTTTGTCAAATTAACAGCGTAAAAAGTGTAAGTTGGTTTATACAGTTCATTATAAGTTTTTCTTCCTTTGTGTGCTAATATTTTATCATATTAGTCTATAATTTAAAATATTTTGTGTATAAACATAATCTGTTACTTTACGCTAGGGCTTGACAAAATGTTCATATGACAGTATCGATAACTTGTCGGTATATTAATAGCTATGTAATTATTTCTTCACAAGACATCATTAAGATATTAGCTTTTATAACCGACTTGAAATAATAACAAATGTTATACCTTTTTGAAGGTGCTCATGTTTAGCAATAAATTTAAACTTCACTTTTCAACACAGTAAGAGTTACATTAAGATAAATCTGCAAGGATTTTGATAGCACACGCAGTGCAAGTGTTATTTATACGTCTTAATGTCGTAGAATTTTAACGTTTAAAATAACACATTTGAACAAGTAGTCGATAAAGCAATCAAACATCGACAGATTATTAATATGTTGTAACTTGACATCACTATTTTTGATCTCACATAGACAATTTACGCACACGCTTGCATTTCATTTTTGGTCACACTTTTGAAGATTGACAGTTGTTCTTGTTCATCTAATTCTATGATCGCCATCAAAGAGGCGTTTTGCACTATGTAACAGTAAAAAAATGTTTTTTTTTTATTGGTATTAACTCTGAAACTAGGCGATTTTCAAAAAAGTTTATAGGACATTTTTGTCTCTAAATATGATCAGGAATACGCTGTTAAAATTATTCGGTTTCGTCATGTTACACCGTGTATTTGTTCAAACCACAAAATTAAAAGAGACGGAACTAAGATGAAGCTGATTTCTCGCTCGCTCGTGCGCTCGTACATGCACACATTCGCAACTAAATATGTGAGTACAGTCAGCAGCAAAAGTTGCCAAGCGGGCGAAGTGTTCAAAATTACCTTGACACGCTCTTATTCTCTCAACAATAAAGTCGATCAAGATCATTTTGAACACCTGGCCCGCTTAGCAACTTCTGCTGCTGAATGTAGAGACTGTAGAAGTGGTAGAGAATGCCTTAAGGCATTAAGTTCGCCATTTGTTCCTTCATGTATTTTGCAATAAAGATTAAATATGTGTGGGTTAGAAATTCAGCTAGTCACGAAGTCAGTTTTGTCTGTGTTTCTGTAAAGTGTCATTCTATGGAACTTGCTAAGTATGTAAACAAACCGCCATGTTGAAACTGTCAAAAATATGAATTTACTAGTGACGTTTGTTTACATAGTCAGCAAGTTCCATAGAATGACACTGTATGGTATGTCATCCGGTCCGCTCGACAAATTATCATTGTTAGATAAATTTGTAAAACCTACAAAAGTATCGCTGACAAAAAATATTGCCGC
The DNA here is from genome assembly GCF_948474715.1 of Cydia amplana. NCBI lineage: Eukaryota > Metazoa > Arthropoda > Insecta > Lepidoptera > Tortricidae > Cydia > Cydia amplana. The sequence continues at coordinate 15,064,726 of NC_086086.1, forward strand.
GAGAACCAAGTCATAGAAATAGAAACCTTATGACTTGAGGCATAAGGTCCAACTCAAGTCATTCGTGTTGGTATTACGCCTTGTTTACAACGGAGAGGTGGTGTTCCAGTTCTCGTACCATCGCCCACACTCTTAACTGTACATGGGTGGACCTTATCCCTTTTGTAATAAGGTCCAGCTATGGACAGTTAATAGTTGCTGTTTGTATAACCTCTAGCCGCCCATACGGCAAACCTTGCCAAGCAAAATGAAATTTTATTTTGTCAACACAAAGTTCAAATTAGAATGGAACAGGAGACCTTTTTATAGGTCTCTGGGCGGCTAGAGGATAAATACGCGAGGACGGACAGATACCCGCCATCATCTTATACAAGGGAGTCAGGCCGCGTAGCCAATATGCCAATCGTTTACGCTCCGTACCGATCGAAACGCAACTGTCACTGTCGCACTAATATGGAAGAGTGATAGAGAGACAAAGTGTTTCGTTGTCGAAGCGATAGCGATTCTCAGCTTGGCTAGGCCGGCAGTACTGCGATTTCATAACTCGGCCATTTTAGAAAAATTCCAAAAACTTAACACGACGCCACGACACGACGACACGACGTGTTGTCGACGTTGTCGTATTAAGAGTCCAAATTTCATCTTCCCATAAAAACGGAGTTTCGTTCTCATTTTAAAACTATACGTGTTGAATGCAGTGTTGTGAATAACGCTCATTTCGAGGCTTAAGACTCGAACCCTTAAGACTCGAGGCTTAACGCCTCAAAGGCCGCAAAGACGATTTCTTACATCCATATGTGTGAAATAAATAAATACAATTCTCAAATATAGTCGAGTCTTCAAGGCTTTACGAGTCTTGAGGGCTCGAGTCTTTAAGCCTAAAAATAAGCGTTATTCACAACACTAGACTTGAATGGGGTTGGCAACTGTCAAAGGTTGGCATAGATGGCGCCATCATAGCTTGCCCCTTTTTCTATGAGATTTGGCTAAAAGGGGTGGCATCCAGGGCATTAAAAAAACAAAAATTTTAGATATAGATCGCTTATTATACGTTTCTCATTCTAAGCATGCTGTCTCATTTCAGCGAGCTGGTGTTTAAAAAGTACGTGAATTGGCGTAAAAGTGCAATTAATGGATTTTGTGACTTAGAAAATATTTATTTTTATTTTTAAATGCCGATACAAGGCAGCAGCAAGCAAATATTATGAATTTTAATACATTATTAAATCTAGAACTCCTGATTTAAAATGCTTTTGTACATACTTCCCATTATTTAGGCGCTCTTTTGATTTGACGTGATAACGTCTTATAAATCGATGAACACCGGCATAGAGAAATATAATAAGACAAGAGTACTCACTCCATACATCAGTTAGACTATTAATTTCAGTGTCTACATCTAGCATCGAGTAGCGGAACTATTAGTACTGCTACTTGACAATAGATGTAGCACCGACCGGAAAGTCTTATCTCAACAGCATAAGACTTTCCGGTCGGTGCTACATCTATTGTCAAGTAGCAGTACTGATAGTTCCGCTACTCGATGCTAGATGCTAATAGTCTTTTTGGTACTATAACTGATGTATGGAGTGAGCAATCTATGTATTTTTTTCTCTATGACACCAGTAGCATGCACGAAAGTGTCACGTTGTGAAAAGATCTCCATGGTAACGTATAAAAGTAGGTATGCAATTTTTTATCAATTTTTTCTTATGACGTTATCACGCAAAATTATCGTCCGTAAACCGACTTTACAGACAACCATATTTTTTGAAGAATTATATATATTTTAAATGCAAAATTTTCTGTGAATTGTATGTTATTTCTGCTCAGAATCACGATGTCTTTTAATACTAATAGGGAGCGTGTATGAACTATAGAGGGCAGCACAGGAACCGTCAGATTTTTGGCCGAAGCGTAAATGTGAAGTTTGTGAAAACGTACGACAACGGTAGATGGCAGCACTTGCTCTGGCAATGTACATGTTTCTGTTTCCGATTACCCTTTAACGCGCACTGTCCCTATAGGTCAAAAATATTCCGAAGTTTCCTGTTACTTTTTATGAGTTAAACACAGATAATAAAACACAGAGAAAGCATTAAAAATGCGTTTTTCTCTCATCGAACTGAGTAGAAATAACAATGTTACAGTAAAAACACAAATGTTTGTTCAAAGAAATTTTCTTCCTTTCATGATCGTCATACAGATGTAGTGGATAATTATATTCCATTGTATTTTCACGGGAACGTACGAACGTGTCTTGCTATTTCAGTCAGTCTCGGTACAAAAAATACTGACATTGACTGAACTAGCATGACAAATACGAACGTTTTCGAGAAAATACGATGGAAAACAATTATGCACTACCTGGGGCCCGTTTCTCAAAAGCTTGTAACTTGTGATACAAGTGGAAGTCCCTTTCTAACTAAAGCTGTCAAAAAGTGACATCCGCTTGTATTACAAGTTACAAGCTTTTGAGAAACGGGCCCCTGTACGTTTAATATACAGTATGTATCAGAACAAAAGGCCAAGAAAGATACCCATTAATGTTAACTATGGGACCAACCCCGAAAACGCGGAAAAAAAATTGGATGTTTCATATATTTTGCTGGTCTGATACTGAAATTTCCTATGGGATAGTCACTTTTTTTTTCGCGATTACGGGGTTGGTCCCATAGTAAAAGTTGCTCAGTATGACTTAAACATTAATGGGTCTCTTTCTTGGCCTTTCGTTCTGATACATACGTTATAGAAGTAACATTGACTGAATTATCTAAACGTTACCCACCTTACTAAAAATTATAGTTCCTTTGATCGTGATCGCATAACATTAAACATATCAACACATTGTTAACATTAAGATTAAGACTAAAGTGGACAGATGGCGCTGTACACAATTACGCTTATTATAAAGCTTCGAAATAAATGAAAAGTGGAAAAATTCACTGTCTTGGGTGGGACTTGAACCCACGCCCACTGGATCACTAGTACAGTGCTCTGCCATCTGAGCTACCAAGACCGTACCCAATTCAGCGAATATTTCCACCATATATATGAGCCCTAGGGAGGCTCATAGCGACATCTACCGTAAGTGTCCTACACCTCTTAAACGGCTACCAGAGTTCCAAATCATATTGGAAATTAACCAGTAACGACGCGCTATCCCATACTAAATTAATTTTGTATTAAGCAGAAACGTCTGCGAACGATGTTATTAACGCTTATTATACTTCTGGTCAAAAGTCTTTCGTGGTTATAGTTACATGAGAAAATTTAAAGTTTGTACGGAACCCTCGGTGCGCGAGTTAAACGAACTCGCACTTGACCGGTTTTTTTCTTACTAAACCATAGTAATCAAATAACCTCTCTCCAACCGTCTAGTTAAGCATTAGACCATTCACGATTACATATAGCGTGAAAATGAAGTTCAAAATTGCCTGGCAGACCACTTCCTTTACCGGTTACATATAGTCCGTCAAGCTGGATATGTCAGTAGCAATGTAAAGCAAACTAAAGTATGGTATCCCTAGGAACCGAACAAAAAGCAGCAATGTACATCGAACAACGATGAAATGTAAACAAAACAGTTCCACAGATAAGATATAAATGACAGGCGACTTTCGAACAATTCAAACGTAGTGTTGCTAAACCGCGATTTTTCAAATTTGCCGCCTTTTGCTACTGACAAGATTTGCTTGACCAACTATATTTCTTGCTATGACTTGTCGAGATCTGATACCAAAATATTAAAAATGTATAGAGTTATTGGTACCAGAATAATAAGAAATGATAAGTGTGCATAATTGTATCGCTTATAAACAGTGTCACAAAAATGCATGTAAATTAATGAAAAATGTAAAAGAATATACTTGGTCAACCAGATCTTTACAGTAGAAAAAGGCGGCAAATTTGAAAAATGTAGGCGCGAAGGGATATCGTCCCATAGAAAATTTGAATTTCGCGCCTTTTTTTACTGACAAGATTTGGTTAACCAGCTATAACTAATAATCAACATTAAATTAAAAAAAAAAATACTTACCCCATTATTTTCAATGCCTGATTTAGTTCAATTATTGTTTTATCCCTTTCTTACAAATACATAAGTCAAAATGACAGATAAGGACAAACGATTATTAGCTAGTTGAGGTTTGTAGCGCGTTTATGAATAAGGGGTCAGATGAAATTTTTTGTTATAGCCAGTATTTATTTTCGTCAATAAAAAACATCAATTGACTATATAATTATCGTTTTATTGTATATGTAGGTATAAAAAAAAACATTTTGTTAATATTGAAAAACCTAAAGAAGTTTTGTACTTATATCCTAAAATTGCTTTATGATATGTATTTTAAAAGAGTATTTTGTATAGAGTAGGCGACAGGGCGATGGTAATAAACAAATGTAAACCATTTGTGTTTTATTCAGTAGTTTCGTTTTTAGGGTTCCGTAGCCAAATGGCAAAAAACGGAACCCTTATGGATTCGTCATGTCTGTCTGTCTGTCCGTCACCACTCAGTCCGTCAGCCATTTTTTTTTGCCAAAAAATATACAACTTCGTAGCTACTGTCTCAGTAGGTAGGTACAAAAAGTAGGTAGGTATAGGATGACAAATACGAATGTTTCCAAAGGATTGTTTACTCAAACTACCTATTTTAATTAAACATACACAACAGTCGCACACATCTATAGTATTGAGCAAATGTGTACTTTATCAGGACGCAATAAGACTTAGTTCCGATCACGAGCAGCCTGTCTCTTTCTGCCATTCCTAGTGTCTCTTTCTCTAATTCGCAATTTAAATGTTTCAATAAAACAAACAGTAAACACACCGTTAGACATAATATGGTATTGAGCAAATTTGTACTTTATGAGGACGCAATAAGACTTAGTTCCGATCACGAGCAGCCTGTCTCGTTCTGCCATTCTTAGTGTCTCTTTCTCTAATTCGCAATTTAAATGTTTCAATATAACAAACAGTAAACACACCAGTTAGACATTACATGGTATTGAGCAAATTTGTACTTTATGAGGACGCAATAAGACTTAGTTCCGATCACGAGCAGCCTGTCTCGTTCTGCCATTCCTCGTGCCTCTTGCTCAGGTTCCTGGAGACGGGTTTCGTCTTGTTTATGGCCGTCAAGATGGCGGCGAGGTCTAGACGGTATTTGCGTTGCTGTTTGTCTCCTGAAGAAAAACGTTTCATAAAATGCAAAAGAGGGCGCTGTAAATCTCCATCTGCCTCATTGCTGCTTCTTTCATTAAAGCAGAAATCACGCGAGGTTCGATAGGGGGGTTTACGAAAAAATCACGACAGATCACGGGGGGGTATAAGAAGACGGATACGGACGGACGGGGGGGATAGTGTGAGGTGTTGTGTCACTCTGGGAAGAGAAGACCATGTTTTATTAAAAACATGGTCTTCTCTTCCCAGAGTGACACAAGCCTACGTCACAAAAACATTGCCACTTTATATAGCGCTATCGCATATTATCATATAGCGCTGTCGCATGATGACGTAGGCTTGTGTCAGCCTCATGGTCGGAAGAGAGTACCAGGCGGAGTATATTATAATACCATGCAGTGAACGAAACTAAGAAAAATACCTACCACATGAGTAGATACTTTTCTCGGTATATCTTCAGTCGACACTACAATCTAGCGAGTCTATTTTACGACATTATGGAGCGCGTATCTTAAAATTTGCCGTAAACACCTCGCGTGATTTGTGCACAACCCCAAAGGCAAGATTAATTTAAAAGTTCATTAAACAGTTTTGAATGATTCACGGTTAGTTTCACTAGACATATCGACCGGGATATGAACCGTGATTACCTTTTGTATTGTTTTCGAGCTCCCGATATTTCGACGCAGTTACATGCATCTTGCGGGTAACTGAAGATAGCGGGTGGGTGTCAAAGTTGTGTAGACCGCGCTTGGTCTACCTCATATAAGTTTAGTGAAGTTCATTAAAATCAGAGTTTGAGTCAAGGACGCCGCCTGCTGAAACTTAGGTAACAAACTTACCTTTCCCCATATTGGGCAGCATCATCCTAACGCCTGCCATGAGCGCCTCCTTGCACGCCAATTTCACATCGCTGCCCGAATAACCCTCGGTTCTCGTGGCCAGGTCCTGAAAAATGCATAATGAAGGGATTAAATACGCGCCTAGTTCCCCGTTTTATGTCGGTTTTTTGCGATTTGCGATTCACGCGCATAGTCTGGATGGGGCTTTATACATACGGTGAGGTAGGGTGCCGCATCAGGACCGAGGAAAAGTGAAAACAGCTCAGCGCGAGTCTTGTGGTCTGGTAAGGGGATGTATACACGTTTTTCTAGGCGACGCAGCATGGCTGGGTCGATGTCCCTGTGGAATGATAGAAGGATGATAAAATTAAATTTGATTTGATCACCGGCGGGAGGGACGTACATGCCCATTCGAATTCGTTAACATAGGTACTTAGGTACCTAATAGAACTGTTCGCCGCTCTCGGCTGTTGAATATTGAAATACGTACGTGCCACTATAATAAGCTTCAATGGGTAAAAAAGTAGGTACTTATATAACCTATAAATAAGTATAGTTTAATTGTATAGTATATATCTACATTGTACGTCATTATCATTGCATTATATATTTATAGTATAACCCTAAGCTTTATTATAGGACTGTATGACATCTTGCCCAGAATCAATGATAATTGATAATGATCACAATCATTACAGGCATTAATATTCAAGCAGTTCACATGAATTTACAGATGTCTAAGAAGATACTAATGAATAAATTAAGTATGATATTATTGTGCTGATAATGGCGAAGGGGGTAAATCCTAGCACTCGGTTTAGACTCTCGCGCGAGCCACGAGACGAGCCGCGAGCCGCGTCACGAGACGCGAGTCCACCGCTTACACTCGCGTTCGGCTTGTCATTCGGTTATAAACCTTATGCCGTGCCGTTAGTGTTTAAATTATATTAGCTCGACGAGCTTGCGAGCCACGAGACGAGCCGCGAGCCCACCGCTTACACTCGCGTCTCGTGGCGCGGCTCGCGGCTCGTCTCGTGGCTCGCGCGAGAGTCTAATCCGCCTATTAGTATAAACTGCACGGACCATGGCATGTTAGAGTTGGCGAGCAGGAACACGATGCCTTCCCTCTCGCTCACTCCATCCAGCTCAGTCAGGAGCTGAGCCTTCAGTCGGCGTGAGGCCTCGTGTTCGCCAGGCATGGACCGCTCTGAGGCCAGGGTCTCTACCTCGTCGATGAAGATTATTGAGGGAGCGTAATAAGACGCCATTTCGAATAATACCTGAAACAAGATTTTTAGAGTAATTTTAAAATATCTTTTTAGATTTTGAACCTAAAGATGAAGTAATTTGCAAACGAAGCTCTCTCTATGCTGACTGCAGTTAAATTCTTGCTTAGCCAAAAGAAAGGATATATTAACCTATGTGTTTTGACTCACACACAGACTCTTGCCCGTGCTCGGAGGGCGTGTAAAAGGAACTTACTTTAACGATCCGTTCAGAGTCCCCCCGCCACTTGGTGACGACCGTGCTTGGTTGCACGTTGAAGAACGTGCACCGGCTCTCGTTGGCCACGGCGTGCACCAGCAGACTCTTGCCCGTGCTCGGAGGGCGTGTAAAAGGAACTTACTTTAACGATCCGTTCAGAGTCCCCCCGCCACTTGGTGACGACCGTGCTCGGTTGCACGTTGAAGAACGTGCACCGGCTCTCGTTGGCCACGGCGTGCACCAGCAGACTCTTGCCCGTGCTCGGAGGGCGTGTAAAAGGAACTTACTTTAACGATCCGTTCAGAGTCCCCCCGCCACTTGGTGACGACCGTGCTCGGTTGCACGTTGAAGAACGTGCACCGGCTCTCGTTGGCCACGGCGTGCACCAGCAGACTCTTGCTCATGCTCGGAGGGGAGTGTAAAAGATACTTGCTTTCACGATCCGTTCAGAGTCCCCCCGCCACTTGGTGACGACCGTGCTCGGCTGCACGTTGAAAAACGTGCACCGGCTCTCGTTGGCCACGGCGTGCACCAACAGACTCTTGCCCGTGCTCGGAGGGCGTGTAAAAGGAACTTACTTTAACGATCCGTTCAGAATCCCCCCGCCACTTGGTGACGACCGTGCTCGGCTGCACGTTGAAGAACGTGCACCGACTCTCGTTGGCCACGGCGCGGGCCAGCAGAGTCTTGCCCGTGCCCGGGGGGCCGTGTAGAAGAACGCCGCGCCAGGGTTCCAGGAGACCAGTGAACACTTCTGGGTGTCTGAAACAATAAAGTTTATATATATAGGTCAGGTACCTATTAAATAAAAAACATCGGTACTTTAATCACAAACCCCATCGGTTTTAGCTCAGTATCTGGCATCGCATAATATCAGTTTACGAATTGAAAATAACGTACAGTACCTACTTATTTAATTCAGAACTGGCGGCATATATAAGGGACCCTAAAAAGTTTCCCGCTATGCGCTTCCAAGACGGGCTAAGTTGTAGAACGTTGCAATCAGCGAGCTTCGAAGTTCCCGTCCAGAGTTCAGAGTCAATGCGTAATATATTTTCTGTTGGTTTTTATGTCGAAGATCTAAGAAAATTCGATTTAAAGGCTTGATAAGCATAAATTATCCAAAAAAGTTTGACCCATCATAAATCCGTTGATGGGTTGAACTTTTTCAAGACTTTCACTTGTTTTACCTGACAGGATAAACAACAGACTCCATCAACAGGCTCTTTGCCTCCCCCAGCCCCTTGATATCGTCCCAGCTGACATGCGCCGGCTTGATGATATCCTGGTACAAGTCTTCCACCAGCTGCTTCTTTTCTGGAGACGCCCGGGCCAGGAATGTTGATAGGGATTTCAATTCTATGGCTGGTATGCTTTGATAGTCCTATATAAACAAATAGACAAAACCTGTATAAATAAAAAACTATTATTAATAAAAAATCATTGATCTTACGAGTTTTAGGTACCTACCTGTTTAGCCAAACCGAGCTGCTTGACCGTGACATCAGGCAGCGAGGCCTCAAGACGCCCAAGGGCCTCGGGTTCCGGCCTCGGCCTCGCCTGTCTCGTCGGAGGCCTACGGGGGACCGGTAGCGAGACCTGCCGGAGGAACTGGGGCTGCTTGTTGAAGCGGGATAGGAAGTAACTTGTGTAGTCCTAGACAGAGAAAAAAGGGGTTTAATTTACAAATTTTATTGGTTTTTGTTGCAGGTGTATCAGCCATGGAAAAACTAAACTGTGTTTTTCTTACCACAGGCAACTGATACCCTTCGAGACAATTCTAAAAACCTCAAACACAATTAGGTCGCGTTGTTTTATCACAAAGTTCCTAAGGCGACCTCCTGTGTCCATCATCAGATAAGCTCGAGGGTACCATAATATTGCATTGCCACCCGACTTACATATGTATACAAATTTTCAGCTTCATTGGAAGTCGGAAAGTGAGTCAAATTTAACTTGCAAGACTGGAACACTGGACCTATTATTATATCCTGTTATTATGATTGATAGTAGTCTTCGCCATCGGAAATTAAATTTAGCTTAGCTCTCTAGTGGTAAAATCTCTTCACGGATATAAAAACGTTATGAGTGAAAGTTGAGCTCATCTGAGAATCTTGCCAACTAAAGTTTCAGAGCGAACAGGAAAACTTACTTAGCTTGAGAATTTTATTATCTTTAAAACTAAAAGCGGCCAAGTGCGAGTCGGACTCGCCCATGAAGGGTTCCGTATTTAGGCGATTTATGACGTATTAAAAAAACTACTTACTAGATCTCGTTCAAACCAATTTTCGGTGGAAGTTTACATGGTAATGTACATCGTATATTTTTTTTAGTTTTATCATTCTCTTATTTTAGAAGTTACAGGGGGGGGGACACAAATTTTACCACTTTGGCAGTGTCTCTCGCGCAAACTATTCAGTTTAGAAAAAAATGATATTAGAAACCTCAATATCATTTTTGAAGACCTATCCATAGATACCCCACACGTATGGGATGGGTTTGATGAAAAAAAATTTTTGAGTTTCAGTTCGAAGTATGGGGAACCCCAAAAAATTATTGTTTTTTTTCTATTTTTGTGTGAAAATCTTAATGCGGTTCACAGAATACATCTACTTACCAAGTTTCAACAGTATAGTTCTTATAGTTTCGGAGAAAAGTGGCTGTGACATACGGACGGACAGACAGATGGACAGACAGACAGACAGACATGACGAATCTATAAGGGTTCCGTTTTTTGCCATTTGGCTACGGAACCCTAAAAAGTTGATGAGAATATCTTAAGATAGAACCTCATCAACTAGGTAAAGAGATTACTTAGTACCTAGGTATGTAGTTATGTACAATCGAGATCACAAACATAACATATTTTATATTGCTTCTTATCACAAAACCTAAGTAGGTACCTACCTACCTATAATTTTAAGTTTGGGTCAGAGTAAAAGAATACAATTTCAAAAAGTTAAGTATATAAGTCAACATTTAAACAGTTGAGCCTCACGGCTGCATGGGTGTGGGTTTAGGGTTACCAGATCGAAAGGCGCTATTATCGGGAAAAAATAAAAAAAATCGGGATTTTGAGACATAAGTCGGGAAAAAGAAAACATTCAAATTAAAGTACCTAATTGTATTAAAAACAACGATATTTTACATTATTGGCACTACGTAAACTGCTCTGCCCATAGACGTTTTTATAACACTGATGCGCTCGACACGGGTCGCTCGCTCGCTCGACGACAGTTCGGAATTTGAAATTATTGTTTTATAACGTGCAGCTGTTTTTCGGGACATTAATTTCCACTTTGTCGGGAATCGGGAACACATGCTAAAAATCGGGAGAATCCCGCCAAATCCCGACCATCTGGCAACCCTATGTGGGTTGCAAGAAGGTCTTCTCTTACTTCAGTTTGTTTAGATGTACATACGATGTAGTGCATAATTATTTTCCATCGTATTTTCACGGAAACGTACGAACGTGTCTTGCTATTTCAGTCAGTCTCTGTACAAAAAGTAGCATGACAAATTATATGAACGATTCCGAGAAAATATGATGGAAAACAATTATGCACAACTGTTGTATCGCTAATTAACTTGGTACCTATTATTTATTATTTTGTAGGTACCTACTCGTACTTAGATAGTTTAGATACCTATAGGCGATAACACTTTACAGAGAAGGCTCTTCAATCTATATCCTGTGGGCTTAGCACGGTAGCAGTTATCACGCAATATGGTATAAAATATGTGAATAAAACGTTAGTTACCGACGATTTTATCATGCATACTATGGTAGCAGACGATATATGGAGTTATCCACATTTGACAGCGGTAGATGACAGAAGACAATTTGCATAACATGGGGGTTGGATAATTTGACATATTATCCCATTTTGACAGTTCAACTTAGTTAATTTTATCTAAGTGCTTCTTAGGTGACGATAAGCCTTGTCGTGAAAGCAAAACTAGTGAATAAACCTATTACAAATACAAATTACAGGTAAATATCCGTTTTTCTATGATTATATTGAGAGTTATTAGTTACAATGTTCCGCTTTATATAATATAGTCAATATTTTATTTGCAGGGAAGTCAAATTTTATTATTCCTACTCGCGGCTGCTGTTGAAGAAACAAAGCGTCGAAAAATCTCGTGCATAGCTTTAAGAAACGCTTGCAACCCGTTTGATATGCCAGACAAAGAGTTTCGGCATATTTACAGAGTGTAAGGAGTGTGCAGTGCATTTATGTGCCGAACTTAACGCAGAGTCTCAAAACGGTGATGGATTACCAAAACACCTTAAAGGTAAAGCTTAATAAAATTGTAGTGTTTCTTTAAAGTTAATATGTATTCCATGTAAGACAGGCGTCTCAATGACAATGCTACTAAACTCTTAAATACTATCTCATATTATAATTGTAAAAATTAGTATGTTAAGATATTCTGTTGCACAATCTTATACTTACTAACAGAGGTTACTTATTTAAGCCACTTTTTACCTCAACATTCATATCCTAACCTAAAGGGGAAAGTCTACTTACCTAGGTACAAATATTACATCTATGTTCTTATTTGTTTTAGGTTTTAACAGTATTAGCTGTAATACTGGTAGCTGATGGCAACTACCAACGCGGGACTAGTCAAGATGATGGCTTGTCCATTGGCCAGACTACTGTAAGTCAATACCTTTCTCGAGCAACTTGCACACAGAAGGTAAGTTCTCTTGAGCACTGAATTAAGTACTTACTAGACATAAAAAACTGTGACGTTCCACTAGGCGTGTCTTAGTAACTTTTTTGAATAAGTATGAGTGTGGCTGTATTGTGCAATGAGATAGGTAACTATTGTTTGATAGTTATGTTAAGTAGTTACTGGGTCTAGGATACATACTGTCATTCTTCATATTCAATTATTCATTATGTGAAAAAAACTGACAATCACAATATAAATTCCTGAAAATCTACCATGTGTAATTTTAAGTGAAATTGTATATTGTGAGATAAATAAATCATATCATATCATATCATAATCTGGGAATGCATTTAAGGTTTAACTAAGGCATCCAGTTCTAGTTCTAATGTGCTGCATTGTTGACAAACATACTTAGTCATATTTTTATTCAAAAAAAATAATACAGGCCTATTGCTTGATGACTAGCGGAATGCGCAGCAAGCAGCAACCTCGAGTCTAGGACAAAACTTAACTTTCATATTTTTGGTGTGCATCAGTAAGCGTTCATATTGCTCTTCACGAGACTCCAATGGATAATACATATATATAAAAACTAGCGGATAATATATATAAAAACCAATGGATATTATTCCCCGAAATGGTCGTTCCCGTCGATTAGTTACTAGTAGCTATATTTTGGGTGCAAATAGCCTGCACTCATGTGAAAATATTTCATTCATAGCTGCTGTTACTTATTTCCTTATTTTTCTTCCAGAAAACTTCTCGTGGATACAGGGGGAAATTAAGGAAGGCGCTCCCCGAGGACTTCCTAAGCATCATGCACAAAACCGGCTGTTGTTAAGAGCCCATCAACCTGCACACTAGCGCCACTGCTAAGTAATCGTGATTATTTCAATTTAACGAAATATATTTAAAAAAGGGGGCCGCTACGCATTGTATCTTGTATTAAAGTACCTTTTGAATACTCGTACATCAAACTAGTTTCTATGTTGCTGGATTCGTCAATCTATGCGTCCAAGTTAAAACGGCCGTTTTTGTTTTGAGTTTATAGATTGACGAATTCAGCAACATAGAAACTAGTTTGATATATTCACAAGGTAATTTAATACAAGATACAGTACGTAGCGGCCCCCCTTTTTTAAATATCTTTCGTTAAATTGAAATAATCATGATTATTTAGCAGTGGCGCTAGTGTGCACGTTGATGGGCTCTTGAGAATGTGCGCGTGCGAGCCAGCTTAATAAATACTTATTTCGCCTATAACCAACTATGTTTTACTATCACACAAATACCTACCTAATCTATTTACCTATTTTTCTATGGTCAATCTTCATACAAAACAGCATTCCCCGCATGTAGGTGTCGCTTATTCTTATTTTTCATTTTAGCGTACAAAATCTGTCACTGTTACTACTTATAGCTTCTAAACGTATTTAATCCGACTTTCATATATATATACACTATAGTATAATTAAAGCATTTTAAGCACGTTCTTATTTAAAGACGCATCTAGTTAGTCTGTGGCGGTCAAAAGGTTAAATAAGAATATTCCTAAATGCTCTATTATGCTATAAGTCTACCTACTTTAGTAACTATAACTACGGTCAGACAGAGTTTAATACTCTAATAATTAATGTTAAATTTTAAAAAACTATGTTAAATCCATTAACAACAATGTCAATATTCTCGCGGCGTTGGCACTGTTGTCAGTCTTCTATGTTTACTAGGTAAGTTAAGAGCCCGTCAACGTGCACACTAGCGCCACTGCTAAATAATCGTGATAATTTAAATTTAACGAAAGATTTTTTTAAAGGGGGCCGCTACGTATTGTATCTACATAGTATTAAAGTAACTTTTGAATACATCAAACTAGTTTTATGTTGCTGGATTCGCCGATCTATGAACTTAAAACAAAAACGGCCGTTTTAACTTTGGACGCATAGATTGAAGAATCCAGCAACATAAAAACTAGTTTGATGTATTCAAGAGGTACTTAAATGTGACGGAATCTATGAAAAGGGACCTTATTGTCGATGGCGCTTACGTCATTATTAAAGATGCTCCGATATAAATATAATGCCGCGCGATGTAAGCGCCATCGACAATAAGGTCCCTTTTCATAGATAATGCCCCAAATACAAAATACAGTACGTAGCGGCCCCCTTTTTTAAATACCTGACGTTAATTTGAAATAATCTCGATTATTTAGCAGTGGCGCTAGTGTGCACGTTGATGGGCTCTTAACAATATCGGCTCTGTGCTGCTGGAGAGAATATTATAAATGGGTAAATAACACAACTATTGCCAAAAAGATAAACCAAGTTTATTTTCACATTAAATTATGGTATACAAACAAATCATTAATTGTCGTCCCCGGTGCGAAAGTGCCCATGATGCTAGCAACTTTTTAACGCTGGATTACTATGGGCAGCTTTTGCACCAGGAACGGCTCGGAGCGAGGGCCGTAATGTATAGGTATACATAGTAATGACCTGAAAAGGGAAAAAGTGTTTTGGTCTCAGACACACTCAGAGTACTCAGACATCGATATAACCGGAGAGTTAGCCACGGAAATAGGTACTTATGCAATTTATAGAGCAACGTAATCCCTCTAGTTAGTGTGCCATACTAACATTATTAATTAATCCGGTCGCCTGGCAGCAGTTCAGCGGTGGGTGTGAGAGTGGTTGGGCAACAAAGTGGTTGTAAAATCAATTGAAGGTGTGCAATTTATAGAGCTCTGTGTTTGGTGTGATATTATAGCTAATTATGTATTTAATTCAAATATAACAATGCCAGGCGTTTTTGCTTTACGTATATAATCCACTCGTACTTTTCGCAATCGTACTTTTTGTACTCTGTCACAGAATAAATAATAGTACTACTCTGTTCGATTACGCCTAGGTATGTGTTAAGGAAAAGTAGAAGACATATACAACTATGCGTGAAGCAATTGTGAGTCAGGTGGAATTTGCTCATGGTCTTCCTGCAGGCGCTCAAGTGGTTTGTGTACTTTCATCACCTGACACTACTATTCCCCCAAATAAAACGCCTGGCATTGTTATATTTGAATTAAATATATAATTAGCTATGATATCATTTTACAACCCCTTTGTTGCCCATCCACTCACACACCCACCGCTGAACTGCTGCCATGCTGGATTAATTAATAATGATAGTATGGCCCACTAACTAGAGGGATTTCGTTGCTCTATAAATTGCATAAGTACCTATTTCCGTGGCTAGCTCTTAGACTAATATATATAATATACAAATACTTAAATACATAGAAAACATCCATGACTCGGGAACAAATATCTGTGCTCATCACACAAATTAATGCCCTTACCGGGATTCGAACCAGGACCGCGGCTTCACAGGCAGGGTGACTACCCATTAGACCAGACCGGTCGTCAAAACATATATATGTACTTACATAAGAGAATTTGGGACGTTAGCCGCGTACCCTGCCTCGTTTCCAGCCTTGGCCACCGGTGGACTTGATCACTTTATCTTTAGTGTATGACATATATTTCAATTTATAAGAACTGAAACAAACTACTAATGATGTCGCGGGGTAAACTATAAAAATACTAACGCGTTGGCCACATTGCGCGACTGGCTCCGGCTAAGGCAGGGAAGGCTAGATGGGAACGAAAGGTCCGATCGCTGTGTCTCGCTACAACCTATGGTTGTCGCCTTAGCCGAAGCCAGTCGAGCAATGTCATGGCCAAGCCGTAAGGCTAAAGGCTTCGTCACACAGGCGCGTTTTCCGGGCGGGGCGTTAGCGGGGCGCGCCGCTTTTACATATAAAACGCTCACGCCCCGCCCGGGAAACGCGCCTGTGTGACGGAAACTTAAGCGTATGCTGAGACGCAGGCGACGTAGGTCACGCAGCGCAGCACAGAGCGATTTTTGTAAAGTATAGAACGTCCTTTAGGTACGCACACTCCAGAGTAAGGACGTTCCATACTTTACAAAATCTGCTCTGTGCTGCGCTGCATGAACTGCGTCGCCTGCGTCTCATAATACGCTTAGCCTAGTGGCATTATTCATAAAAGTGTTACTGCCCTGAATTAGCTATGAATCGTTTGTCTTTATCTGTCATTTTGACTTAGATAAAGATAAGATAAAAGATAGTTTATTCAAGTAGGCATAATTACAATGCGCTTATGAACGTCAAATAAAGCTAGGTAGACCGGCTCCCTTCGGATTTGAAAGAAAGGGATAAAAAATTATTTAACTAAATCAGGTCCGTAAAGTTTTATGAATAAGGTGGTAAGTACATATCTTGTCAAATAAAAATGATATTTTTGATAAAAGTTTTTATTGCCGACTATAAAGGCCCCTGTACACAATGGGCCATCGCCGGCCAAACCAAGGGACGCAGCCATGCGGTAGAATGAGATAGCAATATCACTTGCTCCCTCTAACGCATAAATGCGTCCCCCAGAATGGCGCATTGTGTACTGGGGCCTTAACAGGCAATTAATACCTACTCATAAAAACAATTTCTAAGAAAGCCAAACACAAATTTGGTTGCTTTATATATATCAAAGAGTTTCTTTGCCCACATCCTGCGTCCATCATCAGATATTCGGTGGTACCATAATATTGCGTTATCAGTTATCACCCAACTTAAATAATGTATATTAAGTTTTAGCTCAATCGAATAAAGAGACGTGGGGTCTAATTTATCTTGTAATATGTACTTGATACATACATTGCAACTTAAAGGTTTGTTAGAAAAAACCTTTTAAATACCACTGTAATAGTTTCACCTACATATGCTTAACAAATAAACACTTTTACTATTGACTTCGAAATGCATGGACGTGCCTGCTGAGAAGTGTGTTCCAGGCAGAAAGTCAGAACTTTTTTTTGGCGCACTCTCTCGTTCTATAGCTAAATATTATGACTATCCCTTTTCTAAATAAGTCATTAAATAATTGAGGCTGCAGATTTTAGTTAATTTCTATCGTGTCCTCGATAACTTGAGTGTCCTCCAATATGTTATGACTGAAACAGAAACAAATAGATTAGATGAGGTCATGATTCTATAGTGGCGCAGGCTAGTACAGAGGTTCATTTGCAAATTATAAGAAATTAATGTCATTTTTAGAAAGCTGTCGTTTTTAAGTCAGGGGGATTTTATAGTTTCATTGGTCCGATTTCGTTTCGACTGAAAATAAATTAAATTTTGTTCCAGTAACTATTAATCCGTTATTTAAAGCATTTTTGTTATTATTATTTTATTAAAGAGTACCTATTATGTATTAAAGTGTAGTCTATGCCACCTGCGGCATAAAAACATACCAATGAACATCTTATTCAACAATATTTGTCTCAGTAGTTAAGCTTTTATGCTAGGGTAATACACGACACAAACATACCCACACACATACATACATACCTACATACATAGGCTGCTAAAATCATAATTCTTCCCATTGTCACGTATACAATCAAACCACTTAGGGTATTGCAAATGAAAACATTTAAAATAAGAGTACCTACTTAAATCTTTCAATTAAACTGCTGGCAATACACACTAGGCTATGCCTGCGCAGTTTAGCATGTACACTGTACAGTTCAACTGCACAGGTAAAGCCGGTTTGGAAACTGCAGTCGAATGCCTTTTTACCTGTGCAGTTAGACTGTACATAAAAATTAAATATTAATAATATTTTATCCTTATGTCTTAGATTCATGGCACAAAGTGTGGTGGTGTTTTTCTTTTGTCAATACACTTGAATTCTTACATACAAAACCAGCTTCTACAATATTCAGACAGGGTAAAAAAACAATTTTGAAAGTGAGGTCTACGGGTTCCAAAGTTTTTAATTGTTGTTACAATCATTATGACCTTTTTCTGCAGTGTGAAAAAAATGTCAATTGGTAGTTTAGTAGTGTATCTTTCAATGTTGTTAACTCTAGTTTACCAAAAACAAGTATAACAAACTAGAACTTTCTAGTTAGGTAATTAATCTACAGTTGGATCAACTTTTACAACATCCATTGTTGCCATGACAACTTCATGCAATTATAGTAGTCATAGAACAGTTTTTAACAAACATTTGTCACTTAGTAGAACATAGTCATAGTAGAAGATCAGTGTCAATAGTTTTAAATGGCACAATAAACTCTTCATGATTTTAGTTTAAGAAAGGTGTACTTACATCTCCAATCCTTGATTCTTCTGGATCCATTTTAGACAAGCCAGTTCTCCCGGTAATTGGTTGAGTTACCGCTCACTGCTAGCGGAGCCTGGGTTGCTGCCACATTGATTTTTCTAACTTTGCAGCTCAATTAACGACAAGTCTGACAATAAAAATAGAATTTATAGATAATTGACACATTTAACAGCTAAATTGTATTCAGTGATGACTTGATGACCCTACCTGCAACGGTAGTTAGAAACTGGATTTGGGCTAATATCAACAAGATAAACAACAAACATTAACACATTAACTGCCAGCGACTCACTAGGGGAGTTCACTGTTCGTAGGCGCTTTTTGCTACATACGGTTTTTCCCATGTTATCGGCTACACTCGTAGCGCGTAGCTCGCGCTGGCACTGAATGTTTTAAGTAATGCTAAGTTATGGATGTTTCTTGTGTCCATACTACAAACTTTGCTTAGTTTGAGATGAGGTTGATCTGTATTAATTATTAGCATAGTACTTACCGACTTCCATGCCTGCTGCCACTGATGCCACTGATCTGTACGGATCGTGCTCTCATAGAACTTGAATGCAGCACTGCACTTATCTCTGGCTTCCGAGAGGCTCATGGTCCTCCCTGTACTCCCTGTAGGCGAACAGGGGATGCTGAGTTATATATTTTGCTAGCATTTTCTTCTGCGTCAAAGAATCGACTGAAAAACATATTCATGACAAAATCAGTTATGATCAAACGAATTATAACTTTTTCTGTAAATAAATTATTGGTTTTTAGAGAAACTTACATTATGCGTGGCATTTTCTTTAGATTTCACAGCAAATCAGTATTTTTCTTCAACTTGGTTTGTATTCTGATATTTTCACTGATCACGCGCGTACGCGATGCTTGTCAATGTCAAATTATTGTCAATTGACTCAATTGTCAAACACGATTATCCGTGCATGTTATAATGTAGGTCAATTTGTATAAAGCTGTCACTCATTTAAACACTTTTCAATTTGGAAGTGTAGTAATAAAATTGACTATTCATGTTCAAACTATGTCCGACACACGTCCGACATATGAATAAGGGCAGCCATTGAATAGATTTTTCATAAGCTCTACGCATAGACAGTCGTGGTCACTATCGTATGATAGTCGATAACTTTATTCAATATCGACGTGGTAGGCTTATCGTAGCTCGGGGCCATGCTCAGCGTTATGACAAATTTACCAATAACGTTAGAAGACAACGTATCATACCACGTGCAATATGATACGCCCGTGCTAAGCCCGCTGGCCATGGTATAATAATATACTCCGCCTGGTACTCTCTTCCGAGATTCGCGAATGACCTAACTGTCACTTGCCTACGTCATCATGCTGTTTACAGGTTCTCAAACTTTAAAATGTGGGAGAATTTTAACCAACGGTGAAAATTATTTTAACCAGAGATGTACAAAATGGTTTTAAAAAAGCATTTAAATACAAAATGCAAAATACTTTTCAGATTTACTATTTCAAATGCAAAATACCAAATAGTTTTGCGTTTTGTATTTCAAATGCTAAATGCAAAATAGGTATTTTCAAAATACTTTTTCAAAATAAAATACCTTTTGACGAAATCTCAGATATTTTTATTTATTTTAGGTATTTATCATGAGAATAGCCATAGAATAGATAATGTTCGTCGTTTTCGTTTGACATTGACACTAATCAGACATAAATAGCCGGTTTAGACTCTCGTGGTTCGCAAGCTCGTCGAGCTAATATAATTTAAACACTAGAGTCTGTGCGGAAAGAGAAGGGTCGTGGAATGTATGGGGCCTAATACATTCCACGACTCTTCTCTTTCCGCACAGACTCTAACGGCACGGCAAAAGGTTTATAACCGAATGACAAGCCGAATGCGAGTGTGTCGAGGCGAGCCACGAGACGCGCCGCGAGCCGAGCCGCGAGTCTAAACTCTAAACGGCTATAAGACGCGCACTCTGACCAAAGAAGAAAAAAAGCGGCCAAGTGCGAGTCGGACTCGCCCATGAAGGGTTCCGTATTTAGGCGATTTATGACGTATAAAAAAAAACTACTTACTAGATCTCGTTCAAACCAATTTTCGGTGGAAGTTTACATGGTAATGTACATCATATATTTTTTTTAGTTTTATCATTCTCTTATTTTAGAAGTTACAGGGGGGGGGGACACACATTTTACCACTTTGGAAGTGTCTCTCGCGCAAACTATTCAGTTTAGAAAAAAATGATATTAGAAACCTCAATATCATTTTTGAAGACCTATCCATAGATACCCCACACGTATGGGTTTGATGAAAAAAAATTTTTTGAGTTTCAGTTCGAAGTATGGGGAACCCCAAAAATTTATTGTTTTCTTTCTATTTTTGTGTGAAAATCTTAATGCGGTTTACAGAATACATCTACTTACCAAGTTTCAACAGTATAGTTCTTATAGTTTCGGAGAAAAGTGGCTGTGACATACGGACGGACAGACAGACAGACAGACATGACGAATCTATAAGGGTTCCGTTTTTTGCCATTTGGCTACGGAACCCTAAAAAGGGCGCGCATGGCTAGCAGGCGCCTCTATCGGTCAAATTCGGCAATACAAGCGTCATTCGTTCATTTCATTTTGTTTGACTGGTAATGTTGGCTAAACTTAATCACAAAGTATTTTGCATTTTGAAATGAATATTAAAAATGCAAAATACATCTCGAAAAGTATTTCAAATAAAATACAAAATGGTTTTTACTAAAAGGCATTTAAATGCAAAATACAAAATAGGTATTTTGCATTTTGTATTTGCATTTTAAATAGAAGTATTTCAAATAAATCGCATCTCTGATTTTAACGGCATTAATTTTAAGTTATTCATGTAGAAACATAGTAAAATAAAACAAATCTATACTGCACTTTTCACTCCTACTCTTACAGTTCCGAATAGAGCAGCCAACCATTTTCGTAACAAAACATTAATTACCAAGCTTACGCCGTGAAAAGTTTGGAAAACACTGCGACTGCTGACACTGAGCGAGAAGGAAATAACAATTAACACGCGTTCGACAAGGATGACGGTCAGGGACAAAATGGCGGATTGTCAAATGTGACAGCGCTATCCTGTGTTGCCAGTAGTGTAAACAGAATTACCCGAACGTCTGAAATTTCTTTCGTGAATCGGAAGATATTGCTAACGAATAATTAAAAATGATGTGTTATTGTAAAATTTAAGATAAAATACATATAAATGAAAATTATAAAATTATAAAGAAATATTTTAACTTATTAACCATAGATATAATGTACCCATGTAACATGTTATGTTGAAATAAAGTGGCAATGTTATTGTGACGTAGGCAAGTGACACTCTGGGAAGAGAAGACCATGTTTTATTAGACCATGATCCTGGCCCAATTTTATATTGGCGCGTTTATAATACAGATAATGACTTAAATTTCGACTCTGCTAATAAATAATATATTGCATACGACACAGATGACGCTTTCACACCACCCAACCCCGAAAAGACATATCTCCGTAACTCTAAAATGGCGTTACTGTCTTTTGGATGTAAAAAGGTAATGCCAGTTTAGGCACACCGCCAACAGTGTGAATGTCGCTGTGATATCGTAAAGCAGTCATCTTATACAATTTAATACGTGTTGAGGTTATGACGTGTGACCTTAATTCATGTGGGTGCGAATATCTCGAAAATTTTATGCGAATAGTAGGGGCTACCCGTAAGTGTAAGGCCTGAGTGGACGCTCGAAGCGGAGCGTTCGGCGGGGCGTGCAGCGTGGCGTCGGGGTCAGGAGTAATTTGAGCAGCGTGCACTAAGGCCGCTCCTATACGCTTGCATTTGTTTAACATGCACGCCGCACGCCCCGCCCCGCTGCACGCCCAACTCGAGCGTCCACTCAGGCCTTACACTAAGATGGAGATGTGAAAATCTATTTGAAATATGGAGGGAAGAAACATGAGGGATGGAAAACAAACTTTATTTAAGAATGGCGCATATACTCGTAATCCTAAAAAGAAAATTCCTAATTATCTTTTAAAACTAAAACACCATCGTCATCATCGTGGACGGTGATTTCGATGGGAGCACCGTTAAATGCATGAGCCGGAGGATTACACCGCAGATATGGTGTTAACTTTACTTTCCACCTTAGTACCTATCTTTTTGAATATTGATCTTATCGAAAAAAATTACGGAAACTTTTTGTAGAACATTTTATATATTTTTTTTTTGCTATGGGTCACCGATTACGAATTATTTAGGTACAAAAAAAACTATAAAAAGGGACCTTTACCAAGTCTTACTCGACTTTTTACCAACACTAATGACTGCTGTTGTTATATATATATATATATATACAGGGTGGCCCATTTAGATCGGTCAGTATGGGAAAATCTGAAACTATAAGACATACGACGATCTCTTCTTAGGAACCATGTCATCGATTTTAGTAACAACAAACAACATTCATACATTTAATTTTTTTTTAATGTAAAATGTATTGAAAAAAATGGTGGCTATTTCGAAAACATACTGAAAGGGTTGCTTGCACTTATACCTTCTAGGGATCGCTGGCGAAGTACCGGATCCAGTAGAGTTGGAGGGAGTGCCTGTTCGAAATACCCAGTTGGAGCGAGTGCGTGCACCGGGCTCCGTGACAACCTTATCGTGAAGGGCTGACTTCTACGGTCGTTGCGCCTACAAGGGCAGTGGTGTCCTAGCCTAGGCAGCTCCGCACATGCATGAGACGTGTCCCATGTTAGCCTCTCACGAGTTGTACGCATTTGTGTGCGTGCATGCGAGGGAGTCTTACATCCTACAACGGAGAAGCCAATTAATAATGAACTGGTGGAGGCTACCTCCACCTGGTGAAGACCCAGCTTGCTGCGACTGCGTTGGCTGTGGCAGCCTTCAGTGGCTGCGCTGATGACAGTGACCTTCGGGGCGCCGGTCGGGTCAGGCGATGGCCGAGCTAAAAGGCGGTTTCGTAATTTAGCGGTCTTCACATCACTACAATAACCTCTGCGACAGCACTATGACGTCTGTCATCTAGAGATCGGTTTTTTGCGCGTGATCGGCGTCGCGTATTACCTAAGTCCAAAACTCTGATTATTATTGTGATTCCCTAATAAATATTGTTTAAAATGGTGCTCTGGTGTTTTTACCCTTACAATACTAAAATAAATTAAAGGATATGAAAACAATGCATTTTATTTATTTCAGACATCATGTTTCATAGTAACATTTACTGCTTAAGACCTACACAGTCGATATCTAAATAGAAATAATTTTAGATTTTTTTTTTCTAAACGTCTGGGTTCGATTCCCGAGCTGAGTACACATTTTTTTTAAATGTATGAATGCAGTTTTTCTTGTTACTAAAATCGATGACATGGTTCCTAAGAAGAGATCGTCGTATGTCTTATAGTTTCAGATTTTCCCATACTGACCGATCTAAATGGGCCACCCTGTATATATGTGCGACCTACTTACACATACAAGCGTTAAAACCATTAGGTACCCTCATCTGTGACCGTAGGGTATCCCCGTTAAACGTTTCAGTGTGATGGGTGCTCTCGTGTGGAACGGAGCGGTTCACTGAACACTGCACTGCGGGGGTTGATTCCGAATGTGTGTGACACTTAAAGGTACAGAGAGACATTTAGATAGAGTTCAGTTTAACTGAGACAATTTTGGTTTTATTGACATTAAAGAAACTTGGCGTTATTGTATGATTTGTGTACCTAACTCATGAGTTTTATGTGAAAACAATGCGTTTTCAAATTCTTAGTAAAAGAACTCTCTGAAAATAAGGACTCAAGTCTCTACATTAACCAAGTGTGACCTATATCCAAGAAGCACACATAGCTGTTGAAGCCATTACCCTCATATGTTGCCGTAGGGTATCCCCGTTAAACGTTTCAGTGTGATCGGCGCTCTCGTGTGGAACGGAGCGGTTCACTGAACACTGAACACTGCATTGTGGGGGTTAATTCCGAATGTGTGTGACACTTAATGGTACGTATGGGGTAAAATTTAGTTGTAGTTGTTATTATTTTCATCATCATCATCTCAGAAAAGGATATGTCTTGTCTCAGGAATTATAATAATAATGACTCTCTGCTGGTTAAAGAATGATGTAAGTATTTTTGTACAACTAATTTTAATCAAGCGTCTTCGAGCGATAAGTTACTTAGGTACTACATTTTTTGTTATAAAGGCTGCGACTTATCAAAACACCGGTCCGATCCCTCTTAACTTCACCCACTGAGCTTACGAAGCTTACCTTAAAGGCGCTTAGCGACATCTACCGTAAGAATGTTCTATGTTAACGGCTTAAGTTATATTTTTGGTACCTAAGTATTGAGAAAATAGAATCATAGTTTCTTACCTGCATGATGATGTCCAGGTCTATGTTATCACAAACTTCGTACTCCGCAGTAAGACCTGCTTCCTCCGCCATAATATCAGCTGCGTGGAACAGACCTTCGGCTTTCAGGTAGCTGTGGACCAGGTACCGAAGGATCCGCTTGCGACTCCGAAAGAGGGACTCTTTCTGTTTAAAGACAAAAAAGTGGATGAGATGTGAAAATTTATTTGAAATATGACAATGCAATATGGTCCCATCGAGCTGATCATCAGCCGGCCTAGCCAAGCTGGCAATCGCTATCGCTTCGACAATGAAACGCTTTGTTTTTCTATCACTCTTCCATATTAGTGCAACAGTGACATTGGGCCCGATTCGGATTTTGTAATAGACATCTATTAGATATCTTTTAGACATCGCCAAGATACGATAACGATATGTTTAAGATCTAACCTGTCAAATTTGACATTTCCGCGATTCTGGAGATACTCTTGAACGATTTCCACAAGATATTACTTAGAGATCTAATTCACATCTAATAGATATCTAACACGATCTATAGTAAAAGTGACATTGGTTTCCCGAATTGCGCTGCAAAAGAGAACTAGTTGAAATCTAAACTATAACGTATCTAGAATGGATCTCGTACGTCTCGTCTCTTGTGAATATCTTGAAGTTCGAATACGGCAGAGTTGCGTTTCGATCGCTACGGAGCGATTGGCAATTTGGCACATCGGCTACGCGGCCAGACCTGCTAGCAGCTAGTTGCGTTCTCGCGCACGACTCCATACATCTTGCGCGACTTCAAGTATGGACTTGCGCTTATGTATGGAACGCAACTCATGCTTGTTGCTAGGCCTACATGAATAAAGTATACTTATTTTGACTCATGCTAGACCGCCTAATGATGGAGAACGCCGCCTAAGGATGTGGCTCTGTGATAAAACCTGTATAAAACAACGCAAACTAATTGTGTTTGGGGGTTTTTAATGGTCTCTATGAATTAACAGAACGTACCGCCTCCATTTTCCTCATTTGACTCATCGGCCTGTTTATAACTCCGGACATGACTGCTTATCCACGGAATAAACCACAATATTAATACAATAACAATAAACAAGTATAAAATTGGTAAATGACAATATTTGTCAGTCCAGTCACAAGCGTTAGCGGTAGCTTGGGGTTGTATGGTAACCAAGCAACTGTTAGGGTTGGTTGATGTTGTACTAGCGCGTTCTTTCCAAAGAGTTCATGCCAGTTCATGCCCCCTCTGTCTAATTAATAACAAAAATAAGCTAAATTAAAACTAAATACGATGTAATACATGTATTGCCTAAGAAATATGTAAACTAGCATCGTTATTCGTTAGCGATCAAATTATAGGAATAGATAGACGACTCTTTTTTGCAACCATAAATAAATAATGATATTTTTTGTCCAAAGTTATATTTTTTCATATTTTTTTACGCCTTATGTGTGTGTGTGTGTCAATAAATGAGCGTGTCAATAAATTGAGCGATATTTTGCTTTGTCCTGAGTTGGGTATTTACGCAATTGCACATTACATTAGTCATGGTACGCAAATTTCAAATGTGATAAGTGGCGGACTCGAAGAGAGGCCTATGCTCAGCAGTGGGTGATAAAAAGGCTGATATAGTGATGGTGATGATGGTGATGGTGGTGATGATGATGTGGAAGCAGTAGACGTCTTTTGGAAGAAGTGCAGCAGTGGTAAGTTTTTACAACTCTGTAATTATTTTTATAATTTTGTTTAATAGAAGTTTCGAGACCACTGTCTTGTTGTAAGTTCAAGCAGGGTTAAATTAAAAATATATTTTATAGTAAAATCCGTCGCTACAGGAAGTCTTAGCCCTAATACTAATACCTATTTCATTCGGGGTGCCCTTGTTTCCCATAAAGTTTTAAGTCATAATGCATCGGTTGTCATATATTATCATTACTCATAAAACTGAAATCGTGAAATTTTCAGGATTTTCGTAAAGTTATCCTATAGATAGTTTAGGTTAAATTAGGTTTGTTTTATGGCAATCCTGAAAAGTGAGGCGTTTCTGAACAAAATGCATTATGACTAACGAAAATGCGGGCAAACAATACATTTATGACTATTAATGACTAATTTTTTTTGGGAAACAATAAAAGTAGAGACCCATTTCAATCAAATGCATTATTTTGTTACAAATTGTAACTTACAGTCAGCAGCAGAAGTTGCTAAGCGGGCGAGGTGTTCAAAATTACCTTGACACGCTCTTATTCTCTTAACAATAAAGTTGCGTCAAGATCATTTTGAACACCTCGCCCGCTTAGCAACTATTGCTGCTAACTGTACAACATAAAAACAACTAAACTCAGCGTCAACTACTAGCGAGTTTAATTAAAGGAAATGTTCTTTAGAGTTCTGAGCCGGTAATGAAGCTGGGATGTAACAATTACAAGCCGTAAGGCCGCCTTTTTAATTACTCTGCCAAGGGCTGTCATTGTAGTCAATGTAGTAGCTTGCAGAGTTAATTGCTTCAAACCTAGAATAAAGTTTGAAGCACACCAGTGCGCGTAGCCAACATGCCAATCGCTATATCGCTGTTTATATATTTTCGAGACCGTAACGTATAGGTAAAATACATATAGGTAGGTACACGATTTGACAAAATTAATTGGCCAGACAAAATAATTTCCAAGCTACGTCAAAGGCCAAAAGATAATTATTAAATCTTTACGATTAGGTACGCCACGAAATAGGCATAATTATAATTCAAATCCTAGGATCCCGCTAGCCAAAGAAGGTTGTCTGAAAAAGATCGCTTTAGCGATAAGACCGTTAATTGTTACCTAGTTATAAATTCTTTTTAATTTCTTTGTAATTTTACATGTAAAATGTAACGTTATTGGTGAAAAACTGTGAAGGCGCGGTCCTGGGTTCGAATCCCAGTAAGGGCATTTATTAGTGCGATGAGCACAGATATTTGTTCCTGAGTCATGGTTGTTTTCTATCTATTTAAGTATTTGTATATTATATATATCGTTGTCTGAGTACCCACAACACAAGCTTTCTTGAGCTTACCGTGGGGCTTAGTCAATTTGTGTAATAATGTCCTATAATATTTATTTTATTTATTTAATAAAGAATATTTACTTACAGTCACATCATATATATCGGAGCGGTCAAGGCGCTCATAAATATCTAAACACGCCTCTATTTTCAAGGCGTTAGAGTTGTGTTCACAGATATTTTTGAGCACCTCGGCCGCTCCGATATATCTGGCGGCGACTGTACTGTACATACATTTAATTTTGTGAGTTTAGGCTGGCCAGCAACGCTAGACTGGTCTGCAAGTCATGTCGGTTAAGTCGGCGGCAATATGTCGGGCCTGTCGGAGGTAATAAAACACACCGGGTCGCGGGTTCGGTGCCGGCTGAATACGAATGCCCTTTTTAGCACTTTACGCGCTGACCGCTTAGTGCCATGTTTAGAGTTCCTGAGGAAATACCTATCACTAGGTACATAGTATAAAACAAAGGGCCCGATTCAGATTTTGAACTAGATATCTATTAGACATCACCAAGATACGACAACGATATTTTTAAGACCTGTCAAATTTGACATTTCCGCGATTCTGGAGATACTTGAACGATTTCTGTCTGTCCCTTTGTATGCTTAGATCTTTAAAACTACGCAACGGATTTTGATGCGGTTTTTTTAATAGATAGGTAGAGCTTAGTGATTCAAGATAAAGGTTTATGTATATAACTTGTTAAACCTGCGAAGCCGGGGCGGGTCGCTAGTTTTATCTAAATCGGTTCAGCGGTTAAAGCGTGAAGAGGGAACAAATGCCACAATGGTAGTCATAAGGGAAAGTATTAAAAAAAAACTGCAAAATCGATTTCAAATTTAGAAAAAAATCGGAAACTTCATATTTTTTAAGGGAATTCAATTTACCATTTCCGAAATGAAAGTTTCATTTTTATCCTCTAAATGTCCCTGAAATTTCCGTGTTTCATACTTTTTGGAAATTGTCCGCATCTTGGACATTTGTGACATGTGTCTGTACTTTTAACGTTAATACCTATCAAGCTTATCGTTGAACGGCGTTAATTTTTCTTTCTTTAATACTTGCTAAGATATAATCATGCTTTATTAGAAGCTGACAATGGAGTAATTAAGTTAAAATTTATCGTTCATAAAATAATTGGCACTAGGGAACTAAGACTGCAGTGAAAATGTGCTAGCAATAACCTACAATCTATATAAGCTCAGCCGCAAATTGTATAACGTATACTTCACAACGTCGTATCTGATACAAACCTTCATTGCAAACTCAACTTAAACCCCTACTAAATAAAGTTCCCTTTCCAACATATATAAATACAAAGATATGAAGTTACGAAAACCAGCGGTCGATCGACATACAAAATTAGTAACGCCGTTCTCAAACGCGCTATTGCTAAAGTTCTATTCATTTTTGTACTAAAAATTGTTAGAGTCGTGTTTGTCAGCCGCAAAGTTATGTTGGCGCTAGTTTCAGGAGTGAATTGACACTTTTCTCTGTTAGAAAACATTTTAATCGACTTAGGAGGCGATATTAATTTTTCCTCTTTCGATATTGCGGATTTATAGACTTTTATGCACAAAATGATGGAGAAAATTTTAAGACAAAGTTAAATTTTATTCTGAAACTAAACTCAAAATATATTTTATCTTGTAAATACCTACCAAAAATATAGTCGTTAAAGTAAATAAAGTTTATCCACTTGAAATAAATAAATAAGCGTATTTACCCAGTTCAAAAATCGTTAATAATATTTTTTTTACTACGGGCGTGGCGTGAAAAAGGAAATAATCCGTGCAAAAAAACCCGTGCGAATTTTAGAAATGGTACCTAACATAATAATATGTAATACATTTGCCATAAATCATAAAAAGCGGCCAAGTGCGAGTCGGACTCGCCCATGAAGGGTTCCGTATTTAGGGGATTTATGACGTATTAAAAAAACTACTTACTAGATCTCGTTCAAACCAATTTTCGGTGGAAGTTTGCATGGTAATGTACATCATATATTTTTTTTAGTTTTATCATTCTCTTATTTTAGAAGTTACGGGGGGGGGGCACACATTTTACCACTTTGGAAGTGTCTCTCGCGCAAACTATTCAGTTTAGAAAAAAATGACATTAGAAACCTCAATATCATTTTTGAAGACCTATCCATAGATACCCCACACGTATGGGTTTGATGAAAAAAAAAATTTGAGTTTCAGTTCACAGTATGGGGGACCCCCAAAATTTATTGTTTTTTTTTTATTTTTGTGTGAAAATCTTAATGCGGTTCACATAATACATCTACTTACCAAGTTTCAACAGTATAGTTCTTATACTTTCGGAAAAAAGCGGCTGTGACATACGGACGGACAGACAGACAGACAGACATGACGAATCTATAAGGGTTCCGTTTTTTGCCATTTGGCTACGGAACTCTAAAAATTCAGTGCATGACGAATATAGCCTTAGTAGAAAGCTTTTTAAACATAAATCACTGACATTTTAAAATTCACCAACATATATTCCAATTTCCTGACAAAATGGATACATTGGATACACAAACTCAAAAGGATGTCGAGTGCGCTCGAAGCATACTAACCGGCCAATCGAGATTTAGTTATTAGATCTGTTTCCGATATGATACTGATCTGTCAGTGTCAAACCTGACATTTCTTCAACAAAAAACGTAACTTTTGACACTGACGGATCAGTGTCATATCGGTAACAGATCGAATAACTGAAACTGGAATAGGCCTGTTACATATTAACTGTTTTTGCATCTTATATCTTTGATATAAGGTTTAAAATCAGTTAACATTTTATGTAGTGTACATTGACTTATTTTCTTCACCGTAGGTATATCTTAGTCAATTGTTTCAGATGAATATCAACTGTGTGTGGCTATTAATAAGGTTTAGATTGGTGTGTGATGTCAGAGAAAGATGTGCTGTTGCGAAAATGATATTAGTATGAATTTCTCTTAGAGTTGCAGTGCGGCGAATGGTAAAGTAAATCTATTTATATAAATGTAGTATATGTACCTATAATAGACACTAGATAAGTTATGCAATAGACAAATATGAAACACAGAGGAGGTCTGTCACAAATACTTTTTTTATTATTATAGCTGGTCAACCAAATCTTGACAGTAAAAAAAGGCGCGAAATTCAAATTTTCTATGGGACGATATCCCTTCGCGCCTACGTTTTTCAAATTTGCCGCCTTTTTCTACTGTCAAGATCTGGTTGACCAAGTATACCTACAAGATTTTATTTACTTTCACCTGTCCCGTTGTCTGTCAGTCTGTAATCAAATCTAACAAGTTAAATTTGATCCACTTCCCGGTTTCCGATTGAGCTGAAATTTTGCATACACATGTAAGTCGGGTGACAATGCAATATTATGGTACCATTGAGCTGATCTGATGATGGAGACAGGAGGTGGCCATAGGAACTCTGAGATGAAACAACGCAACCTAATTGTGTTAGGGGTTTTTAGAATTGTCTCGATGAGTATTAGTTGTCTGTCGTAAGAAAAGTACAGTCAGCGATAAACCTATACCAAAAATGAAATTTTTGCCAAAAACTTTTAAAACTATATTTCTATTTCCATAGACGATGTTTGGCGGAACTACATTTACTTTCTTTATAAATCTACTTATTGAAAATTAAAATTAAAATCAATAACTTTAGAAACTTGTTCTAACAAGTCCCAATTTCCCGCTCTACCGCCCGCCTTTGTGAATTTGTAAAAGCCCTACGGAACCTCTTATTGAATGACACGCCTCGCTGCGGAGTTATACGCGGTCTTACTGATGTGTGAGGTGTGAGCGAGACAACCCTATACACGTCTATAACGATATCCCGCTCGCACAACGGATCGGCGTGCAAATCCGAGTCCAATGTTAAGGCCGCTATAACGAGGGACTCTGGGGTAGGACAAATATGATTTACTAATATTAGGATTGCAGGGTAAAAATAACACTAGGTTTTTAGGATCCTTCGCGAATACTTTAGGACCTGCAGGGATACAATAACGGTTACTAAAACCCTCCTCTTTGGACTAGGTCCATTTGCTGTTACAATTTATTAAAGAAAAGTCGAATCGCGTCCCTAGCCTCAGCGTGGCATAGAAAAATGCGTGCCAAATAGGTCTAGAGGGCAAGCTATGTAGTAATAAACCTCCTTTAAACAAAAAGAAAGCTGAGAGAACTTTCACCTTCTCCCATTGGTCACGGCAGCACTCTTATTACTGGAGGCTAATTCCAACTTCTAAAATTGCAACTTGATTTGTTACTTACTGACACGATAGGGTATTTGACTGTTTACCTATAAAATAAATTATTTCACATCATGCATGAAATAAATCATCAGATAATTACTAGAAAACCGATTTGTGTACGCACTCAAACGGCTAAAACAAATCGCATCCCTAGACACAGCTTTAAACGCCTATCATAGCTACGTGTCATCTGTGTTACGATATGGCGTTATAATCTGGGGTAACTGTGTTGATATTGATAGAGCATTCAAAGCCCAAAAAAAGTGCATTAGAGCATTAAGCGGTATTGGTACAAGAGAATCGTGCAAGCCCATATTCAAAAAACTTAAAATTCTGCCATTGGCATGTATATACATAGCAGAAATATGCATTTTTGTAAAAAAACATTACCAATACTTTACCTTTATAGCTCAAGTAAATCCAAATGCTAGAGCTAATCGGTTGAACAAACTTCTCGGTACAAAAAGCAATTTGGCTCTTTATCGAAATAATGTCGATGGGATGACATACATAATATATAATAAACTGCCACAATACTTAAGATGCCATTTATTAAATTTAGAAAAGAAATTATAATATTTTTAAACGAGCACAATTTTTATAGCATTAAGGAATATTTAAACGTAAATTTTTATTAATATTGTGACATTTTATTTATTATTAATTATTATTATTTAATGTTATTGTAATTGATTAGGTAATTTATTGTAATATAATGTAAATAGATTTTAATAGTAGTTTATGCAACAGTGATATAATAAGGGTTCTTAAAATTCAAGGGTCGAAGTTACAAAACGAGACGTAGTCGAGTTTTGTAAAAAAAGACCCGAGAATTTTAAGAACCAATTATGAGCTGTTGCATACATTACTTTTTCTATGACAGCTGCAGCAAAAAAAAAAAGAGTTATTATTAAAAAAAAAGAGTTATTATTAAAAAAAAAGAGTTATTATTAAAAAAAAAGAGTTATTATTTAAAAAAATTGAGTTATTATTTAAAAAAAAAAAGAGTTATTATTGTAAATGAAAACATACCTCTTTCAATCAAGATGATCGGAACTTGTATCTTTAAAAAAAATAAAGCAGTTGTATTATACTCATAAGATGACTGCTAGCAGTCATCTTATGAGCCTATAGACAAATCATTCAAATGACATTGCTTTAGATATCACTGTCAGTCATTTAATTGACACATTTAAGTGCTGGAGTAGAAAAAATATTTTGCATGCCTACTAGTATAAGGTATTGACATTATCTGGACATAATACAATTGACTTTACCAACTTATCTGTACATAATGTTAAGCAAAATAAACGCATTTCATTTCATTTCATTTCAAAAACATAGATAGCAGTTATTTTAAAACACAAGTTCTATTTAATAAATCGGATAAAAATATAAAAAGTAGGTGAGTTGACCGTGACGTCACTGTGTAATGTTTCATATAAATTCCATATTAGCAAATCGTTTTGACAGTTCTAAAAAAGAAGCTTATTTGACTAGTAGGAAAATACCTTACAGTCAAGTGTGAAAATATGGGTGCACACATCATACTCAAAAATATGAGCCGTGGCTTTTATGTCAGCGAATTAAGAACTATGGGACATAATTTTTACACTTGACTGTACCTACCTAAATACCACAATGCCTGACAGGCTAATTCGAACGTAGTGTCCCATATTGGGGATACGGTACTCCAATTGAGGGGGGATTTAAATCTTCTCGAGGCAGAGGTGTAGGATTAGAATCCGGTGTATCTTTATTTGACGTTCATAAGCGCATTGTAAATATTGTAATACCTATGCTGACTTGAATAAACTATCTTTTATCTTTATCTTATCTTTAGTGTACGTTCGAAATGGACATAAAAATAAATTTAATTTTGAGTTTCCACAACGTCCCGCTTGGCGCGCTGTTCAAAATCCCAAAGATAGACATAATGTAAACGCGAAGGCTTTTACGCTAGCGGTTCAGAGGTATAGCAGTAGCGAGTCGTGTCATATTCGTATTTAGATCAACACCAAATCACATTGTGTTGACTTAATTTGGAATATGCCTCTTACTAACAGGAAATAAGTGCTATGATTAGGCAACACGCAACTGCTGACATTGACACGCCATGTGTTGCTATGAGTATTTATCGGTTACCTTTTATTAATTACTGGTACAGTCGCCATCAGATATATCAGAGCGGCGAAAGTGCTCACAAACATCTGAGCACGCCTCTATTGTCAAGGCATTAGAGTGCTTGTTCAGATATTGTGAACACCTTGGCCGGGCCGATATATCTGATGGCGACTGTACCTATAGTTTGTCAAAGGACTGTCTCATTTCAAACATAAGTAGACGGAGAGAATCATACAGTCTAAGTCTTACACTAGTACTAGCACCCAAAAGGATTAAAAGGTTGAGTATATTTTTTTGTTCTTATGTACTTACTGACAATTTGGTTTGACCAACTGTACCTAAATATGGGACGTTTCGCGACGCCAAAGTTAAAAAAAATTACTTTCTGCCAAATATAAAAGTAAAAAAAAATGTTTTTGAGGATAGCTTCTTTTCCTTTTCGCTAAACTAAGATAAAACAAAATTAATCAGGATCCTATCATACACAGACAAAGTTAAAAGTCAAATCAGACGTCTTTGTCGCGTCGCTACAAGTACATGCGGACTAGCGGTCATATCTGTAGTAATAAACGTTTTGTTAGAGAGTGACTCTTCTACAGACGACACTCAGGTACACCTAGTAAGTACTATTATTTATTCTGTGGTCAAATCAAGAGGGTGACAAATCTGTCCCTCAATCTTATTCTCTTGCGTGGCGGTTTATTTGATTACGGTGAAGACGTGAGCACTAGACTCCATTAATAATGTTTATAGAAAAGGGCACGTCTCGTGAGGCAGCTTACTCCGAGAATAGGGACAGTATTGTTTAGATGTTTTTATTTTCACGTTCTAGTATGTAAAACCACCCAAATATAGGTACTTACTCTTCAACGTAAAAATGGACTGGCTGCAGAGATGGTGTTTTGAAGTTTGTATGCAGGGGGCGCCTTTTCTCTGCAGCTGACCGTATGTATTTTACACCAACACCTTGTTGCCTAAGTTTTTTAGTAACTTTATTAGGGCTCCGTACCCAAAGGTCCGTCTGTCTGTCTGTCCGTCTGTCACCAGGCTGTATCTCATGAACCATGATAGCCACACAGTTCAAATTTTCTCAGATGGTGTATTTCTGTTGGCGCTATAACAACAAATACAAAAAGTACGGAACCCTCGGTGAGTCTGACTCGCATTTGTCCGGTGTTTTTGATACATTTTCGTTGATCTGAAAATTCTGAAACCCCGTACAATCAGCACCAGAAGTTACTAAGCGGGCGAGGTGTTCCAAATGGGGTCCCGTTGTTTCCCATAAAGTTTTAAGTCATAATGTATTGTTTGTCATATTATCATTAGTCATAAAACTGAAACCTTTAACATTTCAGGATTTTCATTAGGCTATCCTATAGATAGGTTAGGTTAGGTTAGGTTTGTTTTATGGCAATCCTGAAAAGTGACGCGTTTCTGAACCAAATGAATTATGACTAACGTAAATGCGGGCAAACAATACATTATGGCTTAAAACTATTTGGGAAACAATAGAGATCCGTTCGAAATTACCTTGACGCGCTCTTATTCTCTTAAAAATAAACTCGCGTTCATTTTGAACACCTCGCCCGCTTATCAACTATTGCTGCTGACTGTACCCCGTAACCATCCCGTAACCACCCGTAACCCGGTGCACGGTCGCAGTGCCGCAGTAGGGGGCGCGGGGCAGCCGGCAGTCTGCGTACGGCATGCCCACCGCTCAGACATGGCGGCCGGCACGCTCGCGCTCGCGGTGTCGCTGCTCGCTGCGCTTGCCGGTGAGTTTACGATTTAAAAAAAAAATGGGTGCGTTCGGAAATTTGTAGGTTATAAATTTAATAATTAGATGTGTTTGTGGAAGAGTTGTCAGTTAAAAATGCACACGTTTGTTTATATGCGTTCGTTTATAAAAATGTAATTAAGTAGAGAAGATATTGAATATTTTGTTGACAAAAAAAAATACTTTCTCTAAAAGAGAAGTGATGCATTAAAATGAAAATTTCATGAAGATGGATAATTTTGGCTTAATTATGCCCATTTAATATTATAATATTTTTATGCTGCTTGCTTAAAGAGGAGCAAAAGTGAATTCACGATTTTTTTTTATAGCTGTAGGCACTGACTTAATATAAAAGAAATAGACACACAAAGCAGAACAAAAACGTCAAGAAATGTGGATCCCAATGACGTTTCGCACCATTTGCATTGATGATAAAAACGCTTACGTAAATTTTGAGTCAAGATAAATGTTTCGTACAGAAAAGAGCTTAATGTCGTAAGCATTAAGTGTCAAATTTGCAAACATGAGTACCAACACTGTTAAAAAATTTAGTCCGATGGCACTAAACGTAACGTATTTACGTCAAACAACGTCAAACGAGAATAATGAACGAATGGAGTCACTTTGGTACACTTTAATATGTATTACTGTACAGGAAAACCAATTGAAGTAATAAATAAAACAAATTTAATTTAATCGGGAGCTCAAATAAAATTAATTCGTGGTTCAAATTCAAACAAATTAAATTTTTAATTCGTAAGTATACGTCTTTAAATACTAATTTCCTTGAAATAAATTCTACTTATTAAATAAATGTGTATTTAAGATCTACATTTACTCATAGCACGGGTGCACGGGGAAATTTAGATACTGATTGGATTTTTTTTATAAAGTCTACCTATACTTTATAAAAAAAATCCTGTGGTTGTCACTGTGTTCCGACAGGTTTAGCATTTACAGTTAGTCGATATAAGCCCTTAATTGGTGGTGTATATGTCGGAAACAGGGAAATGGGCCGAACACACAAGTTGTCGCGCACAGCGCGATTCGCCATATAAAAGTCGGTATGTATCAAAACTAGTAATGTCAGTCTATATTTTGATGTGTGGTAACACCACTTGTTCTGACTAACTTTTGCTTGATGGTACTGTGAATAAGATGGCGGGAAAAGGAGTGCCGCGTACACGAGGTAATGAGCGGAGATCGTGGTAGTAAGATCAGTTAGGAGCCACGAGCTTCTAGGAGGCCCAATGCCCCATCAGAAACACATCAGGTGAGTGTTTGCTTTGCCATATTATTATGTCGACATAAACGTGCATCATAAGGTGGAAAGATGAGGAGACGGTTATAGCATATCGTTCTTTCCGTTAGTAGTAGTCCAATCTTGCAGTGCACTGCACACTTGGTAGTCAAGGAAATTGGACATGTATTTGAGGTGTGTCCGGGAACACACGGGCACGGTCGACTGAGTTGGAGCAACCGTGGCGAGACTATGGGGAAGGTGGAGGTCTCCGGGGGGGCATAGCCCCCCCGTCCGGCTAAGTGACAAATGTGCAAAGAGTCACCAGGGATATGGCCCTGTATAGACCGGAGCAAGTCGACCGATGCCCAACTGGAGGTGCATAGCCATTAAGTAGTATGTGGGTTAGCAACCACACAGAGCTTAAACGAGATGGAAGGGCACCAAGTAAAACTGAATCATTCATGTGAGTGATACAACCACATGAGAGAGGCAAGTCCTCATTGTATCTGTATACACATAATTAGGTAGAGTGGAATAAAGTTGGTCGACTCATCTTTCCATTCTAATGATATAAATGTGTAATTTATATATATTCATGCCGTCCATATGTATATAATATGTGAACCCAGCAATTAGTATTTCATACATATATTGTACAGGAGGGACGACATTTTGGTGGAGCGTGCTGGGATAACTATATAAATGAGCCGGATAAGCGAGGCTTATTTTTATCAAAATTATTTATTTTATCATGATTTGCTGTTGCAATCATGTTATATAGTGTTTAATAATAAAGAAATTAATCTGAGTACCATTTATTTTAGTAGTAAGGAAAATATGTATATTTGTATTTTGAAATTATACTAGTTCATAAGTCCTTTTATACTGAGTGATTGTCAGTCTCTAAAAGGGGAGAACTGAAAGGCACACAGTTCAAGAGTAAAAGGATAATTGCGTGGTTTGGAAGTGCGTAGAAAGTTTGAAAAAATTTCAACTGCAAATAATTAGAAAAAATATAGCACGAGTGTATGTAAAGCTTAAACTAGGATTAATTTTAGTAGAATATCGTGTAAAGTGCACTTAAATGAAATAATAACTTAAACCATTCATTCGTTTCATACGAATGTCTATGGTGCTAGTGCGTTCCCAAGTAATCGATTCTAACCGATTCGTTTGAAGTGAGCGATACTTGAAACTAATATAATGTTTTAGGTGATATTAATACAAAGGTGAATATTAAACAAGTTTTAATCTTGTTTTAGTTTGCAAAAATATGTAAACGATAAATATTTGTTCAGTAAACTCTTGGGTTTTACGAATTGAACGAATAGTCAAAATCGGTATTATGTAATCTCAGTGTGACAACACTACTATGGAATTTTCTTCTCGCATTTGCCGCCTTTTCGTTTGTTGTCAAACGCCAAACTTGTCATGAAAAATTTTGCTGTCTGGTGGTCGAGTATTTTTAAATGGGAAATAACTTTAATTAGAATTATCCATTCTAATTGGATTAGTGTTTTGCGAGTATATTTCGGTGTGACAGTGAATAGTTGTTGATAGAATACGACGATCAATAGGAAATATATCACGGATCAAGGTAAATATGCATCATGTTCTACTCTACGTGCATAGTACCGACGCGCTGCAATATTTCGGCGGTGCCAAGAAGTAAAATCCTTTGTTATTTGTTAATTTCAGTTCGTAGAGGATAAAACACGGAGTCAGGGGTTTCGTGTGAAGCATACGTAAGGGAAGGATAGTGATAAATTGTACCTATTCACAATGGAAGATATCCTGGCTAACATGGTCCAAATGCGACAAAATAAACTGAAAACATACATCGAAAACATTCAGTCTAACGATGCCGGTGATCTCATAATTGGAAGTGGGTCCGGTACGATAAGACAGTTACAGAATCTAATTAGCAAACTACAAAATGAAATACGGCACTATACGACTACCTCGTCGAACCCGGAAGCTACTGTAGTTAACCAGGCTATGGAGATTCAACTACAGGCGGAGGATTTAATCGTGAATATAGAGACATCCATGGCAGTTGTAGCTGATCAGCATAATACAACAACGGAACAACAAATGAATATTAAACTTCCAAAACTGCAACTACCTAAGTTTGATGGTGATCAGCTACGATGGTCAGAATTTTGGGATCGGTTTGTGTCCAATGTAGACAACCAGCCCATGGCCGAGGCTGATAAACTTAATTATTTGTTAAGTAGTCTGGAGGGCAAGGCAATGGAAGCTGTAGCGGGCATCAGTATAACAAATCACAATTATGCCATTGCCGTGGAGGCTCTCAAGTCGAGGTATGGGTCGAACGATGCTCTGATAGATGTCCACTACACTGCGCTTACCAACTTGGGTCGAGCAGAATATTCGGCTTCCAGTTGTAGGCATACTTTAGACCAGATTGAGCGGCATCTGCGGGTCCTGGAAAAGTTAGGTGAAGACACAGCAGGAAACCACCTACGGGCAAACATACTTGCCAAATTTCCAGAAGAAGTTTTACACCAATATCACCTTATGCCTCAACATTCAACGGATAATTCAACCTCGACAGTCAGACGGGTTTTACTGGACATTGTTATGGCTATGGAGAAAGCCCAGACCCAACCAATACCAAAAGGACTGGACACGAAACAAGTCATCACTACTGAAGTTCTCCAAACTCGATCTGATCCAGTACAAAATGACTCAAAATACAGACCAAGAAGAAACTTAAAAAGGAAAGCAGAAAATCCCGTTAAAGATAACATTCCTCCAAAAAAGAAGACCCGGTTACCTTGCATTTTCTGCAAGCTCCAAAATCATAATAGTGTGGATTGCAGGAGGTACAGTGACAATGAATCTAGAAAAAAGCAACTGTCTGGTAGATGTCACAAGTGTCTGAAACGGAACCATAATACAGATCAATGCCATAGAAAAATAAAATGCTACCGATGTGGTGATGGACACCTCCAGCTTTTGTGTCCAAAGCCAAAAGGTAAGGAAGATTTGCCTGTCAGTTGGCAAACAATGGTAAAGTGCTATATAGCAAATATAAATAAATACAATTTTTTACAGACAGCAGTGGCACAAATCAGCAACCCCAACAACAACAAAACAAGCAAACATAAGTGCAGACTTGTATTGGACTGTGGCTCACAGAGGAGTTACATAACTGTACGGGCTGCTTCCAAACTACAGCTATTACCGGATAATGAAGACCGACTCTTAGTGTTCACGTTTGGAGAAACTATTCCAAAGGAAATGCCGAGCCCTTCAGTGGAAGTTGTGTTAGAAACCAAGCGTGGCACCAAAAAACAAGTAAGAGTAAATATCGTTCCACATATTACTGAGAAGTTACCGATAGCTAAATTTGATCACTCAAGGGTTGATCTAGCGGCCGATGACGATTCTATTGGTGAAAATGTGAACCTCTTAATAGGGAACGATTATTATGAAGGTTTCAGACGTCAGGAGAAGATACAACTTAAGGATAACCTGTATTTGATCGATACTGACTTTGGTTGGCTGTATTCTGGAGATGAAAACCGTAAACGCACTACCCCAGAAAATATTCTAACTGTGACTACTTACTGCCACTGTCATAGTTCAAGCTGCCCTTATTTTACCGAACCGGACTTACCGCTCAGGAACATTGATATTAAATTTCTATGGTCTCTTGAGTGTATTGGCATAAATGACTCTCCAAAAGCCACTAGACAAGAGGAAGCTGTAAAACATTTCAATGACACCATACAATACAACAATGGACGTTATGAAGTAACGTGGCCATGGATTGAATATCCACCTCAGCTTCCTGTAAATTTCGGCATGGCGTTAGGAAGACTAAAGAGCTTGGTCAATAGATTGGATTCAGCAACGCTGCAAGAATATGATGATATTCTGAAGGAACAACTAAACGGAAATGTCATTGAAATAGTTGAACCACATAGGAATGACACCGAACACCCTGTGCACTACCTTGCTCATCACATTGTAAAAAATGAAGGAAAACGCGGGAGGATTGTGTACGATGCTTCAATGAGAAGCATGGACAAGAAAAGCCTGAACGAATGTCTGTATAGTGGGCCCTCCATGCTTGAGGATCTCACAGCCCTTCTTCTGAAGTTTAGGACAAAGAAAATAGCAATCGTCGCCGATGTAGAAAAGGCATTCTTGCAGGTAGGACTTCAAGAGAAGGACCGTGATGTGACAAGATTTCTGTGGGCTAAAGACATCACAAAGGACCTAACGGGAGACAATCTGTTATATCTTCGATTTTGCCGAGTCCCGTTTGGCATAATTTCAAGTCCGTTTCTCCTGACAGCGACTATTAGATATCACATGTCACAGACAGATGGAAACTTACTGAAGGATATAGCTAACAATTGTTATGTAGACAATCTAGTAACTGGAGCGAACTCTGTGAAAGAAGCGCAAGAAATTTATGAAAAGACGAGAGAAACCTTTGGGCAAATATCTATGAATATAAGAGATTGGTTATCAAATAATAAGGAATTTCTTGATCTTGTGCCTTCAGAGCAGCAAGCAAAACATGAAAATACAGTAAAAATTCTTGGATTGTCGTGGAACGTGAAAAGGGACACCGTGAAATTAAGAATTACTGATCAACACTTTGACAAAGATGCACCAGTCAACACTAAGAGGAAGGTACTTCGTACTTTAGCCCGGATCTACGATCCATGTGGTTTCATTTGCCCATTAACCTTACCATTGAAGGTGTTGTTTCGGAGCATCTGTGATCAAAAACATAAATGGGACACCAACCTACCGGATGACTTGGTGCAGTCCATGCAGGAAATATTGAACGTAATAAAAACAGCAGTAAATCTGGAATTGCCGAGATGTGTAACAAATGTCAATCCAGAGCTAGAGACAACATACCAGTTACATGGGTTTTCTGATGCCTCAAAGGCTGGATATGCTGCTGTTATTTATCTAACAACAAGAAGCAACCAAGGCACATCAATCTCATTCTTAATGGGAAAGTCTAGGATAGCCAAAGGTGAA
Organism: Cydia amplana; assembly: GCF_948474715.1. NCBI lineage: Eukaryota > Metazoa > Arthropoda > Insecta > Lepidoptera > Tortricidae > Cydia > Cydia amplana. The sequence continues at coordinate 15,106,986 of NC_086086.1, forward strand.
GACACAAGTGAACTTCATATCCCGAAATTAGAGCTACTGGGTTTGCTCATAGCAAGTAGACTCTTGAAATATGTGAGAGAGAACCTATCTCTTCCAATAAGCAAGAAAATGTTGTGGACCGATAGTTTGGTCGTACATGGATGGATGCGGTCAGATAAATTGTTACTGCCCTTCGTATCAAACAGAGTAGAAGAGATCAGAAAAAACCAAATGGGAGCAGAGTTGTACTATATCAACACTAAAATGAACCCAGCTGATGTTGCCACAAGGCCTGACAGATGGAGTCAATCCAAGGAACTTTGGTTTAATGGTCCCACATTCTTAAAAGAGGATGAGACAATGTGGCCTATAGATAGATACTATATGAACCATATGACAGTCCTTTCTGTTGCGGAGGGCCTGGACCAGAGTGGACACAGTAGCATACCGGAAACTGATGATGGTCCAGGAAATGAGCCAAGAACTGTTGAAGCAAATGATAACCAACAGATGGAAATTGAAGACCAAATCGACCAGTTGACAAACAATAATTTAAGTGACGACATTCCAGAGATTTACTCAGTACAGGACACACCACCTTCACTGAACTCGGCAGCTAGTACTATAGCAGAAATAAAGAAACTGCAAAAACTTCATTTCGCCAACGAGATTGCAGGAAAGGTAACACATCTGACTAGAAATCTTGGACTGTTTCTAGATGTGGATGGTGTACTGAGATGTCAAGGACGAATGGTCAACACCACATGGAATTATGATATGAAACATCCTATATTGCTTCCCAGAGACTGTGAATTCACAAAAAGGATAATCAAGGAAACTCATGAAAGCAATTATCATGTTGGCACTACACATACTCTTAGTCTCATTAGAGAGAAGTACTGGATTCCACAAGGTAAACGTCAGGTGGAACGAGTGATCTCGAGATGTCAGCGGTGTGTCAAACACGGCGGTGGCCCTTATCGTCTGCCAACTGCGCCTGATCTACCTACTGAAAGAGTGAACTATAGCACACCATTCACGTACTGTGGAGTAGATTATTTTGGACCTCTTTATGTGAACACCCCAACTGGCAAACAGAAAAGGTGGGTTGCCCTATTCACTTGTTTAGCTGTTCGAGCCATTCATCTTGAGATTGTTAACAACTTGACTGCAGAAGAATGTCTCCTGGCACTCAGAAGATTTGCTGCTACTAGAAACACACCACAAAGACTGTATTCAGACAATGCCACATGTTTCAAACTAACATCTGAAGTTGTTAGTAAGCCATATTGCATTGAAAAGGGAATTGAATGGAGGTTTATACCTCAGCTGGCTCCGTGGCATGGTGGATTCTATGAACGACTGATAGGTGTAGTGAAGCATTCTCTAAAGCGCACTCTCGAAAAGCACCTTCTCGGAGACAGCAAGCTGTTAACTGTGTTAAAAGAAGTAGAAGCTGTAGTCAACTCAAGACCACTTACTAAAATTGGAACCGAAGTGATCCACATATTAAGACCAGCCGATTTCCTAAGCCTGGGGAAATGCTTAACTTTGACTCCAGCAATGAACAGTGTTTGTACGGTAGACAGTTCCAAACTTCAAGTTAATCTAATAGAAAGCTGGAAGAAGGGTCTGATAATCCTAGAGGAATTTAAGAAAATATTCATGGCACAGTACCTGACGAGTCTGAGGGAGAGATACCAAAACTCTCCTAAACAACCAAGAACTGTCTCTGATTGCGAACCTAAACTAGGGGACATCGTTCAAATAAAATCAGATCTAAAAAACCGCGAGTTATGGAAAGTCGGGAAGATAGCAGAGCTCATAAGGAGTGCAGATGGTAAACATAGGGTCGCTAAAGTTAAAGTTGGAGACTCCATAATGACTCGGTCTGTAGGTCATCTCTACCCGCTAGAGACTGAAACAGATGACTCTCCACAAACTGGAGCGACTGAGGAGGAACAAACTGCACCACCTCTAGACACGCCAATTGAGTATTTGGATCTGGATGCTGCCCCGAGCGCAAGCGATAGCATACAGCCACCACAAACCAATCCAGTACCTGAGAATCATGACGAGGTAGTCGCTGCTGAGGAAGTAATGAATGTGCAAGAATCTATGATGGATACTGAGACATCAAGATCTGAGGAAGTTACTTCCAACCCTGACAGTATCCTGCCGGGAACTAGAACTAAGAGGGACGCTGCTATTCGAGCCAGAGAGAAAATCCTGGAGTGGACGCGTCACCTGCTCACACTACTGCAATAAGACTCTTTTTTGCCTGTGGAGTGTCGCGCACAGCGCGATTCGCCATATAAAAGTCGGTATGTATCAAAACTAGTAATGTCAGTCTATATTTTGATGTGTGGTAACACCACTTGTTCTGACTAACTTTTGCTTGATGGTACTGTGAATAAGATGGCGGGAAAAGGAGTGCCGCGTACACGAGGTAATGAGCGGAGATCGTGGTAGTAAGATCAGTTAGGAGCCACGAGCTTCTAGGAGGCCCAATGCCCCATCAGAAACACATCAGGTGAGTGTTTGCTTTGCCATATTATTATGTCGACATAAACGTGCATCATAAGGTGGAAAGATGAGGAGACGGTTATAGCATATCGTTCTTTCCGTTAGTAGTAGTCCAATCTTGCAGTGCACTGCACACTTGGTAGTCAAGGAAATTGGACATGTATTTGAGGTGTGTCCGGGAACACACGGGCACGGTCGACTGAGTTGGAGCAACCGTGGCGAGACTATGGGGAAGGTGGAGGTCTCCGGGGGGGCATAGCCCCCCCGTCCGGCTAAGTGACAAATGTGCAAAGAGTCACCAGGGATATGGCCCTGTATAGACCGGAGCAAGTCGACCGATGCCCAACTGGAGGTGCATAGCCATTAAGTAGTATGTGGGTTAGCAACCACACAGAGCTTAAACGAGATGGAAGGGCACCAAGTAAAACTGAATCATTCATGTGAGTGATACAACCACATGAGAGAGGCAAGTCCTCATTTTATCTGTATACACATAATTAGGTAGAGTGGAATAAAGTTGGTCGACTCATCTTTCCATTCTAATGATATAAATGTGTAATTTATATATATTCATGCCGTCCATATGTATATAATATGTGAACCCAGCAATTAGTATTTCATACATATATTGTACAGGAGGGACGACACAAGTGCCGTTTTGCCTTGTTTAAAACTGCATCATCCCTATCTCTTGCTATAATTAAATAGCAGTCCACTTTGCACGTCGCATAGGTTTTCTTGGAAATCTTCAATTTAAACATAATATTATTTCTTATGAATTCCATATAAAAATAAAAATAAATATTGACCTCACATCGACTCATTAGAATTTTGTTCCTTGACATCCCTTCTTTGGTACTAACAAATTAATTTATTCAAAACCATAAAATTACCACCAGATTACATAAATTATGTAATGCTATCCAAAGAACTAACCGAAAGAAATACATTCCATCCTTTTTCCTTGCTTTATCATTGTTATTTTTACATATTTTAACGGCACATTTCGTAATTGTTGACAACTTCACATTTGAGCGTTTCAAACAATACTAAACGAAAAAGTAATGCATTATCTGTTTTGACATCACTTTTGTGGGGCCATTTTTGGCGGCTGATTGGGTATCCAGTTCTTTATACTATATCAATGGCTGTAGGTGAGTGAGTGCGGCAATTAGTAGGTTTACAGTTTTATGTAGATTATTGTAGATGATTTCGTGAGTGTCATACGGTCATAAGCCGCTGCGTTACAATTGATTTGGATCCTTCTATTGTTCAAAACATACAACGTTTGAACGCAAAGCTAATAATTTAAAATGCAAAATATGTACTATAAATGCGTTCGTGAAATAAATTGTTATTATAATGATAGGTATAAAGATTAAGTGAATATTATCATTAGGAAATTAAATAAAATTTACAAAATCAATACAATGAAAAAAAAACTTGTTAATTATGAATACTGTAAAAAGAAAAAATATATACTCAAAACCTATGGTCAAATTAACAACACCTATGATTCAAAACGTTTTACAATATTTTGAGCGTTTCGTTTTGATATACCTACATTTAAAACCCATATTATTAGCAGATAAAATTGTAAGTAGGTATAATTTAAAATATGTCCAGTCATGTTTCTTTGTATGTTAAATTATATAATTTAAATTTTACTTCAAAAATATTACCTACATCACGAATAAATATAAAAATTTCTAAGCGTCATATTTAAGATATGTCTGGTTTACAAAAGCAAGGAAATATTAAAGACGTCCTGACGTGACCTATATACGTCTTGCACAAATCCCTTTATTGTGGTGACAGTGCAGGCAATGTCAAATATACCTATACAATTTTGTAGTTTAATCCATTGTAATAGGGCGAAACTTGTATACATATTATTGCAGGTGCTAATAATTGCCGCAGAGCGTAACCCGCGGTGCAAACTTTTTAAAAAGCTCGAGCTTCGTTTGTTTTGATTGAAATCCAGGAAGCCGGTTCTGATTTAACAATTTGTTACGATTTTAATCCTGTTTTGACACGACCTTGACGTTAGCTCACGCTGATTGATGTGAGCGAAATAAACTACGACAGTTATTAAAATTAAGTGAAAATCGTGAAAGTTTAAATCAGTTTTAAAAAGTGGTTTTTAAGGTATTACGAAATTTACTTGATATACTTGAGGGCTGGTCTGGTCTAGTGGGTAGTGACCCTGCCTGTGAAGCCGCGGTCCTGGATTCGAGACCGGTAAGGGCATTTATTTGTGTGATAAGCACAGATATTTGTTTCTGAGTCTTGTGTTTTCTATGTACCTATTTATGTATTTATATATTATACAATATATCGTTGTCTGAGTACCCACAACACAAGCCTTCTTGAGCTTACTGTGGGACTTAGTCAATCTGTGTAAGAATGTACTATAATATTTATTTATTTATTTGTATTTAATATGACTCAACAATAGCCAGGTCATGATTACGTGTGTAGTGTATGTACATAATAATTATATTGAGTGCGACATGAAAGTGAACCCAATGTCACCGCTAAATGTTTTGCGGCACGCTCGGCCTTAACCACCGCTTTCCATTTGTTAAACAATTGAAAAACAGACCTGAAACTACCCTGACCTGAAGTTTCAGGTTAGTTTGAGGAATAGATTTAGATTTAGATTTATTTATTTCATAATATGAAATTACAATATAAATTGTTTTACACTAATCTATACGAATTTATATTATGATCGTCAAGTAGGAAAATAACAATTGATTATAATTATACAAATGTCAAGCAATACACAATTTAAAAACCATTATAAGCAATCAATTAATTATCTAACATAATACAGCCTAAAGTGTCATTCTATGGAACAGTCAGCAGCAGAAGTTGCTAAGCGGGCGAGGTGTTCAAAATGATCTTGACGCGACTTTATTTTTAAGAGAATAGGAGCGTGTCGAGGTAATTTTGAACACCTCGCCCGCTTAGCAACATCTGCTGCTGACTGAACTTGCTAACTATGCAAACAAACGTCACTAGTAAATTCTTATTTTTTGACCATTGATATAGTATAAAGAACTGGATACCCAATCAGCCGCCAAAAATGGCCCCACAAAAGTGATGTCAAAACAGATCATGCATTACTTTTTCGTTTAGTCTTGTTTGAAACGCTCAAATGTGAAGTTGTCAACAATTACGAAATGTGCCGTTAAAATATGTAAAAATAACAATGATAAAGCAAGGAAAAAGAATGGAATGTATTTCTTTCGGTTAGTTCTTTGGATAGCATTACATAATTTATGTAATCTGGTGGTAATTTTATGGTTTTGAATAAATTAATTTGTTAGTACCAAAGAAGGGATGTCAAGGAACAAAATTCTAATGAGTCGATGTGAGGTCAATATTTTTTTTTTTTTATATGGAATTCATAAGAAATAATATTATGTTTAAATTGAAGATTTCCAAGAAAACCTATGCGACGTGCAAAGTGGACTGCTATTTAATTATAGCAAGAGATAGGGGTGATGCAGTTTTAAACAAGGCAAAACGGCACTTGTGTGTTCGGCCCATTTCCCTGTTTCCGACATATACACCACCAATAAGGGCTTATATCGACTAACTGTAAATGCTAAACCTGTCGGAACACAGTGACAACCACAGGATTTTTTTTATAAAGTATAGGTAGACTTTATAAAAAAAATCCAATCAGTATCTAAATTTCCCCGTGCACCCGTGCTATGAGTAAATGTAGATCTTAAATACACAGTTATTTAATAAGTAGAATTTATTTCAAGGAAATTAGTATTTAAAGACGTATACTTACGAATTAAAAATTTAATTTGTTTGAATTTGAACCACGAATTAATTTTATTTGAGCTCCCGATTAAATTAAATTTGTTTTATTTATTACTTCAATTGGTTTTCCTGTACAGTAATACATATTAAAGTGTACCAAATTGACTCCATTCGTTCATTATTCTCGTTTGACGTTGTTTGACGTAAATACGTTACGTTTAGTGCCATCGGACTAAATTTTTTAACAGTGTTGGTACTTATGTTTGCAAATTTGACACTTAATGCTTACGACATTAAGCTCTTTTCTGTACGAAACATTTATCTTGACTCAAAATTTACGTAAGCGTTTTTATCATCAATGCAAATGGTGCGAAACGTCATTGGGATCCACATTTCTTGACGTTTTTGTTCTGCTTTGTGTGTCTATTTCTTTTATATTAAGTCAGTGTTTTTGACAGTTTCAATATGGCGGTTTGTTTACATAGTTAGCAAGTTCCATAGAATGACACTTTACAGTTTAAATTTTTGCTCGTGTTACAGGCTACATCCTGTACAGTATATTGAATAAAAATGCAGTTTTATTATTACATTTATTTTACAGGCTGACCCAAAAATACGTGTACTATTGATGTTACTTCTAATAAAGCTTTGCGTTTACGTATCAAATCCGAAGAAAATTTATTTTAAGGAAATATAATTATTTTTATTTCAGTTAAATTATGTTATACCTAATATACTATGTTAAAAAGGAGAATTATTCCTTAACGTTTTATGTCAACGTATTTTTGTGCCATCCTGTTACATTTTACCAATATAGTACTATTAAATTATTCGGTGTATTTTCACAAAATATGAATAAAAATTCGTGTTAATATTTAAAAGATCAGAGAAGAGGCATCAGCTGCTGACCCCCGTAACGATTAGTTTATAAAAAAACTAGCGACCCGCCCCGGCTTCGCACGGGTTAACAAATTATACATAAACCTTCCTCTTGAATTACTATTAAATATCTATTAAAACCGCATCTAAATCCGTTGCGTAGTTTTAAAGATCTAACCATATACATATACAGACAGACAGACAGCTATTTAATATTAGTAGTAGTAGTAGTAAAATACTTTATTGTACAAAAAGAAACATAAAACATGAAAGGACACACATCATTAGTTCCAGTTAACCCTTGAGCAATTGAATATTATATCGCAGTCCTTATTTCTGTTCGTCATATAGCATTCAAAATCATAATTAGTAATATTCAATTTTAATAAGAAAAATGTTATTCTTCTTTCTCTCTCTTCTATGCTTGAAACATTATAACAACATCTACTTAACACCTCGTGAAAGAAAGTCAGTGTTAAGGGGCCCACTGATTACCAGTCCGCCGGACGGTATCGTGTCAGTTAGAACAAAAAGTTGACAGTTCCGAACAACTGACAGGCCGATACCGTCCGGCGGACTGTTAATCAGTGGGCCCCTTTAAATTAATGAACAGTAAACAAGATATAAAAACGTTATGTCGGCTTTTTCAACTACAAACATAAGTTAAAAGGATTTGTTAAAACCTCTACACGTCACAGTTGTTAGCGTAGAGGGTCTACGAAAACCCTACCCAGAATTGCTACGAGCACCGCTACGAGAATTCGCTACGCCGTCGTAGCACATTCTGCAAATATTATGTCGTATATTGCGTGGCCTGTCACGCAACGCGCCAAAGACACATAATTATTAAGGGGCCCACTGATTACCAGTCCGCCGGACGGTATCGGCCTGTTAGTTGTTCGGAACTGTCAACTTTTTGTTCTAACTGCCAGGCCGATATCGTCCGGCGGACTGGTAACCAGTGGGCCCCTTTAAATCAATTGGCTATCGTAAAATTAATGTAGATGTCTAATTTTGCTTTTTTAATTCAGCTGTGAAAGTGTTTTATTATCACTGCTCAAAAAGACCTCCGGCCCGATTCAAACAAAAACGTCACTTTTTTCGTCTCATCGTAACTAGACGTATCTTAAAGTTCGAATCGGGCCACTCATGTAAATAAATAAAAAACAAGACATCAAAAATATTTTATTCCTACAAAACAAACACACCCCATACGTCACGAAACGCTAATTTGCAACATTTACCATTCAAAACTGACTTCTATTACTGGTTGTCAAGGTTCAAGTCTGCATATTGTTATCGTTGACAATTCTTTGTTAGCCAATTACTTATACGAGATATCGAACCGTGGCAGGATGCCAAATGGGGCAGTTCTTGCTCGTTTGTGAGAAAAACTTCCCAACGGTGGCACAGAGACTGGTGTAAGTTGATCCCCAGTGGTAAAGCAACAATGAAAGTATTTTTGCAGTGAGACGCCTCATGCGGTTCTCGTATGTTTCTTTTCAGAATCAGAATCAGAATTGTTTATTGCACTCATATTAGTATACAGATCTTAAAAACTACTTAGTACAGTTCCTTAATAAATGTGTTAATTATACAGAATTCTGAGTCTTGGAGACCCTATACTTCTCTAAGTGTAAGACCTGAGTGGACTCTCGAAGCGGAGCGTTCGGCGGGGCGTGCAGCGTGGCGTCGGGCTAACAAGTGATTTGAGCAGCGTGTACTAAGGCCGCTCCTATACGCTTGCATTTGTTTAACATACACGCCGCACGCCCCGCCCCGCTGCACGCCCAACTCGAGCGTCCACTCAGGCCTTACACTAAGGATAATTTGATAAACTAAGTTCTGACACTGACCTCTAAATAAGTAAAGTTTTTATATTTTTCCAAATATCTGGTTTTTTTAATATTATTATTATAGTTTTTTTTATGTAATTCGACATTAAGAGACCTTATACATCTCTAAGTAATTGTAATACGTTAGTTTTATTTGGTAGTTGCAGTTAGCTCTATTTTATAATTGTTTATGTATTATTTTTTTTTTTTTGCACAATTAGTATGTAAATTCAATGTTGTTGTTATAGCGGCAACAGAATTACATCATCACTGTGCTACCATCATGCCTCTCCCATTTCGTACCTATTCTATTTAATAAGTATCGCTTTTCTACTATCATACTCAGGACTTCTTCATTCGTCTTCCGTACGTACGGTATGTACGGTAGTTCTAGTAGTCTATTTTTTTTCGTTGGTTGAAAAAAAAAACAACGGGTTGCACTCCGGGAGTGCCGCCCGAAGTGAAAACTCAATGACTAGTGCAAAATGTCTGCAGCACTATGTATAATTGAGTTTAACGCCATCTAGCGTTATTTTGTCGCATTACTTGAAACCCCTAAGCACATCACTGTTAGTACTTGAGTTATATTAATACCAGTTAGAGGGAAACTCACTAGATGGCATTTAAATCAACAAAGAAAAACTCAATGACATTGTAAGTTTTTCGATCAGGTCACGTGTCCCTCTTACGGTCACGTGATCTGTCGCGAGTTTAACATTTTTTCCCCACCTCAAAAAGTTCACAGCGCCGCTAAAGAAGTTTTCACTTCAAAATACCTTAGCTAAACCTTGAAAGTTTTGACGTATAACAGTTTTTTGTGGGTTTAATACAAAGTGACCCCTTTTTAATCACTAACTTGTATTACACTGGCCGGTCTAAGGCTATAGAATAGCTTCGTGAATATCGTTTCGTTAACTACGACACAGAGGTAAAGACAAACCGAAATAGGTCAAAGCTTTTTCTTATGAACGTCACACAGTTTGGGAAGCGTTGTTGGCTGTTTTGTTTTCCCTGTTATGAGGCTTTTGTGATGTACAGTCGCCATCAGATATATCGGAGCGGCCAAGGCGCTCACAAATATCTTAACACGCCTCTATTTTCAGGGCGTTAGAGCGCGTGTTCAGATATTGTGAACACTTTGGCCGCTCCGATATATCTGATGGCGACTGTAAGTAATATGTATAGTTGGTCGAACCAATTTGTCAGTCAGTAAGAACCAGGAAAACTATACTCATCCTTTTCTTTTGGGTGCTAGTACTAGTGTAAGACAATGATAGTATGATTCTCTCTGTCTATGTTTGAAATGAGACAGTCCTTTGACAAATTATAAATTATATCTATTACAATACAATACAAATACAAATACTCTTTATTGCACACCTCAATAAAAGAAGACAGTACAAAAGAAAACAGAAATACAAGCAGAGGTAAACAACAGGCGGTCTTATCGCTAAAAAGCGATCTCTTCCAGACAAACTTTGGGTAGCGGAAATTAATACATTTACATTTATGTCAGTTAGGTGTTCCAAATGCAATGAAAGAAACCTATCACTAAATACATCGAAAACAGACAAATTACCATGCAAAGAAAAATAAACAAAATAAAAATACATATATAATACATACACATACTTATATATACATACATAAATAAATACATATATAATAATAATATAATACAATATTACTAGGGGATAAAAGTTTTTGTTGCTCGGGAGGCATCCATTTTATAATTTAGTATAAAGTTAAGTGTCTTGAGAGAACGGAGGTCTTCTTATAAAACACCGATGAGGAGGTATTTACTTTATTTGATTTTACAATTACGAGTTTAATTCAATATAGTTTAGAAGCGCGAGGGTGTACCGGTACACCGAGCGATTCGGAGCTCACGTGTAGCCTGGTCGCTGGATGCGAACTAGATGAGGACTCGATGAGAACTCGATGAGAACTGTCTTCCGCTGGTCGGGATGGCCGCTTATATTCATCCCGAAACCGTGGGGATGCGTTGTCTGGAGTCACGTAGGCCATGAGAAGTTTCTGGAGCGTTTATGCTGTCGCTGCCATTAAGATAATGAAGAGTCGATCCCGTGGGAGCGGTATTAATTGACAACCGCCATAAAATAGGTGATGCATTACATACGCCTGTACTTGTATCAAAGGGTGCGTTTGTTTATCCCATTAGGTGCGTCTGCATTCCTTCTATCGACGCTGAAGATAATCTTTAATGTCTTGCCGTCGGTGTGTTGCTGGAGGTCGGGGATACGTGGGAAGCGTTCCTTAACTCCTCCCCCCTTAAGAGAGAACTAAGGGTGTAGCTTGTTACGCCCGTGTTCTCGATGCTGCTGCGGCGTTGGGTGCACTTGAGGTATATGGCGCACCCGATGAGGCACATAAATATGCTTATGCTCCACACGCTGGGTATCCAAATATGTTGATGTATGTTTGATTTGATTGTTGATTCTAATGGCTTCAGGTGTATTTGTAAATCTTCATCCGTATATTGGATCTTATCTGTTTTTTGTTCTAAGTGCATCTGTATCTGCTGGACTTCTTCTTTGAATAGATTGTTGGTTTTCGAGATCACTTTAGTATATAGGTTCGCCATCTGTAGTTCACAGCCGGGATTAAGGTGTAGTTTATATGGCCCTTGGATGACTTCGTAAAACGTTTCATTGCAATTGATGGTTACTCGTTGTGGTCCTCTTGAGTATAACAGGAAATTGCCGTCGTTTATTGTTGTGATAGCTTCCTCTTCTTCTAGTTTCGTCGTAAGGCACGTGTGGTTGTTTTTGAGAAGCAGAGCTTGATGGATGCAGTCAGGTGTTTTATTGGAGTCCTTCCACCAAACGTGTTTGCAGACCATCATGGTTTTCTTAGCTTTGCATTGTTCAGCACTTGGGTAGGCGTACCATGAGTTTTTAATGAGGATTGAAGGTTTTTGGATTTCGAGGATTAGACCATCATGAGTCGGGAAAGGGATGAGGTTGTATGCATTACCACTTTTGGCTTTAATTTCCGCTATTTTTGCAACAAAGTGTATGACATTACTAACAGTGTAAACCATAATACGATCGACTTCTACATTGTTTGCCTCCTCAAAAATGTCTTTACAAGGTATTCCTGGCTTAGCTAATGTTATGCCTAACTCTAAGATATTAATTATATCTTCCATTAATATAAAAGTAGTTAAAATATCAATATTTGCCTTATTAGTAAAACTTACTTCGTACATAGTGTTTAAACGTTTTGTAATGCTTTTAAGCCTTAAGTCAACTTTGTTAATAGTTTCGTTTAAGTTGTTAAGTAATGTTTCTTGGTTATTTGTAAGGGTTTGAATATTGTTATTAATTTCTTTTAAATCATTCGCATCAGGGTTTCCAGCTATAAATTTAACAATTGTTCCAAGACCATCAATAAGGCCGCGTTTGGATCGACCAACGTTTTGGTTCATTAATCCTTTTAATCTTCCTAATAAATGGGTATAAAGACTGTTAATGTGGTAATTATCAGTTTGAACTCTATTAGACATTAATTTGTTAAGGATGTTAAGGATTTCGGTTAGATTACATCTTTTGGTTAGATATCTGTAGCCTTCTATTTCTGCAATTGGTCCTATTTTTTCGAGGTATATGCCATTGGGATTTTCTAACTTCTTGATTTGGTAGGGTTGACTACCCTGGACTTGGAGGAACCTGTAACAACAACAGGCCTCAATTTATTTGCTGCTCGTCGTTTACCTCGACTATCCAAATATATTTTTGGGGCTTTTGTGTCGCGAATGTAGGTTTTTCGGCGAGTACAAAATACGTTAGCTTGTTTATTAGTGGTTGGGAGTTTTTCGTGAGTTTCGACTATTGGGGCTGGTAATTCGGTATTCTTATTATATTCGTCTGTTCTTTTTATTTGAGCATCCCGTTTTATTTTGTATATATAATCGTAAACCGTTTTTAAATGTTCTCTATGTTTTTCCAATAGAGTATTTAACAACTGTGAATTATGGAGAAAGTTAAACAAAGGTTCCGTTTCAATATGTCCAAATAAGATTTCATGTGGAGTTAATTTTGTGTCTGATTGTATCGAGCTGTTGTATGCTATTAATGCGAGTTTCATTTTGTCATCGTGCGGTAGTTTATTTTTATATTGTTCACTAAGCAATCGACAATGTTCTCTCAAAGTTGAGTGGAATCTTTCGACGATCCCGTGTGATGCTGGATTATAAGGCGTAGTGAAATTAATCTTAATGTGATATAAATTAACTAATTCCTTAAGTAGTGCGAATTCTTTTCCTGCGTCAGTCGTTATTTCTGCAGGGACACCATAGTGTGCAAAGTAAGAAAGAAGTTTTGACATAACTGTTGAGCTATTTTTATCTTTTAATCTTTTAACTACTGCGAAACGAGAGAATCCGTCTACTATAGATAAGTAAAGCTTGCCTTCAATATCAACAACATCGCAAAAAATATGATTAAGTGGTCGCAAAGCTATTGGTGGCAATAACATTGGTGGACGCATTGGATGCCGTTCGTATTTGCCTGCCTTACAAATAGAGCAGTTATTAATATATTCGCGGATATCGGACATAATATTTTTCCACCAATATTTCCTACTAATATGCATTAAAGTTTCGGTAATACCGCGATGATTCGTTTTTCCTTCGTGATAACTTTTTATGATATCGATTTGCTTTTCCTTTTCAACTACGGTTTCCACTATTTCAGTACAACGAGTTATACGAATTTGAGGATTATGTTCTTTAGTGAGGATCTTTACCATTTCTTGATATAATTCATCTACGTAAAAGAAAGCGTAATAGTGAATACCTGGTTTTAAATACTCGCGTGCAGGTTTCCTGAGTGCTTCTCCCGGTCGTTTAGATGTATACAGGCTAACTTCTATGATTTCGTTACCGTCTTCCTTTCGCACGTTTATATTATCTAATTTATTGTGTAGTTTAAAATAAATTTGATGTGGCTTTTTATTTATGACATCATTCATAATAGGAATTCCCTGGTGTATGTTGTCATCTTGTGAGTGCTGTGTTTGGATTTCTTCGCGGTTATCATTGTAGTTAATTTGTTCATCCATGTCGCTACCGTTCTGAGCTAATATTGATTCATTATCGTTAAAATTAATTTTTACCCGTGACAAAGCGTCTGCGTTCGAGTTAATAGAGCCTTGTTTGTATTTTATTTCGAAGTCGAATTCAGCTAGTCGAAGTCTCCACCTAGTTAACCTAGAATTGGGGTCTTTTAAAGACATTAACCAAGTTAAAGGTTTATGATCGGTGTAAATGATGAACTTACGACCATATAAGTACGGTCTAAAGTGTTTGCAAGCCCAAACTATCGCAAGTAGCTCTTTTTCAGTTGTAGAATATTTAGATTCTGTATCAGATAAAGTTCTAGATGCATAAGCGATTGGTTTTTCGACATTATCTTCTTTCTGAGACAAAACCGCTCCTAACGCTATGTCACTAGCGTCTGTGGTAACAATAAATTGTTGATCAAAATCTGGATACTTTAAAATAGGTTCGTTGGTAATTAATTCTTTTAGCTTCTGTACTGACTTTAAAAACTCATCATCTATTATAATCTTGGCGCGTTTTTTTAAGCATTTAGTCAATGGTTTTGTTATTTGAGCATAGTTATTAATGAATCTCCTATAATAGCCTGTCAATCCCAAAAAGGATCGTATTTCTTTTTCGGTTTTTGGTACTGGGAAATTAACTATGTCTTGTACTTTGCGTTGGTTAGGTGTTAGACCGTTAGGTGTTAACTCGTGTCCTAAGTACTCTACATGTTTTTGAAGAAACTCAGATTTATCTGGTTGTATTTTTAAATTATGTTGTCGCAAGCGTTCAAATACTTTTCGTAATTTTTGTATGTGCTCGTCCAACGAAGTTGAGTAAATGATTATATCGTCTAGATATACGAGGCATGTATTATATAAGAGGTCGCGTAATATTAAATCCATTAATCGTTGAAATGTAGCCGGAGCGTTTTTTAAACCAAAAGGCATGCGTAAAAATTCCCAATGTCCGTGATTAGTTGAAAACGCAGTTTTTTCGATATCTTCCTCGTGCATTTCTATCTGATGGTACCCACTCGCGAGGTCTAGCGTAGTGAAGTACTGAGCTCTACCTAATTTATCCAATATTTCCTCTATATTTGGCAGAGGATATTTATCTTCGATTGTTTTTGCATTTAATTGCCTGTAGTCTATGACCATGCGCCATTTAACCTTACCGGATGCGTCAGGTTTTTTAGGTACAATGTGAACAGGACAACTCCAAGGGGAATTAGACTCACGAATAATGCCATTTTTAAGTAACTCGTAAACTTGTTTGTCTATTTCCTCTTGTTGTTTTGGTGGTTTCCTGTAATTGCGCACATAAATGGGTGTATCATCTGTCAAACGTAATTTATGTTTAACTGTATGGGTAAAGGTAAGTGGCTCTTGACCCGTATGAAACACGTCTTTAAATTCGTGTACTAACTTGGTAATTTTAGCTTTTTCTTCCATATTCATGTGATCCGTTCGAATCGTTAATTTACTAGCTTCCGTTTTGTTTATTTTAACATTGTCTAATACTTCCGATACAGATTTTAATCCATTCGGTATTGGTTGTAAGAAATTATCAAAATTATTTTTGAATTTTTGGGGCCTAGGACTTAGGTTTGTGACACCTAATCTATATTTGCCATCTATCACTGACACTAATGCACAATTAATGAGGACGGTGTTTGTCCCGATTTCAGGGATAAAGTATTCGCCGTCCGGTTTGTTAGATACACATGTAATTAGATTATCCGAGAGCGGATCGATTTTTGAGATTTTCTCCGGATAGTCTATGCTAATTGGAATTATTTTGTTTGGCATGATAAGTTCACACTTTTTTGGATGAATTATTGCGTTAAGCTTTAAAATCAGGTCCCATCCTATCATTCCCGCATATTTGGGGTCAAAGTCATAGATCAAAAATTCATGTTCTATGTCTTCGCCTAACGGGTATAATTTTAAATTAATAGCTCCTCGATGTTTTGTTTTACTATGAGCAGTCGTAATTGTAAACTCTTTATCGATAACTTTATTATTAAAATTCCTATTAGACTTCAATATTGATGATCCAATAAGGCACCTATTACTACCAGAATCTATTAAGATTTTTCCTCCCCATTCATCTATAGTGATATATGGGAGATGATCTTTATCTAAATAATTTAATTTTACGTCAATTCGTTTTGTGGTCCTGTTTCTTGAAAAAAATCATCGCCATCATACGTGTTGGGGTCATAATTATGTTCGTAATTACCATTATGTTCATTGGTATTTATTTGTGTATTAAAAACTTCTACCGGTCGCGGTCTTGGCGGACGATTTACAGGTCGCCTACTAGTCGCGGTTCTCATTGAAATATCACTATCTAAATGGTCAGTTAATCTTTGAGGTTGGTGTTTTGGCGGGTATGTTTGTCGCCATTGTTCCGGAGTTGGTCGCGGTTGGTTGGCCCAATGCATTTGATTGTTGTTGTTATTTAACTGCAGATTAGGATAAGATATTTGTGCGAATTGGTTAGATTGGTGTTGATTTACGCGGTTTTGATTGAAATTCGGTTTTAGTATAGTATGTTGATTATAGTTTTTATTATTATAGTTAAATCTTGGATTAGATTTAAATGATTTTTCTTGTTTTCTCTGGAAGTACTCGGGGTGGACTTCTAACTCGTGTTTTAATTGATTATACGCGTCATCAAAAGTGGTGTGTTGCGCGGAACGGATTAATCGATCAGTCGCGATATCCAAGTGTTTACATAATTGGTCGATGCAAACGTTCTCCAAAATGGCTGTTGCTTGCGGTGAATCCGCTTTATTTTTCGCTGCGTACAAAAGTTCTTTTATTTTATCAGCAAATCCTAGAGCACTTTCGTTAGGGAACCGTTTAATGCGAGTGATTTCAGAAATAATTTGTTCTATACTTCTAGTGTCACCAAATTTAGACCTTAAGGAATTTACAATTTCTTCTACCGTGTTGTTTGGCATGTGAGCAATTGCTTTAATTGCTTCCCCGCGTAACTTGCTTTTTAATATAATTGGAAACAGGGCCCTTGCGTCAGCGTCTGCTGCTCTAGCTAACATAGTAACTTGATTTAAAAAGAAATCTAACGTTTGTCTATCACCTTCATATTTGGGCAAATATTTTTCGATCGTAGTATGATTCAGAGCCATTTTGATATTAAATTAATTAAATCCTATCACAGAATAGAACTGTCTCTTTTTTTTTTTAAAGAGAAAAAAATGGTGGAAATGCGTACAAAATAATTAGGAAAATGAAAGGAAAATGTAGGAAAACTCACAGGGTAGCCGCCAGTGCGATGAGTACTGTGGTCTTCATAAGGCAGTGGTCGAATCTCTTCAGGTTGAAACCTTCCAGTTCGCGCCGACGATGTGTAGCCGCTGCTCGCTGGGAGACTCGCCCGTCGCTGTCACCAGTTAAGTGTCTTGAGAGAACGGAGGTCTTCTTATAAAACACCGATGAGGAGGTATTTACTTTATTTGATTTTACAATTACGAGTTTAATTCAATATAGTTTAGAAGCGCGAGGGTGTACCGGTACACCGAGCGATTCGGAGCTCACGTGTAGCCTGGTCGCTGGATGCGAACTAGATGAGGACTCGATGAGAACTCGATGAGAACTGTCTTCCGCTGGTCGGGATGGCCGCTTATATTCATCCCGAAACCGTGGGGATGCGTTGTCTGGAGTCACGTAGGCCATGAGAAGTTTCTGGAGCGTTTATGCTGTCGCTGCCATTAAGATAATGAAGAGTCGATCCCGTGGGAGCGGTATTAATTGACAACCGCCATAAAATAGGTGATGCATTACATACGCCTGTACTTGTATCAAAGGGTGCGTTTGTTTATCCCATTAGGTGCGTCTGCATTCCTTCTATCGACGCTGAAGATAATCTTTAATGTCTTGCCGTCGGTGTGTTGCTGGAGGTCGGGGATACGTGGGAAGCGTTCCTTAACTATAATAATTATTTACGTTAACATGACTGTATGTAAAAAGGTGCATTCAACTTATTTAAAAATATATCCCTGACTAGTTGTTAATTCGCTGACATAAAGAGCTATGGGAGATATTTTTAAGTGTAATGAGTACACCTATATTTTTACACTTGACTAAGGTACAATAGTTACAAATAAAAAAATTATGGGAAGCAATAAAATTAACTACTGACTTTAAAAACAAAAAAAATATACCTGAATATACGGTAAGCGCACTGAAAAATACGAAAAGATATATGTGGGCTAGTTATATCTTGAAATATACTGTTTCAAAAGCAAATAATTCACATAATTTGTTCTGCGCTCAGAGTTAAATGGGGATAATAATGAACGGTAATTAATATCACTTCACAGAAAGGTCGGTAGTATATTGAACTTTTCCGGTGCTGTTCAGTTAAACAAAATGATATTTAACGCGTGGATTAAATTCTTCATGAGCTTAAATAAACACGTATGTACGTACACGGGATTGTTACGCCATTTTAGGGTCCCAGCTAAATTGGTTATCTACGCTACGCTACCTACGCTATGGAAAGTTCAATTTAGCTGGAACCCTAAATGGCACAAAAATCACGGAGCGTGATCCTACTTATGCATATTTTTACAATTTACAAAATGGCTTTATAAACAAGTACCTACCTAAACTATGTACCAGAGATACACTAGGGCACAAATGTTCCACGAAAATTTCATAAATGAGACCTGTACGGCTACCATCAGTTTGGCACTGACATAAACGCTATCAAGAACGTAATTTACTTTCTATACATCTCGTTCGCACTATGTACGTTTTTTTTAGCATTAGAAAGAACTCCACAGAAGCAAGCGTGCAGTTTTTATCAGGCTCTTTAATTGTTAATAATTATTGAATTATCTAATGTAGCATGGTTGATACATATAATTTACTTCAAATTATTACCGTTAAAAGTGCCGGATTTGGAACCACAAGCTAACTTCTGCGAAGTTCTTTCTAATGCTAAAAAAAACGAACTAAAATATGCGAGTACGAGCGAGATGTATAGAAAGTTAATTACGTTTTCGATGGCGTTTATGTCAGTGCCAAACTGATGGTAGCCTTACTAAGTTCTTCGAAACATGTCGCACGAGTAACTATCACTCACCACAGTTTAAATTCGGTAAAAACCAATCGATTCAAACCAAAGAGTCCACAATCCACGACTCTTCTCTTTCCGCACAGACTTTACAATGTAAAGAGGGGCCCACTGATTATCAGTCCGCCGGACGATATCAGCTTGTCAGTTGTTCGGAACTGTCAACTTTTTGTTCTAACTGACAGGCCGATATCGTCCGGCGGACGGGTAATCGGTGGGCCCCTTAATTAACTATATTGACTTTATTACTAAGGTAGTAACGACCTTTGAATAGGTACGGCTACAAACATTCAGACGTATAATACCCAGACGACCTACCTGTAACTTATTATGGTCAAAGTACTAGGTACAGTCACCTGCAATAATATGTGACTCTTTGAAGGTCGCTAAAATATATGACACGCTCTTATGGCTCTACAATTACTTAATAAGATTGTGTCAGATATTTTTGCGGCCTTCGTTTTGTAAGATATTATTGCAGGTGACTGTACACATCCATATTGAGAACCATGCTAACTATGGCAACCTCACATTCTTTTTCAATACACGCGAATTAGAACTTTATTCCCTCAGTGGAAAGTTCAATTTTAATAGAAAGTTAACGTATGAGTACTTAAGCAAGCGTAAATGATGCGTAATGACAGAGTAAAAGGATAGTAAAAGTAATACAACCACTAAGTACTTATAAAATGAGGCCGATATATTTTTCATTGAAAACAATAGGAGGGTATTTGACTACTAGTGAAATCAGTTTTCTTTTTCGAACTGCCATAACGATTTTGTTACTATGGGATTTATATAAAACACTAGCATGTGACGTCTCGATCAAATTACCTACTCTTTATAGTTTTATACGGGTTTTAAAATCGAAATCATGTATAAAAATAACTCCTTTCTACGTTTCTCTACTAATATTCTGGTGTTTTATTTCATGCATGGTGTAAAATAATTTATTTGAAATACAGTCAAATAACATATTAGATGAATGCCACAAGGGGGTCACCTCGTGAAAACGTCAGTTTAGGTTCTGTCTAATCCGCTCTAATCCGGATTACCTAACACACCCGGTCACCACAATAATACCTAACACGAATTAGGTTACATAACGGCCTCCTAGCCTAAATAATCGGTAATGACTTTGCCTATTTCGAATAGGTTCAAATCCTGGTAAAGGTTTAGTGAAGGTAGAGAGAGGGCAATAGAGAGTACTCTCTCCAGGCGAGTGTTATGCCTGGGGACCGAAGTCCACTGAGAGGTAGTCAGAAGGAGTATATGTAGTCAGGGTTGGGCAAAATACTGGCTTCCACGTATTTGAAATACAAATTACAAAATACATTTTTAAAAGTATTTGAAATACAAAATACAAACTACTTTGGTGACGGGTATTTGAAATACAAAATACAAATTACAGAGTTTAAAATAATGTATTTCAATTACAAAATATTTTTTTGTTTAGCATTTAGTTTTAACGTTAACCTATCCTTTCATATAAACTTATAGGGTCATTGCGCTAGTTTTCGTCCAGCTCTAGTTTACGTCCACTTGACGAAATTTGAATATATACCTACATTCCTGCACAAATTTGGACTGATTTCAATCCTTATGTCTAAGGCGTCTAAGCAATATATCTGTCTACATATAACAATGATAATATATTTCGCAAAAAGGAAGAGCTGGTGGCCTAGCGGTAAGAGCGTGCGACTTGCAATCCGGAGGTCGCGAGTTCGAACCCCGGCTCGAACCAATGAGTTTTTCGGAACTATGTACGAAATATCATTTGATATTTACCAGTCGCTTTTCGGTGAAGGAAAACATCGTGAGGAAACCGGACTAATTCCAATTACGGCCCTAGTTTACCTTCTGGGTTGGAAGGTCAGATGGCAGTCGCTATCGTAAAAACTAGTGCCAACGCCAATTACTGGGATTAGTTTCCAAGCGGACCCCAGGCTCCCATGAGCCGTGGCAAAATGCCGGGACAACGCGAGGAAGATGAAGATTTCGCAAAAAGTAGTAAATTAAAAATGAAATATATATTTGATAATCCGTCAAGTCGTCGAAAACTACTGCAATGACCCTATCCCCTAGATTTAAACGAAAAGTTCCACGCAGAAGTTGACCTAATATAGATCCAGTATCCAGCCAATGAAAATTGTATCTCGGCTGGATCGGAGGTTCGCGGTCGGCTCACAGCTTGTGCGAGACATTTTAAGGATTATAGAATTTAATAAAATGTATTTATAGAAATGTATTTTGAAGCTTGAAGTATTTGAAATACAAAATACTAAATACATGTGAGTGCAGTATTTGAAATACCAAATACAAAATACTTTTGAGGTAGTATTTGAAATACAAATACAAAATACTAATTTGTATTTCAAATACGTATTTCAAATACATGTAATTGAAATACTGCCCAACCCTGTATGTAGTAAGTGACATTTGAAACTCCGTAAGTGCGATGTAGGTTTCTACCTCACTAACGCCATCTGTTAGAATCATGTGGCAAGTCGTCGACAGTGACAGCTGGAGGAGACGCCACAAAGGCATTTATTTGTGTGTTCATCAGAAAATATTATATTAATTTTGTTTCTGACTTATGGATGTTTAATGTACCTACCATCGCCCACACTGTTAACTGACAGTTCTGAAACCTTATTAGGTACCTACAAAAAGTACCTATAAGGTCCACCGATGGACAGTTAAGAGTTTTTTTTTATAATTAACTGATCGATGATTGGCTCTAGTCGCACCTGATGGAAAGTGAAAGTGTTGTTGTTTGTAATATAACTACGAGGGGCGTTCAAAATATTCTCGGTATTGATATCTTACGACCTCTTCTAAAATTTCTTTCGTTACTCGCCGCTAAGGCTTATTCATTGACATTAAAAAAAAGTATAATTCGAACCGAGATAGTCTTTTGTTTTTCTGCAATTGCTGAACAAACATGAACATCATGTGCGAATTGACAATGTTAACTAAATTAGAACATCGATGCGTGATAAAATTCTTGACAAAACAGGGTAAAAATCAAAAAACCATAAAAGAGGAAATGGATTGTGTTTACCGTGAGTCTGCTCCTTCTTTATCTACCATTCAAAAGTGGTCAAGCGAGTTTAAACGCGGAAGGGAGAGTATTGAAGATGACCCTAGACCTGGCCGGCCTGTAGTAGCTACTTCACAAGAAAATATTGATAAAGTGGAAAAACTTATATTGGAAGATGGTCGAGTGAAGGTAAAATCTATAGCACAAGTAACAAATCTCTCTATTGGTACCGTACATGATATTATACATGACCATCTTAATATGTCAAAAGTAAGTGCAAGATGGGTTCCGCGAATGCTGACTCGGCTTCAAAAAGACATGCGTGTAGCTTGTTGTTCCGATTTTATTGACCTGTGCGGTGAAAATCCTGATGAGGTGCTGCAAAGAATAGTTACTGGAGATGAAACCTGGGTTCATCATTATGACCCAGAGAGTAAACAAGAGTCCATGCAGTGGCACATTAAGGGTTCAGCTCATCCCAAGAAGTTCAAGGTCATCCCTTCAGCTGGCAAGGTCATGGCCACGATATTTTGGGATTGTGAAGGAGTATTACTAATCGATTATAAAGAAAAAGGTGTAAATATCACAGGACAGTACTACGCTAACATTCTACGTCAATTAAAGGATGTAATTAAAGAAAAGAGGCGAGGAAAGTTAACCAAAGGTATTCTGTTTCTGCATGACAACGCCCCCGTCCATACTGCTCATATTGCCAAGGCAGCTATTGTTGAATGTGGGTTTAAAACTGTTACTCACCCACCGTATAGTCCGGACTTAGCCCCCAGCGACTTCTTTTTGCTCCCCAATCTTAAAAAGGATCTGCGTGGAAATAAATTTTCTGACGATGGAGGAGCATTTTTACACGAAAGATAAAAAATATTTTTACGAGGGATTAAAAAAAATAATTGATCGATCTTTTAAGTGTATGAACATAGGGGGGGAGTATATTGAAAAATAAAAATATCAAACTTTTCGTACTTGTTTGTTTTCATTCTCATACCGAGAATATTTTGAACACCCCTCGTATATTACTTATATACCTAACCGTCTAGTACCTAAGACAAAAGCCTTACTGAGCGTACTATGGGACCAGGGGGGCGTTTTTGAATTTAGATCACTCGATTTCGTCACTCGAATATTGGTGGAAAACGGCGAAATGCTAATTTTTGAAAAACGAGTGATAGGAATTTGGAATCGAGTGGTACTGACCACTCGTTTTCAATTCTATTAATAGAATTTATAAATGCCTAGTAGTGGAGATATTAGGTACTGAACGAAATACAGGAAATCAAGCGGTCGAAATTCTAAAATCGGCCCCCAGGTGTGACGTGAAAATAGACTACTCAATATACTTTTGTAAGTGCGTGGTAATGACTTCTTACTTGCGTATCTTAGCCCTAGGGAGCGAGTAAAAGCAATAAGCAAAGCAGTTAGTGCTCAAGCGATGTAAGTTGTATGTGTCGTAATTTATTCTATGCTTAATAGAATCGTTCGCAGACGTTTTTTCTTGTTAAAAATTAAAATAGGTGTAATTGAATACATAAGCATGTAGGTAATAAGTGGGTTTGGTATTTTATTGACGTTGCTTTCAGTGTATATAATGACGTCAAGATAAGAAGTTTTGGGTGAAATAAGGTACATGTGGAAAGTTGGAGTTTTCCCATTTGTCCTAGCTAAGCATAAAAGCATAATATCATAGTATATAGTGATTACGTTCCTGTTAGTCGGTAAGCGTTGGTGGCCTAGCGGTAAGAGCGTGCGACTTGCAATCCGGAGGTCGCGGGTTCAAACCCCGACTCGTACCAATGATTTTATCGAAACTTATGTACGAAATATCATTTGATATTTACCAGTCGCTTTTCGGTCAATGAAAACATCGTGAAGAAACCGGACTAATCCCAATAAGGCCTTCCCCTTTGGGTTGGAAGGTCAGATGGCAGTCGCTTTCGTAAAAACTAGTGCCCACGCCAATCCCTGGGATTAGTTGCCAAACGGACCCGAGGCTCCCATGAGCCGTGGCAAAATGCCGGGACAACGGGAGGAAGATGATGATGATGTTAGTCGGTAACAAAACAGACCATCGTTTCACGCGAACTACTTACCTTGTAAGTTAGCTAACAACAACTAAGAACAACTTAGACACAAGTTCCGCCGGGGGCCACGTATGAATAAATGAATAATTAATCTCCTTTTAATTACATTTAATGTCTGAATAATGTCTTACCTATTAATGTCATCTTAAGGAGCCTTTGATAGTTCTTCGAGCCTTTTGTCAATTTATAATTCCATTGTCACATATTTTTGCGGCCTTCGAAGAGTAACATATTATTGCAGGTCAATCTTTTTTATTTAGTTCATTTAAATTCGGTTTTTTTTTTGTCATTTTTGTGGTAAAGTCATTTATAATTACGAAATGTTTTATTTATTTATTTTTATTTATTTAAACTTTATTGCACAAAATACAAATAAAATGTACAAATGGCGGACTTAATGCCTAAAGGCATTCTCTACCAGTCAACCATAGGGCTAAACAGAGATGTAATAAAAATGGTGCGAGAAGAAAAGTAAGAGAATTTAATTAGGAACTACTGCAAACAACTGAAAAACATAATAAACTACATATACAATACACAGATTGAAATAATAAAATATATACAATGAATATACTACTACATAATTCTCACATACATATTAATATATTATGATGGATACTACCTACTCATACTCTTGTTTGAGCAGATGTTTATGCAGCATCCTCTTAAAAGCAAATTTGCTTTCCTTATAACTACCGCGGGACTTAATCGCAAGAAGAAGAATAGCAACAAGGTAGAGGAATACAATTCCTCGCCAGTCCGCTTGTGACCACGAACGTAACGTCACGTTCGAAACGTCAGGACATAAATAAACGTAAGTCTTACGCGATTAAGTCCCGTGATAGTTATAAAAGTATGAGTGAGAATCGTGTTAGTTTAAATCAATACATATATAATTTAATATCGGTTGTCAAAGACTCCATACCAGTAATATAAATCCAGCTCTCTAGCGTTATTCAAACCGAAACTACAAGAGTTCGAAACAGTTCGAAAATACGACGGAACGTGCCGAGAAAAGATAGACTGCCGTATTCGAACTTCAAGATATTCACAAGAGACGACACGTACTAGATCCATTCTAGTTACGTTATAGTTTAGATTTCAACTAGTTCTCTTTTGCAGCGCAATTCGGGCAACAAATGTCACTTTTACGATAGATCGTGTTAGATATCTATTAGATGTGAATTAGATCTCTAAGTGATATCTTGTGGAAATAGTTCAAGAGTATCTACAGAATCGCGGAAATGTCAAATTTGACAGGTTATATCTTAAACATATCGTTATCGTATCTTGGCGATGTCTAAAAGATATCTATTAGATGTCTATTACAAAATCCGAATCGGGCCCAGAGCCTTTTGCCCTTTGTCTCGTCTAGCGGGGGCACGGCCAGGCCCCTAAATGTGTACCCCTGAAATTCCGCAACACAACGTAAGTAGGCCAAATAATATATCAGGGTAAACCTATTGTCCAGTAAGATACCGGCCCTAGCTGTCAGCTGAGTCAGTTGTATTACCAAGGACAACGGCTGGCTTAAATTAGAGAATTGTTTCCCAAATAATTATTAATTCAACCACCAATTACCTTCTACCTCCACGTTGGAATTCTGACGCGTTTGTGTTTCAGAATTCTAGATTATTTGTTCCGTTTATAAACCAAGCAGGCCGATTCAAACGTACACTGTAATCAGAGTGATATCTGAATGATATCATTTACTTTGTTATCGTGCGTCTCGCGCCAATACATGTACGGACAAGTACTAAGCGAAATGTACGACCTTAATTAACTTCAATTGTATGGCGGCGGCTATGATGTTCGTGTTACTCTTAACTAATAACAGAATGCGAAGCCAACGTGTAATCGTTTACGCTCCGTAGCGAACGAAACGCAATTGTCACTGAAGAGTGATACTACGATATGCTACGGAACGTTAACGATTGGCACGTTGGCTACGCAGCCAGTATTTACTTCTGTTTTCGAAGTATCTGTCATAATGTCATCATTAAACGATAGTATAAAATGAGGGCCTCCGATAATGACGTGTTTATAAAACAGGCTCCCCGCTTTCCGCACAAGGGTGCTCCACGGAACTAGCGCAGTGCAGGTTAAAATAAGTACTCGGCCGCGTTTACCGCACTAGTGAGAGCGGAGCTGGAGGTTTTCCTTTCGACCGTGTTTCGTAATAACGGCCTAAATTTAACTTAAAAAAATTCACATATAATAAAAGGCAAAAATACAAAGAATAACGAACGATAAACGCGCAAAGAATCACACAGATGACGCTGCAATTGTATAATGAAAGCGTTCGCTGACAGTACAGTCGAAAGTTTTAATTTCGGACTCATTTTATACCTTGTCACAGTGACAATAGTATGAGGTCTCTAGCGACTTTCATATTGATTTTCACTGTGACAAGGTACGAAATGGGTCATCGTACATCGACAGGGTATTTATTTACTTAAAGAAATCTGCCAACGAAATTGTTAAGCGTCACGTGTTAACTCACGCTGATTAGTGCATGCGAAATGAAGTGTAAGTCTAATGGCGTAAGTCCTTTGTGGCAATTCCCGCTCTTTTGAGCATTTAGCAAAAAAAACTACCAAATATATTATATGTAACTATCGTACCTGCTTACAAAATTTCACGAGAATCCGTCAAGAAATGCGACCTGTAGGGCTAAGATGGCCGGCTCTTTATCATTTGTCACCATGGCTGTCATTAAGTGTAACGTAACTGTAACGCATAGCATGACAGGTGATAAAAATGCGACTATGATAGCCTAGTCTGGGGCCTTACCATGATGTCCTAAAAATAATCGCAATAAGGACATCATGATAAAGCCCCTGTAGAGGAGAACACCCGGACATACGAAAGCATTTTTGTCCAAGCGGAAAGGGAGACCTCCGCTATCGCTCGGTAAATAAAGCTACGAGTTACAAGCTCGATGTCTGCCCTTCTTAATTATTAACTGAAATGTTTCCGTTTAAAATTGGTCAAAAAAGACCAAACTCGTGTCAAAATAAAATCACAATACATCAATATGGTACAACAGAATCGGCTCCTATGAAATCTGATTACAGCTTTCCGGTTCGCGGATACTCGTATGTTTGTAAATTGTTAAAACAAATGAGAACCGAGAGCAATTAGTGCATGTTGATTCGATTTGTGGGAGCCTCCGGAGTTTTATTGAAAATGTAGGTATTACCATAAAGTAAGTATAGTATAGAGTAATCGGCCCATACAAGCCTCGCTTAGTTCCACAAAAATCCAAGAGATGTCACTCAGAGCACCATTGGGCCTAAATATATATTTGTGTTATTTCAAATCTTGCCAATTTTTAAATTAACATGTATAGTTCTAATTTATTTAGCATATTACAACAAAAACCTTTTAAAACATCCATTTACACATAGTAAATCGACGCAGAAAAAAATAAATAAATAATGGCATGAACTATTCTAAGCGCCATCTATCGCATTACTAGACAGTTAGTTTCTTGCCGTTGTAACACACTAAATAGCTCGATTGTTTGAGAAAGACTATCAATAGATGTCACTGTAGTAAATCCTCATACTTTATGATCATATCACAGACAACATATCAACATTATTAAGTAATAAATAATATAATTTTTCTCAAAAATGGACGGCAAAGTCGACGTTGCCGGTTAAAAAATAGGTCGCGAAGTGTGTAGTTTATGGTCATTCTAAAAATTAAAAAGTTAAAAACATTGCTGTCTCGATTTCGGGACTGCAATGTTGCATACAAATTCCATTATTAAACGAGTTCCAAACTTTTTAAAACTTTAAATGGCCATATCAAATGAAGGCATAGGTCCATTAAACAGCCGAACAGATGATCAGCACTTATTATTAATATAATGTTGGTACCGCGACTATTTAGGTGTCTCAAATACGTTGGCGTATTTTCAGCAGAAAAATACACTTCTATTTTTTTTAAAGGCGGCAAGCAAATCTTTTTAATGGTTTTACTTTTCTCTGTGAAAATTAGAACGTTGCTTCTGTAAAATATCTCTTGCACCATTTTTGAGAAAAGCACTATATATGACTCGGCTGGAAGGCTACTTGCTGGCTTCGGATTCAATTAAACGGACTCCCAAGGTCGTCCGTTTAAAACGAATCCTCAGCTTGCAAGTAGCTACTTCCGAACCTCGACAATAATGTACTATTGTTCTTAGACACGTGATAATAATTAAAATATATTAAACCTACATGGTATCATCAGCCACACTGTTAAGTGTTAACTGTACCGATGTACAGTTAGGAGTGTTGCTGTTTGTATATTAATTTACTTAACCTTACGCATTACAAAATTGTCCTCATATAGCTATACATATATTTTAGGACAGTCTTACACTAATCGACCTACTTGGTAACAAAACATTGTAAATTCTTGAGTAGTTTGAATAGCAGGGCAGGTGACAAAAACTTGCTCAAAAGCATAGAAGGTAGCATCCTATAGAAGTGGTGTACGCGTGCCTCCGTGAGGGACAAAACATGTAAATTCGACCAATCATAGCGTCGCATTGCGCCGCTATGATTGGTCGAATTTATTTGTTATGGTGGGCAACAAATGAATTCGACCAATCACGGTGGTCAATTTACGGTGGGGAATAAAACAAGATGTGAGACTGTGACATGGACAAACAATAATAGCGCTTTCGCTGCTACTCCTACTGAAAGATACATAAGACTATCCCGTTCTGTCAGTTATCCCCTGCTTCTATTCATGCTCAAAAGAGAAGAGACATCCGACATTTAAAAAAATATCCCTATATGTATGAGAGCAATAATACAATGTGTAAATGTAAATACATACATATCTTATATTTTATGATCATATCAAAGCTGGAAGTCCTAGGTTCGGATCCCCCTAAAAGTGTATTAATATGGTGTCCCATGGTGGTGGCCCATTTGTCCCCGCCGCCATACAAGAGGTGTGGACAGATGGGAATAGATATAGACCATTAATATATACACACACAATTAAAAAACAAATAAATGTCCTATGAGGATTTGAACCCAGGACCTCCTACTTCATAGCACATAGCAGAGCAGGGTCACTGTCACTACTGACTAGCTAGGAGGCCGTAGAAATAATATACAATTTATATATATTTAAATTAAGTACAGTCAGCGTCGTATAGTAGGTCGCATCCAAAGTATTCAAATAGTTCAGTACGCCATACAAATAATATGGTGTACCGAACTATTTGAATACTTTGGATGCTACCTACTATATGACGCTGACTGTACTTATATAACAATTAACAAATCAGACTGGCAGCCACAGTTTAATGGCTAATCTAGGATTAAAACTTTTTAGTGGCTTGCCATTATGTTCAAAACATTTAGCTTCATACCACATCAAATATTTAAGTTTACCGCCATTGCCCGCCAGCATTGAACAAATTGGTTGTTAGTGGGTAGACAAAATAAAGTCACTATCATGTTAAACATTGAATTTATTAATTGTATTTTATTATTTTTAAGAGAATCTTCATAGCATGTGTCTGTCCGTTGAAACAGGAATCAATCTCAACCATCTTCCACTCAAAATATTTTACTTGTGGTACAGTCGCCATCAGATATATCGGAGCGGCCAAGGCGCTCACAAATATCTGAACACGCCTCTATTGTCAGGGCGTTAGAGTGCGTGTTCAGATATTGTGAACACCTTGGCCGTTCCGATATATCTGATGGCGACTGTACAGAGATGCATTGACTATTTCATCTTCACTCTCTTGTTGCATACATTGTAACTTCTAGTGGCTAGAGGCTGGGTCCTGAAATCAGAAACATATTTTTTATATATAAAATGTAATAATATCACAATAAAGTTTAATACACATTGCCTTCACATTGGAGTCTGTTTGCAAACACTAACCATTGTATAGATTTAGACCAAGAAAAGTATGCAGCGATATTGATCGCCTGCGCAGTACATGTGTTATTTTAAATGTCAAACATCTTTGAAATTATGACGTACCTTTCTTCTTTCTTGCTCTAACTCTAAATACTTTGGAATCTTTTGCTTGCTCGGGTATCAATATTAGCATGGGGGGTTAAAATAAAACTTGACAATAGTTATTAGTGGGCAAGGGGGCAAAGCAGTTGTTTAACCGCTCATGCTAATGTTGATTCCAGGGCAAGCAGAAGATTTGAACTATGAGCGTAGCGAGTGGTTCGAGAAGTGGAATCTTGAGCGTTGTGAGAATTCAAGGCACGAGGGTTAAACAAACATTGCCACCTAATGAAACACAGAATTTATCACCATGCCAATGCAGGGAAAATACCAACTATAAAATACCAAAAAAATCAAATCCACATGAACATTATAAAGAATTTATAATTCAAAATCATCATTTAAAAGTAAATTCTACCAGCTAACATAAGGAAACTCAAAATTTAGATCTGATTACTTTGCCCCACATGTGGGATAAATCATAAATGCAATTTTCTCATTAGTATTTGAACAATCAAGGGGGCCTTTACCAGTTGGTGTGGTGATAAATTATTTAATTAACCTTTGTATTCAAAACAAACTTACCTGAAGTGTTAATTTTTTATCAATTTTATCATTTATTGGCAAACAGTAGACACTGTCAGATTAATATGTAGGTTTTACCATTAGTAGTGTTCCGTTACTACATCGGCAATTCACGTCATCATCACAGGTCTTTTCGTCTATTGCAGACGATTTATGCATTGCTGTTTAGACAACGGGTTTGGTGATTGTGGAGGCCGATGCGTGAGCGGCACGACCTCCCACATTTTGGGCACATGTCACGCTTAGCACAGTCTTTAAAGCGCCACATCGGTCTTCCAACTTTCCTTTTAGCATACCTACGCAACTGCACCAAGCAAGACACGTCTAGGTATTCTATTCACGTCTTGTACTATAGTTCAAATGAAGCTATAATATGAAATTAATAAGTTTGTATAAACAGAAACAAAGCAAAGGCAACCAACAAACGCGGTGCCGCTTTGTGGCGACTTGACTATTTGACAGTTTATTTTTAGTGTTGCCGTTGAAAGTTCTTTCTTGTCCCTAAATAGAGCTTTTATGATTTATTATTATACAATATTATTAGTTCAAATAAAATATGATATTCCAAAAGACTACAAATAATATTATATAGTACTTAAATTCCAAAATAATGATAATTATGCCTCAGTGTCCATTTCTGAGGGCCTACCGCGAACCACGTTCGACGTGTTGCCTCTCTGTCGCACTTGTAAATTCGTACGTAAGTGTGACAGGGAGGCAACACGTCGAACGTGGTTCGCGGTAGGCCCTCAGCTTTTTTAAGGAACAGGCGTATAACATTACCCTGAAGTAGGGGACTAATTTTAAAATAGCAATAATCATTACTTGATGCCGTTTTTGACGTTTCTGTGCACGCTGTTGTCTGTCTATACTTATAGGTCACATAATTAGTGATACAAACACCTGCCTGGTCAATATACGCAAAATTAGATATATTTATTCTAATTATAACAGAAAAAGTTTATTAAAACAAACATTAAATGCTTTTGTATAATAATTTCAGGTTTGATAGGTACGGGTTTTGCCATGGGAGAAGTTGAAAAGGAACGTTATGAAAACATATCTTTGTATGTATAGGTACTAAGATGGTACAAATCATGTACAAATCTGTTGCTTAAAAATAAAAGCACGACGCGACGTTGCCAAACTGCTATGAGTTACTGCGAAGCGAGTCCAGTTTAACTCGACAACGTCGCATCGTATTGTTACAATAGGGTATTTTCGTACTAGTCAAATCAGTTACTTTTTTATAGTTATTGCAATGCAACTTGTATCGTAAATTTTTAGAAGGCACGATAAGAGTGAATTGAGCATGAATTGAGGTATTTTATCTCATTAGGATCGAAAGAGCTCGTGAATTTGAGTACAAATAACACAAAAGTGGCAAAAAAGATCACAATATAAAAAATGGCAAAAAATAGTAGTTTTCGATATAAGTGCGAGAAGTATGTCATTTTGCACGAGTACCGAGCTTTCGATTTTTCCGGAAATATACTGAGGGGCTACCGCCAAAACCGAAATTCGCAAATTGCGGGGATCTTTCTCTTTTACTCCAATGCAGGCGTAATTAGAGTGACAGAGAAAAATGCCCGCAATTTGCAAAATTCGATTTTCGCGGTTATAGCCCTGTCACTTACAACGGATGCCTTTGCTTTGATATCTGGTGGCGTTAAATTAACTCCAAAATCGTCTGAATCACTCATTTTTATTTAATAACTTATGCTTTCTTGGCAATTACTTACAAACATAAATCACTTTAAATGTTGAATAAAAAAGGCGGGAAGGGAATAAAAAAAGTTTTACTTTTAATTGCCATTTTTTTCAATGTGGAT
Source organism: Cydia amplana (assembly GCF_948474715.1). Classification (NCBI taxonomy): domain Eukaryota; kingdom Metazoa; phylum Arthropoda; class Insecta; order Lepidoptera; family Tortricidae; genus Cydia; species Cydia amplana. Next base: position 15,139,700 of record NC_086086.1, read on the forward strand.
TCTGTTGTCACTGTTGTCAGCATTATGCCAATTGAAGAGAAATTGTATTATTAAAATTAATAAAATTAATTTTCAGAACATATAATTATACATGGTCAACCAGATCTTGACAGTAGAAAAAGGCGGCAAATTTGAAAAATGTAGGCGCGAAAGGATATCGTCCCATAGAAAATTTGAATTTCGCGCCTTTATTTTACTGACAAGATTTGGTTGACCAGCTATATGTAAAAAAACATGAATCTTTTGTTATTTCATTATATTGATATATATCTAATTAATTACATTTATATTAAGTGTATAAAGTGTATTGTACGAACGTCAGCTTCATTCTGTCGCGCGTTGTTCAAGTAATACTATTGGGTCTCGAATAATACTCCTTTATGCCCAATCGCGCGTTGTTCAGGTGGGTCATTTATAAGCGGGTCTCGCATAATACTCATTTATTTAAAATGTATCAATCAGATTACTTTTTAGCACTAGTGTAAAAAAATCAAACTTTACGCACGATTTGCAGCTACAAAAACTAAACTTTTTGAGCAATTGGATTAAAAAAATATAAAGAAACGCTCAAGTACCAGTGGCATGGTGGCATATAGACGGACTTACGCCAGTAGTAATGTCTAATCCTTTTGCCATGCACCAATGGTAGCATGCGCAAAATTATTATGACAGGTATTTATTTTCAGCCGGTTTAAATAGTTTCGGCAAGACTTATGTAGCATTCTTATAATATATAAATATTATCATCACCACAGTATCGTTTTCCGAAATTACTTTATGGTTATACCGTTTGGCTACGCTATTTCTCTGTACCCTGCCTCTCCCTTCCCTCCCTGTACTCCTTAAGTGCCCGAACTCTCTTTACTCATACTGAAAGATACATAAGACTATCCTGTTCGGTCATTTCCTTCCACCCCTCATGCTTGATCCAGTTTTAAACTAGATTCATGATTTATTCAATACGCTATAAAGCGACATCTGTTGATTACTTCTAATCGTTGGCAACGACATATGTCTACTAACTTTCAATGAAGACGTATAGATGTCGTTAGGAATTCTATGATTTGGATGTGACACAGCGCCATCTTGTATCCATGATAGGCAACAGTGCTTTTTCAGTGACGCCATCTGGTAATGGTGCGCTTTTAGGCGGTCACATTTGAATGTATGGGATAGCAGCGTCTGTATATATGTAGTCTGTGGTATTACGACTGTGTGCTTTTTATATATATAAACTTTTTTTAACAGTCTGCGTTTAATTTTTAAAGTTTAATTTTTTCGACAGCGAATGTATGAGAATTGTACGGGGGAAATTGAAAGGGCTGGTGGTGGAAAATGCACCACTTTTCAGCCCGGCAGCATTGTGTTCCTTGAAGCCTGGGAGCACCACTACAAGGATCAGAAGTCAAACTGCGGTCTTACGACACAGTTCTAGAGATCCTGTTCTAATGCCAAATCCAAAAAAATTAAAGCACATGTATCTTTGTCCAAATCGGCCTCATTGGACCATCGGTGAAGTAAATAAAGATGAAGATGATGATGATGATGAAGATGGCAGCATTGGTCTTAGTGATATTTATTTCAGTTTATAAGTAGTCCTACATAAGAATGCAAAAATAAGTCCGTCACCTTGTGACTGGCCGTATGCCTATTACAAAATATTAACCTAATTTGTTCATTACAAAACACAAAAACTAGAAAGAAATACCTTGAATACTAAGATCCACTTCAGTCGCGTATTTCATACATGATTCCAATGAATAGTGTAACAATTACAACTTGAAGCACACGTTTTCATATTTTACCACTTGTGGTTTCATTAAATATATAACCCACTATAAAATTTTCGCTATTTAAATCAATAAATTGCGTAAAGTAATCATCTCAAATTGAAACTAACCTAAATGCGTGAGCTTGTGGCATTGACAATGACATTGACAGCGTGACGTTCGGTCATATGGGAGTCTGAACTCCTAGTACAGAGTTAATACAAACAGTCCAAAACTCCTAAGATTTTAAACTTCCCGCTATGTTTTGAGTATGTTTGCTTCTGGTGAACTTAAAATACTTCCACACAGGGGTATTTTTCGGAAAGAGACTAAAAGTATCTCAAAGTAAAATAATGCTTGCAGGTTCGTGCGTGTAGAGGGGCCATAAAGCGTTCCCTTTTATTATAATTTAGTCTACTCAAACTGACTACCCGACTATTGCCTGTGAATGTGTGCGTAGACGTCATTGAGAATATCTCCGTCTTTCTCTAAGACGCAAGCGTGAAAGGGATAGATCTTGGTAGCATCGAACTTTACGAATGTGAACCTTAATATTACGGTCGTATGGCTTAGTAAACGAAATAGGACTTAGGATCTTTCTTCTTGAATCGAGCGTCGGCACCCGCCACAAGGCAAATGACCTCTTTCTCGATTATGGTAGCCTGGTACTTTTGGTAAACGTTTGTCTTAATAAGTCACCGGTCGTAGGTTGCATAACGCTAATATGTACGGGGCAAATGACCTCTTCCTCAGTTCTGGTAGCCTGGTACTTTTGGTTAGCATAAATCGCTTGTTTCTCGTCCCCAGTCGCTACTATGTATCCAGTATCCACTATGTATCCACTAGGTATCCAGTAACCACTATATATCCGATATGTCCCCATTAGGTCTCCAGTATCCATTATGTCTCCAGTATCCATTAGGTCCCCAGTCTCCATTATGTATCCAATATGTCTCCAATAAGTCTCTTGTCTCCAATATGTCTCCATTATGTCTCCAGTATCCAATATGTCCCCAATATGTCTCTTGTATCCAATATGTCCCCATTAGGTCCCCTGTCTCCATTATGTATCCAATATGTCTCCAATAAGTCTCTTGTCTCCAATATGTCTCCATTATGTCTCCAGTATCCAATATGTCCCCAATATGTCTCTTGTATCCAATAAGTCCCCATTCGGTCCCCTGTCTCCATTATGTATCCAATATGTCTACAATAAGTCTCTTGTCTCCAATATGTCCCCATTAGGTCTCCAGTATCCATTATGTCTCCAGTATCCATTAGGTCCCCAGTCTCCATTATGTATCCAATATGTCTCCAATAAGTCTCTTGTCTCCAATATGTCTCCATTATGTCTCCAGTATCCAATATGTCCCCAATATGTCTCTTGTATCCAATAAGTCCCCATTAAGTCCCCTGTCTCCATTATGTATCCAATATGTCTCCAATAAGTCTCTTGTCTCCAATATGTCCCCATTATGTCTCCAGTATCCATTATGTCTCCAGTATCCATTAGGTCCCCAGTCTCCATTATGTATCCAATATGTCTCCAATAAGTCGCTTGTCTCCAATATGTACCCATTAGGTCCCCAGTATCCATTAGGTCTCCAGTATCCATTATGTCTCCAGTATCCATTATGTATCCATTATGTATCCAATATGTCCCCAATATGTCTCTTGTATCCAATATGTCCCCATTAGGTCCCCAGTATCCATTAGGTCCCCTGTATCCATTATGTCTCCAGTATCCATTATGTATCCAATATGTCTCCAATAAGTCTCTTGTATCCAATACGTCCCCAATATGTATCCAGTCTCCAGTAGAGGGTATAAAAGGCCGGTGCGCGCCGCCGGCGGGGCATTCATTCTTCAACCATCGGACTAGCAGTGACTCTGGTTCTCGGGCGTTTAATATTCGGTAAGCAAAGTTCCTCTACTACTGTTACTATGTTTGTTTTCGCTTGGAATTATCCTGGTGAATTTAAAACGTGGAAATGGTGTCTGTGTTTGGTTTTGCGGGGACAATATCGTCGTAAAGCTGATCTTAGACTTTTGTGGAGATTCTTTGTTACCGAGTACGGGATTTAAATATAGTGAAGTTTCCTATGCAGTGTTTTTCTAAGTGCCGCCACGTTATGCAGGGACAATATCGTTGCATAACAGGGGCTTGGAAGGCGTGTTTGTGTTTGGTTTTACGGGGACAATATCGTCGTAAAACTGAGCTCAGGCTATTGCGGGGATTCTTTGCTACTGTGTGTAGTTATAGTGAAGTTTTCTACACTGTGTTTTCTAAGTGCCGTCACGTTATGCAGGGACAATATCGTTGCATAGCAGGGACTTGGAAAGCGTGTCTGTGTTTGGTTTTATGGGGACAATATCGTCATAAAACTGAATTTAGATAACGGTGTTTAAGGGAATTTCACTTCTGTGTTTAGTTAGTTTGATTTTGTGAGTAGTTTGGTTCGTAAAATTGAACCTAGTTATTTTAGTGTTTTACTATGGGGTCTTTTGCTATATAGTTTAAAACCAGATCATTGTTTGGACTGACTGTTTGTCCGGCTGGACCGCTCACCCCTTGCGGTGTTAAATGTGAGCTGTCTAGGAGTCTTTTTGTTCCAAGATGAGGGTTATCTTGGCACCTTCTCTTTACCAACATAGAAGGTGAAAAACGTCTCCCTCCTTAGCTCTCCAATGTCCAGCTGTTAGATGAATAGTGGGGGTGTCACATGCGCACCATCCGGAGTAATCTGGGCCCATTTGAAATCTACAGTATTTGGAGGCTTCGTATATTAAATATATTTATTTATACCACTTATATACATAATAGGGACCTGTCTTACCCATGTTGCCACCCTGCCTCTGTGCAACCCGCCATGGGGGGAGACAAGTCCACGAGCTGTTAGGTTGCATTCTCGGAATCGCTCGCCGAACTCTTACAGTTTCTTAGTAGGGATACACTTGCGTATATTCCAAAGTACCAGGTCGATGGTAAGTACGAACTGTGCTTTGGTTATACTAGAGTAGGGACAAGGGTAGGTTTAGGGTAAATTCACACACTAATTATTCGGAATTTAGGGTTCGTTCTAGTCTTGGTCTGTAAAATTGATGTATTTCTCTTTTTAAGGGACTTCAACTACGGTCTTGCTATACTAAAATTGTGCGTAAATAGGTATAGGGTTTAAATTGCTTAAATCTTCCAATATTTTAATTTATTTGGGGAAAATAATTAATGTAAAATCTTATCTCTATTTTTATTTTCTGGTTTTCTGGTGTAAAGACGAGGTACTGAGTATTAAAATCATGTTTCTAAGGTATTTACACAATAAAATCATAAATATCAGGTTGGGATTAGGAACACAGTCTATTCGGAGATAGAAAATCGACGACTAGCTGTTTTAGGGAACCTTTGGCAGGCAAGAGTAATCCAAAGGATAATTTGAGTGAAATAATGCTCATCTTGATATTTCAGTCTCATAAAATTTAGTATATAGTTTAACAAATAAACTTAGTACTTCGTTCATACTTCTAAAAAACTAGAAATACAGTTTATATTTTAGTTCTGGGGAATGGAAATGGGATTCGCATCCCTAGCTTTTGAAATAAAAAGAATAGTAATTTTGATGACTGATGGATACTTTGACACTTCTCTTCATAGTCATCTAGGCACGCATAGGTTCCGAAGTGTTGGTCATAGCCCGTCTGGCTAAAGAGGTAGGGTAGGAGTTCCAATTGACATTGCCGATTGGACTAGGAGCCCCCAATCCTGCATCGAGCGTATGGGTAGCATATTTCGAATAGAAGCTGGTAGATAATAATATTAAATGCTAGGGTGTAAATGGGCTTACCCCAGGAGTGCTACTCATATGTTATCCCGGAGGCTTAATAGATTGTAGCAGGCTTTTACCAACCCCATTTTTAAACTCATTTTACCAAATATATTTCTTTTATATTCATATTATCATATATGCTGCATTTACCTAAATAACATTATTTGAAGTAAAATATAACAACATTTACATTACAATAATAAATTCTGGTAACTTTCAGTACTATTTCTGTATTTTAATAAATTATTCTAGTAAGTTATTCGTTAACATCATAACAAAACGCGCTTTCAATATTGTAATATATTTTTTTCCTAAAGTCCAGGTAATTGTAAGTAAAATCAGAGTCCAAAATTTAGCTGATACTCATTAAAGAACTTAGGGTACCGCGGTTCACTTCGAGGGGTCCTAACGCTAGACTAGACGATCACGACTAAATCACATGGCCATATTCTAAGGGTAAATCTAAAGAGGGTGTTTATATTATGGTTAGTTAAGTAAGTAAGTAAGTAGGTAGTGGGAGGTGACAACCTCCACCCTCCATTTTAGTCCTCCTAAGGTCCAGCCCTACAAACGAAACATTTAAATTTTGAACCTAAATAGTAGGAAATAGAGTTGATTTTGCGTTGTTTGAAAATTGAACGAAACAAAACAAAAGCGACTCTGTTCCAATTGAACATGGTTTAATTTAAATTACATCGAACTGAATAGGTACTATAGGTAGGACCTTGGGTTTTAGGAGGATAAAGTTTGTTATGAAGATACGTAGGTGTTAAATATCGCGTGTTGGAACGTAATGACCCGATAGATACTCGAATTAATGCGCATTATTAATGAGAGTGAGGCATAGACTAGGAATCCTCTAGACGGAGTTTAAAGCAATTATTTCATGAAACCGATGCTGCCAAAAATACGGGGGTGCGGGGGGACGAGGTGAGCGAATCCCGTGCCGTGATTGGTCCATTCAAAGACACGGACCAATCACGGCACGGGATTCTGACACTTGGAGTAAAACTACCGTATAAAGTGGCAGAGGGGGTAGCGTTACTATGCTCAGTCTAGCTAGAGGATGTCTTGTCTGTGGAGTGAGGTAATGACGCCGTTAAACTATTATACTGAATTAAGTCGGTTTCAGTGCGCTTGCTTGCTGTTTCATTATTCAGGAGAGTTTTGCAGCTGTTCGCAGGTTCATTGCTTTAAAAGGTGAAAAACTCTGGTTGTAGCCCAGCAAATGAAATGAAATGAATATCTTTATATTCAGGCAACTATTGGCCCATAGATAAATACCTTAAAAGGGGTCCCTTTGTTCCCCATAAAGTTATAAGTCATAATGTATTGTTTGTCATATTATCATTAGTCATAAAACTGAAACCGTTAACTTTTCACGATTTTTATAAGGTATCCCTTAGATGTAGGTAAAACTTTTTGGGAAACAATAGAGAGTATAGAGACCCACTCAAACTCTGCGTAGGGGGCGCCACTCCCACAATCAGTCACTATCTGAGGGTCTACCGCAAACGAGAGAGTCGACATTTTGTTATCTAAACTCTCTTTATCACTCTTGCATATAGAGGCAGATAGCTGAGTTTCGATTTCGCGTTTCCCGGTAGGCCCTTTGTTAACCAACCGCCTTGATGTATCAATATCATATTTTATTGTCTGTGAAAACTTGTCAAAAAACAATTTAAGGCACTGTATGTATAAGTTACTCTATGGTTTACGAAAGGCGCTAGTGCTGCACTCTGGCGGCAAAACGTTACAGTAATACTCCCTATTAAGGGTTAAGTAGAGTTGACACCTAAGCCAATAGCGCCACTTTAACTGTAAAGGGTAGACATAGACAATAAAAGCAACTATGTGTAAGAAGACGGATGGACGGACAAGATTGATCGCACGGCGCTATGACGAGCGACCGTGAAATGGATTGCGTATACATATATATACTTTTATGTGTCTATTGACCTCGATAAAAGGATAGGTATGGACAAAACAGTACGAATATGATGGTCGTTCTTGTCTACGTGACAGCGTAGACAAGCTACACCGGCTCCAACTCTACACCTCTGCCTCGAGAAGATTTAAAACCCCCCTCAATTGAAGCAGGGTATCCCAATATGGGACCGGCAATAAACTCGGCAGGACACATCTTTCAGAGCATTATATCTTATAGTTAACTTGCATTAGGAGTAAATAAGAAAAAATAAAATTTAAATTACTATAGAATTCATTGGAAAAGTCAATAGCCTGATTCGATACCTAAATATGACTTAAGCAACTCTAGCAAGTTGAAAAGAACTCGAGTTTCAAGATAAGATAAAAGATAGTCTGTGCAGAGTTAGCTTGGTCCGACTCTAATATACGACCCTAGGAATTAAAAATAACGATCCATATAAAATCTGAAGGGAATAAATTGCACTTAACTTCGGATCTCACTTTACTCTAGAGACGAACTGCAGTGTATTCGGTTTCTTGATTTATTACCCGTATTCAGAAGTTCTTCAATATATTGGTCTCGAAGGAAATTATCGTAAACTAGTACTTTGGAAAGCTAAACGTTCTCAAATAACGATCATGTAATCATGGGTCCCACCTCAAATCCGGGGTCTCGGCAAACCTCGACGGCGTTGGCGAGATGACCTTGACGTACTTTGACAGGAACTGGTGGGAGACAGGTCAAGACTGGGATACCTACGTGGAAAAGGACGAGGGAGGCCTTTGCCCAGCAGTGGGATACTCTAGGCTCATATAAATAAATAAAATAAAATCATGAGTGATGTATAGTCAGTGACAGTCAATGGATGGAACCATGCACCTTTACTCGAGTCTCGACATACAAGTCTTTAATTCACTCCAGCCTGCGGCTGTCGTGAATATATAGACTCTCGTACCGTATTTGACTAACCCCCCAGGTTGTACAATGTACCTACTATTCATTAAAATTTGCACATAGCTCCATGTGTCCTATAATTTATATACTTGTCATGTAAATATGAATTGTACCTGTACTAACACATTATGGACCACGGTCTGAAATAAATATTTTTTCTACTCCAGCACTTAAATGTGTCAATTAAATGACTGACAGTGATATCTAAAACAATGTCATTTGAATGCTTTGTCTATAGGCTCATAAGATGACTGCTAGCAGTCATCTTATGAGTATAATACAACTGCTTTATTTTTTTTAAAGATACAAGTTCCGATCATCTTGATTGAAAGAGGTATGTTTTCATTTACAATAATAACTCTTTTTTTTTTAATAATAACTTTTTTTTTTTTTTTTTTGCTGCAGCTGTCATAGAAAAAGTAATGTATGCAACAGCTCATAATTGGTTCTTAAAATTCTCGGGTCTTTTTTTACAAAACTCGACTACGTCTCGTTTTGTAACTTCGACCCTTGAATTTTAAGAACCCTTATTATATCACTGTTGCATAAACTACTATAGAATAGGATATAATATAATTTATTCGTAAGCACAAATAAACGAGACAATACATAATATAAAAGAAAACGCAAAATAAGATTAAAAAGTGCCACGAAATGGCCTCATCTCAGCATGTTGCTGGTGGCTTCCAGCGCCGGTCTTCCGATGAGACCATCAAATGAGAAGAATCACGGAGGGTAACAGACAAGAAAAAGACATAAAATTTCAATTCAATTCAATTCCTTTGCTCTTAAGCTGTTTTAAAACCTAAATCTAAAATGACAGTAAAATATCACTTTAATCGCCCACCCACCAAATTTGCCTTCGCCAAAAACATTTTTTAGAAATTAATTACCACTTATAAGCTTCTTGATTTTATATATTGGGAGGAAATCGTATTGGACGTCATTCGCAAGTGGCCACTTAGTGCATTGAGCTAAAAGCGGTCCGAATCCATTTCTGTTCGTCTCGGTCCACAGTCAAGATCAACTATTTTCGTCGAACGGAAAGGCAAAATCTTAAATAGCAGTAGACCACTTGGCGTGAGATTTCGTATTAAGATTAGTGCATTTATATCGGTGGCCAAGGTAAAATAGGTAATAAGTTGCATTGGTTTGTGACACCACGTGGGAGTTACTTTACGAGCTGATGCATGTTTTCCACTAAAGTGTCATTCTATGGAACTTGCTGACTATGTAAACAAATCGCCATATTAAAATTGTCTTTGAATGTCAATTTACTAATGACTTTTGTTTACATAGTTAGCAAGCTCCATAGAATAGGTGAACTCCACTGCATCGGGGCTAATAAAATCTTGACTATACCTACTCCGCCATCTCTGACTTATAGGAAGAGCAGCCTTTCTGCATGACATACCAACTAATTACTTATTCAGTGATACATAGTGGAAAAGCGCTGGTGGCTTAGCGATAAGAGCGTGCGACTTGCAATCCGGAGGTCGCGAGTCCAAACCCCGGCTGGTACCTACCAATGAGTGTTTCAGAACTTATGTACCTACGAAATATCATTTGATATTTACCAGTCGCTTTTCGGTGAAGGAAAACATCGTGAGGAAACCGGACTAATCCCAATAAGGGCCTAGTTTACCCTCTGGGTTGGAAGGTCAGACCGCAGTCGCTTTCGTAAACACTAGTGCCCACGCCGATTCCTGGGATTAGTTGCCAAGTAGACCCCAGGCTCCCATGAGCCAAGACAACGCGAGAAAGATGTGATATAGTGGGGGTCAAGGATTTTCTTTTGAGTTACCGTAAAACCGCCCCGTTAACGGAATCACCCACTTAACCCACGTAACATAAACTTTAATTAAAAGCTGAAACAACACCGTTAAACCTAAGGGTCCTAGACAGTAATAGGCTATGTTTAGATAAGTCTTATGTTTATAAGTAATAGTCGTCACTTACGTCTTTTTGTGTGGGGATGAAGTTGTAAAAAGCCTGAACGTGTTAAGAGTGGAAACCTGAACAAACAGTTTCGTTTTAACGATGTTATAAAAACGTATGTACGCTAACTCTTAAAGGGGCCCACTGATTAACAGTCCACCGAACGATACCGGCCTGTCAGTTGTTCGGAACTGTCAACTTTTTATTCTAACTGACATTGACAGGCCGATACCGTCCGGCGGAATGTTAATCAGTGGGCTCCTTTAGTCTACATTACGAAATTTTGGAGCACGTATAAAAATTTAAAAAATACACGTGAGGTTACGTGGGGGAGGGGGGATAGCCAAAAACCTCACCAAATATCACCAAGGGGGAGGGGGTAGCCAAAAACACCACGCGTGATTTGTGCACAACCCCTTATGAGCAAAATTTTAAACAGAGGTGTATATTCAGAATAATTGAGATAAAATGCCCTTCTTTCTGTCATTGACATGCACCCTCTATTTTAAGGTAACTTTAACACTTCAGTTTGCCGCTCGATAACCTCAGTGTAGATCATTAACATTAACGCAATGCGGAGAGCATTCACTTTCCTGCGATGGTACAGTCGCCATGAGTAGTACTATGCCTTATGGGAAACGGTCGAAGAGATAGTTCAGATCCGGAAACCGCTACCAACTTTTAGTATGTTGTTGGGCATGGTATTGGGTCTCCAAAACTGCCGGGAGACGGCGGCGCCGGCCATCTACTTCAGCGGAATGACGTCATCAAAATGACTCCCGCTTCGTTGCGAATATTGCATATTGCACCCAAACTATGCATGGCACATAATCGTGTGGGGTATTGAATGAAAGCCAGTTAAATATGCTATATTTTATTTATACAGTGTGTACCAAAATATATAGCCGTTTAAGAGCCATTTACAAAAGAATCAAAATGATGTAAAAAAATATTCAATTATTTGGGTTTTGCAACCAAACCAAAAGTCGGATGATAAAGCAATGTACTACAAAATTAAAGACAACGTCTGACGCCATACGTTGATCTCAATAAAATCAAAATTGGACCAAATATGTGGAAATTATGCATCAAAATGTAGATATTTGCCCATACAAATGCATTAAAGTTAAAAAAATCCAAATTGGTCATTTTCAGGATAATCCGCGTAAGCTTCTAGTATGTTATTAGCAATATGACCTGGGTTCTAAAACTGTCGGGAGACCATCTCTATTGTCCCCCAGTCAGGAATAATGACGTCATACAAATAATCACTGCCGAATTTCGTAAAATGTAAATTATAGCTATACTATGAGTCACATATACATGTGTTACATGTAATGAAAGGTTATTAAATTTAGTATAATTCACCAAAACATTGTTTGTAAAAAAAATGTATAGTTTCAGAGCTAGAAACAAAGAAATACCACTTTTTATGGAAAATGTAGATATATATCGATTTTATAGCTAAACTAAAATCGTCAAAAAAATGTTGCGTATAATATTTATACAACCAGTTATTCAACTATACATCACAATTTAAATTTTACATTTCCCATAAAAACTGTGGAAGTTGTGAAAAAAAAACTAAAGCGCGCCAACAATTCTACCTTAATGCGCTCATATTATGCAAAGAATAGTTCTAAGTCAAGTGTCAAGTTGTCACGATCGTTGGATCAAATTTTAGTTTTGTCAACTATGAACGTCACACGTCTACATAAATAAAGGCCATTGGGTAACCCAAACGCATAGGTCAACACACTATCGAATCAAATTTACATTAGGGGTTCAGGGGCCCGTTTCTCAAAAGGTTGTAAGGTTGTAACTTGTAATACATTATACAAGTGGAAGTCCCTTTCTAACAAAATCTGACAGCAAAAAGTGACATCCGCTTGTATTACCTACAAGTTACAATCTTTTGAGAAACGGGCCCCAGATATTACAATATTTTAGTTAACTCCCACCTCGCTCGTTTAAAAAATGGAAATAAAATAAATATTCTGTTGAAAATCCAGCGCCACGCCACTGCAGTGGAGCATCAGGATTTTAGTATTAAAACCTACGTATTGTGAAGTTAAAAATGTAAATGTATTCAGTGCAGCTTTTAAACCGTGATTTAGTATTCTTAGTCGACTTTCATTGTGTATTTGCGTTTTAGTGCCGATATTTTAATAGGCGGTCTGGCAGCTGAAATAAATCATTTTTTTATAATCAAGGCGTAATAAAACTGAAAATAGGTCTGAATTATTGGACAAGCGAGAACGATGGCCTTCTGGTTTCAGGCCGCGTAGCCAATGTGCCAATGCTTACGCTCCGTAGCGATCGAAACGCAGTGATTCGATGGCGAAGCGATAGCGATTGTCACCTTGACTAGGCCGCCAGGTTAGTTAAAAATGTTTTCGAAATTTGGCAATTCAATCATTAGGCATACAGGGTGTTTGGGACATCGTTTGCCAAATTAAAACTTCTCATGCCTAGAATAAAAAAATGGCCATGGTTTTTTGACTACTGTGCAAGTAATAATTTGAAATTTACGAAAAACTGGCATAAAGTTAAAAAATACCTGCGTAATTTTTGAAGTGATAACTTCTTTAGCGGCGCTGTGCACTTAAGAGGTGTAAGTGACCGTAAGACGAACACGTGACCTGATCGAAAAAAGGTTACAATGTCATTGAGTTTTTCTTTATTGATTTAAATGCCATCTAGTGAGTTTCCCTCTAACTGGTATTAATATAACTCGAGTACTAACAGACAGTGATTGGGTTTCAAGTAATGCGACTAAATAACGCTAGATGGCGTTACCTCAACCTCAATTATACATAGTGCTGCAGACATTTTGGACTAGTCATTGGGTTTTCACAGATAGCAAATGTCTCAACCTATCTGCCGTTTTATCTCAGCAAACGATGTACCAAACACCCTGTAGAGAACTGCATGTATTTGTGAATTACGTTTTTGTTTTTTTTTTGAAATGGCGGATCATACGGATTGTGAGGCCACAGAGCCTCACAAGTATTTTTGAGTCAAAATTCGTCTAATATACACCTACAGTCCTCATCGCTTTTGTACCTACCTATCTTATAACCGAAAAGCATCCGAAAAGCGATTCTGCGGAATAATGCATATATGAATAACAGAATATGGTAAATTTTTACCACTTATTAAAATGAGCAAAGTGCCCTATTTGCCTTCATACCTAATAAAATTACTTATATGTTCTAGCGGACAAGAATTGCTTTAAGCAAATTAGTTGTGAAGGCAACTGGCGCATAATCCAATATAACGGTAAACAGTCTCCATGCTTAATTGGTTTAAATTTTAATTTAATTGGATTATATTCTTTCATGGCATTATACAAGACTTATGGACTTAAAGAAAACATTACATCGAAGTTCATACTAAATACATCATCATCATATTCCTCGCGTTGTCCCGGCATTTTGCCACGGCTCATGGGAGCCTGGGGTCCGCTTTGGCAACTAATCCCAGGAATTGGCGTGGGCACTAGTTACGAAAGCGACTGCCATCTGAGTCATCTGACCTTCCAACTGTAAACTAGGCCCTTATTGGGATTCGTCCGGTTTCCTCACGATGTCTCCATCGAAGTTCATACTTAATGCGCGACAGCCGACAACATATCCGTCTTCACCAGTTAAATGATTGCTACATTTCGTCCAATCAGTCTGTTAGTTTAGTATCTAAATAACGTTAAATTAATTAGTACCTAATTAGCACAAAAAAATATGCCGTGTATCCATTTTAGCAATCATTAACAAAACATTTTTCATAAAGGTTGTTTACAACATTTAGAAACAGTCACACCTTTGTCACCAATAAAACTAAAATACCCGTTTGCGTCACAAAACGATCTTATATAGTAACGGCACCAGTCATGGGACATTTAAGAGGAAATTTTGAGTATTTGTGATATTTCCCTGATACATGTAAAAGTTCTACCGCTTAGCTTGTTAAAAGATGAATATCCTATCCTTCTTTCATGTTTCAGGCGTGTTGTATCAAAGATACTGCAGTTAGTTTCCACATAATTAATAAATTAAAAGTATGGTTTTTTTCTCCAGTAATGGAACCCCGGTAATGGACGTGGATCCAGTAATGGGCCCCCTATAATGGGCATACCCTATCAGTATAAGATATTGGAATAGGGAATAAGTTTTTGGCAAAAAACTAGTTATTAGTCATTTTTGTCACCCGATTGCATTGTCATCCGATTTGCATACGTATCCAAAATTTCAACTCAATCGGAAATCCGAAAGTGGCTCAAATGCCATTTCCAAGATTTGAACCACACTAACTAATACAGGATGGATTTTCTTTTTGGGTCAGTGAGGGCAGCTACCAGATCCCGTGCTGCTACGAGAAAACGGTCTTAGAAGACCTTCCCTCGATTTCAAATTAATGAAGATTGGCTTTTACAGATTTTGGAAAAAACATACAGGGTGCGAGGAAAAGGTAATTTTTGACAAACTTTTTTTTTGATGCCAATCGATCCCATTCCTATTGAGGATCAAAAGCTTGTATGGAACAAAAAAAAATTCCGGCTAGAAAAGCCACAAATCGAGGAAAACATTTCCCATACAATTTGTATGAAAATGAAAACTTATATTTTTCACATGCTATTTTTGTATGCCAATCTATTCCATTCCTATCCAGTATCAATAGTTTTTTTGGGGTCAATGGAAAAAGTTTTTATTAATTTGTGGCTTTTTAGTACATTATCGTAAGTTGACCCCAAAGAAACTATTGATACTAGATAAGAATGGAATCAATTGTCATAGAAAAATAGCATGTGAAAAATAAAAGTTTTCATTTTCATACAAAAGTTTTCCTCGATTTGTGGCTTTTCTAGCCGGAATTTTTTTTTGTTCCATACAAGCTTTTGATCCTCAATAGGAATGGGATCGATTGGCATCAAAAAAAAGATTGTCAAAAATTACCTTTTTCTCGCACCCTGTATGTTTTTTCCAAAATCTGTAAAAGCCAATCTTCATTAATTTGAAATCGAGGGAAGGTTTTCTAAGACCGTTTTCTCGTCGCAGCACGGGATCTGGTAGCTACCCTCACTGACCCAAAAAGAAAATCCACCCTGTATACAAACTAACAGGGCAAGTTAAATAAAATTTTGTAAAAACGATATTAATTTATCCGAAGTCCGAGAAGACCTCCTGACATAGTTCGTACGAGTAACTACATTATACTTCTGTATTGTTTAAACATGAAATTACGCCATGGCAAGCATCATTATGTAAATTATCCCATCATAGGAGGTATGCAGTTTTACAGCTCCTATAATGGGATTGGGCAAAATACTACTATTTTTTATACATCTCTAGAGTCACAACATAATGTGTTGTATACCTTATCTCATGGTAAATGCAATTAACAAAACACATTCTAGTTTACACCAAGTAATAATTAATTACAATTTAATATATGAACTCACCTCTCTTAGCGAAGTTGTTAAGAATTCTTACTGGTTATTTTTTCCAGTGACACGACAACTTTTGGGTTGGCGCCAATTTCTTAAAAATTAACCGAAATTAATAAAAAGTCAAACTTAAACAGCTCTATGACTCTTATTTATGGTAAAATATTGCCAGTGTTTATAAACTACTTTTACATACTTATTTTAGAGGATTTGTGGTTTTATGTCCCATTACCGGTTCCACGTCCATTATAGGGTCCATTACGTTAAACTATCTTTCAGGCTTATATAATACTATATCTATTAAATGGCTCGGCCTGTGCCAAGTGAGATAAAATTATTTAAAAAGTTATTGAAGTCGATTCAGATTTAACAAATGTTACGGTTTTGATCTTGGTTACGACCTTGAAGACCTGCAATCACTGTACGTAACGACCTTGAAGACCTGTAATCACTGTACGTAACTACCTTGAAGACCTGTAATCACTGTAGGTACGTAACGACCTTGAAGACCTGTAATCACTGTAGGTACGTAACGACCTTGAAGACCTGTAATCACTGTATCAAAACCAATTCAAACCCAAAACAAATTGTTGAAAGCTTGAAAGCAACATCCAACCGCTATAATTATTATTTATTACCACTTAGTAAAAAACAAAGCGAATTTTCAACTGTTTTTTGCTGCAGATATCTACTCGGTTTTTTTCAACGACAATCTTTTGCAAAAAAAATTTAGGTAATCAATTATGTACTGTCAATAAAAACATGTCGAAATTATCCTAATACCATCTCATCTGTGACACAAATTATTATACAGTGCCAGCCACTTGAATAGCCTCACTCACCAAAATTAATATTTCTCATAGTAATATAAAAAGGAGATATACATTAAACATTAAATATGAAATAAAACAAGAAGCCTTGTAGTAGTAAATAAAATATTTATTGTTATCTAATCAAAGTTTTAAGAAATAACGTCAAACAAATAATTGACCCTTCCACTTGAATAGCCTCACATGCTAAAAGATACTGTTTAGTTATTCAAACTCTTTCGTTTAATATTTCGTATACCTTCCATTAGACCTTATTAATTCGAAAATACGTTTAGGTAGTGATTCATATAAAGAATGTATGTCATTAACGTCCACAGAATCCCAAACAGTGTAAATAGCTTGAATCAGTTCTTCTTTATTACTAAACTGTCTTCCGTTGTAATAAACTTGCCGAGAAAGCCAACCCCAAGCATTTTCCATGATGTTCAGATCAGGGGACAAGGATGGCCAATCTAGAACTTCAATCTGGTTTTCTTCAAACCACTTTGTAACTATGGCTGACGTGTGTATGGGAGCATTATCATGCTGAAAAAACATTTTTTTTCTACCTATTACTTTACTGATCTTACTTTTTGTTTCTTTTAATAAATTTAAATACTTTTCAGCATTTAGTCTTCCGTCTACCACAATTAAATCAACAGTACCATAGTAAGAAATTGCTCCCCAAACCATCACCGATCCGAGAGTTGAATGATGACGTGATAGTACTTTCGGTTCTTTCCTTAGGTCATGAAAATAATATTTAAATCCATCTGGACCATCTAGATTAAACTTTTTCTCATCACTAAAAATCACATTTCGCCACTCGGTTTTCCAGCACATGTACTTTTTAGCAAAAGACAATCGACCCGCCACATGTTGTTCGCGCAAAGGAGGTTTACTCATGATTTTTTTTCGTTTGAGGTGGGATGATGTTCTAATAATCCGTCGAACTGTAGAGAGAGATGCTCTAGTATTTATTTCACTAGCTATTTGCCTGGCGGTCTTGGTGGAATTTGGAGCAGTGCGTAAAATAAGTCGATGTTCACGATCCGTAGTGGCAAATTTTGTGCGTCCTTTATACTGGTGGCCGTAATTTTCCTTATATTTAACATAATTATTAATAACTTTAGGGCTGCGACCTATTTTTTTAGCTATCTCACGATGGGATAATTTTAGAGTTAAATAAAAATTAACCTTTTCAATTTCTAAACTTGTAAGTTTTTACCACGTCCCATAGTCACAAAAACACTGTGTTTATCGCGTTACTGCAGGTACTTAATATAATGCCATCTGTATTATCTAATCATAATAAAATAAATTTGAAAGCGAAACTTAAATGCACGGTTTGGACGATTATGTTACACTGAGGCTATTCATGTGGACGTCCCGTATTATTAGCTCTTGCGTCCACAATGTTTCGCGCGCAGACAAGTTCGTACTTGTTAATGTGTCGTTCGATAAACGTCAGGGCGTACAATTCAAATTTAAGATATATTGATAAAAATAATCACGTATAATTATAATACTCACAATATATAGGTGAGGCTATTTAAGTGGTTGGCACTGTACAATAAGTATATAAATTAATTTGCATACAAACTTAATATACATACCTATACTATAAATAAAACATAATTAAATAACTATACCCTATAAAACTTAAAAACTAATCTTAGAATAAATAAGTGGCGTCTGCTATTATTTTGGATAATTCCTTAAACAATTAACACATTGTATAATATAGCATCATCTTTTTACTCAAGAGAGTACTACTATACCTACTGCTTTGGTTTTTAGGGTTCCGTAGCCAAATGGCAAAAAACGGAACCCTTATAGATTCTCTGTCTGTCTGTCTGTCTGTCCGTCTGTCCGTCTGTCCGTCTGTCCGTCTGTCTGTCCGTCCGTATGTCACAGCCACTTTTCTCCAAAACTATAAGAACTATACTGTTAAAACTTGGTAAGTAGATGTATTCTGTGAACCGCATTAAGATTTTCACACAAAAATAGAAAAAAAAAACAATAAATTTTTGGGGTTCCCCATACTTCGAACTGAAACTCAAAAAAATTTTTTTCATCAAACCCATACGTGTGGGGTATCTATGGATAGGTCTTCAAAAATGATATTGAGGTTTCTAATATCATTTTTTTCTAAACTGAATAGTTTGCGCGAGAGACGCTTCCAAAGTGGTAAAATGTGTCCCCCCCCCCCCCCCTGTAACTTCTAAAATAAGAGAATGATAAAACTAAAAAAAATATATGATGTACATTACCATGTAAATTCCACTTCCACCGAAAATTGGTTTGAACGAGATCTAGTAAGTAGTTTTTTTTTAATACGTCATAAATCGCCTAAATACGGAACCCTTCATGGGCGAGTCCGACTCGCACTTGGCCGCTTTTTTGTCCCTACGTTATTGAAATATGTCCAACCCAATATATTGAACACCACTAAAACGCACAAAAATCTAATGAAAGTGCCCGAAAATCGAAATTGCTCCTCAAAAAACTACGTCCATGGTAATCGTCCATTTTCCCCCGACTAACTTTATATTACTATCTCACAAAAACGGGCAATGTTTCCGGAAAATTGGCCCAGTTAATAAGACAGCCGGCCTGTACGATATATGTACAGTCGCCATCAGATATATCGGAGCGACCGAAGTGCTCAAAATATCTGAACACGCACTCTAACGCCGTGACAATAGAGGCGTGTTCAGATATTTGTGAACACCTTGGCCGCTCCGATATATCTGACGGCGACTGTACGTCCACAAAAAGTGATAGATTGACGAGATACTCGCAGATTGAATACTGGTTTGCATAAAGGGCCCTTCACAATGGGCCAATATTTTTTTACGTAACAAACGTTAGGTGTGGACTGAAAAATTGACAATAGTATTTTATACAATCGTGATATAACGGAGAGCTTTTCAGACGAGTACCGTGTTTAGGCAACGAAGCTTGCTGAGTTGCCTAAGTAAAGGTACGAGATTGAAAAGCTTGATTATATCACTATTGTATACAATACTTTTTCTACGAGTCAACAAAAAAATACTTAAAACTAGTAGAAGAATCATATATGTAGGTAAAAAAAACAAAAGTATACAGCTGAGATGCGCGAGCAGCCGCGATACCTTTTACCTTCATACTCGTACGCGACCCGGCCCCCGCGCCCCGCGCCCCCGGCCGGTTGGTCAACGACACCTTCTCGTAACTCATGAGGCCCTGGTACTTGCTCCGCGCTTTCGATTGGTCAATTTCATTATAGTTGACTAAACGGTATCGAAATGATATTATAGTTGACTAAACTGTATCGAAATGAATATTATAGTTGACTAAACTGTATCTTAATGAATATTGACACCTTCTCGTAACTCATGAGGCCCTGGTACTTGCTCCGCGCTTTCGATTGGTCAATTTCATTATAGTTGACTAAACGGTATCGAAATGAATATTATAGTTGACTAAACTGTATCGAAATGAATATTATAGTTGACTAAACTGTATCGAAATGAATATTATAGTTGAGTTGGGGTCCCATAGTGAAAAATGTGTGCGATTTCACTTTGGTATACGAAGTCTTAATTCAATCATTGCAGTCGACGAGTAGAAAAAAATACTTGAAGAAGGCCTTTTTTAACCTGGATGCTAAGCCCTTTAAGCTAAATCCCCTAGGGCCTAGAATAAAACTGGAAACAGGAGAACTTTTTACTGTTTGAGGGAGCTTATTTATTTAATACATCTACGTTTGTTTTTGAAGCTACTGATTTCAACACGATAAGCACGCCGGTGTGAAGGAAGTCTTAACTCACATTAGCATATAGACGGAACTGAAGCCGGGCTTAATGCCTGAATGGAATTAACCCGAGTGTGGAACACCTTTATATTAAGACTGACAGGCCATTTCGACCGTACTTACACTAACATCACAGAAAGATTTTTATACTACGTCGGTCATAGAGAAATATAGTAAGACAAGAGTGCTCACTCCATACATCAGTTTTGGTACCAAAAAGACTATTATTTTCATAGTCTACATTTAGCATCGAGTAGCGGAACTATCAGTACTGCTGCTACATCTATTGTCAAGTAGCAATATATGTATTTTTTTCTCTATGGTCGGTGGAAAACAAACATGCATCCCACCTGATGGTAAGCAGTCGCCGTAGCCTATGGACGCCTACAACTCCAGGGGGTGTTATAGTCGTTAGATTCGTAGCTTACCCCGAACGGCTAATTCTTTGTCTATCTATTGTGTTAAGTAAAACCGCACTTGCCGCTATCTGCGAAAAAAGGGTCGTGTAATTCTAATGAGGGCTAGCGTTTTTTTGCTCACCAGTTGGCGCTACTGTTGATGGTGGTCCAGAAAAACAGATCTCAAAATTATTTTATGCTTATCTTTATGAAATCAATACGATGTAATAGACAAAAGGTATTTTAAGGCCGTGCATCGAAAAATAACAGGATCTTAGAAAGGTGGCAGTGGCTAGCCCCGGAAACAAACAGTAGTGATTTTCGGATATATGTTTCTTGACTATATGATAAGACATTTCGTAGTAGTCGAAACACGAATGCTTAAAATTTTCTCGATAGAAAATAAATCCAAACTTACGTGTTCATTTTTCGGTTTTAGCTTCGTGCAACTAGAAAACACATCCATATCCAGCACAATCCACCTTACAGCAAAGGTTTTCATCTCGTCTTAACTTTCAAAGAACTAAATATTAAATTATTATCCTTTACCGATGGATTTATTATCGATTTTTGATTTTATGAATTCAACAGCAAACGCCCATTTTACGCAGTTCGGTTTCTCTTTCTGTCATGCGTCAAAGTCATAAATGCATCCTTTATGCCAGTAATGTTAGATGGCCGTCGTGCCTCAAAGAGGTAAGACCTATGTCACTTCGCGCAGCGCTCCGAATTACGTAAAATTTTAATATCCAATAAACGTTGAGTCGTAACTCCATTGAGTAGTAACGGAATCGGAGGTAAACCTATGATGGTGCCTTCTTACAGGCCTATACGTTACGCATGTGTGCGTGTTTGCTTAGCTACGTCATGCTACGTCGAAATCTATACTCTTTGTCAGTTACAACGGGTTAGGAAATTTCGACAGATATTGAAATGTATCGGTAGCTGTTTGGTATTTAGCCATCAGAATCTAACCGTAACTTTTTGCTTTATTTTTGTTTGAAAATAAAATATCTATAAGAATATATTTTTTGCTTTTTTTCTATTGTAATGATAAAAATAAATCTAAATCATTAATCTTAATCATTTCATGCTCAAATAATTTAAAATAATTTAATAAATATTAAAAACTAATTGATATTATTCGTTTTAATTATTATATTATTAAGTTTGTTTGAATAAAATATTTTATTTCAATAATACGAAAAGTTATTATATTTAAGTACCACTAAAAAAGGACTCTACTTACAAAAACTCACTTGCACGGGCCGGGGTTCGAACCCGTGACCTCCGGTTTGAAAGTCGCACGCCACTACAATTTCACATAAGTAATTTACAATGACATGATACCGTGGAAAAAGTGAATATTACAATGTACTATGTTACTATCATTTTATAGTTTATTTTGGCTTGACAAGGAGGAATGAGAAAAACGTGCAGAGCGAGAGGATTAAATCTCTCTGTCCCTTTCTTAAAGTAGCCAATCCTAATTATGACATCTGTTTTGATATTAATTCTTTGAACATAATTTGTCGATGTTCTTTTTAGGGTTCCGTAGCCAAATGGCAAAAAACGGAACCCTTATAGATTCGTCATGTCTGTCTGTCTGTCTGTCCGTCTGTCTGTCCGTCCGTATGTCACAGCCACTTTTCTCCGAAACTATAAGAACTATACTGTTGAAACTTGGTAAGTAGATGTATTCTGTAAACCGCATTAAGATTTTCACACAAAAATAAAAAAAAAACAATAAATTTTTGGGGTTCCCCATACTTCGAACTGAAACTCAAAAATTTTTTTTTCATCAAACCCATACGTGTGGGGTATCTATGGATAGGTCTTCAAAAATGATATTGAGGTTTCTAATATCATTTTTTTCTAAACTGAATAGTTTGCGCGAGAGACACTTCCAAAGTGGTAAAATGTGTGTCCCCCCCCCTGTAACTTATAAAATAAGAGAATGATAAAACTAAAAAAAATATATGATGTACATTACCATGTAAACTTCCACCGAAAATTGGTTTGAACGAGATCTAGTAAGTAGTTTTTTTTTAATACGTCATAAATCGCCTAAATACGGAACCCTTCATGGGCGAGTCCGACTCGCACTTGGCCGCTTTTTTTTTATATCATCGAGAAAGATTTTTATTAAAAAAATGTGTTGAATTTATATGTTTTATTTATGTTTTTTTGGCATAAATTTCATTACTTTTGACAAATTTTGATTGTGATGACAAACGATTTGATGTGATGTGTGAAACGAACCATGTGATCAACGATTTATCTAATAAAACTTCATTTAGTCGAAAAAAATAGTTGTCTACTACCGGTTGGAAAAAAATTATGGGCCCTGGAGGGAAAGTGCCTTAAAACCTTAAGTTTGCTCATTTTACTTAAATGAAACATTATTGTTTTTTAAAGAAACAACTGCATTCAAAGATTTTTGAAGTGAAAACTTCTTTAGCGGCGCTAGGCACTTTATGAGGTGGGGAAAAAATGATAAACTCGAGACAGCGTAAGGCGATCATGTGACCGTAAGGTTTAGATGGCATTTAAATCAATAAAGAAAAACTCAATGACATTACATGAAAAAGGTTATAATCTTTTACGGGCTGAAATACGAGGATCTCACTGTATTATAACTTTATATCACTCAAATATAATTCAATAAAGCTACATCTTGATGAAATCGCTAATAAAAGTGAACTCTAGTACTGGTGAATAAAACTCAAAATATCATGACCAAATATATTTAGACGCGAGGTCTGCAAGGTAACTTTACAATTTCTATTCGAATTTTAAACAATTAACGTTATAAATTTGAATTTCGAATTTTAAACAAGCTCACTGACCAGCAATTTCGGAACCAAAAGTTTTCAATAGAAAGGAGGATGGGTCAATTATACATAGTGCTGCAGACATTTTGGACTAGTCATTGAGTTTTCACTTCTGTCGGCACTCCCGGAATGCAACACGTTGTTTTTTTTTAAATTCGCTTAGTCGCGCCCGGGAATCGAACCTACTTTTTCCACACTGTATAAAAGAACACAAATGCTTTTCTTCTGGTAACTTAAATGTTCTATCTATCTTGGTGATATGTCAATGCAATCAAATAATCTGAAAAAATAATAATAACCCAATTTATGAATTCCGTTCCTTCAGAAAAATGCGAAATGTACGTACAATTTTTAGGGATATCGTACTTTTCCCAGAGACAAATTTAGTTGGCTAAGACACATTTTCACTGATTTGGGGTCTGTACTAAAAATCTAACATAATATGATAAGGACTTAATCGTTTTAAGCTCAAGAGTGAGTTTTCCAAAAGCTTTTTCTAAAAATTATGTCTTTATTAACGTTAGGAGTGCACTGCAGCATGTCAAATGTATGCCAAAATGTCAAGGGAGAGAACAATAAATTAAGTTTAAATTCCACTTCCACTCATCAGCAAAGTGATATAAGTATATCAGCAGTTTAAAGTTATTTTAGATTACAAAATTAGCGCATCAAAAAAATCAAAGTGCATAGAAAAAAAGTCTCCTGAGTCATAATAAAATTGATGTCTCTTGGGTCACCAGAAAAGTCACCAGGGAGAACGATGACCCAAATCACATTTAAAAGAAAATGTAAATTTTGTGTACTACCTACGAACATTTTTCAAAAAACTATGTTTTTATAACATATTAGACCCAGGATAGATCTAATACCTCTTTTCGTACCCCGGATAAAATGGTCGGCGACTAAAAAAGTAACTGAAACGTTACGTTATTAGGTTCACGATGCCGCGTTGTACCCTTGCCTTCGTTGCGATATGTTTGGTAAGTCAGGAGACTTAAAAAATGAGCCATGATTTTGGGACATATTAACAAATATTTTTTGAATATATATTAATTTTAGCGGACTTTAATAATTTACCAGTTAAATTAGATGTAAATACCTTTTTAGTTAATCGTTAATATGATATATTAGTAGCAGTAAAACACTTTATTGTACAAAAAGACACATAAAACATGAAAAAACACACATCCTTCGTATATGGTAGAATATATTTTTCACACTTATAAGTAAAAACCAAAACCGATACGCGATTGGGATACGCTCTTTTTGTATGGGATAGAAAAAAATTCTCCTGGGTCACCAAGAAAAATCGACATATTAAAATAATTCAGTTCGTTTTTAAGTTCTAGTCAGATTGACTTTTTGGTTATTTGAGATAAATTACAATAACGCTTAGATTTGAAAAACATGATTTTCTATTTTGTTGCGATCGACCCGGGTAATAAAAATACGGCGAATTTGAACTTTTGTTTGTTGTCGTTGTAAAATGTATTAAAAAATAATGTAGGCACCCCTGACAATTGAAATTCAAAATTATCCAGAAAAAGCGGCCAAGTGCGAGTCGGACTCGCCCATGAAGGGTTCCGTATTTAGGGGATTTATGACGTATTAAAAAAAAACTACTTACTAGATCTTGTTCAAACCAATTTTCGGTGGAAGTTTGCATGGTAATGTACATCATATATTTTTTTTTAGTTTTATCATTCTCTTATTTTAGAAGTTACAGGGGGGGGACACACACATTTTACCACTTTGGAAGTGTCTCTTGAGTTTCAGTTGTTCTAAGTATGGGAAACCCCCAAAAAAAATTTTTTTTTTCTATTTTTGTGTGAAAATATAATGCGGTTCACAGAATACATTTACTTACCAAGTTTCAACAGTATAGTTCTTATAGTTTCGGAAAAAAGTGACTGTGACATACGGACGGACAGACGGACAGACAGACAGACAGACATGACGAATCTATACGGGGTCCGTTTTTTGCCATTTGGCTACGGAACCCTAAAAATGAGTGTTTCAAAAAGGCACCCTGTATTCCTTACATACCTAAATAATCTCTTATTCAATAAAACATATAATTACTAAACACTGTGATTTATTTCAAATAAATGCAAATCGATCGGATAAAAGATAGTAATACCTACCTATACAACAAATCAACAATGAATACGAGTACAGTCAGCTGCAATAATATGGTACACACCGAAGGCCGTTTTGCGGTAGATCATGTTAGATCTTATTTGTAGAGCCATAAGAGCGTGTCACATATTTTTGCGGCCGTCGAAGAGTAACATATTATTGCAGGTGACTGTACCTATGAAAAATTCGAGGGTTAAAAAGCATTTCAACCAAAGCATTTATAATAATAACGACCATGGACGCCTGCAACCCCAGGGTTATTGTAACCCCATAACAATAAGGTTGAAATTTGCATTTAGTGACCGCAAAGTCAGGTGAGCGTAATCAAGTAAATCTGTTTTCATCATATTTTATCAAAAATAATCTCTTTTCTGTTCTTGTGCTATTTTCTTATTATCAATACTCTTAACTTATATGCTATATACGCTGCTGCTTCTATGATGTTAACATCTTCCAAAACAACAATAAATATGCAGGTTTATGAATTAATTATTTTATTGTTTGCTATTATGAACAAGTAACAACGCCATCTGTTTCAATTTTTTCCGAATTTAAGTTTCTGGCCGACCGCAGCGACCACGTATAATAGTAGTTAACTTCTGTAACGTTAGATGGTGCTAAAAGGTCACACAAACTTCACGTGCGGCGCGAAGCGTTTCCATGTGTGCGTGTTAGCGGGGAGGGAAGAACTAGCGGGCGTGGTTTACGAAGCGCCAGACGCGGCTGCAGTAGGCCCTTAACGTCTAAATTTGCCGTTTTTTCAACCTGTTTAATTTTGTATTAGAACAAATTAAATTATTTTCAGAAAATATTTTAATTTGTTTTTATTTCAAGTAGACATACTACTATATAAATTATAAACTTTAAATAAATGTCATATACTAAGAAAAAGTGACCAAGGCCTCCAGTGCCCTAGGCTGGAATCGAACCAGCGTCCTCTGCTATCGCGGCAGGTGCCTGTGCCATTCGGCCACTGGGCCACAGCGGCATAGGTCGAATTTTTCCAACTATATGCACTTTCTTACTGAAGGCTTATGGCGCCCCCTGGCCGGCTATTTAATTTTGCATATATTTTCGTTGGCACTTTTTTTAAACCAATAACATAAAATTTATTGAAGTATATCTATTGTTTACTATGATTATAATCAAAGATGAGATTTACCACAATTATGAATAAGGAGTGAAAAAAGATTCTAACATGTGACGAAAAGTTTCGTAGCGTTAAACGAGTTTAATATTGTGTGCACACGTAAGATAAATTACTTAGAACCTGAAATCTGTGAATCCTTATACAGCACCCGTTGGCCCGCGTACGTAATGGCTGTCATTTATTATTTCGGTAGTAGGATGTATTCCAATAGCTTAAGAAGCTAAGTGTAAGGCCTGAGTGGACGCTCGAGTTGCCGTGCAGCGGGGCGGGGCGTGCGGCGTGCATGTTAAACAAATGCAAGCGTATAGGAGCGGCCTTAGTACACGCTGCTCAAATTACTCCTGACCCCGACGCCACGCTGCACGCCCCGCCGAACGCTCCGCTCCGAGCGTCCACTCAGGCTTTACACTAAGTATAAGGCCTGAGTGGACGCTCGAGTTGGGCGTGCAGCGGGGCGGGGCGTGCGGCGTGCATGTTAAACAAATGCAAGCGTATAGGAGCGGCCTTAGTGTACGCTGCTCAAATCCCTTGGGAGCTCGACGCCACGCTGCACGCCCCGCCGAACGCTCCGCTTCGAGCGTCCACTCAGGCCTTACACTAAGGCAAGCAGTACCATCGCCCGTGCATCGCCCACACTGTTAACTGTACATCGGTGGACCTTATGCCTTTTGTAATAAGGTCCACCGATGTACAGTTACGAGTGTTGCTGTTTATACCAAAGCGACTCATGATGACAGTCATGTCATGTCGCATAGTTGGCAAAGTTATTATTTAACCGCTCGTGCGTAGCGAGTGGTTCGAAATATGGAATCTTGACGTTGCAAGGGTTTCAAAGCACGAGGGTTAAACAAAATTTCTGGACATTGGATGATGGTAGCATGACGTAGGAGGAAACGGGGTCATTCGAAGCATGATTTTTGGATGATTTTCAGGGGGGGGGGGGTCAAAATCGTCAAAAATAGATGACGTAATTTATGAACAGCCCCTTACCAGTTGGTGTGGTGAAAATGTATTTTAAATAGACAGTCGTAGACATCAAGGGCTAAGAAAAAAATAACTAGAGTGGGATTGTAGAGTTAGACTAAGATGAGTCTGCAACGGTTTTGATAGCACGTGCAAGTATTGTTTTAAACGTCAAACTGATAGGAAATTATGACGTATAAATAACACTGGCACTGTGTGTGCTATCAAAATCGTTGCAGACTTGTCTTGGTATAACTCTATAACACTGTATCTTTAGGTATTTTAAATAATAGTAAACAAAATCTACCCTCAAACGGCTCCTTAAGCCAGTTGAGGGTAGATGAAAATATTACACGATCAAATAATGTAGGTTAAAATCAGGTCGTTCAGTGACTGATCCAGGCGGATTTGTAATTGGTCGGTTCACCAATAAATGTTATAACTACCCGAAAATTTACAAATTGTTTGTTTACTTCAATTTAAATAGTTAAAGATACAGACGATACTCTAGTAGTTTGGGTACTGACAAATAAATAAATATTATAGGACATTCTTACACAGATTGACTAAGTCCCACAGTAAGCTCAAGAAGGCTTGTGTTGTGAGTACTCAGACAACGATATATATAACATACAAATACATAAATATATAGAAAACACCCAAGACTCGGGAACAAATAGGTATCTGTGTTAATCACACAAATATATGCCCTTACCAGGATTCAAACCCAGGACCGCGGCTTAACAGGAAGGGTCACTACCCACTAGGCCAGACCAGTCGTCAAATGACAAATGGTTTGCCAAACTATTTATTATCCGACCTCTACTTAGAGGTCGGAGTTAGGCTGGTCCATCTATCTAAGCGATCTCGCCCGCTTGGTTGGCAATAGGAACATGGCCTGTTCTGGCGCAGGGGTAACCTCCAACTATTTCAGCCACGCCCATTTCCGACGATAATCTGACGCATTTGTTTTTACAATGTGCCACTTTGTTCATTGTCACTTGTGATATTTTTAGAATAAGCTAGAAATACTAGAATAGAAACACATTTATTCCATAAAGCATAAAGCACACATACACACAGGACAGGACAATAAGATGAAAGAAATAAGATATCATCATCTTCCTCGCGTTGTCCCGGCATTATGCCACGGCTCATGAGAGCCTGGGGTCCGCTTGGCAACTAATCCCAGTTATTGGTGTGGGCACTAGTTTTTACGAAAGCGACTGCCATCTGACCTTCCAACCCAGAGAGTAAACTAGTATTTAGTCCGGTTTCCTCACGATGTTTTCCTTCACCGAAAAGCGACTGGTAAATATCAAATGATATTTCGTACATAAGTTCCGAAAAACTCATTGGTACGAGCCGGGGTTCGAACCCGCGACCTCCGGATTGCAAGCCGCACGCTCTTACCGCTAGGCCACCAGCGCTCATATGAAAGAAAGAAATAAGATAAACAGAAAATAATTAAAAACAGCAAAATAAAGATAAAATTATGTACAGATATAAAAAAAAATTACACACTTGTGTACAGCATCGTGTGCCGAAGGGGCCTTGTCTAGGCATATTGTTGTATTTTTCGTAAGAGTTTATTAATTTCGATGTGTGTAGGTAGTGTCTTACTTTGGCAACCTTTGGATAGAAAGTAGAATTCACGGTGCATTAAATTATCCGCTACGCTAGTGAACGAGGTTATATGCGTTCACGGGCTTCTATAGATATAGACCGTCCCTACTTCTAATCCTTATTCTAACGTCATCCATCTCTTTCCAGCATGCGTAGAAGAGGACTGCATAGACTGGGAGGGCAAGTCCATACCACATGGGCTGCTGTACGTCCCGGGGCCCGGCGTGTGCTCGTTATGTGTGTGCTACCACTCTGAGCCGATGTGGTGCAAGGCCATCTACTGTGATCCACCCTATGTAAGTACTTGGGTATATATGTCGCAGTCGGATCGTATAATCCGCCGTATTACATTACGGCTAGCCGTTTTACAAAACAGGGGCGTTTTGAAATGCGGCGGTTCGACGATTAGCCGAATTGAATGCGGCTGAATGAAAATCCGCCGGAATGTATTCGGCGTCATACGTTCTTCAACACGGCTAGCCGTAATGTAATACAGCGAGTCATTAGCCGCCGCTTTGACAGTTTTTAGTTCCCATTTTTAACACTCGTGGCGCTGCCTGACATAACAACAACAAACTATGAAAAACGCTGGGGTGTCCATCAAATCTGGAGTTCGTCGGACTGTTTCTTTTCAAAAAACATTTCCTTCGCAACTTAACTAAACGGAGCCCTGCTTCGCGGGGCTCCTATTTTTGAGCGGTTAGCCCTTCGGGCATCTGAAGCTACCTAACGAACCTAACCTACCTACCTATTGATTTAGTGAGACGTCCGTGAAAACATTACACTTTGGGGTCATTCTCTCATTTCGTGCAAATCGGTGAGATTCTCTCGATTTGTAATTTTTCTTTTAAATGGTAAACTTTTGGGTTTCGTCAATTTGTGGATTCATTTATTAACATTTTTCTGCTAAAGGCACCTTTGTAACCTTATTACTTTTCATTTAATAAGGCTACTGGTAATGAACTACGCGCTGGTAATGAAATCGGCCGAGATGGTAATTTTATCTGTGGACGGTAATGAAACAAACTTATGAAATCGAACATAAAAAAACTGTATTTCAAGAAAATTAACACCAATTAAAATCGACAATATTAAAAACATGTGTCTTAAGCACTGTGGAGATGATCAAACCGACTTAACATACACTTGGGGTTGACAAACTCAACTTATAATGTTCAAGCTAGATGGTACATTTACCATTTACTTATCATCATTATAAGTCGAGATTGTCAACCCCAAGTGTTTGTTAAGTCGGTTTGAACATCTGCGCACCATATCACATAAAACGTAGTTTTCAAATTTTCAAAAATTAGCATAGACAAAATATATTTAAATCATTCGCGTTTTGTACCTATGTAATTTATTTTTATCGTTTTAACCCTATAGTGTGGGGTGTCGTTGGATAGGTCTTTAAAAATAAATAGGAGTTTGCAAACAACAAAGAATTAAGAACAAATAAAGAATTTACTTTTTTACTTTTTTACTTTTAACATTTTTTGATAAAGTGAATCATTTCGGAAATAATAATTTAGAAAGAACAAAAAACGGTTATTCCTTCTAACTTTTGAAAAATCGATCCAAAAATATGAAAAAAAAAAATCATAAAAATAGTGCTTAATAAACTCATTCAAACAAAATTAAAGCAAACTTGATAAGTTAAGCCGTTTATGAGTTATCGCTAAAAGTCTTCCCTTCTTATTTTATTTAAAAGCCTGGCAACCCTTATTTGTGATCGGATTTTCGCAAGCAACCCTATAACCACATAATAGTGACCGGGAAAAGATAGGCAACCTAGTTGATTTATATTGTACAAGTTGTATACTTTCCATTGGAACTTATTTTGTTTGTCAGACAGATCGGTGAAATTTGAAAAAAAAAAATTTTTTTTCAAAAAATAATTAAAAATAGTCTTGACCATATTTCTTTAAGCAACCCTATTTATTTATGTTCAGGAACATATTTTCTTTCATAATATGTAAGTTTCATCCGTCAGACATATCGGTGAAGGTCGACCATCTTAGACTACAAAGGCTCCCCTATTATCATATACAGTTTTAAATGTTTATAACAGCGTAGTATTTATAATTACTAAGCCTCTTTTCATTAAATGCACTGCCTCGAATATATTATCATTACCTTCTTAAGTCATTCATTACCTTCCCCAGTAAAATTGGAAGGAAAAGAAGTGAATGAAACCGATATGAATGAAGTTTTGGAAGTTTTTGTCGCCTACATCAGTTGGCATCAGACCTTAATTTTGCAGAATAAACCATCTGAAAGGCGACACTAAAACACTTCATTACGTATAATTATAATAATGTACACTTGCTACTTACTGTATAAATCACGCGATGGCGATGAAGACTATCGAGAACCACACTCCTTCCCGACCCGAGAGATCGTATATATTTTCGCTAACAGTGGCACACGGGCATCCGCTACGAGATCATGCGGCCAACTGACTGACGAACAATGTGTTGCATCGGCGGTAGGCGCTATATACCCTCGCTATGTAGCAAAATATAGCTAATCTATTTCTCGCGTCGGTAATGAAGAAATTACTTGAACCATACACTTATAAGGCTGTATAGTTTTTATTATTTATTTCTAGCTTCTAATATTATACGATTTAAAACATAACTAAATAAGTCATTTATTGCACAAACAACGAATTTTCTATTTGTAGTATCTTAAGGTTAAAATGTAGGTCAAAGTTATATCTTCACGCGTTACATATAGAGATGAATGAAAAAATTGGGTGTTAATTGTACATATAAAGAAAATACTAACTTTTTTAGAATTGTTCATTGGAGATACATATACTTTAGGCCCTATGTTACAACCTTGCATTAACAGATATTCGAAAACGCCACCACATTTTTGGTAAATTTCCGAAAACACCGATTTGCACGAAATGCGAGAACGACCCTTTGGGGGAAAAAGCGTAGGTAGGTAAGTAGGTTAGATTCGTTAGGTAGCTTCAGATGCCCGAAGGGCAAACCGCCCAGAAATAGGAGCCCCGTTTGCGGGGCTCCGTCTATTTAAGTTCTGAAGAAAATGTTTTGGAAAAGAAACGCATGTAGTGCGGTGGGACCATGGTAAAAATAAATTAAATTGCAAACATTGTCAAACTCCGGTTACGTAGGCGACCGAAAGAACTGGTCACTCTACAATCTAAATAGTAGATACGATGCGGCTAAACGTAGGCCGCCTTATTGAAGAACGTATCGCAATGACAATCCGGCTAATCGTCGAACCGCCGCATTTCAAAACGCCCCTGTTTTGTAAAACGGCTAGCCGTAACCGTAATGTAATACGGCGGATTATACGATCTGACTACGACATATATACCTAGTCCTTCTCATCGTTTTCAATGACGGTGATCCTAAATAAAGATTATCATAGAGAAAAAAATACATAGAGTGCTCACTCCATACATCAGTTTTAGTACCAAAAAGACTATTAGCATCAAGCATCGAGTAGCGGAACTATCAGTACTGCTACTTGACAATAGATGTAGCACCTACCGGAAAGTCTTATGCTAACAAAACTTCCGTGAGACAAAGACATATTAAATTATTAGTAATCAATGAAATATGCCGCACGCCTGTTCTTATTTTAATTCTATGAATGTTAATATTCTGAACTTTTCGGGGGGGGGGGGTTTGAACCCCCAAAACCCTCCCCCTGGCTACGCCCGTGGTCCCAATGGAGACTTAAATCTACTGTTACACCTATTTAGATGAATAAGGTGTCCATCTATACATTTTGACCCGGGTGACTTAAGCTATAATCTTTAAACAACTTTTAAATCACAAGTAGGATATTATTTATTTATTATAGGTACATATTCGAATATTCTTCTTCTAGGTTTGGTTTTATATGAAAACTAGTGACCCGCCCCGGCTTCGCACGGGTAGTTCAACCAATTTACACAAAACCTTTACAGATTATACACCTAAACCATCTTCATGAACCACTATTGGGTCAGACTGTACGAAAGGGGGGGCTGGGACTTAGAATTTTTTTTGACAAAGTGGTATCATTATGACACTATTTTTAAATGATTGTAATGTGTAGATCACGTCAAAATAAGCATCTTTTATTGGAAAAACTTTTCTCTAAAATAAAAAATGGCCGAGTTAGACGCGACCAAAGATTGATGTTTTTAAAGGGAGCTGGGACTTGTAAAATTGTATTATTATAAAAACGTCGGTTCTGGCGCTTCGCCGGCCGCTGCCGCGGCACGCTCGCTTCGCTCGCTCGGCTCGCGCGCTGTATGGTCGCAGTTCTACCTAACACTCCTCCTCGCTTCGCTCGTCGTCGTACCTACTCCGACCTGCCTTAAAAGCCTGGCCTGCCTTAAGCTCTATCTCCGCCATTTTCAGTTTTAGTAAAAAGTTTTCCAAGTAAAAGTTGCTTATTTCGATGTGTTCTATACATTAAAATCATTTAAAATATATGTCATAATGACACCACTCTCAATGAAAATTCCCAGCTCCCTTTAAAAATATCAATCTTTGGAGGCGTCTAACTCGGCCATTTTTTATTTTAGAGAAAAGTTTTTCCAATAAAAGATGCTTATTTTGACGTGATATACACATTACAATCATTTAAAAATAGTGTCATAATGACACCACTCTCAATGAAAATTCCCAGCTCCCTTTAAAAATATCAATCTTTGGAGGCGTCTAACTCGGCCATTTTTTATTTTAGAGAAAAGTTTTTCCAATAAAAGATGCTTATTTTGACGTGATATACACATTACAATCATTTAAAAATAGTGTCATAATGACACCACTTTGTCAAAAAAAAATCTAAGTCCCAGCCCCCCCTTTGCTACAGTCCAACCCACTATTGCATTTTCAATTGATGTCTTACCGTTTATCAAGAACTAGTTGAATAAGTTAATGTTGTTACTTGTTATCGTACTTTTAAAACTAGAAATACATAATCACGATCCGCTCCGATATTATTACTTATTATGTTCACTTTCTCGTTTAAAATAATAAAATATAACACTGTCGACACTAACTCAAACAAACAAATGACAGTGGTAGGTACGTAGGGTGAAATTACCCACATAATAAAGAAGAATCGTTCAAATTCAATTGTTTCAATATACTCCTACAGATAATTCTAACGGGCCCAAATTATAGTGTAAACGCATCAAACAGCACACAATTATAATATTCACAATACCTATCGGCATTCTGCTGTCATAATCGACCTAGCCAAAAAAAAATTGCGAAATATGTACCTATAGGAATAAAATTCTTTCATTTGTAGGTAACTCTGAACTCATAAAAATGTCTTATTTTCATTTTCATTTGTTATTTCTGTAAATTTTGTTTGACTTTGCTAAACATTTCCATGCAATAATTACCTATTGGAAATTTAATCTGAATTACCCAGATTATAATACATTTTCAACAACATTATTAGGTTCCTTCATGGTTCCTTCTTATAAATTGACATGTTAGTACAGTCGCCATCAGATATATCGGAGCGGCCAAGGTGTTCACAATATCTGAACACGCACTCTAACGCCTTGACAATAGAAGCGTGTTCAGATATTTGTGAGCGCCTTGACCGCTCTGATATATCTGATGGCGACTGTACCATCGCCCATGGTCTAAGAGCTAGCCACGGAAATAGGTATGCAATTTATAGAGCATCGAAATCCCTCTAGTTCGTATGCTATATTATCATTATTAATCAATCCGGGCGCCTGGCAGCTGTCTAGCGGTGGGTGTGGGAGTGGATGGGCAACAAAGTGGTTGTAAAATCAATTGAAGGTGTGCAATTTATAGAGCTCTGTGTTTGGTGTGATATAATAGCTAATTATGTATTTAATTCAAATATAACAATGCCAGGCGTTTTATTTGGGGGAAAAGTAGTGCCAGGTGATGAAAATACACAATCACTTTGTGCGCCTGCAGGAAGTACTCACAATTGCTTTACGCATAGATTGTGAGTCAGGTGCAATTTGCTCGTGATCTTCCTACAGGCGCAAAAGTAATTGTGTATTTTCATCGGTTTTTATCACCTGGCACTACTTTTCCCCCAAATAAAACGCCTGGCATTGTTATATTTGAATTAAATACATAATTAGCTATTATATCACACCAAACACAGAGCTCTATAAATTGCACACCTTCAATTGATTTTACAACCACTTTGTTGCCCATCCACTCCCACACCCACCGCTAGACAGCTGCCAGGCGCCCGGATTAATTAATAATGATAGTATGGCATAATAACTAGAGGGATTTCGTTGCTCTATAAATTGCATACCTATTGCCGTGGCTAGCTCTCCGGCTACCACACCGTTAACTGTACATCGTTAGACCTTATGCCTTTTGTAACAAGGTCCACCGATGTACAGTTAGGACTAGAGATGCCACGAATATTCGGCAACTATTCGGTATTCGGCATATTCGGCCACTTTGCCGAATATTACCGAATATCTGTTGCCCCTACCCAAAAAGAAAAATTACACAAAAAAAAAAATACCAAAAAATTTGTATATTTAATATTTAAAATGTATTATTGGAAAGTTGTTAAATAGGAAGACCCTTTCTTAAGCATTTGTTGATTATGAAATATTTTATTTTTATCATGGGTCTGATTTGATTGACTCTAACTACATTCATTAGTTCGGTTTTACACAAAATATATATTAGCAAACGTTGTGCTTTGTTGGCGAACAGTTTTCATAATAATTGTGACTCACAATGTGCGCATCTCATGCCGAATATTCGGTATACGGCCGAAAGAGTGGCCGAATATTCGGTATTCGGTATTCGGCCAAAACCACTATTCGGGGCATCTCTAGTTAGGACTGTTGCTGTTTGTACAGTCAACTGTATGACTATAAAATTCGTACCTTATATAATCAACGAATAAAACGTTTTTCTTTCCAGTTCTGCAAGAACTTCCGCGTCGGTGAACGGTGCTGCGAGTTCGAATGCCTGGACCCACCCGGCGAGGACATACGGTACCGCGAGCGGCAGCGGCTGAGGGCGCTCATACTCGCCGGCAACTCTTCCGCGCACCACGTCCTGCCGTCCAAGGAGCTTAAATACGGCATGTCGATACTCGCCGTGGCTGTCGCTAGGCTGGTCTGAGTGTAAACTAGCCATTAATGGCCTTTACAAACGTCACCGGTCACTGATATCGCATGCGATTTGCGATACATTGCTTGATTGACTGAATTCGATGCTTCTGCAGCAAATATATAAAATCGCATGCGTTTGTTGTAAGGTCTGTAGATGCCTTAATGGAAGATAACATGAAAATCATAGACATCAGTGTTGGAATGCAGCGATAAAGGAGTAAATGTGTATATGTGTGGAAGTCTAGTGAAGTTTTGCAATGGTGATATACCTAGGAAAGTGAAACGATTCAACAACAGTGTTAAAGATTTGGGTAAAATGTCAAAATATAAGAGTGTTTTGGGTAGTGAAAGATTTTATGTAACGCTGGATTAGTCTGGTAGAAGATAATGGAAAAATACTGAGACAGTTTTTTATAAATTTGCATGAATGGTGATCAACATGATAATGATGTCCTTCCAGACGTATCCGTCGACAGCGACATCCTGACAAGCGTTTTATTATTTTTATTTCACTAATATTATAATTTTTAAAGCGTTTATTTACATTAGGACACTGATTATTTTGGTTGTCTAGCAGGTTCTTACGTTCCAAGCAGCTATATTGAAATATTTATCAATTTTGTTCAGTTTCTTTCGACCGCTGACATTGGTGACCAGTCGACCGCGGTTAGCGTTGAAGGTTCCGCGTATGTACCTATTCGTTTCTTATATATTTTATCTAAACGCATATATAAAGTGAGTACCTGTATAAAGATATTCCAGTTTATTTTGGACTTTAGGTGGGTGGTTTTATGGTACTTCGGCGTGTCTTCGGTTAAGTATTTATCTAAAACGTACGATGGCTATAAAATATCAGATCCCAATGGATTTCGCCGCAATCTAGCCTATAAAATAACTACAATGTAACGTACACTAACAATAGTTTTTTAGTGGGATATAGTGAGATTGCTTTGAACAATTTGAATTGAAAAGGAAATCCCTCGGCACAGAGCCGCGGATTATACAAGTGAATAATGTGTCCACTGTCGAAAGGAAAATGGGAATTGGAATTATAAACTAAAGTGCAATTCAACATGAAATAAAAGCTAGATTCGTGATACAGATGTAGTGCATAATTGTTTTCCATCCGTATTTTTTCGGAAACGTTCGTATTTGTCTTGCTACTTCAGTCTACCTCAGTAGTTTTTGTACTGAGACTGACTGAAATAGCAAGACACTTCGTACGTTTCCGTGAAAATACGATGGAAAATAATTAGGCACTACAACTGTAGGTACACATTTTTCTAAGAAAATATTTCGCTGAAAGATAGCAACCATGTTTTGGTTACAAGCAAAATGCATGCGCGTATTATAACAAAATGAGATCACTGATATAGAAATGCGTGTAAGTTCGAATGGGTTTTATTCTTTCGACAGTTGCGGCGTAAATCAAGGAAATCGCAATAAAGTTTAACTACCCGTTTACGGGCCCACAAAAGTATCGTAAACTGTTGATAAACGCTCCACAAAACTGTTCTAACATGCCAAATATTTCTCTTTAGGTACAGTTGAAGTGGAAAATACGTTAATTATATTTTAATTTATGAGACCTATAGGTAGGCCAGTTCGACCATTTTGACATCAAAAAGATGTCATTTTGCTAATTAAATGACATCATTTAGATATCAAAATGTACCTACGTTCGCATTGGTCTCCTATGCTTCATGATTTACATGCCAGTGACTAATTAAGTACCTCACTAATGACTACCTACTTATCAGAAGTTAACAGCCATAGTAAACCGTGTTATTTAGTACCCAAAATAAGATTAATTTTAGTTTAGCTATTCTTTTACAAATAGTGAGTTTTCACGATTACATATTCCCTGTCATGGGAGCCATATTTGAGCATTAAAATATGATCACATCTTTACCCGTGTCAATATCATTACAGGCAGTGCAACTCCCTCAAATTGAAATCAAATTATTAAAGTTTGAATTGCCCTTTATACCCATTATGAATTGTTTGTCAATCACTAAATATTGAATTGTTTTGTCGCTAAAGTTAATAACAATGGGAAGTTTCTTAGTAACTGCTGGGAGTGCTGGGTGACCGCTATTTCTGGTTAGTGCCTAAATATCTAAATACCTACTGGGCCATATCGATTAGAACTACACGTGTTGGTTATAAATAAACGCCGAATTCAGTGCTAAGCCCTGACAGGCGAAGGCGAAAGGTGACGGTGCAAGATGCTCGAGCTTTTAATGTTGCTTACTATACATACCTACAGGTAGGTTTACGCTGCGTCTTACGTAGGCTACGTAGGTAAGCGAAAAACTCGCGAACGCGAAGCGGCGCGGCGCGTTCGCGTTCGCAACGAGATCGCCCACGTACGGACACTTCTATAGGCATCAAAGGATTGATTTACCCCGCGCCGCATCTTCCTCTTGAATCACTCTATCTATTTAAGAGCCAACATGAGTGGTCATTTCTCCATACAAACGTACTCGACGGTTTTTCCGTGGGTTTTGAAGCTAGAGCAATGATTTTTTCAACACAGATTAATATTGTCAATATCTGTGTCGGACCGTTTTGCTTTTTTGATATCTTTGTTTTTTAAGGCGCTAGAGCCCTTCAAAAATGGCCAAAATTGCCTAATTGACTATGCCGCAATGAGAGGCGTGGTATTCAAAACTGTTATCAATTAGCCAAAAAAGCAAAACGGTCCGACGCAGATAATTTCATAATCATTTAGATTTCCAAATTTGGTTACGATTGGTTAAGTTTTAGAGGAGGAAACAGTCGAGTACGAAACCTCGATTTTTGAGATTTATCGCCTTGTCCTTATCGCACTACTTTTAGGAACCGCTTCCGTTAGCGAGACGAGATATTTACCTAAAATATTTAAATCTCAGCTCCTATTTCGTCTTAAAAAACCGCATCAAAATCCGTTGCGTACTTACCAAGTTTTAAAGATCTAAGCATACATGGGACATACAGACAGCGGGAAGCGACGTTGTTTTATACTATGTAGTGATAGTGATTAGATTTAGCATTTTCCACTTCGACTGTACTGTAAATTATTATTCGAGTATTTACTCCTTAGTGTGAACTATTATTGTTTAAACATTGTGAGCAAAGTTTCGGACCAATTTTAAGTAAATACCGAGTAGTTCTGTGTATCTTATTTGATTTTCCTTTGACGTTTAAATGTGGTGTCCGATAGAATGTATAGTATAGAATAATAGAAAAAAACATAATCAGTGTTTTTCAACCTGTTTCGGGGTTGAGAAAATGTTGTTATGGCAAGAGGGTAAGAGGGTAGCCATGAAAAAAGTTGACAAACACTGACTTACGTGAACACTTTGGGCTTACCAAAGGACATACAAAAAAAAGCTGAGCCTAATATGCAATAAAAATAATAAAATGTAAGGATTTGATTTCTGCTTGTGCATATATGTAGGTAAGTACCTACGAGAAATTGTGGGTCGGGCCGTGACGGTGGCCTAGAGGTCCTGGAATATAACCGCGAAAATCGAAATTCGTCAATTGCGGACATTTTTCTCTGTCACTCTAATTACGCCTTAATAGAGAAAGATGCCCGAAATTTGCGAACTTCAGTGTTGGCGGTAGGCCCCACTTTGCCACTTTTTCTTTAGTACCTATATGACATCTATTTCAATTTATGAAAAAGCTCCTATTTTGTATCACTTGGAAGCTCGCAGTGTTTATGTAAAATTATTATTAGCTTAGAAAAAAACTGAAGCGCGCGGTCGTTTTACGCGATAAACGCTGCGTTGAAGTTGAACGCATGCGTCAACGGAATGTAGGAAAAATTACAATGCGCTTACCGCTGCCCTTACCGCTGCGTTTACCGCGTAAAACAATAAAGTGCCATTATAGTTGTTTTATGCGGTTAACACAGCGTTACACGCAATGCGTGTGCCGCACACTCATTTTACATCAGATAATCTATAAGTAGTTCGTTTAGCATTAGAAAAAGACTACCTACGCGAACTTGACGTGTTTTAATTGAAAAACGCTTTTTAAAAATCTGTAAAAATGATTACACTTATGAAAGCAAAATACTGTAAATAATCGTATATGATTCCTAATTGTTACATATTTGCCGTGACTTATTTTTCAAAAGTGTTTTTCAATAAATAGATTTTTTCTAATGCTAAAAAAACGAACTACTTGTAGATTATCTGATGTAAAATGAGTGTGCGGCACACGCATTGCGTGTAACGCTGCGTTAACCGCACAAAACAACCTCGCACTTAGATAGTAAACATAGTTTACCTTAAAATAAAAACACAATATTTCTCAACTCCTTAGTTAGCAACACGAAATATATCTAGATAGAAGGAAACTTATAAAAGTTGACCGTTATATTTTATTCATGAGTACGGGCCGCCTGGAGAGATACCCGGGAGCCGATTCTGATTTGCCAATCTGTTATGGTTTTGATGCAATGCACACGGCGTACCGTCGCCCGCACTGTTAACTGACAGTTCTTAAACGTTATTACAAAAGGCATAAGGTCCACCGATGGACAGTTAAGAGTGTTGCTGTTTTTACAGCCACTAAATTCATTTTTAGTGTTTAACTGTTAATTAAATTGTGTATTTAAATTTTTGTTCTATTTGAAATGTTTTTGTAAATTGTGTTTTTGCTGCAACCAAATAAACGTATTTAATTTTCATATTTTGATACGAAGTTCAGTCAGCATGCGCCGATTGGCCCTCACGAAAGCAATCAGAACTCGTTTCATAAGGCATCTCGCTCGCTCTTATTGGTGCGCGTGAGATGCCTGTCGACATAACTCAAGGTCGTATAAAAAAATATCAAAACCTTATCAAACTGTTAAAACCCTTTCGGCCACTTTCGCCTCAGGTACCATCGCCCACACTGTTAACTGTACATCGGTGGACCTTATGACTTTTGTAATAAGGTCCAGTTTAGAGTGTTGCTGTTTGTACATCGACTATGAAATTCATTCGAGCCTCGTGTCTGAATTCTTGAGGCAACGGAAAAATGTAGTGTTATTTTTATTTGGACCGATCAATTTATGCATTACACTTTTGCTGTCTCCTGCGTTACCTTTGGGCTTCATATTGAATATTACCATAATATTTTTATTTATTGCTGTTTATTTTAATTGTTACTGACAATTAAGACAACGAAATTTCAAAATTTGTCTATTAGCTTCTTTAGTTTTGTCTCCTGTGTTACCGAGCAAAGTGTGTCTGTAAGTTTTATGCTATAGATCGAAACATCTGAAAAATGCTACATTGAAATTATTTTGGATGTTTTAATAAAGAATTACTAAACTAGTAAAAATAACAAAATAATATATTGATATAGAATGAACGGGTAAAACTATGCACATCATGAATAAATTATAACGATACAAAATAAAATTTTAGTTTAGTTAATAGATAAATATCAAATAATTCTCAATTCTAAATCCTTCACTACGTAGTTAGATACCTCAATTGTAGCTTTAAATCTACATCATATCATCCGCTATAATATTATAGCAGCCGATTTAAACAAATCTACTTCAGACCTTTTCAGTCAAAAGTCACTTATGCATACATAGATACATACAATGCATGCTAGGATATTGAAATTTTGTATATAATATCCGCTGCTCGTATATTTAACTACGTACAGTAAATGTTTTGCGAGGTTCATCTTTACTGCAAAACAAAAATCCTTTTTTTTTATTTCGATAAAGGTTTTTCTGCTTTTTGACTACCTACCTACAACTTTGACAATAATGAATCATTAACACATCACTTCAAGTCAACACTATCACTCTCTTCTAGAATGCTTTATTGCTGATGTTTAAATCGCATAACTAGAAAGGTTATGTAGATCAAAGGACTGTAATATAATTGCTAAAGGTTTTGAAAAATCATAATTTAGCACATTACCCATTTGTAAATATGTAGAGGCATTCACCGATGATTCATTGACACTATGATACTATTTATATTTCATGTTTTACTAGAAGACAGCAATCAAAACTACCCTCATTATTATGGTCACTGACGGAAGGAATTATGTGGCGTTCCATCCCTGAAGGGCCCTCATGCTCAGTGTACATAAGGACCCTTTTCTGAAAAGCCACATATGTAGATGATTTTTCAACCAACGTATTGACGTTGAGACTTTAGGTATTTTCTAATTAATCAATTGTGGTTTAAATTAGAAATCCTAGACTTACATCCATATATGGCTGTTCAAAACCAGAATGTCTAGTCTAGATATAGCGTCCGTGTAGCTCTGTAACTATCTAAAGTAGTTAGAGGTATTAGGGTGAATCAACTTTTTAGTGTCACTCGTTGCCAAGTCTTAAAAGCCTGATATAAAATCAGTAGCTATTTCAATGTACCAATCATTTTATGGGTAATACAATCCATTTCCATTCCACAATAGGCAACCTCCTAAGTACGTCAGTAGAAAATCGTTATACATATTATACAACCATTTCTCTAACTGTACCAATGTTGTCTCTTGGACAACGGGAAAGAATAACAACACAAAAAAGTTGATCCACTCATAGATTATAAACGAGGTGATTGAGGGAACACCATGTATAATTTGAATTGGACCATAAGTGTGATGAATTAGAGCAGGGGTCTCCATTACACACGCAAGCTGATTCTAATCGCGCACAAGAAAAGTCAGCCACTTTTTTTTCTTGCAAGTTATTTATGAGAGGAAATGAGAGGAGGAGAAGGAACGTAAGGTTTTATTCTTAGTTCGAAGACTTTAAATCCGTCATCAGCTAAAACAGAGTACTTAGTAGACTCTAGGCAAAAAAATATGTGTGACTCCTGAGCTTTGAATCATATTAAGTTGGTACAGTGTAAAAATACATTAGTATCGTATTGCCCACGAGCTTTAGATGTGGAGACCCCTGTAGTAGATGCGCTAGACGTAGTTAGGCGCTTCTACATCCTTCATCCTTTGTCAAAGGGTTTACCTTCTTCTTGCAGAAAATGGCGAATCAACTTTTAGACCGACACTTTTCACGTCTCTGACGTTACCAAAAATATCTCTGGAGTTACCAAGAAATCTTTACAAGTTCTTTTCAAATCTTACCTTCTTTATAAATATAATTTTTTAAGAAGAAACTTTAATTCTGCAATGGAAAATTTAATTGTTACGTTTTTTTAAGCTGTCTGATTATTATCTCCTGCGTTACCTGACATGTTATAATAGCAGCTTTTGAAGTCTTACCCAATTGTAATTTTTGTGACACAGGCCCTATTTGTATTGTGTCAGGTAAAGTAATTCTGAAAAGTTCAGAATTTCAAATAATTCCAAAAATGGAGTCTAATTTATAATTTTATGATGGAATATGGGTGATTTTCGGAATTAGCCAACATTTTGAACTAGTCAGAAATTACCTTAATACAAAAGCATCACGCCTCTATAGGTTCGACGTT
The DNA here is from genome assembly GCF_948474715.1 of Cydia amplana. Classification (NCBI taxonomy): domain Eukaryota; kingdom Metazoa; phylum Arthropoda; class Insecta; order Lepidoptera; family Tortricidae; genus Cydia; species Cydia amplana. Next base: position 15,183,838 of record NC_086086.1, read on the forward strand.
ATAGTTTCAAACTTTTCCCCTTGCACTTCCATTGGTAATACACAATAAGGTATGTGATATTTTGCCGCTTGTATACTTTGCATATTGTATTGATAAGAAAAAAACAGCTTTAAAGTTTGTTGTAAATATAGTTAAGGTGCAATTTTAAATTTAGTTGTATGTTCAAGGTCCAAATTGTGGCAAAATGTTGCTCATTTTGATGGTTATTTGAGCTTTATGTGAAAGTTATTTTCTTATAGCGTTATTCATAAACTTCTGCCAGTGGCGGATTTGCCCTAAGGCCAAGTAGGCCCGGGCCTAGGGCGCAAGATATTAGGGGCGGCAAATTGTGACAAAAAAATCGCTGATAGCAAGAAATAACTCAAAATGTAGTCAATATGATGGGTGCCAAGAAAGGGGTAGCTACAGGGCCTGGGGCCTAGGGCGGCAAAGACTGCAAATCCGCCACTCACGTCTGCTAAGTTAATCAGCTGATGATCATAAACATTGATCATCGTTTGTCCCTCTCTATGACTCCAGCGGACTCAGCACGGTTCCATTTTTATCGCCTATCACTATGCGCGTCCCTTTCGCACTTACCCACTTGTTAGAACGTGACAGGCATGGTGACAAGCGATAAAAACGCGACCGTGCTACGGGGGCAGGTTGCACAGAACCGTGACGAGTGGCGTAAAATGAAGGAGGCCTACACCCGAAGGGTAGAAAAGGACTAAAGAGAGAGAGAAAGAGAGGGACAAATGACGATCATCAACTGATTAAGTTAGCAGCCGTTTATGAATAACGCCATATATGATTAACTTCTTTACTAAGTGTATTTGGATAGTAACACTACTACTGAACTTTGAACTTTGTTAGAGCTATCAGCTCTGCATAAGACACGAGTTGGCACAGTGGTTGTTAACATCCACTTAATCCACTTAAGTGTTGCCATCTAAATATATATTTTTTTAATTAAAGATAAATAAATGAGTTGCTTCAAGCCAAAAAGGACCAATTTATGTCAAATAAAATGACTTGTTTTGAATAATTTTATAGAATTGTTTGCTAATCTTATATTGTGGAATGCCTGTTATGTTTGAGTTGAAGGCATTAAAATTATATTTAATAGATACATTGTAAGTAATCCAAATGTAAATATTCTATGCAAATAAATTAACTTTTAACTAGCTTAAATAAATCTTAATGAAATATATCATTGTTTTATTGTTTGTTTCACCTTGAATGAACTTTAAATTACGAGATTAATAGTTATAAATTAAGAGAAAAATCTTATCATTACAATTTTTTTGTTGAAATTTGGATACAAAAATAATACAGCAGCTAATGCAGAAAATGCAAACCCCAGTATTAACTGTGTTAAAATAAATGGTTATATTCTCTTCTCTAGTATGATGAAATATACCAAATCGGAGTACCTATACCAAGTGCTTAACAGTGAATGAAAGCATTACAGAAACTGATTATCCCATTACAACCTAGATGGATGGTCCTAGGAGGACCTAGATGGTATGGATTTTTATTACAACCTAGGTTCCCCTCAGCGTTAGAAGTTAGAAGTCAGTAGGGGCTTCAGGGTCAGGGTTATAAGAAAGTACTTACTTGATTAGGGAACCATCCCCGTGGACTGTGGGTTTCTCCAGGATGCTTGTTACTAGACCTATAAACAACCTTCTTATTTTTATTTTTCGTTTTTTTTAGCATTAGAAATAAGGTAAACAATCTTGATGTGTCTTTTAATTGAAAAACACATTTTAAAAATAAGTTACGGTAAATATGTAACAATTATGAATCTAATACGATCTTTTATAGTCTTCTGCTTTCATAAGTAATAGTTTTGGATATTTAAAAAGTGTTTTTCAATTAAAAGACATGTCAAAATCGCTTACCTTCTTTCAAGTTCTTTCTAATGCTAAAAAAAACGAACTATAACTGGATTAAAAACCTACCATAAGATGGCCTTATTAACTTGGTGCTCTGAGATAGGTTGAGTGTCAACTGGAAAGCAATAATGTAGTACAACTAAAATATTCTTGGACTGTTAGTTCAAGTGTAGGTACTAAGTGCTACTTTAGTTTCTAGTCAAAATTTAGACCATTTATCACCATATTTCCAAGCAAGAATAAGTCTTCTACTAATACCATGTGTTTTTGTTGTAAGTAAACATTTAAAAAAGAACTTTGGCATAACTTACCTGACATGAGTTGCAGGAGAATACCATCACAGCCATATTAAAAGTCTGTAGTCAACTTCATTAAATATATAATATAAAATTTACAAATTATCCTTACATGTATCTTAGTCTATGGAATGTATGGCATCACCAACTAAGGCCCTTGCTTGCCAAGTCCTTCTTAGCCTCCGCTATCTCTTCTTGCAACTCTTTCGCGGCTTCTTCGCAATTATTGAACGTAAAAACTCGATACAAGATAACAGTTACCGCGTATAAGCCAAATAAAATCACAAAGATTATAGGCGATACCAATATTAGATTCATGTTGGCTTCTATCACTGGGTGCTTTACGTAACCACCGACGAGGGAATACCAGAATGCTAGCACTGCTGAGAGCACCGATATCCATTCTAGTAGTTTCGTCATGATCCTGAAAAGAAAAGTTATTTTGTACAGAATGAACAACACAACCTGACGATGGCAGCTGTTTTCACTGACTATACTAAATCAAAAACAATTGGTAGTGGTGAAAAAGAATGGAAATAGTATAATTACTTTCTTGGATAATATTTATCGCTTTATTTAACTGGAAGAAGTGGAAGATTACAATCAAAACATAACCTTTTCTTTTCTTTTATAACTTTTGACATTTGTCAAATGTCGCTGACGTTTCAGATCAATCGAGTTATTAGTAAACACGTTTGAAAATTACGTTACAATGCTATTTCAAGACGTTTATTTGACTGTCTTAAACAGCTAGCAAAGAAAAGCTATTTGAGCTCTAAGGTTTACAGCGGTAATAAGTAAATCACAAAACCTTGAAAGCGGTTTTTATAGTAGCATAGATAGCTTATCTGTACCATTTAAGCTAATAACAGACTATCGGACGCGGTCCGGTCCGATAGTCTGTTAATACTATTAGAACTGTCATTTGACACTGACTGTAGCTGTCATTAAATAATTTTATTTAGATTGCATTTCATTATAAATACGGTGAAGTTGTAACACTTCGATCGAAATTTTGTAAAAATCTTCGTAACATTAAAATTTCACAATGAACGACATAGATGATAAGTTTTACTACGTATACAGTTCATCATTGGATCACAAATTGGAGATAAAAATGTTTGTAATCAACCTTATGTTTACATCAGCCCTTTGTTTTTCAAGTGACAAAAACTTACCTACCTTTCTGTTTTAGAGGAACTTTAGAGGGTAAGCGCGCGAAGCCAGAGTATGACAAGTTGCTCTCGGATCCCATGTTGAAGTTTTCTGGCTTGTATCAAGAGGGGTGTTCCGATTTGTACGTGAGTTGCCAAGTGTTGAGCGATGGCGTTCCCTTGGCGCTGCCAGTCACTACGTCGTACAAGGCCTTCACTAATCGATGGAAGTAAGTTGAGGCATGCATTCATTTTGTATTGTTTTAAATATATATGTTGATTCAGATGTGACAGACAACTGAATCTACTACATTGTCCGATTGTTCCCTATCTTTTAATTTCATACACCAAAAGAGGGGTTTTAAAAGATAAATATGTGTATCAGTTTGTTTGTCTGTGGCATCATGTCTCCCAAATGGATTTAAGTATGTTTTTTTGATATAATAATTATACACCAACCCTTTCAACAAGTTTTAATATATTATATTAGTGTACATGTTATAAGCAAAAGCCACAGATCATGCTGCTGTATTATTGCCCTTGACATTTGTATCATTTGTCCTAGGATATCACTATCATTTGAAACTTGAGGCACATACACATTAGTGTTGAATAGGGAATGAAAAACCAGGTTTTTAATTGTATCGGATCTATTATAAAAATCTATACATTGTTGTCTGGTACTCACAACACAAGATTTTTAGTTTGTCAAAGGACTGTCTCATTTCAAACATAGACAGAGAGAATCATACTACGAGTACTAGTACCCAAAATAAAAGGATGAGTATAGTTTATTTTGTTCTTATTTACTGACAATTTGGTTTGACCAACTATATTGAGGTGTAAGATTGTTTCATGTGTAATATTTATCTATTTATTGATACTTCTCCGTTTTACAGTTGGAATGAATGGGTGACTCTGCCCGTATACTACAGTGACCTTCCCCGCAATGCCATGCTGGCTATGACCATATACGATTGTGCCGGCCCGGGGAAACTCATGGTTGTTGGTGGGACGACCATATCCTTCTTCGGGAAACATGGCATGTTGAGACAGGTAGGTTTCACAATAATGGCAGGTATTTGTTGATAGGAGCCCGTGAGTTAACTGCACCAAATAAGGCCCATTGTTTTATTTCTTATTTTTCACTTGTTTTATATGAACTTGCTGTTTTGTCTATAGGACATGGACCCAAAATTCGAATTCATTCACACATAAAAGTATGAAGTTTAGCAAGTTAGCAAAAGAAACGGGCCTTATTTGGTGCAGGTACAAAAATTACTTCATTTAACATAAAGAGAGTTTTTTTATAACCCTAGAAATTAAGATAACTAATTTACCGAGTGTCCAGAGGAAGTGTGAACAAGTATCAAGTAAATATTTAGCTAAGTATGTGAACATTTCTGTACCTTATTGCAATGAGACAAGGTCTATTTCATGCTCAGCGTCTTTTTATTACTAGACGATGTTTCTGTAAAGGATCCTCAAAACTAATTACGATGCATTTGGAGCGATTATTCAACCTCCTAGAATGTGGTTGGCAACTGTCAAAGGTTCTATGAGATTTGGCTTAAACGGCTGGCATCCAGGGCATTAAAAAAAACCAAAAATTTGCAAGCTATGATGGCGCCATCTGCTAAGCTGCGACTGGCCAACCCCATTACGTGATATTCTAGGAAATCTAGGATAAGTACATTAAGTGCCTACATCTAAAGTGCTTTCAACCTGAATTCAATTCAATTCAACCAACCTGATAAAGCTATTAGAATAATTGAAGGGATGTTTACAAAAACAACATAACTGCTTAGAGCGGTTGACACTTTTTTAAGAACATTGTTAATCGTTTTATTTTGTCTCATTTGTAGTCGGCGATTAGTCGGCGACTAGTCGGCAAAAATGGCCGATTAGTCGGCAGGGCAAAAAGAAATAAACAGCACATATTTTCATAAGCTTTTTACCTATTTTACCCAAATTTTTATATAGGGTGCTTACGAAAACTTTTGTTCGAAATTATTGACCTTGTGATCGCTTTTTTATGTCCGATTGTGCGGTCGACGTATGAAATATAACCTTAGGATTTTTTTATTGAATTTTTTAGCGTTACTATATGATAAATAGCGCAACGAAAGGGTAAAACGATTGTTTTTTAGTGCATTTGAACCGAACTTAGACCAAACTAATGATCTGGCCGACTAGTCGGCCGACTAATCGGCCTTCCGAGCGCCGATTAGTCGGCTAGTCGGCTAGTCGGCCAAATCAATAGTCGGTACATTACACTAATAAATACTAATTTTAAAATCTCGCTGTAATGTGACTTGAACTCTGCTCCCATTGACCCCATCTAAAAGAAAATACATTTTCGTCTTAAACGGATGCTTAAAAGTGAGATTTTAAAGATGATTACTTCGTTTGAAGGTTTTAATAATATGCAACACGATAGATTATTTAACGGTACAAAACCTTAACCGCGGGTATAGATTTCACCGACCTAGGTCAGGACGTTACGGTAGATGTGACCGCATTTGTCTATGCTAGGTATACCTAGACAACTCAAGAGATTGTTCTTGTCAATGATATGTTTAAACTCTTGAGCTTTATTCCACTGTCAAAGGTTTGCATATTATCTATGCCCAGCATAGGTTTTTCGGTCTCTAGTTTTGTTTGTTCCATGAGATTTGGCTTAAAGGAGGAGGAGGAGGAGGAGGTTAGCATCCAGGCCATAAAGTAAAAAAAAAGTATTTGAATTGTAGGTATTGACACGAAAACCTATGCTGGCGACATCTGTAAAATACTTCATTTGGTCAACCCATTATACATGTTACCTGTACTATCAGCGTAATTAATGGCTACCTATATCACAGTATAATAAAGAGTATTAGCGTACAGTATGGACGCTCCCTGCCTCCCGTTGAAAGTGCCGCCCACCCGCTCTCGGTTACCTCACAGTTACCCTACAATGTCTTATCTCACTCACACAAGCATAGTACTAAAGCTAAAGCTAAAGATATTTTATTGAGTTAATAAAGGTGCTTAAACTACTTACATAACTTACATTGTTTTATGGTACAAAACCAACAGGCAAGTAAGTGTCATCTGACCCCCGTACTAGTGTGAACTGTATCACGGTGGGTCAGGATTCACCGTCCTTACATTTTGTTTACAACTCGTAGGTACCAATCGCTTTATTTTATGCTTAACAATTATAATTAAATTTGTATAGATACGTAATATTTAACATGACGACAAGGTAAACAAAAGTTGAATATTGAGCAATTTCTTAACATCTGGACTGCGGCCGTTGCCGGGACGTAGTACGCGTTCACCTACACGAGCTTAGGCTGTGTGCGTAGGAACGCGTTTGTTTCATACATTTGATCGTCAGTGTCCGAGGTGTGCCTATATGCTCTATATAGCCGGCGTATATTTCCTATCAAGTTTATATTTTCAGTAGCAAAAGAAGAAGAGAACTATATAGTCCTCCATGCCGTATCCGACAACGGCGACCCTTACACTTTTCTCTGATGAGCACGTATATGGCTCGCAAAACCGAACTTCGTTTTAAATATCCGATCGCAGTGTGCACAATAAAGCTACCCTTGGTCATTATATGTGTATGCGTAAGAGGGCTTAAGTCGAGACTTTCGTTGAATGCGTTTTTGGTCCAGTACGGTTACCATCAGTTTGTCACTGACATAAACGCCGTCGAGAACGTAATTTACTTTCTATACATCCCGTTTGCACTAATATGCGAGTGCGAGCGAGATGTATAGAAAGTAAATTACGTTTTCGACGGCGTTTATGTCAGTGACAAACTGATGGTAACCGTACAGGTGTTGAAGTCGAACTACGAGAAGTATATCAAAGTAGTTGAAAACCTATACATTACCGTTACAAAAGTTGCAAAAATAAGAAAATATCATATACAAAACCCCAATCCACGTGTGTTCTAGAACACTTTTTATAAGCTAGAGATAGTAGAGTCGAGTGCACGACCGACGGTTCAATAAGTCGCTGATTTAATTATGATCGATAACTCTTAAGTAAACAGTAGGAATCTGCCACTCCCCCAGTTAATTTCTCAAGTCTCACGATAGTACACGTCTTTTAGAATGCTTTTTAAAACTTTCACTTATTGAAACTCCTAAAAGTCTTATACTTGCGTAATAAAACGCTTGATAGCTTCTTAAAAACATTTAAAAAATTGTTGTTCCTTATGTGTTTATTAAAAATCGAAGTAGTATTGAGAGCGTGTTCTCGCTCATACTGTGATATGTTAGTGCCCTGGCATCGTAAAAATTGGCAAAAAACTTTCAAAGTTACCTAGCATTTACAAACGTTCTCGTTTAAACTTTTATACCGATGCGTTGGAAGCGGGTTTAGGAACAGTGCTGTTTCAGCTAATTGTGTCGTTTAGTTCAAATATATCTAGTTTTTTAGCATATTTTAGATATTTTAGCGTACTTTAGCACATCAGTTCATAAACGCTGAGCAAAATAACCGCGAAGGACAGTTAAAAATCCTGTAGCTTCAGCGAAATACTACAACAACATTTAAAAAAAGCAGTAATGGGTCATTCGTTCAGCATTCTTCGCAAGAAATACTACCTATCCTTCAGAATGAGTTTGAAGAAGTTCTCTTTCTCTTTGAAAAAGGGGATGTTCGATCTCCGCGTGTGGCCGGGAGTAGAGGGGGGAGAGAAGACGCCGGGCAAAGCGCCGGACCGGGGAAAAGAGCAGATGCAGAGGCTGGCCAAGTTGGCCAAGAAGCACAGGAATGGACATATGCCGAAGGTGCGTTGCGTGGGATGTTTAAACATGTCAACAAATATAAAAATAAGTAATCTTAAAGTGCTCACTCCATAATAACCTACTCATAATTAGTTTCAAAGTTTTATATTGTATATAAAAAATGTTTTAAGCGAGCTTTACAAAAACTTATTTATTATAAGACAAGACATCTGCTTATAGGTATTAAGTTTTAACCGAGTTTAAAACTTATCAGTAATAAGCTTTACCATACTTCCCATACAACTTATTACTTCATAGGTAAGGAAAGCCATGTATGGAGTGAGCACTAAGCTTGCTGATTTTGTGAATCATGGCGTCGTTATTGCAAAAATTAAAGTGTTTTTTTTTATGTTGCGTGAGATGAAAATTTCTAAAACAAGTTGATTTTGTCTAAGCTAGCTCTGCACCGACTTTTACACGACAACATATTGTGGAAGCGCCATAATAAACGTCATAATTATGTTCATAGTAACGCTCGCTTAGTAGTACGCTTATGCTGGCACTCTCGCAAAATCTGTTCTGTTGAAGTGAGCTTGGTGCGGCTCAAGTTCGAATCCCTATTATAAGGTAGTTTTAACATTTTTAGTTTAGGACTTTGTAATAGAGTCAAGTGTACTTTTAGGTGGACTGGCTGGACAGGCTCACGTTCCGTGAGATCGAGATGATTAACGAAAAGGAGAAGCGAGGATCTGACTACATGTACCTCATGATTGAGTTCCCCACCGTCCACATTGATAGTATCAACGTAAGTGCTTTAGTTAGAGGTAATTGGTGTTAAAGTTTACTGTAACCTACCTGTTCCCGTAAAACTACGTACTTAAACATTTTTATTTTTACCGTCTCAAAGGGCCACGACAATGCTATAAAAAAATCAATAGTTATCATTATACAATAGGGAGTATTACTGCAAAGTTTTGTCGCCAGAGTGCAGCACTAGTGACTTAAGTATATCATAGAGTAACTTATACATACTGTACCTTAAACTGTTTTTTGACAAGTTTTCACAGACATTCAAATATGACATTGATACATCAAGGCGGTTTGTTTACAAAGGGCCTACCGGGAAACGCGAAATCGTGACTCTACTATCTGCCTCTTCATCGCTCGAATATGCAAGAGTGATAGAGAGGATAGATAACAATATTTCGACTCTCTCGTTTGCGGTAGACCCTTAGATTGTGACTTATTGTGGGAGTGGCGCCCCCTATGCAGAGTTTCGTGTAGGTAATATTTCCTATTCCTTGCAGACTTTTCAAGCAAACGGTTTTGGTCATAAGTCTGTATTTGCAGCACGCGGTCGTCTACTATGAGCAAGATGGCGACGAAATGTACCAGTTCCGCGCACAGGCGGAAATCGTCACGGTGCCTGACCATGAGATACAGCAGGTAAACAGTCAGTGGTGTCTACTGATGTACAGTCAGCTACCGTTAGCTTAGCACCCCTGCATGCATTTTGTATGCAGAGATGCTACGATATTAACTTTGCTGACTGACAGGGTTCGAAAGGAAAATTATCAATGATAGTTATTTGATAATTATCGTGATTTTTATGCCTGATAATTATCGATTTGATAATGACCTAAAATATAAAAAAACACCCTAATAATTATTTTTTACTATCAAAGAATTCAAAGAAAATAAATATAGCACCAGCCCTAGTAGCACGGTCGCATTTTTATCGTTTGTCACCATGCCTGTCACGTTCTGACAAGTATGTAAGTGCGAAAGTGACGGGCATAGTGATAGTCGATAAAAATGGAACCGTGCTGAGCCCACAGGATACCTGGGATAATTTTCCGATATTTATATTATTATCGCGATAATTATCAAGATTATAATAATCTGGATAATTTCGAACCCTGCTGACTGAAAATAGAACGTAGTAAGTACCTACTGTCTCATTTATTGCTAATAAAAAGTAATAAAATGTCGCATTTTAATGGTTTCCTTGCATCGCTTTGTAGTGTAGTTATATTTGCTTATATGCTACTTGTGATATCACTAGTTGCTATGTAACTTGGGGCATAGGTTAGTTAGCCACACGGGCCACACCCTAAATACGTCACATCCAATCTTAAATAGGTGATATTGATATCTTATTTACTTTCACAGTACGCAAGCTAAATTATTTATGACGTAATAATAATGATAAATGTTAAGTTCTGGTTTATTACCTTTGATTAGGTAAACCTATTAAATAATCTTATCATAGTATCATAATGAAATAAAATTAAACATGACATTTATAGACAATATGCAGCAATTATATGCACCTTTTTAGGGTTCCGTACCTCAAAAGGAAAAAACGGAACCCTTATAGGATCACTCGTGCGTCTGTTTGTCTGTCTGTCTGGCTGACCATCCCCCCCCCCCCTTTGCTCCGAAACTACTGAATCTAAAATTTAGAAAAAAATACACAAAATAGTTCTTTACCTATAGATGACAGGAAAACCTATTAGAAATGTGCAGTCAAGCGTGAGTCGGACTTAATGTACGGAACCCTGGAGACTAAGGGTTGAAGTAACACCCCCAGTAATAAAAATCTTATTTAACAGGAGAACCTAGTAGAAAACAAACAGCATCGTCTAGCTCGCTCTCTCCGCGCCGGGCAAGGCGGGCGAGACGCCAAGCCAACTGCAGCTGAACGCGACCAGCTGACTGCCATAGTAGCCGCACCTCCGGCTTCACCCCTCACTGGGACATACCAAGACTTGCTCTGGAAATACAGGTACACAAGTCTAAAGACAGTCTTTCACAACAGGAGAACCTAGTAGAAAACAAACAGCATCGTCTAGCTCGCTCTCTCCGCGCCGGGCAAGCGAGACGCCAAGCCAACTGCAGCTGAACGCGACCAGTTGACTGCTATAGTAGCGGCACCTCCGGCTTCACCCCTCACTGGGACATACCAAGACTTGCTCTGGAAATACAGGTACACAAGTCTAAAGACAGTCTTTCACAACAGGAGAACCTAGTAGAAAACAAACAGCATCGTCTAGCTCGCTCTCTCCGCGCCGGGCAAGGCGGGAGGGATGCCAAGCCAACTGCAGCTGAACGCGACCAGCTGACTGCCATAGTAGCCGCACCTCCGGCTTCACCCCTCACTGGGACATACCAAGACTTGCTCTGGAAATACAGGTACACAAGTCTAAAGACAGTCTTCCATAACAGGAGAACCTAGTAGAAAACAAACAGCATCGTTAGCTCGCTCTCTTCGTGCCGGGCAAGGCGGGAGGGATGCCAAGCCAACTGCCGCTGAACGCGACCAGTTGACTGCTATAGTAGCGGCACCTCCGGCTTCACCCCTCACTGGGACATACCAAGACTTGCTCTGGAAATACAGGTACACAAGTCTAAAGACAGTCTTCCATAACAGGAGAACCTAGTAGAAAACAAACAGCATCGTCTAGCTCGCTCTCTCCGTGCCGGGCAAGGCGGGAGGGATGCCAAGCCAACTGCCGCTGAACGCGACCAGTTGACTGCTATAGTAGCGGCACCTCCGGCTTCACCCCTCACTGTAACATACCAAGACTTGCTCTGGAAATACAGGTACACAAGTCTAAAGACAGTCTTTCACAACAGGAGAACCTAGTAGAAAACAAACAGCATCGTCTAGCTCGCTCTCTCCGCGCCGGGCAAGCGAGACGCCAAGCCAACTGCAGCTGAACGCGACCAGTTGACTGCTATAGTAGCGGCACCTCCGGCTTCACCCCTCACTGGGACATACCAAGACTTACTCTGCTGGAAGTACAAGTTCATATACAAGATGAGCTGCATATGAGTAGACCCCCGAACTAATCACCAAATTTTGGGTCATCCTCACACTTATCCCCCAATACTCTATCCAATAAGGTCTTAAAACAATGTAAACAAATAAAACCACGTTATGAAAGGAATGTCAAATTAGAGGGTTAAAAGGAATTGACCAAAGTGGTTAGGGTTTTTAATTGGTGCCGTGACCAGGATTTCTGCTGATCTTGTACTTTCAAAATCCAAGAACACTTAGAATCTAATTCTGATATTAATACCTACTAAAATTGTTTGTGTTAGATTCTACCTGTCGTCGCATCGGCGCGCGCTCACCAAGTTCCTGGAATGCGTCAACTGGAACCGACCAGGTATGTCACAACTTTCAGAAAAAGTAGAAAAAAAACCGGCCAAGTGCGAGTCGGACTCGCGCGGGAAGGATTCCGTACCATTATGCAAAATACAAAAAATATCACGTTTGTGGTATGGGAGCCCCACTTAAATATTTATTTTATTTTGTTTTTAGTATTTGTTGTTATAGCGGCAACAGAAATACATCATCTGTGAAAATTTAAAATTTCAACTGCCTAGCTACTACAGTTCATGAGATAGAGCCTGGTGACAGACAGACGAACTGTGAAGTCTTCGTAATAGGGTCCCGTTTTCACCCTTTGGGTATGGAACCCTAAAAAATATTTCAGAAACTATCCTTACAAGTCGATCTCTTTTTTGGCCCTGATATTATCGAATAATGCTTGCCTATATTCTTTTAAAGGTACTTGTACAAGTTGTATATCAACTATTACTTGTTTTAGCCTTGACGATATATTCCGCCGGTTTAGTAGTTATTGTACTAACTACATAGTAACTGTTTATAAGTCACGCAATGAGCGATAAATTATAATGCAATGAAGCCATATACAATGCAACACTATCTATAACACAACTTGTGTTTATAATAACTATATCGACCCGCCCCGACTTCGCACGTGTAGTAAAAGAGTGAATTTTTCCGATTTAGCAAACATTGTCATATTTCACATATAAAAAACCCCTCACATAGTTTTAATACCAAAATTGTAAAGTCATCATTTTCTGGTACAGAACTGATAAATTAAAACTAGGAGTAAATCTTTGTCTGACCAAAGTAAATTAGCGAATCTGTCTTCACAAAGCTTGAAACTGAATAAATGTATGGCACTGCCATTTTGAAATATACCATAAAACTGAATCGACATTGGAAATCCATATAGTTTTCGAACCTGCTCACAAATTTCACAGTTGGGTATATGAAAGCTTTTAAGCCTACTCTGAAACGGAGACGCTTCGCCCTCGCTCGGTCAAAAAATGCATAAATCGCCTCTAGTTCTTTGCATAACTGTTACATTAACTATATTGCACATTAATTGTCCAAATATTACACAACCCTACATTAATATACAAGCCTCACGTTTAATATTTTTGTATATTTAAAAACGACCTTAGGTTGTACATGTTAAGTACATAGTTCAATACAGCGGTGAAACAAGATAAGAGGTTATAAAAGTAGTTGGTAGTGATTATACAAGTTTTGGGCAACCTGGCGCGTGCCAGTTCCAACCGCATTTTTTAAGAAACGAACGTCTTTAACGGTTTAAAAGTTTTGAATAATACGGACTTTTCAAATTATTAAAAAAAATGCGAAGTGTTTTGTTATTGTGATTCGGTTTGGAGTTTTTGTCTGTGGGTTGTAGGAGAAATAATCAATTACCTATTATGTATTTAATTTACTAAATTAACAATCTTAAAAAAATACGGCCGCTAGGGAGCAATTAGTCTAATCTAAGATATTCAATAAATTAGAAGAAAAAGTATATAAAAAATGTTTTAAATAGTCTTTTGCGAGGCCATAACATTTATTTAACATATTTAAAGCAAACGTGTTTTCATAAAATTAAATGCAAACGTGTTTACATTTTTTTTCTACTAGGTAGGTACCAAAAGCAAATCTTGGCGTTTATACATACCCATTTTATACATTATGTTTTTTATTAAATAAAATGAAGAGCTTAGAATTTTAAGGTAGGTAAGCTTAGACTTTGTGAGGTGATTCGGAAATTCCTTATAAGTTACCCGAACCTAACTCGCCTTATTGCAATCAATCTTTTTACACAGAACTTCGAATTACCTTTCTTCGATGCAACCTACGCTAATGCAATGCAATTGAGGTCAATTTCGTTGATAAACGACCTCCGTGACATTGATTTTTATTTTTAATTCTCGACCGTGAACAGTGTTGAAAACATTACGTTACTTCGAACGTTTTAGTTATTTAGGCAAAGCCGCAACCACGAATAATGTACCTAATAGTTACATTTGTTTTAACAATGGGGCAAAGTTGTTGTTTAACATGTCGTGTTTTCTATGTATTTATGTATTTGTATATTATACAAATACATAAATACATGTACAATTTATCGTTGTCTGAGTACCCACAACACAAGCCTTCTTGAGCTTACTGTGGGACTTATCTGTGTAAGAATGTCCTATTTATTGATTGATTGATTTATTTATTGATACCCGAGCAAGCGAAAGATTCCAAAATTGAACCAAGAGCGGAGCGAGTGGCTCGAAAAATGAAATCTTGAGCGTTGCGAGGGTTTCAAGGCAGAACAAATTTTGCCACCGAGTGAAACACAATTTTTTTCACCACACCAACACAAGGAAAATACTAAGTGTTCGTATGTTCACTAATAAACTACGAACCCTTATAGTTTAGCCACGTCTGTTTGTCCGTCCGTCTGTCTGACGAATAGGGGTATTTTACAACGATTTCTTGATAAAGTAAACATTTTCGCAAATATCCATCAAAAGAAAAAAAAAATGTCAAGTCTACAAAACGTTTTCCAGATCAAAATAACGCATTTCTTAATACATACGGTGTATTAAGATGTTTTAAATAAAAAAAATGTAAATAACTGATAGTGTAAAGCTAACATAATATTACGAGTATAATAATATTCGTTGTAAAAACTTCAACAGTGAAAAATAAACACCTGCCAATCAAAATTGATTCTTATGTCAATGTCACAAGATTTTTTATTACTTATTCTTAGTTTATCTAAAGTTGTAATGTTTTAACAACCTGTAGTAACTTCAGTACTCAGAGATAAGATATTTAGTTCAGATAAATCCCATGAGACGTATTAAAACTCTAAATGGCTCAACTTGATTTGATGTATCACAGCATCTCGGACGCACCAATAAGCACGAGCGAGATGCACAGCGATAAATCCCTATAACGCTCTCTGTGTGTCTATTATCTCATTTCGCTTGACGTAAACTCGACCTCGCTAAACCGATTTAGATCTATAGTCTGTCAAGCTGGGTCAGTAGCAATGTAAAGCAAACTTAAGTATGGTATCCCTAGGAAACGAACAAAAAGCAGCAATGTACATCGAACAACGATGAAATATAAACAAAACAGTTCCACAGATCAGATATAAATGATACGTGATTTTCGAACAATTCAAACGTAGTGCTGCTAACCCGTGATTTTTCAAATTTGCCGCGTTTTTCTACTGACAAGATTTGCTTGACCAAGTATAAAGTAAAATATGATGGATGACATAGGATGGTTTTTATCACGGAAATAATCACTACGCAGACTAAGTCGCGGTCGGGAGCTAGTGCCAAATAAATATCAAATCAAGTTAGATTTGAGTTTTGACTAGGCCTCCATATTTTCCCACCCAACTGTAAAATGACAGTCACAAGTCACAATCACAAACCTATCACAAATAATCACTTTATTCTGTGTTTATTCTAACTTCGTAACGTAGATTTTTTTACTGCGACATAATTCACGTTTAGGTACTAATTAATGGAAAAAAATTACAATTAAGACTGGATTTTTACACCACGGTACTAAATTACAACATTTTCGCCGTAATTAACGTAACGAAGCGACGGTCACCGTTTCAGCTAGGCAAACACGCTTTCGCACCTATACAAACAACAACACGTAACAATTCCATCGGTGGACCTTATGCCTTTTGTAATAAGGTTTACGAAGTGTCAGTTAACAGTGTAGATGGTACTCTAAACTCTAACCTCCATCGTACGTAGGGTTACCAGATACAAATTTAGAATTTCCTGACAAAATTCCTGATTTCCGAATATTTTTCCTGACATTCATATTTTACACGACGACGGGGGGGGGGTCTCTAGCCGTTAGCGATGGCCATCCGATTGAGAGCCGCGCGCGTCATGTATATGTATGCTTGATTAAAGATTTGTTAATCTCATTTATTATTTTTTTACAATGTTTTTGATTAATTGATTAATTTAAGTAAATAAAAAGGTACTTTATAATCAAGTCTATCAATTCAAAAAATTCCTGACATTTTCGTGACAAAAGGCCAAAATTCCTGTCATCTGGTAACCCTAATCGTACGTCTCTCTACATGTCTCATTTCTTAACCGATTCTCGTGAAATATTGTCAGCAGGTTCGATAGTTAAATAGATTTTTTTGATTCAGATTTTGGAAGTTTTTTAAAGAAGACTAGTTTAGTACAGTCAGCGTCAAATACTTTGTAGCAACCAAAGTAGCCAAATAGTTCGGTACACCATATATTTAGTATGGTGTACCGAACTATTTGGCCACTTTGACTGCTACAAAGTATTTGACGCTGACTGTACGAGCGTGCATAACGGTATCTATATAGGTAGATGTTTATGATGACCGTGACTCAAATAATGTTTAAATAATGTAATGTCTTTGTTTCTTTCATATAATGTTTTTGTTTTCATGGTGCATTATCGATTTTAGTGTGAAATAGGTTAATAAAACTATGTGAGATATTGTGATGTTTTGAAATCTAAGTGTGAAGTGTTAAGAATGCCGCAAAAGGAAGTTAGCAATGGTATGTATTCGTTTATTCCAAAAAAAACCTAAATATTAATTAAAATGTCAAAAGCCATTAAAACCTATGTAGACTTAATATAACTGTGCAATATATTAAAGTACAGCCAGCATCAAATTGGAAACTATTTGCTGACTGTACAGTCGCTATCAGATATATCGGAGCGGCTAAGGCGCTCACAAATATCTGAACACGCCTCTATTGTCAGGGCATTAGAGTGCGTGTTTAGATATTGTGAATACCTTGGCCGCTCCGATATATCTGATAATCTAATGGCGACTATACAATGAAATTTAGAAATACATAGTTTATTGTTGCTTCATATAAACCGTTATCTTTCTTATGGCGTTATTTAAAACCGTACCTACCTACCTAGTACTACGTACTGTCAAAGATTTTAATTTTAAACCAATTAACACAAAACCCACCCTATGGGATACTATATTGCTTAAAGCCGCTGTTAATATGATAAGCTACAAAAACATTAGAAAACTAAGGGATTCAGATCGAAGGTCATTGGCTTTAGGGAGCCCCTTAAAGTTGTAAACATCTCACATACATCTCAGTTCAAAATGGTTCGAAGGAGATATAAAAGAAAAGGGACCTTATTGTCGATGGCGCTTACGCCGCACAGCGTCGCGCGGCATTGTATTTATATCGGAGCATCGTTAACCTGTCGAATCCCACGATATGACGTCACCATAAGCGTTCTGGCTCATATATGAGCCGTGGGAGCTGACAGATTAATAATGGCGTAAGCGCCATCGACAATAAGGTCCCTTTTCATAGATAACGTCACATATTATTATCAACTGTTAAATTGAGTATGTTTTGCAGCGGAGGTGCGGCAAGCCCTGTCCATGATGAAGCAATGGGCTCCCATGGACGTGGAAGACGCTTTGGAACTGCTCACACCCAAGTTCACACATCCCGCTGTCAGGAAGTAAGTTAAAATGAGCCTTATTGTGTATAAAATAGGATTCAAAACAGCTCGTCTACAAGTGCAATGGTCCCTAAGAAACTTGAAATGAGCCTTGTTTCGTATGAAATAGGATTGAAAACAGCTTGGTTACTAATGATGAAGCAATGGGCTCCCATGGACGTGGAAGATGCTTTGGAGCTGCTCACACCCAAGTTCACACATCCCGCTGTCAGGAAGTAAGTTAAAATGAGCCTTATTGTGTATAAAATAGGATTGAAAACAGCTCGTCTACAAATGCAATGGACCCTAGGAAAGTTGAAATCAGCCTTATTTCGTATGAAATAGGATTGAAAACAGCTTGGTTACTCATTAGTAACAGCAAATGGGCAAATTGCATGAAGCAATGGGCTCCCATGGACGTGGAAGACGCTTTGAAACTGCTCACACCCAAGTTCACACATCCCGCTGTCAGGAAGTATGTTAAAATGAGCCTTATTGTGTATAAAATAGGATTGAAAACAGCTCGTCTACAAATGCAATGGACCCTAGGAAAGTTGAAATCAGCCTTATTTCGTATGAAACAGGATTGAAAACAGCTTGGTTACTAATGATCAAGCAATTATGGGCTCCCATGGACGTGGAAGACGCTTTGGAAGTGCTCACACCCAAGTTCACACATCCCGCTGTCAGGAAGTAAGTTAAAATGAGCCTTATTGTGTATGAGATAGAGTTGAAAATAATCCTTCTTCAGGTGCAATGGACCCTTAGAAAGTTAAATTCAATTTGACCTTATTGTGTATGAAAAAAAAAGGTTAATTTTTGATGATAAAGCAATAGGCTCGCATGTACCTACGTCGATTAGTAGTTACATCTTTTTATTCCCGTAGGATTGTGTCAGCTAACTTGTGTCTGAAAGATCTGTGTAAGCTGGAGATGTTATGTCACAAGTGTTGAGTTAAAGGTGTTAGTAGTGTTACATATGGTACAATCCTGTGGTACAGTCAGCAGCAGAAGTTGCTAAGCGGACCAGGTGTTCAAAATGATCTTGACACGACTTCATTGTTAAGAGAATAAGAGCGTGTCAAGGTAATTTAGAACACCTCGCCCGCTTAGCAACTTCTGCTGCTGACTGTATGTATGCTGTCATAGATAATAGAATATAATTTTTGTTTTATGTTACAGATACGCCATATCGCGACTGAAGCAGGCACCTGACGAAGATCTGTTGCTGTATCTCCTGCAGCTCGTGCAAGCTCTAAAATACGAGGACTTCAACGAAATACACGAAGGTACGATGAAATGCCTAAGATAGAATACTACATCTTGCTAAATTTAGTGACTTTTATTTAGTATTTACTGACGGCGAACTAGGAACTAAAGGCGGTGTTTATCAAAAAAATTACTGAATAGAGTTAATTTCACATACATTTTACGAGTTTATCGAGTAATAATCTGAAGGAATCGTGGGCAAAGACTAGTTAATATGAAATAAAACTATTAACACGGATTATATCGCGTATACAGAATTTATACTACATCCCGACGTTTCGAACCCTTTACATCCCCCCTACCCTTTTATTTCATGAGTAACTATCGCGGTAACAAGACAATATTTTAGTTAGTTAAATAGTTATAAATTACCGTTTGACCGTTTTTAGAAATATGTCAAAATTGCGAACCCGTGGTCGCGAAGTCTACAGTTCACACTAGTATAGTTTGTAGCTTTCTAATAGACCCTGAAGGCTAATCCTATTGTCTATTGTTCAGTAAAACCGCACGTGCTACTTACCTGCAAAAAAGGATCCTAATTATTCTATTTGGCACCTGAGCGCGGGCTAGTCCAACGCTCAAAAAACCAGTGTAGGTGCGCTCTCCGATAACGCGCCTTTGTTACGCATCTCGAGGACACATTTTAGACTGGTTCTGTAGCGTTCGACTCGCCGGCACTCAGTAACCGAAGTACCGATTTTTTATTTATGCAGGTGGTTGTGGCACGTGGCACGAGCGGTTTTTCTTAACAATAGACAATAGGATTAGCCTTCGGGCTCTATTAGAAAGCTACAAACTATACCTATATAAACTGTTGATTTTATTCCAGAGTACGCGCGTATATGCGGCAAAGATGTGGCCTTGTACTCGGATTCAGAGGGAAGGCTGTTGCAGAGCGGCCCGAGGGGAAGCCAAGCTAGCCTGCTTTCCACGTCTGGTAATTAGGGTTTGCAATCCGGATCCGAAATGTATGAAATTATCCGGATCTGGATCCGGATCCGCGGATATTCCCATACATTTCGGATCCGTCGTGCAAACCCTACTGGTAATTATTGGTCTTTTTACAGTGTCAATATACCCTTATGTCCTAAATACAATACAAATCCTCTTTATTGCACAATCTACCACCACTACAGAATAAATGTACATGGAAACACAAATAATAGGTACATGAAGACAGACGTAAACAACAGGCGGCCTTATCGCTAAAGATCGATCTCTTCCAGACAACCTTTGGGTAGTGGAGAAATGAAACTGCATGATACATTAACCAATTAGGAGGTTAGGTTAGGCAAAAAAACTAAATAGTCTAAATAAAGTTTACTATTGCGTGTTATATAGAATAGTCGTTACAATCTATAGGTTAATTTAATGTTAACAATAAAATGTTTTTCTTTACAAAATTATTATTATAAACTGAAATAGAAAAAAAAAAACAAAAAATATTTCATTAAGTATATCATTTGATTTGTTCCTTAGTTGGAAAATTATTATTTTCTAGATTGTAGAGTTACTTACAAGAATTACAAATCGCAAAAAATTTGAAAATGAAAATAGACTGTCACTACAAAATAGTTTAGGAACCTCTGTTACAGCTGATCTTCCAAACTTAGGGGGTGCCCGCTTACAGTACCGAGCAGGGATGTTGCGAATATCCGCATCCGCATCCGCATCCGCAACCGCGGAACTTCCGCATTATTTTCAACATCCGCATCCGCATCCGCATAAAATCGATGCGGATTTAATGCGGATGCGGATGTGGAACAGTTCGGTACAGGAACGTCTTAGCATCGGCATAAGTGCTAGACTGCTAGGTAATTTACTCATTAGCCAAAAAAACCTATTAGAAATTAGCAGTCAAGCGTGAGTGGGACTTAATGTACGGAACACTTGGAACGCGAGTCCGACTCGCACTTGGCCGGTTTTTTGAAATAAAAATGACTAAAATGTAATTTTTGACGTTTTTTATGTACCTATCTTGACATCCGCATCCGCGGATGTGAGCCTTTAAAAATCCGCATCCGCTTCAGCGGATGTCAAAAAATCGGCATCCGCAACATCCCTGGTACCGAGTAGTGACATTTGGGAGAGGCACTAAAAGCCTTTATCTTTTTAACTTTGAAATTTAAGTAGAAATCATTTTAAGCGATTTTCAGCAATTAATGGTTACCATATAATTTGCAGTGCTAACAACGAGCGAGATGACGTCATCGACGATCAGCCGTCGGTCAGAAGACGACACGCTCACGGACAACACCGACAACAACAATTCTGTTGTTGACAACAATTCCTTCGGGTTCGTACATTTCCATCTGTTTATTTAACCTGGACTCCTTTAACCCTTTGAACGCCACTCCTATAATGCGTGTAACGTGTAACGTCAAAGTTCTATGACAATATCTGGTACAACACATAAACATACAAAAACTCATAAAAGCGCGTTTTCCCAGAGATAAGACCTAGCTAGATCGGTTTTTCGCCCCCGTAAACCCCCATATAGAAAATTTCACCGAAATCGTTAGAGCCGTTTCCGATATCCCCAAAATATAAATAAATATATATATATATATATATATATATATATATGCAATACTTACAAATAATTTAATGATTTTCCTTTTCCGCAACCATTGTGCCTATTTTGCGTGAAAAACGAGGTAGTATTTTGTACCTTACCTTATCTTTACCATAGAGAAATATAGTAAGACAAGAGTGCTCACTCCATACATCAGTTCAGACTATTAATGTTAGTGTCTACATCTAGCATCGAGTAGCGGAACTATCAGTACTGCTACTTGACAATAGATGTAGCACCGACCGGAAAGTCTTATCTCAACACCATAAGACTTTCCGGTCGGTGCTACATCTATTGTCAAGTAGCAGTACTGATAGTTCCGTTACTCGATGCTAGATAGTGATGGGTAGGACATCAATTTAAAATGAGTTTGTATGAGTACCTCATTTTCTAAAATGAGGTGTTACAATGTCTTACTTCAAATGAGGTGAGGTACTAGCATATTTTCAGCGTCGACTATTCCATTAATTCCAACGGCGACAAAAATATTTAATGTATATACATATTTATGTATTCATAACTTCCTTTATAAATAAATAAATAGTAACATTTAATTGGAGTGCAATTCTGGAGGTTAAGAATATAACTTTTAGGAGAAAGATAATTTTAGAATCAAGTAAAATGAATAGAGGAGTGAAGTAAGACATTTTTGCGGTACGAAGTACTGCGACAAATTAACAAAATGAGTGGTACAAATGAGGTGCCTCACGAGTGAGCGACTCAACACTAATGCTAGATGTAGACACTGAAATTAATAGTCTGAACTGATGTACGGAGTGAGCACTCTATGTATTTTTTTCTCTATATCTTTACACTACAGCGACGGCACCGACCCCACAGAAGAGCGCCTGAACCTGGCGACTTTCCTCATATCTCGGGCTTGCAACAACAGCGTGCTAGCCAACTACCTGTACTGGTACCTGCTCATAGAGTGCGAGGACCGACAGACCGCGCAGGAAATGGCCATCAGGAGCATGTACCTTACTGTCATGAGGACCTTCAGTCATCAGCTCGCTAAAGGTAAAAAAGCGGCCAAGTGCGAGTCGGACTCGCGTCCCAAGGGTTCGTACATTAAGTCCGTCTCGCGCTTGACTGCACATTTCTAATAGGTTTCCCTGTCATCTACAGGTTAGATTTTCTTTTTGGGTCAGTAAGGGCAGCTACCAGATCCCGTGCTGCTACGAGAAAACGGTCTTATAAGACCTTCCTTCGGTTTCAAAATAATGAAGATTGGCTTTTACAGATTTTGGAAAACATACAGGGTGCGAGAAAAAGGTCATTTTTGACAAACTTTTTTTTTGATGACAATCGGTCCCATTCGTATTGAGGATCAAAAGCTTGTATGAAAAAAACTTTTCCATACAAATTGTATGAAAATGAAAACTTTTATTTTTCACATGCTATTTTTGTATGCCAATCGGTTCCATTCCTATCCAGTATCAATAGTTTCTTTGGGGTCAACTTACGGTAATGTACTAAAAAGCCACAAATTGAATAAAACTTTTTCCATACATTTACTATGGAGAAAACGTAAAATTATTTCACATTTTTCTATCTGGCCATTTTTCCATTTGGCCATTTCTATCTAGCTTCGGAGATAAGGGGGGGGGAGGGCGCACAGAAAGACAGACAGACGCACGAGTGATCCTATAAGGATTCCGTTTTTTCCTTTTGAAGTACGGAACCCTAAAAATATTGATAAAATACTTTTCGTGTATAAACGGCTGGCGAAAACAATCTTTAGCAGTTCTGGGCGCGTAGCCACCGTGCCAATCGTTAACGCTCCGTAGCGTATCGTAGTCATCTCTCTATCACTCTTCCATCCTAGTGCGACAGTGACAGTGGCGTTTCGTTCGCTGCGGAGCGTTAACGATTGCACGTTGGCTATGAACCCTGGCTGTCATAAGAAATAAGTCACAAAAATAGCGTTGACAGCGTATTAAGTACAGCTTTTTCTAAATTACGGAATCCCATTTACGTAATAATTCTAATACACCTTTTATTTCTTTGTATGTTTTTTTGTGTCATATAATAGTTAGGTTAGGTTAGGTTACGGGAAGGGACCCACAATAATACTTGTACGTTTTTTTATGCCTAACTAGCGACCCGCCCCGACTCCGCAAGGGTTATAGTATACCAAACAAACACCAAAAATTGCCAATCGGGGGAAATAATACATGTGTAAGCCAATTTTAGCATGTGGTGTAGGTAATGGTGTATTAAACAAGATACTAAAAGTACCGGGGGGTGGGGTTGAAGCTAACGGGTGGGGTGGGGGGGGGTTTAAGGTCCCTTTTTATAGTTTTTCGTAAATAACTCTTAAACGGTGGCCTAATAAAAAATAAATAA
Organism: Cydia amplana; assembly: GCF_948474715.1. Lineage (NCBI taxonomy): Eukaryota > Metazoa > Arthropoda > Insecta > Lepidoptera > Tortricidae > Cydia > Cydia amplana. Next base: position 15,207,719 of record NC_086086.1, read on the forward strand.
TGTACATAATATTTTCTACAAAAAAGATTTAGTACACTTTTTCGCTAGAATCAATATTTTAAAATATATTAAGGTTGGAAAGTGACGTATAATTTGTTCTAAGGTCGTTTTTTTTAGTTTTTCGTAAATAACTTAACGGTAGCCCACAGCAATAAATTATCTTTTACGTAAATAATCTATTTGAGATTTCTTATAAAATAATTGCTACTTTTTTTCGCTAAGAGGCCTTATTCCTTAGAGCGTTCACCGATTTCACGAAATAACACTCGATAGATGGCGTTGGCGCTCGGTACGCGAGCGCCGGCAAAGTTAAGCGCGTTTCAACGCAGGCGAGAATAATATTGATACTTTTCAATTTAATTGCAAAGTAACATTATTTTTAGCGTTATATTGGCACTCTTTATTTTATTTTATAAGCATGGTAGTAGTCAATAGAGTGTATGTGTTGGGATAATATATAACCAGAGGCGAGTAAATAATAACAATATTTACCTCTGGCATGGAATTATTGTGACAATCACTCTTCTTATGAATAAGGTGTATTCGGGTATTTCCGAATGAACGAATAGTGGCGGATAATTCCGAAAGCTGACTTACCCGAATAAACCTTACTACTAATATTCGTCATTGTAGTAGTGTTGTATTTTCAAACTTCTTTAGCGGCGCTGTGCACTTTTTGAGGTGGGGAAAAAATGTTAAACTCGCGACAGTGACCGTAAGACGGACACGTGACCTGATCAAAAAACTGTTACAATGTTATTGAGTTTTTCTTTATCGATTTAAATGCCATCTAGTGAGTTTCCCTCTAACCGGTATTAATATAACTCGAGTACCAACAGTGATGTGCTTAGGGGTTTCAAGTAATGCGACGAAATAACGCTAGATGGCATTAACATCAATTATACATAGTGCTGCAGACATTTTGCACTAGTCATTGAGTTTTCACTTCTGCCGGCACTCCCGGAGTGCAACCCGTTGTTTTTTTTTACAAACCATGACAAACCATGAGTTTTGTTTACATTTTTGCTGCCCACAAATTGTCGTCTTTTTGTACTATTTCTGTTTTTAGGGGAAAGTCGGGGCCCGTCCATACTGCAAATAAACATGTTTCTTTATTTGTGATATGCAACTGGCCCTATCTGTTAAAACCAGTCATTGTTTTTATTTAAAACCATGATACCGTTGACTACATTCCACATTTTTTTTTGTTTGATGGCCTCGTCGGGGTCAATACCGAAATCCGATTATTTATATTATGCCATCTTCGCTCCACTCCATTAAGATACCCTGGACAGAGGGCCTACCGCGAACCACGTTCGACGTGTTACCTCCCTGTCACACTTACGTACGAATTTACAAGTGCGACAGAGAGGCAACACGTCGAACGTGGTTCGCGGTAGGCGCTCAGGCCTATGGAACTCTCCGCGCGAGCACGGATTTATACCTACGAATCTCTTCCCGTTCACGGTAGAAAATCAAGCTAGTTGGTCGCCGGCGCTCGAATATGCCAAAATGTATGCGAAATAAATGTCTTCTTCACGAACAAATAACACATGTTGTAGTGTGGAATTGTGGATGGATGCAGAAACAAAAAAAAACTAATAAAAAAATCCGTGTTTGCTCTATCGATTGATAGGAAAAGTAACTATTAGACGTTCTCAATATAAGTACTTATACCAATTTTTTTTACGATAGTCGCAAGCTACGTAGTACGCCGTTTTATAAACCGCGTAGTGTTTACGCGGTTTATAAAACGGCGTAAACACTACGGTTACTGTAGGGAGATATGACCTTTTAAAATATTTCGCAGTCACTCATCATAATAAATAATAAAATAAGGAAAAACCCTAACTTAAAACAAAAGATAAATAAAGAGAATAATAAAATAAATTTATAAGTAATTAATAATGATAAAAGGAATATTATAATTATTAATTACTTATTGCAACTTATCTTGCTCATAGTTATTTTACAATTAATAAAACTTATATTTGTACCTTAGGTAAGTAGGTAGGTATCTTTCATACAATCTATAGTTTAGGTAAGTAGGTAGGTACTAAAATAAGTTTTTTTTATATTAAACGTGTATTTAAGTGAATATATCGACTCGCTGGCATTCAGAAATATTTCAAGGAAATATTTGATTAAAAATATAATAAAAATGCCCGAACACATATTTGCGAATGCTTGTGATGGTTGTAATATGGTATATACTTATACTGGTAGGTACTTATTTGTAAAATAATTTCTAAGCGTCGGCAACCCTAGCTTTGTGCCGGTGCGCGCGGTGCGGGGAGCGGTGCGTTGAAGGTCATTCCATTGTATTTTTGTGTAGGTATTAAAACGGTAGGCATTTGAGTTTTCTTTGAGAGATAAGTATCTGTTCGTAAGAACTATAATATAGCCCTGTGCCCTGGACCTCATCTAGATCGATGGTACTCGTCAGGGCAAAGCTATTGAGCCCAAACACGATATAGTTATGATGAGTAGATAAGGAGTTCTGGTGACCAACTCCTGACTCCATTATGAGAACCTGGACCTCATCTAGATAGATGGTGCTCGTCAAGGCAAATCGAATGCGCCCAAACACGATGGAGTTATGATAAGTAGATTAGGAGTTCTGGTGACCAACTCCTGACTCCATCATGAGACCCTGGACCTCATCTAGATAGATGGTGCTCGTCAGGACAAATCTAATAATCCTAAATACGATGGAGTTATGATGAGTAGATTAGGAGTTCTGGTGACCGACTCCTGACTCCATCATGAGACCCTGGACCTCCTGAAGATATATAGTGCTCGTCAGGGCAAATCTAATGAGCCCAAACACGATGGAGTGATAATATGTAGATTAGGAGTTCTGGTGACCAACTCCTGACTCCATCATGAGAACCTGGACCTCATCTAGAACGAAGGTGCTCGTCGAGGCAAATCTATTGAGCCCAAACACGATGGAGTTATGATGAGTAGATTAGGAGTTCGGTGACCAACTCCTGACTCCATCATGAGAACCTGGACATTATCCAGGTCGTCCGGGTATAATAATAATGCAAAACCTAACCAGTATTCAAGTAACACTGAAAACCTATCACCTAGCGAGAGTCTGTTGTTGAAATTAAATATGGTGTAAAAAATGTACTTACTTGTATCAAGATTTTCTAGTCGCTGTATACAGCACTTCTCGGAACTCTCTGGCTGTTTACGAACACACCATAGTCACCGAACGCCTGACGATCGAGCACAGGTCCGTCCCCTAAGCCGCCTCGGCGGAGAATGAGCGCGCGGCGTCGGTGCAGCGTGATTTATACGTGTTTTAAAATAATATAAATTTACGGCAAGGTAGGTCCTATAGTTATGATTATTTTTTTATGGGTTAACGTATAGTTATAGTTTGCTATAATATTATTTTTAGGGCAAAATAATAGTACAATTTGCGATAAAAAAATATAATGTAACCCTGTTTTCACCCAAAAAATGAAGAAAGTTCGGAAGGTTAAATATCCATTTTTTTAATGAATCTTTGATTTTCAATAGTCTTAGCCGCTCGTAAAAGATATGGTGAATTGAATTGTAATCATTTCTGTATCAAATGATTCTTGTTTACTGCAAAATTGAGAACCGAAACGACAGTTCTCACTGCAAATTTTGAAAAAGCCTCCCAAGAAAACTCATTTATTTTAGGTTTAAAAAGAGAAAATGTCAACTTGAACGGTCTTACTTGCTAGTTTAAGAAATGATTATTTAAGTACGTTATCAGTTTTTGAATGAATACTAATAGTTACGTCGTAATCTTGAATGAAAAAGGTAACAGATTGCAAAAAACGCTCGCTTGTAGGACTAAGGACTCTTAAAGGGAGAATATTAATTCGAAGGTCCCCTTTTTTATTATTTCGTAAATAACTCGTAAACGATAGCCAATAGCAAAAAATGTTTTCTAACATTAATAATTAACATAAAATTTCCTACAAAAAGGTTATTCAATCTTTTTCTCTAGGATCAATATTTAAACCAGGCTTGTCAGGCGTATACCCTTTTCCCCTTTAAATATTTTTTTTAATATTGATCCTAGCGAAAAAACGTAGCATTTATTTTATAAGGAATCTCAAATAAATTATTTACGTAAAAGATATTTTTTTGCTGTGGGCTACCGTTTACGAGTTATTTACGAAAAACTAAAAAAAAACAACCCTAGAACAAATTATACGTAACTTTTTCACTTTAATAGATTTTAAAATATTGATCCTAGCGAAAAAGTGCACTGAATCTTTTTTGTAGAAAATTTTATGTAGATTACTTATGTGATAGAACATTTTTTGCTACGGGCCACTGTTTAAGAGTTATTTACGAAAAACTATAAAAAGGAATTTACTAGTTTACAAACAAATTATTGCAGTGGCAACATTGTCTTACTTTTTTTGGAATCTAATTACGATTTTCAGTTTAGGGACAGACAGACCGCGGGAAGCGACTTTGTTTTATACTATGTAGTGATCTAATTTATTTTCCAGGCACCGCGGAACACCAACGCACCCGCTCCTTCCTCGCTCGCCAACAAGTCTTCATCGACAAACTAGTCAAACTCGTCAAAACCGTCACCCGCGAAAGCGGCAATCGCAACAAGAAAGCAGAACGCCTTCAACAACTCCTAGCCGACCCTGACGCCTTTAAATTCAATTTCACCAACTTCGAACCCATGCCTTTTCCTCTAGACCCTAACGTGACCATCAAAGGAATAGTCGCTAAGAAGGCTAGTCTATTCAAATCGGCTTTGATGCCTTCGAAGTTGACGTTTTTGACGACAGAGGGTGTGGAGTATGAAGCCATGTTTAAGCATGGTGATGATTTGAGGCAGGATCAGCTGATTTTGCAGATGATTACGCTGATGGATAAGTTGTTGAGGAGGGAGAATTTGGACTTGAAGTTGACGCCGTATAAGGTGGGTTTGTTTTTTGTTACGGAATAATGATCGAAATGCTGTGTGTAGAGGGGTTTATATATTAGGTATAGGCTATGTCATGATCAAATTAGTTCTTACAGTGCTTCTAAAATACTTCTGCAAATTGTTACAAAAAAATAGATAATTTTTTTAAGCCCCATTCATACTTAAAGATAACAATTGTGCTCTTATTTGAAAATTATGACGATATTTTCGAACTCAAAACAAATTCTGACTTGAAATACTGTTCCTTGTATAAAAGGATGTAGGTAGATAGCAAAACTATTATAACTTCATATCATTTTCAATTTTTTACCGATCTTAAATTATCAGTTACACCAATTACGGGTTATAACAGCTATGTATCATCTACTTCGAACTACGGCCTTCTATTATGGGGTAATTCTATTCAAATCCTTGATACTTTTACAGGTCCTAGCAACAAGCTCAAAGCACGGCTTCCTACAATTCATCGAATCAGTCACCGTGGCCGAGGCATTAGGCACTGAGGGCACGATACAGAACTTTTTCCGAAAACATAATCCTTGCGAGGGCGCGCCGTATGGGGTTAAACCGGAGACGATGGACACTTATATTAGGAGCTGCGCGGGCTATTGCGTTATTACGTATCTTTTAGGTACGTTTTAATAACCCTTTTTTGTAATTATTAAAATTCTTGGTGGTTGAAGGTACCCTTTTTACACGACTGCCCAAACAAAAAGAGTGTATTGTTTTCAGCGTTCATGTTTGTATTTCATATTTTTGCTCATATCTCGAATATCTGTACGAATAGCATTATAATTACTTCGGACAAAAGTTTTGACATAAAATTTCCTGCAAATCTGGTTATGTTTATTTTTACTTTACGATCAATACTTTAGGAGCTACAGGCTGTTAAGGTTAACAAAGAGATAAAAAAATAGACGGTTTTTTCATTTTCATTTGTTTTTAACTGAAACAGTAGAGTATAGTCAATTCTGAATACATGTTCGTCGATTAAAACAAACTTATAGAAGTACCACTTTCCACAAATGGAAACTGCCGATTAATCATCACAACGCTAAATTCATATAAATGAACAAGCTAAGCGCTACATACATACATAATATCTGGGCGACCGAGCTTCGCTCGGAAAACATATAAAAACTCGAAAATGCGAGTTTTCCCAGAGATAAGACCTAGCTAGATCGATTTTTCGCCCCCGAAAACCCCCGTATAGCAAATTTCATCGAAATCGTTAGAGCCGTTTCCGTGATCCCCGAAATAAATATATATATAAATAAATAAACAAGAATTGCTCGTTTAAAGGTATTAGATTAGATAATCACGCCTATTTCCCGGAGGGGTAGGCAGAGACCACGGATTTCCACTTGCTACGATCCTGATATACCTCTTCCTTATATTAATGTATAATTGTCAATGTCAATCTCCAGGTGTTGGTGACCGCCACTTAGACAATCTGTTGCTAACCAAAGCCGGGGCCCTATTCCACATCGACTTCGGCTACATTCTGGGTAGAGACCCCAAGCCTCTGCCCCCCCCCATGAAACTGAGCAAAGAAATGGTGGAGGCTATGGGTGGAATCCATTCTGAGCATTATCAGGAGTTCAAGAAGCAGTGCTATACGGCGTTCTTGCATCTTAGGAGGTCAGTATAATTTTTTGTTAGTCGGCTATACCCGACTAAAGGTAACATTCCATTTCTGACCGCAGCTGCACTACTGGTACTGAACGCGTCACTGTTACTGTCAATTTCCATAGTAAAATGACTGTTCATTTTAATTTGAACAGTAGTGCAGCTGCGGTTGGAAATGGACTGTCACCTTAAGGGTCACCAAACTGTTCATATCGTCAGTGGTTGACAATGTTAGTGAGCCTTACCGTTTATCTGAGTTGCATCCTCTGTAACCTAACCGGGTTCCACAGAGGCAAATTTACTAACACATAAAACACATTGCAATAGGGTATTTGACACATGTTGAATTTTATAACTAAATCTACTTAAATAGATAGAAAATGAGCAGTTTATCACAACACATTGGAAACTTAAAAAAATTATGGGAATAATAATAAAAAAATCCACCGACAAACTCGCAATTTCCTTGTTTTCCATATATCAAAACGGCTTCTAATTATTTTTTTTGTTTTTTTATTATACTGGATTTATTTAATAGTTTTAAGTATGACAAGAACAATAACGTTCTAACGTTACATGGTGACGTCACGATGTACCTATTGCCATTTTGTTCGAAGCGTTTCGTCAGTAAAGTGCGGATGCCAGACTTTGACCATCATTTGTGACTTTTGTATTGCTTTAAGACAATGGGTCCCATACAGACATTTGATCCTCAAAACAAACCAGATCGACTGCCATTATGTTTTCAGACACGCAAACCTGATGCTAAACTTGTTCTCCCTGATGGTGGACGCTTCAGTGCCCGACATAGCCCTGGAGCCCGACAAGGCGGTCAAAAAAGTACAAGACAAATTACGGTAAGTACAAAATTCCCCACCAAACACAAAAACCCGCCTAGCCTAGTGCGTGTCGGACCACGCATAAGAAGTTTTCTGAAAAAAACTAACTAATGGTTCAACCGATCATGTTCAAAATAATTTTCGTGGAAAGTATTTATAAATAATCTGTGCGGAAAGAGAAGAGTCGTGGAATGCAAGAATGACTCGTGACTCTAAGTTTTTTCTTTGTTTTTCAAATGTTTTATATGTCCGGTACTAAAGTTATATAACTATTAACCTTTTCGACGCCGTGTCAAACACAAAAGCTGTCACGCTGACGCCACGTCACCGAAGTGTCAAAACTGAAATTGAACTTTATGCATATGCACCTAGGTCTATGTTGTATGTGACCGATTAATCGGTCTTTGGCGTTGAACCTACGGTGCGGATATATCGGTCATTGGCGTCCAAAAGGTTAACTAACTAACTCAGCGACTCAAAGAGGATCTATTAGGTCTCCGGAACGAGAGCACACCACTTTTCCCGATCCTGCGCAGTTTCCTGCCAATTATCGGCTTGAAGCTGACAAAAGTTATATAAAGAAAAAACGGAACCCTTATACTCGTAGGATCACTCGGGCGTCTGTCATTATCTCAGAAACTACTGGGTCTAAAATTTTAACACAAAATACCTAGTTCTTTACCTATAGATGACAGGAAAACCTATTAGAAATGTGCAGGCAAGCGTGATTCGGACTTAATATACGGAACCCTTGGAACCCGAGTCCGACTCGCACTTGGCCGGTTTTTCATTTTTAACAATAACTTATTTTTGTTTCTAGACTGGACCTTGGGGACGAAGAAGCGGTACACTACCTTCAAAACCTTCTGGACATGTCAGTGACAGCTGTCATGGCGGTGTTAGTGGAACAGTTCCACAAATTCGCGCAATACTGGCGTAAATAAACAATACAGTAGTGTCCCTCAATAATATTGTTTCCGTCCCCATGCTGTTTACCTATATGTGGCTATTCATAAATTACGTCATTTCAAGTTGGGGGGGGGGGGGGGGGGGGGGTCTGGACATCGTATGATAGTAGCATGACGTAGGAGGAAACGGGGTTATTCGAAGCATGATTTTTGGATGATTTTAGGGGGGGGGGGGGTCAAAAATCGTCAAAAATAGATGAAGTAATATATGAACAGCCCCTAGATCTTTGGGGACAAATTACAAAATGGGGACGGCAATATACTTTTATTTAAATGTTTATCTCACTGTTATTAGGAACAGACCTAGAAGGTTTATACATAGCCAGCGGCGGTAGCACGGTCGCATTTTTATCGCTTGTCACGTTCTAACAAGTATGTGAGTGAGAAAGTGACAGGCGACGAAAATGTAACCATGCTGACACCGCTGAGCTTTTTCAGGTTTTATTATGTTTTCCTACATTGAAAAGCATGCACATGCCGCAAGCACATTGCTACTCAAAGTTGAAAGGCAGTAACTCTGTATGCATCCCATACATAGATATAGTTCGTATTTTTTAGCATTAGAAAGAAGGTAAGCGATCTTGACATGTCTTTTAATTGAAAAATGCTTTTTAAAAATCAGTGACTATTATAGGTGAACCAGGATCTATTGAGGGTGAGCCATGTTGCGGAATTTCACTGGAACTAATTTTTTCATACTACACTGAATTGTCACCCTATACATGAGAATAACAGCGCCCTCTTGACAATTATCATATATTACTGGTCAGGCTATACTTATGAAAGCAGAAAAATATAAATGATTGCATATTTGCCATTATTTATTTTTAAAACGTGTTTTTCAATAAAAAGACACGTCAAGATTGTTTACCTTATTTCTAATGCTAAAAAAACGAAAGGTGGGTACCACATTTTTCTTTTGATTGACAGAACAAGATACTTGTTTTTTAAGTATTGCCGATAATTATGTATTTAAGAAGTGTTGCTTCTAAGGTAATCCATTTTGTACTGTGATAATAGTATTATAAAATAAAATACATTCATAATAGCATTGTTTTATTTTTATATGTGTATGTGTATGTTTTTAAATAGGTATCATATTGAACAATAAAAATATTTGAGATTCTGGTTTCCTGAAAATGATTTTCTTAACTTAACCAGTAGATGTAGGTACAGGCGCGCCCTCTGCGCATTCTGGCATAGCCATTTAGAGTCCTAGCTATATTGAGTGTTCAATGCTATACGCTATGGAATGTCCAATTTAGCTAGAACCCGAAATGGCGTAACAATCCCGTGTGGTGACTGTACATAGGGCTAATGTTTTAATGGTATCATCTTGGGTCGTCCCATTCGTTTTTCGTCAAGTTCTTAAATTAGTCCTATTCTGTTTTCGTCACTCATTCTACATTCGTCACAATCGTCGGTGGCTTTCAATGTAGAATGAGTGACGAAAGCAGAATAGGACTAATTTAAGAACTTGACGAAAAACGAATGGGACGACCCAAGATGATACCGTTTTAATCTATGAGATATCACAATAAATTGAAAATAATAAGTATTTTCACGATATCCTTTTTATAAATATGAATGACCTATATAATCTTACAATATAGCTTTTTTTTAAAAGGTACCTATTTTTTCTTTTACATAAAACACCAATAGCAAAAATAAACAATTTGTTTACACAATACTTATTTGTTACTTAAAATTAAGTGATTCTATTGGGCGTAATATATTAAAAGTAAAGCAAGTATTCAGCTTAAACACAAATACCGTAATCTCTGGAACTGCTAATTATAAGGCGAAACTAAAACCTCAATATTTAAATATGTACGAGGTTTTACTTCTCTGAAAATGTACATTCTTTATACAGTGACCTCAAGTGTTAGCCGCCATAAGATCACCCCCGTTAGCTATACAGTCGCTTGCCACATATACCTTGCTGCCCGTGGCAGTTTGTACGACATCACACGCCGCAATTTCAGCATAGTTCACACCCCCAACTACATATACTAACACACTTTTAGGCTTGAGCGGGAACCCACCTATTCTAGTGTCATTTTTAAGTAATTTAACTAAGTTTTTCGCATCTTTGCAACCGAAATCTAGGTCGCTTTGGGGTTTTAAGTTGTCTATTTTCTCGTTAAAAGTTTCTATCCCAACTTTAAAACTTTCTACTATTTTTCCACCAACTTTTAAATCTGGTAATGCGGATAGTTTAGTTAAAACGTCTAGCAAGGAATCAGACGTCAATACAGTATTGCAAAGTGTTGCTATCAAGGGTATGTAGCCTCCATTAAAAACGTAACCTGGTGATGATTTACTGGAGTCCTCTGGGGGAAGCATTCTAAGTTTGTTAGCTGTAGTTTGGAAACTATTCTGCCATTTTGGTAATCTGTCACTTAAATTCCCAAGATTAGATATGTTAAGGGACAACTTTAATGTTGATGGTTGAATCAGCAATCCCGCGTTGATCAAATTGTTAAATACATATAAGAAATTGTATCCGAAAGCTAGTAAATACTTGTTTACTAGTGAATTATATTCGTCATAGGACAGTCCTTGTGTCAAACTTAGTAAACACATAAGCCGTAAGCTGTTGTAGATGTGTATGTCTGTGCCAAAATTCTCATCGACAAATGTGAAGTTTGATTTCTTATTTTTGTTATTAAGCATATCCGTCTCCGTCACCTTGAGGTTCTCAAACTTATTGCTCATTTCTGAAATTATGGTTTCACAGGCTAGTACATGGTTGACTAGACTTTGCTTAAAAAGCGTGACTTGTTGCAATTTTGTGGCTACAAAATGCTTAATTTCTTGTATTCCCAATGCTTTAATATCTTCATTTTTCAGCAGTTTAGCTTTTGAGCTAAGAACACTTAGTACTTCCGAGAAATGTCTGTGTTTTATCTCTCCATATAGGCAATCTATTGAACTATCTAAAATCATAATTGTATTTTTTGCTACCGTTTTATCTTCTTCAAAGTCAAAATTCAGCTTTCCTTTCTTTATCTTAGTGTCCTTAACATTTAGCTCCAAATGTCCACAAGTAATTCTAAAAATTTCACTCAGCAGTCCACTGTATGTAGCAGGCGTGAGAAGACTAGAGGCATAATCCTGGCTTCTATCAATAACTATCAATGCACCAATTTCATTTGAACTTTCTTCCGTCAAGAAATCCCTTGCATATGTTTCATTATAAACCTCAAGCATATCCAAAACACTTGCTGACAGTTTCCCAACTGAAAAAATAGCCTTAGGCCGGCCTATGACATGGAATAAACTCCACAATGACATGGAAATGCTTGACAATAAGGAATGATTTTGCTCAACAAATAACTGCTTGAATAAAAAAGGCAGTTCTAAGCTTAGCAGCTGTTCATCTAAGGCCATTAGTTCCCAGGTAAATGGGTGTAGTTTGACTACACCGTATAGACCTCTGCTTTCTAGTAGAGAATCATATGAGCATACTACTTTTGGTACTATTATAATGTGAAAGCAGTTCTGGTCGGCTAGGGAGGAGTTTTGGCTGAGTATGGAAGATATCTGGTCAAGGACACACTTGTACTTCTGGATGCAGGATGGGATGAAGTATACTCTGTTTGTGTTTGCCGTGGGACCCAACTGGGGGTCCATTTTGTAGATTTTGTCAATTCCATGTTGTCTGTAATAGAAATTAATTATTAAAAGTAAAGCACTTGCAAATAGGTAAGAAAACACCTACACTACAAGTGCATTAACTAAAGCAGTAAGAAAAATATATATTTAAAAAGCTACATCTAATAGGAAAAAATATTTGGTATTTGTACCAGCAACAACAGCAAAACAAAATGCTTTAGATGTGTGGGAAACTTTTATTTAAAAAAATTGTTCTATATATCAGTGCCAACGCAGAACGATTCTTCTATTTCTTCTGCCCACACTGTGGAATAACTTACCGTAGCCAGCTAACGCCACAAATTCTTTCCAGGGGCTTTATTAGTACGGCATCAATAATTAAGTCCTTTTTATCGCCACAAAGCGACAGTATTCGTTCTAATTTGCATTGAGATATGACGCTCAAAGAACTTAGTTTGAGGGAAAGCGGATGCTCCATGTTTCTGCTCATTGTATCTAGATACGAATAAAGGTTGTGTGAGTACTTCAGCCCTAAACTTTATGCATTACTCATCAGTAACTCTAATAGTCTAATTTAAGGAATAAGGATGAAATTATTGGAGAAAATATCAACAAATACACCACCACATTCCAATAGGAGACCTAGTGTCAAATTTGACAATGTCAACCTGTTGTCAAACACATTTTTGACATTTTAAAATGTTGCCGGAGCAGAATATTTATATTACAAGTATTACCGATCAATACACGAGCTTTCTTGCTAGAACCAACTAAGAACATTTTAAGAGCTCAACAGCTATAGCATATTAATTGATAACCCTTCTTAATAAATCTATACTATTATCCATAACGATTACTTAACAAGCTACAAAAAACAAATAAATCGATTTATTCAACGTTCTAATGATAATTTCCGGTCATGCGCGTAGTTGATTTGTCGCAGTCGTAATATCCTCCCCTCCGCCCCTTCACCGCGGAGCTGTCTCTCGTCGTCGTATAGCGAAAATTTGGAAATGGCTTCAAGAATTATCAGGAAAATTGTAAGTTTCTAGCTCGGTGTCCCACTTTTAACATTCCTTGCGAGTAGTGCATGTAATATTTGTTTAATCAACCCAAACAGTCCGTACGCTTTTATTCTTGCATTCCAAAAATAGACTAAGTATAGTTATGTCGAAGAATTACATAAAAGAACTTTTGAAGCCTTTTCGTGAGAATAAAGTGTTAGGAAGTTGGCTGAAGTGGTTCGAAGTTGGTGCCGGGGGTGGCGCCGGAGGGCATGGGGTCGCGGAAACTAAGGTTGAGTGTGCTTTTTTGTGTTTTTTCTATTGTTATGTGGTTTGGAGGTTATGTGACGGATTTCTTGGTATTCTTCAGGTCCCGGTGACGAAAGTAGGGACGGCGCAGTACAGCTCGGGTGTGAAGCGGGTGACGTTAATCCCTGGTCATGGGATCGGCCCGGAGATCACCGTAGCGGTGCAGAAAATATTCGAGGCCGCGAAAGTCCCCATCGAATGGGACGAAGTGGACGTGACAGCTGTTAGGGTAAGAGCCCTTGCGTGTTTGTACACTGAAGTGATGATCGTGAATCTGTAAACAGGGCTATAACCGCCAAAATCAAAGTTCGCAAATTGCGTGCATCTTTCCTTGTCACTCTAATTACGCATTCATTGGAGTAAAAGAGAAAGATCCCCGCAATTTGCAGATTTCGGTTTTCCCGGTAGGACCCCCAGGAATTTGAGTGAGGTTCATTCCATAGTGGTTAGTGCTTTTGGCATGATACACTATACTATAAACTATTTAACTCTGTTCTGTGTACAGAAATTGATGTTTATTTTTTAATTAAGTAATTTTAAAAGTCTATTGTGTTAATTAAACAAACATTTGAACCAATAAAAGAAATTATTGTTATTCAGAAACACTTTAAATGCTGCTACAAATTATACCATAAGAAAAAAATAATAAGCCTGAGCAGTATTATAGTAATGTAACTGAATATATTGTTTCAATAAAGTTGTATATTCTTCCAGGGCCCAGATGGAAAGTTCGGCATCCCCCAAAAGGCCATAGACTCAGTGAATGAGAACAAAATCGGGCTAAAGGGGCCTCTCATGACCCCCGTCGGCAAGGGCTACCGCTCCCTCAACTTGGCGCTCCGTAAGGAGTTCGACCTGTATGCCAACGTGAGGCCTTGTAAGAGTTTAGATGGGTAAGTTTTTTTAATTTATCTTTGTACTCTTGTCTTTAGCAGTGTTTTACATATAAATGGGTATGTTTATGTTTTTTGTTTAGTATCTTATCAATGGACTTGCATATTTATTGCCATTGTATGAAATTGAATGGCATTCGATTCAACCTGTTCTTGAATTAAATAACTTAAATCACGCATTTAATTTTTAAAACCATTGTAATTCCAGCAAATCTTGGAATCAGTACAGGTTGTACTTGGAACAGTATTAATAATTAAGATGCCAAGAAAAACTTTTTTATTTAAAAGCTGAGGGATTTTTTGTTCTAGTTTTAACCCCTATCCTATATGATTTTTCTGAATACAATCACATTTTAATCGTCAATCGGATTTTCCATTTGATTTATTGACGTCATTCATTCACTTCCGTATAGAGCTTATCTGGTACGAGCGGTACGTGAGAGTCTAGACAATGTCAGATAGTGTATCTGCTGAGATAAACTTGAATTGTGATATGAATGACCTTAGTTATTGTGATTACCAATCTGGTCACACCCCTAAAAATCCATGTTTTTACATTTTATCTGTATGGGCTTGGCTATTTTTCCAGTTGCGACTTGGCATTGTTTGGCTCTTGACACACCTGTGAACCCACAAGTCTCCTCTCAGTAGAAAGGCAGCCTTATACTTAATAGGAGCTTCCAGTTATTTGTTTTACAGATTATGTGTGAAACCAAATAAACTATAATATTGATAATAATTGCTAAAAATTCTAAGACAATGTTCACTTTATTTGTGGTAAACGCCTATGTAATGTAATAACCAGAGCTCTGCGGGGGTGACCTATTTACCTTATAATTTGACATGTCTCACGTCAAATTATAAGGTAAATAGCTCACCCCCGCCGAGCTCTGGTAATAACAATAACACACGTTAAAATCGTATTACAATTTTCAGAAAGTCCTCCATTAAAATAAAATAATAAATAACTATAAAAACGTTTTCCAAGCAAATTTTCTAGACTAAAATAACTGTAGTTATAATCAGAATCGAGTTACGTGAATGCTGTATTACTTCAACTTTAAACACAGACTTACAAAACTGTAACCAAACACTAATAGCCACAATTACTAGAATTCCGTAACGCGACACTGATAAGTCGACTCTTATTTATTACACGTAACTTCGACCTTCTAGTAGATTACAGGCGAGTACTTATGGAGCAATGTGATAATTTTCTACGACATGTGCAAATTGACAATTTATGGATATTGTGATATCCATAAATTGACAATTATATAGAAATACTTTTAATGGCATACACTACACGGCTTATTACAATAATAATTAATGGGCACTTTTGCATTTATTAGTTTTTACATTGATTTGAATATAATATGACACATGAGCAAAGAAAAGACAAAGCGACTAATAATAAATAAATTAAAAATATATGACATACTTTTAAACCACACCTGTATGATTTGTCTTATTGTCTTAGTTGCTGCTAACTATCCATAAGAAAAACAGTTTGTTTTCTTATAAGCATTAAGACATCATTATTTTATCTTTGTTCTACTTATTTACGATACTAAAAGGTCATTAACCCCATTTACTACGCCACACTTGGTACTACGAGACAAGTAGCGATCAGGTGCCAAAATCGGGGGACATGAAATGTGCAGAAGCGAAGTTTGTTTCTCATTCTTGAGTGAAATTCGTGGAAGTACTACAATATAAAAACAAGATAAGAAATAAGGAAATTTAATAATAGTTACAGTGGACGTCAAAGATATGTTTACACTTTTGCACCTTACTCCTTTGTAATAAGGCGAAAAATGTAAACATCTTTGAAGTACTGTACACAGAATGTTGTAGAAATTATTTCAGCTTCATGATTATAACTATCATTAGATAATCAACAGATATTGATATCAAGTATATCAACTAGTCGTTAGAATTTGTAGTTTAAACATAGCAATATTAACGTACGCTTATTTACTGGAATAGTGTACGTTACGGGCGTGGTATTAACATGATCTTTTGAAATGAATTGTTTAAGGTCGAGTTTTAGCACGTGATACGCTTATAGTAACATAAATAATATTATAGAATTCTTATAAGTAGATTTTTATGTTGATAGTGTTAGGTTTATCCTCTTCGCGTATCCTTTGGTCCGAAATATCAAATAGATCGATAATGGTTCTACATTTGATAGGATAGATACACATCTTCCACCTTATTTGATCACTTTCTAACAAACAAATTTCCAGAAAGGAGGAAAAATGACAATATCATTTTAGATTTAACGGACTTTCAAAAGAGAACACACATTTTTATATATAACTCGCCCAAGATGAATAAAAATATATATTAAAATTTAAATAATATAATACTTATCTTTATAACACATCTCTCGTCAGCTCATCACTGAACATACACTAACGACTCAGAAATCCCTCCTCCTTGCGTCGTATGTCGTACTCCTCATTATTGAGGGTCGTGGGTATTTCAGGATATCAGTAAAATTATATTTTTACCCTTTTTTTCCATTTTTCCAGTATCAAAACCCTATACGACAACGTGGACGTGGTGACCATCCGCGAGAACACCGAGGGCGAGTACTCCGGCATCGAGCACGAGATCGTAGACGGCGTGGTGCAGAGCATCAAGCTGATCACCGAGGAGGCCAGCAAGAGGGTGGCCGAGTTCGCCTTCCAGTTCGCCAGGGACAACAAGAGGAAGAAGGTCACCGCTGTCCACAAGGCCAACATCATGTGAGTGTATACTGGCATCTATTTGTACGCTGGCATCAGCACGAGATCGTAGACCGCGTGGTGCAGAGCGTCAAGCTGATCACCGAGGCCAGTAAAGGGTGGCCGAGTTCGCCTTCCAGTTCGCCAGGGACAACAAGAGGAAGAAGGTCACCGCTGTCCACAAGGCCAACATCATGTGAGTGTATAATGGCATCTGTTTGTACTCTGGCATCAGCACGAGATCGTAGACCGCGTGGTGCAGAGCGTCAAGCTGATCACCGAGGCCAGTAAAGGGTGGCAGAGTTCGCCTTCCAGTTCGCCAGGGACAACAAGAGGAAGAAGGTCACCGCTGTCCACAAGGCCAACATCATGTGAGTGTATAATGGCATCTGTTTGTACTCTGGCATCAGCACGAGATCGTAGACCGCGTGGTGCAGAGCGTCAAGCTGATCACCGAGGCCAGTAAAGGGTGGCAGAGTTCGCCTTCCAGTTCGCCAGGGACAACAAGAGGAAGAAGGTCACCGCTGGCCACAAGGCCAAAATCATGTAAGTGAGAATTGAGAATGTCCTCTATTGTCTTAACCAAAAGTTCGGTTTTGCTTGGACTGTCGTTTGCCTTCACTGCTGTCCACACTTAATTTACTGCAACCATTGGTAGGTTTTATGTTGTTTGAAAAAGGTTTACAAACGGAATAATGGCCTGTGTGGTAGGTAAGTTAAAGTCAAGGGTAACTTTTTATTTTATTCAGTTTTTGCACGCCTTTAATTGCATTTTCTTTTTTCTGATATTTTTTTTTCTGTCATACCCCATTTATTACGCCACACTTGATACTATAAAACATGTAGAAATCAGGTGCCAAAATCGGGGAATATTAAATGTACTTAAGTGAAGTTTGTTTCTTATTGATTGAGGGACATTCACGGACGTACTACAATGCTTACTATAAAATGTGAAATGTGAGTGGGCTAAATAATTGCACCAATCTGCCAACGGAAATTTCAAAAATAGCGAAACTTGGCACATTGAAATATCCTGGACACTCATCCTATGAAGAGAACCCTCAAAAATGGAAACTTCTGTGAAATCCTACACTCGTTTCTGAGAACTTACTAGAGACGTTCTAAAACTTGCACCATTGAAGTTCCTGTGTGCTATAGCATGCTTGAATACGTTTATGCAAACTAATGTTTCTTTTTTATTTAATTCTAGGCGTATGTCGGACGGTCTCTTCCTCCGCTGTTGCCGCGACCTGGCCACCAAGTACCCCGACATCCGGTTCGAGGAGCGCTACCTCGACACCGTCTGCCTGAACATGGTGCAAGACCCCTCCAAGTTTGATGTGCTGGTAAGTAAAAATAGGCCTTACGTCTTTAAGTTAAGGTTCACACATGGCATAGACAGAAGTTAGAGTTATTTAACTCTTTGACTGGAACGCGCGGCTACAACCCAGTATCAATCTTCGTGCATTCCGACAATGTTCACGATGACGTGATGCGCCGCACACTATACGTGGCGTTCAAATGGTTAAAAAAGTTAATATTAAATTAAACTCAACTGCTAGCTAGAAAAATTGAAATCAAGTGTTGGTAACAATTCATTAAATTTGTTACTGAACTTTTGGATTTTGACTAAATTATTTTCAGTATGATTTTCTTAGACTAAAATAGAAGAGTTGCCTTGTTAGCTAGTAGGCAGGTCCACACAGAACGAGCTGCTTCTGTGGACCCTGCTAGTAGTGTTCTACAAAGACATGTTTGCTTTGTATATTCCAACATAAAAGCAATTTATATAACATCGATTGTCTATTTTCAGGTGATGCCCAACTTGTATGGTGACATCATGTCTGACATGTGCTCGGGTCTAGTCGGAGGCCTGGGTTTGACCCCCTCAGGAAACATCGGCAAAAACGGAGCACTTTTCGAATCTGTAAGTATATCCTGAAGGCCTATTCATTCATCAGCGCTATACTCAGTTGCAGAGCAATTCAATGCTTTATTTGAATTTCCTTTATTAAGGGGCCAACAGATTACTAGTTCGCCGGACGATATCAGTCTGTCAGTTAAACGCAAAAGGTGACAGTTCCGAAGAACTGACAGGCTGATATGGTTCGGCGAACTGGTAATCTGTGGGTCCCTTCATATTTTTATTGTAGTATTGTGCGTGACAGTGGTCAGGCAAGTTATATTTAACGATTTGAAGTTATAATTAGCAGCAGAATGACAGTTTCACACTCGCAAAGCTACAATGCAAACACAATAAATAGCGCCATATATTATTCAGCAATGATGTGATGTAGTGAATAATACTTTCCCATCGTATTTTCTCTGAAACGTTCGTATTTGTGAAACCACTTCCATCAGCCTCAGTACTACGGTATGATACGATGGTAAAAGGATTATTCACTACATCTGTATGCGGTACCGCGGCGTTGTATTGAGACGAAGTGTCGGTATATGATCTTGTACGTGAAGAGACGTACATAAAGATGGTATTTAGTGTAATTACGCTTCCAATTTATGAAGTTTTTACTGTTTATAATGTCTTTAACGACTTTTTATACAACTCGTATTTTTTGAACATTGATTATATAGTGAATAATAATTATAATAAAAAAACAAAAGTAAGTCTGTTTCTCAAAGTATATGCGTGTACTAACTGGTGTGGATCATGTCCGTCCCCTAATACATGTTCAAAATCAGTTCTTGCATGATATCAAATGTGTTACTAAACATTCAAATGTCAATGTCATGTTATTACTAAAATGTTTGTCATGTTTTGTGGCTGAATTTAGGGTATACATATCTCAATAAATTAATTTTAGTCGAGTTTGTAGAAATTATTTAAAATATTCTTTGATTTCGAATTTACCCGTTGGAGTACAGTCGTCATCAGATATATCAGAGCGGCCAAGGTGCTCACAAATATCTGAACAAGCCTCTATTGTCAAGGGGCTAGAGTGCGTGTACAGATATTTTTGAGCACCTTGTCAGCTCCGATATATCTGATGGCGACTGTACAACTAATATTTAAATAGGGAATGAAGTCAATTAACATAGAAATTAGAAAGTTTAAAAATTCATTCGTGTATTTTTAATTCACCTGTGCCATCGTACCCTCGAAACACCTAACCTTATATCATGTGTCAGGCCAAAAGTATGGAAACAAAACTACTTGGTGCTCCCGGTTCTAAAAGGCAGTAAAAGCCAAGAAATAAGCTAAAAATCTGGGCACCGGAACATCATTTTGAACTATCAGTTATTCCACAGTTAGTTTGTCTGGTGGTATTCTACCTGTCCAATTTCTTGG
This sequence comes from Cydia amplana, assembly GCF_948474715.1. Lineage (NCBI taxonomy): Eukaryota > Metazoa > Arthropoda > Insecta > Lepidoptera > Tortricidae > Cydia > Cydia amplana. The sequence goes on from NC_086086.1 coordinate 15,227,963, forward strand.
TCCAATGTGCATTGCGTCTCACTCTCTCGCTAAGCTAAATGTGAGACGCAAATACACATTGGACAAAGAAATTGGACAGGTGGAATACCATGGATAGGCTTTGTTATACCTTTGATTCATTGACGTATATCTCAGGACGGGTCTAACTTGCACTAAACATGGCATTTGTTCAGCGGTGTCACTCACGAATTCGAGCTAATCGTGCATCTAACGCAACTAGTCGAGACCAATCGCGCGCGTGATGCGTACTCATCAACCAATCGCGTTGTATTTATTTTTATTATTTATTTTAATCTTTATTGCACAATACATAAAGGTACAAATGGCGGATTTAATGCCTTAAGGCATTCTCTACCAGTCAACCAATGGGTCAAACCAGAAAGTACAAGTAGGTGCAGTGTCTTTTAGAGTAAATTAATTTGTAAAACAAGACTATATCATTATGAATACAAACGATACTGATGAACTTACACATATACTTAATACAAATAAACCTACAAATACCTAGTGTGAATTATTAAGTTGACGAAGAGGAAAGTTTGTCAAGGAAATACTTGCGCAGCATGCGCTTGAATGTGAATTTGGTCTGCGCTTGTCTGATAGGGAGTGGGGGAACGTTCCAAAGTCTAATAGCCTGAATAGTGAAAGAATTGGACATGAAACCCGTTCGATGTTGGGGGTGTCACACCGCTGTACTGGCCCCATTCTTATTGCCCGTTAGGCCAGAGCACACGACAAAATATCCTCCAGACTGAGCATAGTAGCGCTACCCCCTCTGCCACAAATATACGGTAGTTTTACTCCATTTTCGAGTCAAAGTGTCTTTGTGTGACGTCCGTGTCTTTGAACGGACCAATCACGGCACGGGACTCTCTCACCTCGTCCCCCGCACCCCAGTATTTTTGGCAGCATCGGTTTTATGAAATAATTGCTCTAAACTTCATCTAGACAATTCCTAGTCTATGTGCCAGAGATATATATGTCAATGCTTTGATTGTATTAAGCTAGTTTCCATGCTTTTGGGCAGCAGCTTACGTTTGTGCCGTTCATGACGCATGCCACTAACCTGCAGGTGCACGGCACAGCGCCGGCCATCGCCGGCCAGGACAAGGCCAACCCCACCGCGCTGCTGCTCTCCGGGGTCATGATGCTGCGCCACCTCGCGCTGCACGAGCACGCCGCGCGCATACAGCACGCCTGCTTCACCGTGCTGCGCGAGGGACGGGTGCTCACTGAGGACCTGGGGGGGACGAGCACTTGTAGCGCGTATACTAATGAAATTATTAAGAATTTAGATTAAGATTCTAACCTTAGGCTTAGCACGCACTGCGGTTTTTAAAAAGCGGTTCCGCTACCGCAAAAAATGTAACGTACGGCATTCTTTATAAGCGCACGCACGCAACTTGCTACATTTTGACCGCAACCGCAAGAAAAAAACCGCAGTGCGTGCTAAGCCTTAATGTGCATTTTCAAGGTGAATGGGTAGGAGATTTGCGGCGCGGAGCTCAGCCGGTTTAGCCGAGCTGACAATCGTTAATCGTTATCGCTTCGACAACGATGCTTTGTGTCTTTCTATCACTCTTCTATATTAGTGCGACAGTGACAGTTGCGTTTGGATTGCTCCGACACTGTCGCACTAATATGGAAGAGTGATAGAGAGATACAAAGCGATTCGATTGCGAAGCGCAAGCGATCGTCAACTTGGCTAGGCCGCCAGGTTGGGTAGACCTCGCCGAGGTGTTTTGGCGAGTACGTTAGTCTCAAGAGGCACATAGAGACCAAGATAACTATGCATGACAAAGCGTGGCAATGTCATTAATGTCAAATTTCTGTGAAAATATCACGTTTATAATGATACTTCCTCACTTTGTTCTGTTTAAATGGGTGCAGAGTTAACTTATACGGACTCTATGCTGCAATTTTCCAACGAGACGTTTCGTTCTGTGTGTACCCGCCTATGTTGAGATAAAACTTGTGAAATCTACAAATGTATCAATCCGACCACTGACCGACAAGAAGATTAAACATTCCACTTTTTTTTCATGCACATTGTTGTTACATTTGTAGATTCCTTACATATTAAGTCACGAGAAAATCGATGGCTATTACATAAAAATGCATTTTGAGGTTATAATTACCACACATTAGTTTTAATCAGTGCATTAAATTGATGGTTTGGTCACTGTCAATGTCGGTGCTTAACAACGTAGGTTTACTTGACACTAAATAAAATATTTCAGATATAGTTTATTAAGAAATCTCATCTTAGACCTTATTAAACTATGTATTAAGTATAAAAACAAGTATTCAACTAAATAGTATTAAATTGCCATTAGATACAATAGATAGTGACCAAAACCGCAACAATTCTTTACATTCAAATAATAATTAAATATTAGATCAAATTGTTGACTAATACCCATCAATTACATAGTATAGTGACACCGTAGTAGCGAATTTATAGCCTTATTTATAAAGACATAAGAATGAGATTCTAATTCATTTACATAACTGCCAAAGAAAGTATTCAGAGGATACAATAACCTGAGATTACTTTTAATGTTGAGATCTCATGCATTTCTTAGAGTTTCCATTTTACAAATAAATAGCTGTTACCTTTGGAGTTTGTAAAAACTACGGAATTTATTTGTAATTTCAAAAACAAGTTGTTTAATTTATTGGCGTCTACATTGTCAAATCAAATTTGACCAAAATATAAAATGTTCTTACAATCTAACCTAAGGTTCCCTTGTCTGAAAGATAATTTAGTTTAAGCTTGACATTCCGTTGTATTTCTGACTTATTTAGGTTATTTATTTATGCATGTTTGTTATCAATAAGTTAGTGAGATAATGGCTGTTTTTGAATAAGTGCCACAAATTTATTTTTTTCGTCAATAAATTAAAAATTTGATGCTTATGAATCTTATATCACCTAACTCGAGGCGCGTTGGGGGATCTGCCACTGGATACATAGCAGAATGTGCATGTCGCAAAATGAGCACTAGTGCAAATCGCAGAAGGTGCAGGTAGTAAAACGTGCAGATCGTAAAACGAGCAGGTCGCGAAATGTGCAAATCGTACAAATTGCAGGTCGCAAAATGTGCAAATCGTAAAAAGTGCAGGTCGCATAATGTGTAAATCATAAAAAGCGCAGGTCGCCAAATGTGCAAATCGTAAAAAGTGCAGGTCGCGAAAGGTACATATCGTAATGTCGTTTGCTTTGTGTGTCGTCCCTAGTTTAACTGCATGGTACAAAGTCCAACAGACATATTTCAAAGCCCTGCCTCATAAATTATTTGCTCATATAACAAGGTCACGATAAGGTATCAAAATACTAAAAAATATACCAGGTTTGTTTCAAAATATTTTAACATTCAGTAATCAACGGAAGCCTTATTGGCAACGATTACGCTTTTTGGACCTGTAGAATCTGAGTTATATTTCAAAATCTACACATTTTGCGATCTGCTCATTATGAGATCTGCACATTTTGCGATCTGCTCATTATGAGATCTGCACATTTTGCGATCTGCTCATTATGAGATCTGCACATTTTGCGATCTGCTCATTATGAGATCTGCACATTTTGCGATCTTCTCATTATGAGATTTGCACATTTTGCGATTTGCTCATTTTACGTAGCCTGCACATTTTGCGACTTGGACATTCTGCTATGTATCCCTGCCACTTTGTGACCTCAAACTTAAACTTGAAATTGACATTTCACACCAGTAAGTAGGTGCTGCCCCCTATAGCTCACACAGTTGAAAAATCAAACAATAATACCAACTCGATGAAAACTATAGATTTGTGGAATAACTAAAGTGATTTAACTTGTGTTTTGAAACACTTTTTGTTCCTTGTCAAGTATTAACATTTTGTATTTCTTATGATACCAGTATATTGATGTCTTGGTATTTCATTCGAGCATTTTTTGAAGTAAAAACTTCTTTAGCGGCGCTGTGCACTTTTTGAGGTGGGGAAAAAATGTTAAACTCACGAGAGATCACGTGACCGAAGACGGACACGAACTGAACTTACAATGTCATTGAGTTTTTTTTTATTGATTTAAATGCCATCTAGTGAGTTTCCATCTAACTGGTATTAATATAACTCGAGTACTAACAGTGATGTGCTTAGGGGTTTCAAGTAATGCGACTAAATAACACTAGATGGCGTTAACCTCAATTATATATAGTGCTGCAGAAATTTTGCAATAGTGATTGAGTTTTCACTTCTGCCAGCACTCCCGGAGTGCAATCCGTTGTTTTTTTTTTTTAGTTCAAGAAGCATTTTTTACGATAATTGTAAGAATTGTATTAGCTTAATAGCTCAATTTTAGCTGCTGACAAAAGTGAAAAAATATAATATATAATATCCATATATTGTATGTGTTCTTGTACCGAAAAATCTAGAATGAAGGCCCAAATGTCACTGTGCTTATTGAATTTTTTGTATTTTATTTATACAGCATTTATATTTATTTTACTTTGAAATGTGATTCAGATAAAATCTGACAATAAATGTAATTTAAGAATCTTACACCAATGGATATTCTGATTGCTTTTGCAAATAGGTCATGGCCTATTATCGTATTAGTGTTTATTTATGTAAATAAAATAGACGCCAAAATAAAGATGAATTATGATTGAAACTGTTTTATTATTCGAACATTTCCAGGTAGTGCCTGAATTAGGTAAGTTGGCAAGGTATTCAAACTATTTGCTAAATGAGGCCCTGGCGAGTTATCGCCTCAGAGTAAAGTAAGTATATTAGGAAGTTATCGCTAGCCACTAAGGCCCGCTTGCACCTTGCACCATCCCACTAAGGATCATTCTCAGTAGATCCATTGACTAGATCCATCATGTATCTACTGAGATATTTTTTTCTCGATTGATCTGCTGTTTAATAAAATGGATCTAATGAATTAATCCTCAACTAGACGGCGCGGGGCTCCTATTTCTGGGCGGTTTGCCCTTCGGGCACGTGAAGCTACCTAACGAACCTAACCTACCTACGCTTTTTTCCCCAAAGTGTAATGTTTTCACGAATATCACACTAAATCAATAGGTAGGTAGGTTAGGTTCGTTAGGTAGCTTCAGATGCCCGAAGGGCAAACCGCCCAGAAATAGGGGGCTCCGTCTAGTTAAGTTGAGAGCTCAACATTTTGAGAATTTTCTGGTTAACGGATTTAGCGAGAAAAGTACTATTCAGTAGATCCACGTTGTTCAAAATTGGATCAATTGAGAAAAAAATATCTCAGTAGATACATGATGGATCTGGTCAATGGATCTACTGAGAATGATCCCCCACTAACCCGGGGTTAAGCGGTTAAACCGTTAACCTAGTGTCAAATTGTACTGGTATCCATGGTAACTCCATGTCTAACCGGTTAACCCCGAGTTATTGGAATGGTGCAAGTGGGCCTAAGAACACTGATTCAGAATGATATCTAAACGTAACGAGCGAAATGCACTATAAATAAATGACATTATTTTGATGTCAGGGTACAATGCGAATTGGCTAGTGATATTTTATAAAAAGAATAATTGTGTCTAATGTGTACATTGAAATTAATTATCTTACCCTCAGGTCCACGGCACAGCACCTGATCTCGCCGGCAAGGACATGGCTAACCCCACGGCTCTACTCCTGTCCGCCATCATGATGTTAAGGCATCTGCAACTCAATGAGCACGCTGATAAGATTCAGAACGCTTGCTACGAAACTCTGCGCGAAGGCAAACACTTGACCGGCGACTTGGGAGGCACTGGCAAATGCAGCGAATACACCGCTGCCATTACTTCTAAGCTGAACTAAATAGTTACAAAATTTATTGAACTTGATTTGATGCCACCAAATATTCGTTGTAAGTTGCTTGGCGCCATTTTTACGCCTACTTTTAAATTCTGTCCACAGACAAAGTAAAAAAAAAGTTTTAACTTCCGTTTGATACTGGCGCATTTTAGTTGAATGGCCGTGTAACGGAACGGAACGTTACTGATGTTGGTGGAAAAGTTTGCAAAGAAACTTTACTTTAATGCTTACTTTAAATATTTATTGATTTCCTAAAAAGTATTATTTATATTTTAAAAATGTCTAAACTCATGTAAATAATTCGCAATTGAAATTATTATGTGATAAAACTGATAAAATTTGCATAATTCGTGTTCTACCCTACCTAACCATATTTTTCATATTGTACCAATTTAGCTTAGACCTTTAGTTAGATTTATTACAAGAATAAAATAAATATTTATTTATTGATGCAGATTTGCTGCACACTATTCTTCAGTAAGTACACAATGTAGACTAATGATGACAATACTTTGTTAATATAATTTTGTTTAAAAATGTTGGCATTTCATTGAATATTTATTATATAAGGTGAACCAGGATCTATTGAGGGTGCGCCATGTTGCGGAATTTCACTGGAACTAATTTTTTCATACTACACTGAATTGTCACCCTATACATGAGAATAACAGCGCCCTCTTGACAATTATCATATATTACTGGTCAGGCTATACCTATGATGTGCCCTTTAAACATATACTCTTCTACTCCTCATAACCTAAGCCATATTTCGTCAGTAGAAAAAGAAGGCAAATAAAAAAAAAATTAGGCGCGAAGGGTTGACTTCTCATAGAAAATTTGAATTTCTCGCCTTTTTCTACTGACAAAGTGGATTTGCCAGAGTACTGGTCATATAGCTGGATATAGCTGGTCAAGCAAATCTAGTCAGTAAAAAAAGGCGCGTAATTCAAATTTTCTATGGGACGATATCCCTTCGCGCCTACATTTTTCAAATTTGCCGCCTTTTTCTACTGACAAGATCTGCTTGACCAAGTATACGTCTCCATGCCGAAATTTTATAGATTAAATATTAAATATAGCTGGTCAACCAAATCTTGACAGTAAAAAAAGGCGCGAAATTCAAATTTGCTATGGGACGATATCCCTTCGCGCCTACATTTTTCAAATTTGCCGCCTTTTTCTACTGTCAAGATCTGGTTGACCAAGTATATGAATGGGACGATATCCCTTCGCGCCTACATTTTTCAAATTTGTCTCCTTTTTCTACTGAATAGATCTGCTTGACCATCTATAATAGTCTTGAACATGTCTTGAAGATGAACAGAAAAAGTTTGGAATGAAACGTATACGTCAAACGTGACAAGTCGGTTAGCGTTCCGTTAGTTCAACCATTGAACTTGTAAATATCAAGGCTTTTTTTACCAGTTTGTACATTTTAAGTGAAATCTAATTTGAAAATTAGGCAATTTTACACCATTTCAATAATAATTTTGATAGTTTTTAGAAAAGTGTAATGGATCATTACGAATAAGCATTTAATATCAGTCGAAGCAGGCTAAACTTTCAAAGTTTCTGAACGCACGTCGCACTTGACATTTGTCAAAGAGCTGTCAGAACTCTCAGAAGTTGCATGCTGTGCTGTCGCACGTTGTTTACGTTTGAATAACCTACGTTTTCATGAATTACTGTTTAATAAATCTTATTTATCCTGTAAATTGTGACGATGGTGAAGAGAGTAAGTACTGGGGCTAAATATTACTGTCTTTTCTTATAATTTTCGTAGCCCGATGCTTGATGCTTAACAATTACCACGTCTTGAATAAAATTAACACATGTTTCAATTATTTGAGTCTGCAAATACTTTATAACTGTTTTAGGGTGCTAAAGCCTCTATATCAGAGGACGAGGAGTCATCTCAGTTGTTAAATGAAAGCGGGTCAAAGAATTCAGAACCCGCAAAGAAACGCTTGAAAACTAAAAGTTTGTATCGACAACCGACTGTAAACGAACTGAACAGACTTCAAGAAACCGAGAACTTATTCAACTCAAACTTATTCCGTCTCCAAATAGAGGAAATATTACAGGAGGTTAAGTTGAAAGAGAAAACTGAAAAGAAAATTCAAACTTGGTTTGAAGGTTTAAAAAAACATCTACAAAATATCCCTGAGGATGACACAGAATATGATTTGAATGAAAAAAACTTAGTTAAGAAACTCAAGGTTAAATTGCCAATGAACAATCAGCTAGACAAGACAAAGTGTGTCTTCAAATTTCACAAGTTTAAAAATGTTGAACTGGTCGGTTCATATGCTTTAGGATGTTCTATAAACTCCAAATTGGTACTAGATATACAAATAACGGTACCCGCAGAGACGTACACCAAAAACGATTCAATAAACTACAGATATCATAAAAAACGGGCAGCATATTTAGCATATGTAGCTTCTCATTTAAAAACATTGGAAACTGTTGAAGAACTCTTATTTTCCTTTTTAAACGGATGTCAAACACAACCAGTGTTGGATTTTAAACCTGTTGGTAAATTGGGGAACCACGTAACAGCCCGGATTCATATAGCTTGTGAAGCTGAAGCGTACAAGTTGCACCGTTTCGGCCCTGGACGTAACAACTTACGAGAGACATGGTTATTGAATAAAGAGATTGAAGACAACTCCGATGTTGGACCTCCTACCCCATACTACAACAGTAGTGTTCTCTCTGATATAACAGCATCAGCAAATATAGATTTCCTGAAGGAAACCTTAAGTAATGGTGAGAATCTGAAGCAAGCTGTTGTGTTGCTGAAAATATGGCTTCGTCAAAGAAAGCTGCAAGTGTCCGGGTTTGTCATCAGTATGCTGGTTGCACATCTCGTTCAGACAAAGAGGATCAACAATATTATGAGCAGTTATCAGATTATTAGGAATGTCTGGATTTCATTAAGTAAGTAAATATTTCCAATGTTTTTTTGCAACAACTCCCAACCTAAGGAATAGAGATTATGAACACACAAAGTGATACCACTTCAGTAATTACAAGAGTATAATAAAAGTTCATTTTAATTCAAATTATTTTATTTATTTATTTTTAAATCTTTATATCTAATATCTTACCTATTTATGTTTCCAAATCACTGTGGTCTATCAAAAATAATTTTAAGAACTACTAAGTGAAAATAGCAATTTGTCACTCACACTAAAATCTCCATTTTCAGAGACCTCGCAATGGGACAAAGGCGTCTCCCTCCACAAAGACCCCAGCTCGCCCCCTCTCTCCGAGTTCAACTACCCCGTAGTATTCCTTGATACTACTGGCTACTACAATATTTGCTGGCAGATGAGCACTGGCACATATGAGGCGTTGAGGCGGGAGGCGAGTTTAGCGGTGGATATGTTGGATGATGGCAGTGTGAATAGCTTCATACCGTTGTTTATGACACCGGTGACGCCATTGCTGCAGTATGATTATATTTTGAGGTAAGTTTTTAATACCACTGGCTTCTACATTAGATGAGCGCTGGGAGCGCGCACGTCAGTTGACAATGTTGATATCTTGGTAAAAGGATTAAACATAATTCGTGATTCCAGGTTCAAAAACTTCCCAAAACTGAAGCAAGCAGTCTTAGACAAAGTGCCGCTAGACTCCAAAGTGAACTACGGCATAGATGAACTACCTCTGGTAGTTGAAACTTTACACTCGCTTTTGGCTAAAGGCATGACGTCTAGAGCTGATCTGATACTGCCGATCGTGGAGGCTGACTTCAGCTGGCCTGTTGGGAAGGCGTATGAGAAGGTGAAAGATGGGTGAGTTACCATAAACAATATTGACATGATCAGCCTAAATCCTGTATGAATTGTTGGGCTGGGTGGCAATGAATGTGTTAAGCATATTTTTTGTATTGTAGGTATGAAGAGAAGCTGTGTTTCGGGTTCGTCTTGAATCAGGAGCACGCAATTAACATCATCGACAAAGGGCCTGCCGCCAATTTGCCTGAGGCTGAAGAATTTAGGTACCTATTTATTTATTTAAATTTCGACTAAGGCAGCAGGGGTAGCTAGCACGGTTGTATTTTTATCGCATGTCACCATGACTGTCACGTTCTAACTAGTATGTAAGTGCGAAAGTGCACAGGCATAGTGACAGGCGTTAACAATGGAACTATGCTGCGACCGCAGGCCCATATATTACCATTGCCTTATAGACTAAAATATAAAAATTTTACCTTCCAATAAAATTATTATTATGTTTCCTTCCACGTCTGAGATCTTCATTGAGAGCGTAACGCCTCCGGTGACCGATAGATGCCGCTAGCGTCTATGTAGTCGCTCCGCCGCCTCGCCGTGACGTAGTTCCGCTTCCCTTTCCTGCAAACAGACGCCCGCCCCCCGCCACTCGCCGCCGCTATGACATTGTTTCGTCGACCGTCCTGACCGATGGTCCGCAAATTTTTTTGCGAACATTTTTGCAGCATGGTGCTTTAAAATTTTCCGATCCAAAGTTTGTTCGATTAAATAGCGAGATATAGCCAGAGATCGCCACTATCGCCGCTTTGGCGGTCTCGGGATCGATCTTCCAACGGTGCTTTTCGATTCTACCCACTTTTTTCTTGCTAAATTATCTTTTACATGCCATGCTGCTACCGTTAACTCGCATTTTCGAGAGTGAAGTAGGAAGTGCGTCAACAAGTCGTTTCTAGTGTCGTTTGTTACAACGCGTGGTAACGTAAGTCGCTCCGCATCGGAGAGGAACGTGCGTCATCGTGCCTGCCGCGGGGAGCGGGGCCGGCCCGGCGCGGTGGGGTGCCGGGGCCGCGCTGCAATAGGATAGGTTTGGATTGTCTCAAACCATCTGGTAAGCCAGTTTAATGATATTCTAGCTGTATTTGGCGTTCGGAAGCGCATTGTGAATGCCTACTTGGACGCTAAAGCCCCGGTTCTCGTCCGATTACCGCAGGTGTCGGCCGAGGTCGGTGCTCGTGCTCGGAGCCCGGGAGTATTACCTCGTGTTGTTAGTTTCCGACGCGACAGTTCGTGTCGTTCGCCGCGTCGGCGCTGTCGACTTTCTCTTGTCGTCCGAGGTGCCTCCGAGACGCCGCGACGCTGCGGGCCGGCGCCCGAAGTGTCGCGGCGCAGGCGCTTCCGGTCCGCGGGACTCCGAGAGACGTCACATGCCCGCTCCTGTTGCTGCGGTCGCGGCGCGGGTGGATCGCGGACCTCTCGGTCCCGTCCTGGCGCCGAGGTGAAGGCGGACCGGACCACGGGGAGCACGCTACTGCATCTCGACTGCTCAAAGTGGAAGGAAGGTAAGTTACGTGCATGTTACGTGGAAGCCACTCTGTGGAAACACTACGAGTACAGCGGCGGGGCCGTTCGCCGCGCCGGTTGCCGTCTATCAAGGCGTCGGGCAACAGTGTCGCCGTGATGTTGCGTGCAACTACGCCACCATGGTGGCGCCAGTCGCCACGCGCACGCCTCCCCCCCTGTGCCGGCGAAAGACGCTACGGTGGCGCTGCCCGCCACGCGCATCGGAGCCTCCTGACCGGCAACGTCCATCACGCGCATCGGCGCGATGGCGCGTCACGCACCGGCGCCTCCCGAACTGGCGGTGGCTGTAGCCACGATTGGCGCCGCCCACCTCACGCATCGGCGCCTCTTGAGCTGGCCGCCACCATGGCGCCTCACGCACCAGCGAAACAGTGGCGGGCCGCCACGATGGCGGCACCCGCCTCACGCGTCGGCGCCTCTCGTGCTGGCCGCCACGATGGCGCCTCTCGCCTCACCAGCGCCTCCTGAGCCAGTGGTGGCCGCCACGATGGCGCCGCCCACCTCACGCTCCGGTGCTTCCCGAGCCGGCCGCCACGATGGCGCCTCTCGCCTCACGCACCTGCGAGCCGGTGGCGGGCCGCCACAAGGGTGCCGCCCGCCTCGCGCACCGGCGCCTCTCGAGCTGGCCGCCACGATGGCGCCTCTCGCCTCACGCACCGGCGCCTCCCGAGCTGGCCGCCACGATGGCACCTCTCGCGTCACGCGCCGGCGCCTCCCGAGCTGGCGGTGGCTGCCGCCACGATGGCGCTTCTCGCGTCACGCGCCGGCGCCTCCCAAGCTGTCGGTGGCTGCCGCCACGATGGCGCCTCTCGCGTCACGCGCCGGCGCCTCCCAAGCTGTCGGTGGCTGCCGCCACGATGGCGCCTCTCGCGTCGCACGCCGGCGCCACCCGAGCTGGCGGTGGCTGCCGCCATGATGGCGCCTCTCGCGTCACGCGCCGGCGCCTCCCAAGCTGTCGGTGGCTGCCGCCACGATGGCGCCTCTCGCGTCGCACGCCGGCGCCACCCGAGCCGGCGGTGGCTACCGGCACGATGGCGCCTCTTGCGTCACGCGCCGGCGCCTCCCAAGCTGTCGGTGGCTGCCGCCACGATGGCGCCTCTCGCGTCGCGCGCCGGCGCCACCCGAGCTGGCGGTGGCTGCCGCCACGATGGCACTTCTCGCGTCACGCGCCGGCGCCTCCCGAGCTGTTGGTGGCTGCCGCCACGATGGCGCTTCTCGCGTCACGCGCCGGCGCCTCCCGAGCTGTTGGTGGCTGCCGTCACGATGGCGCTCTCGCGTCACGCGCCGGTGCCTCTGCCGCCACGATGGCACTCCTCGCGTCACGCGCCGGCGCATCCCGAGATGTCGGTGGCTGCCGCCACGATGGCGCCTCTCGCGTCACGCGCCGGCGCCTCCTGAGCTGGCGGTGGCTGCCGCCACGATGGCGCCTCTCGCGTCACGCGCCGGCGCCACCCGAGCTGTCGGTGGCTGCCGCCATGATGGCGCCTCGCGTCACGAGCGGGCGGTGGATGCCGCCACGATGGCGCATAACGCGCCGGCGCCTCCCTAGCTGGCGATGGCTGCCGCCACGATGGCGCCGCCCACCTCACGCACCGGCACCTTCCGAGCGGCGGCGGTTGCCATGATAGCGCCGGCAATTACGTCGATGCTGCAAGTACGACGCTGTCGTCCTTTGCAATGGCACCCATGTTCTGTTCGTAAGAAAACTTACCTGTTGCCGTTCCCAATGATATCGCCAGCGGCCGCGTCGATACAGCCCGCCAAGCCGACGCCGGCCGGGCGCCACGCCGATGCCGTCCGGCGCCACGTGTACCACGGTACCAGTTTTCCCTGTCCACATGGCCCCATTGAGGTACGCAGGCGCTTATAGCTATGGTGCAACAGCACGAACAGACCGCTAAACTCTTGCTTTCGGTTAAGGATTCCTCCGTCGCCAAGGCGACGGCAGACAAGGTCCCGTGTGCTCCGCTCAAAACCGAGGTTGAAGGCATTGAAAAGGTTTGCAGTGTTCACATAATTATCTCTGCTTGCCCGCGCTCTCCAGCTTAAGTTCCGTCTTACAAAGACGAACTCGTTCGCTAAGCCCCTAATAAACAAAATGGGACAAATAAACCCGCTGCGCCTGAACGAGCTTGTGTTTCCGGTGCCAAGAGAAAGGGCCCAGGAGGACTCCAGCAGTTTCCATCTGTCTGTCTTCGACTTTATCGAAACAGTTTTGTTAAGCAAAGCGCCAAAATCGATTTTAGACTTGATTTCATCAGTGCGATTTCCTTAAAAGCATGCTACCATGCTCCTATACAAGTTTGACTGAAGGTTTTTCGTTTTCTCAACATACAGACCTGCCTTGCTGCCGAGTTTCTCACAGAAACTATACTCGATGCCTCCTGTTCAGTCTCAAATTCGCAAACGTTAGTTTATGGAGATTGCACCGTCGTAGTCCTCACCTTATACCTGTAGTCCGTTAATAATGGTAGACAATGTACGAAGTGAGGCCTTTCAAGTGGAGAGTAATCGTTAACGGGCCGCACCTGCAGCGCTGACGACAGGAGTGTACTACAAACATACAACCGTTACTACGGTTGTCGAAAAAACTGCTGATGCCAGCAGATCGTCTATAGTTCGCGCTGGTTCCTTGCTACTTACCAGGTCGGTATAACCCCCAAAGGCGACGGTTTATCAAAAAAGTCACTGCGTCCCCCGAGTGGCAGCTGCGCCCAGAAGCCGCCGAGCTATCTTCGCCTGATAGGCACCTTGTTGGTCGGCCTCTCTGCTTTCGAGAGCCCTCGCACTGTACCACGGTATGTCTTAATCGACTCTTTGAAGTGCTACCACGACGCGTTTGGCAGCTGCCGGTGATACGACTTGGCATGGATATCTCCACCTCCCAGGCTAGTCTGTTTACTGTGACGGCGTGATGAGGAGAGCTTTCTCGCAGCTGTGGTAAGCTTGCAATTTACTGGCGGTCCTAGTGAACACAACGTCAGACCACCATCCCTTACAAGTCAACGACCTTAAGAATCGAGGCGTAGCTCCTGTCAGATAGGACGCTCCAACACCGAGCCGGCGATAACCGGGTATTTCTGGTTCCGGTACTGGTTGTCTAGAAAACCAGTACCGGGGAGCACTCCCTAGATCGTCCCCTTGTCGAGGTCGCTGTACGCCCACAATGTAGAAATGATCTTCATGGTGCATCAAAAATGAGATCGACTGCCAGGTACCTCTAATACCCAGTGAAGTAGCAAGCTATCTCAGACATCTATTTCTATTCTCCATGTTAGCTTTCAGAATGATACTTGTTCAGAAGCCTGTAACAAGTGCTGTATGTGAACCACTATCGGACACTATGCCTTCTTCCATCGTCATTAATAGCGAGACCAGCGCCTCCCAAACCACCAGCTTGGGACGCGAGAAATCTTATTCAAATTACTTGCCCTAACTTGAATAATCTTACAACGTACCTATATAGAAAAGCTGCCGCACCTTTACTGGTAGCATCAGGCCGCAGGGTCAATGACCTTACCCTACTACACTGTAGCCCAGGCAATTACATAGATAACTTTGACGCTATTATTTTGTGTCCGAAATTCGGTTCTAAACCAGATAATGTGTCTCACCGACTGGACTCTCTTAGAAGCTTCGGAATAAAGTATAGACCCAGTAGGTAGTCTGGGTACGTCAACTTGTGAGAATTACACAAAATGTTAGGGGACACTGCGCTTATTTCCTTCAGACACAGTAGTCTCATCCAATCCGGCCTCGTCTACGATTGCTTTCGATCCATGATGTACTTAATCACTAAATTAGCTGGAAAACTATCCAATTACTTAGCGATATTTTGGCTTAAGTTAATTGGGAACATGACTCTTTCTTTAGACGATCCTATCGCCGAGATTCTGCGGATCGGATGCGATTTCGAATGAGAAATCTCTCAAACCAGTTTAACGTCAGATTCGAACCTGGGATTACAGTTTAAATTCTCAATTTCCTGTAATGCATCATTATAACGAGTTATTGTGATTTCATGGGTTGCAATAAGGCGTATATATTTATTCTTTCTCTGAGTTATATGACAGTAGGTGTAGCCCTAACGCTTGCGCGCCCGCTGACTCGCCACCAGGAGATAATAAACAGGTCTCAATGAAGATCTCAGACGTGGAACGGAACACATAATATAAAAATTTTACCTTCCAATAAAATTATTATTATGTTTCCTTCCACGTCTGAGATCTGAGTAATGCCTTCCTGGCAGGCTACTAGGCTACTTTTATACCGACGGTACTTCTCCTCAACAATGACATAGCGGCGGCGAGTGGCGGGGGGCGGGCGTCTGTTTGCAGGAAAGGGAAGCGGAACTACGTCACGGCGAGGCGGCGGAGCGACTACATAGACGCTAGCGGCATCTATCGGTCACCGGAGGCGTTACGCTCTCAATGAAGATCTCAGACGTGGAACCGAACACATAATACATAATTCATATTTAATATTCACATTTGGGTGGATTAACTTTTTTGTTTTTATTCTGTCCCGTGAGCTAGGCGAGTATGTCACCAAATATCACGTCAGGGAGAGGGGCTTCCCGGGAAATATCACGTAATTTTTCTCTGACAAACAATGGTATAAAATGCGAGAAAATTATATTAAATTAAAATATGTGTCGTTCTCAATCAAAAGGTACCACTTTGTTGCCTACCCCAAGGACGCTCTGACTGATTATTGGTGTAAATATACAAGCAAATTTCGTCTTTATGGTAAGCGACAAAGTGGTACCTTTTGATTGAGAACGTGACATATGTTACTAGATTAAAATATGAAGAAATCTGACACAACTCCAAATACTACTCTTAACAAAAATAACAATGCAAATGGTGCTGTTTACAAGCTTTTATTTACTTTCACCTGTCCCGTTGTCTGTCAGTCTGTAATCAAATCTTGCAAGTTAAATTTGATCTACTTCCCGGTTTCCGATGAAGCTGAAAATTTGCATGCGTGTGTAAGTCGGGTGACTGATCTGATGATGGAGACAGGAGGTAGTCATAGGAACTCTGTGATAAAACAACGGAACCTAATTGTGTTTGGGGTTTTTAGAATTGTCTCTATGAGTATTAGTTGTCTGTGGAAAAAAGTACAGTCAGCGATAAAAGCTTATACCAAAAATGAAATTTTTGTAAAAATCCGACGCAAGTATATTCAAAACGAATTTACTATTCTGGGGATTTCTTCTTAATGTCAAAAAACAAAGTATAGTGCTGATTTTGAATCCCGAACAGGCGAAACAAAATTTACATTCTTGACTTGTTCGTTTTTCACCGATGTTTTTTGTGCAGAGGTTTCTGGGGCGATAAGTCCGAACTGCGCCGTTTCCAAGATGGCTCCATCACAGAGACTTGCGTGTGGGAGGGAGACACACTATCGGAACGCCGCTCTATCCCACGACAAATTGTGGAATACCTTCTCAAGATGAAGTATGGTGAGTTTATAACTTTACAAGTATAATATCGCTAGTATTTTATAATAAACTCCAGGTTTAACCGGTTAACCCGGGTTAGTGTGATTGTGCAGTGGCCATAAAAAGTGGAATAGCTATTCCACTAAGTAGTGTTGTTAGGGTGACTAGCAATGAGGTCTACCGCGTGTAATTTCGCCGCTAGGGGCGCTAGTGTAGATGGAGGTTTTTCAAAATGTGAAATGCATAGAAGTTTTGGGGGTTTCTAGCTTTTTTATCGCTTTTTTCACTACTTATTCATAATTGTGGTAAATCTTTGTCATAATAGATTATATAATCATTGTAAAAAATAGATATAGCTCAAAAAATGTTAGGGGTTTATGAAAAGTGCCATTACTAAAATATATGCAAAATGAAACAGGTTTAAAAACGGCAAATTTAGACGTTAAAATATCTTCGTGTATATGAATGTTTTAATTAGGTATACAGGATTTTGACTCTTGGAGACCCTATACATCTCTAAGGATAATTTGATTAACTACTATATATTTTAATCTTTTAGTTATGATGACACTTAGAGACATTTACATCTCTAAATAATTTTAGATTATAGTTTTTGTATCTTTGTGTTTTTTTTTTTTTTCAATACTATTGTTATTGCGTTTTCTGTAATTCGACATTTAGAGGCTTTATACATCTCTATGTTAGTTTGATTTGATATTTACGGCTTAGTTGTATTTTATAATTATTGATGTGTTTTTTTTTTTGCTGTATGTAAATTCCATATTGACGTGTAAAAGTGCCCTTGTGGCCTATTTGCTGAATAAATGTTGATATTTGATATTTGATATTTACAACGTATTGATTTTCTAAAAACTAGCATAGAAGAATTTTGAGATCTGTTTTTCTGGACCACCATCAACAGTGGCGCCAACTGGTGAGCAAAAAAACGCTAGCCCTCATTGCAAATTAAACATCCATTCTTAAATACTGGACTACCCGTAATTTATTATATTTGTTTCATAAAAACTTTATTTTCAGACATCCCACCCACAGACCTATTCCACATTCTGGAACAGCTGAACTCTCTCACAACCCGCAAACAGTACACGCGCGAAAAAAGAATCGAGAGCGAGGAGAGCGCTCTAGCGGCGTTGCAAGCGGCCGATGACTTACGCAGAGACTTGCGCGCGCTTACGCAGTTACCGTTAGATGTCAGCGCTGTTTATGGTAAGATATTTTGTATTTATTTTAAGTTTCAATTAAATAAATACATATTGTTTGACATTCTTACACAGATTGACAAAGTCCCACGGTAAAGCTTTGGATTCCTCCGAAAACGGTGCCGTCATATTACGGCCGCTATATAGCGTTGAATGGCATCGCTAGAACGTTGTCTATGTAAACAAGTTGGCGCGGTTTCCTAGACGGCGTTGATTGTCAACGTAACGTAAAAAAGCGGTGCCGTCATTTGGAAGACGGCCGCCATGACGGTGTCGATAGTTTCGTGAACGTTTTATAAAGATAGCGGTGACGCCATTTTGAATAAATGACACGAGATTTGAATAAATGATTCCGTACTACGATTATTTTCCTCTTCTGATGATATTTCATCCTCCAGGTAAATTATAGATGGTCAAGCAAATCTTGTCTCTAGAAAAAGGCGCGAAATTCAAATTTTCTATGGGACGTTATCCCATCGCGCCTACATTTTTCAAATTTCCCGCTTTGACCTTGGTGGCTGACGGTGTGTTATGACGCCGTGGTACTTTCCACATGTCGCCACCGTAAAGACGGCCGTCTTTTGCGGCCGCTATATGACGGCCGTCATATGACGGCACCGTTTTCGGAGGAATCCAAAGCTTAAGCCGAAGGAGGGGCCAATTACTACGTAGTGGCCATTAACTGTAGCAGTCATCCTATTTACGATTATTATTTGTAGCGACGCCATCTAACGGAAAGTGTAATCAACTTATCTTCCATTGTCAGGTTTAGGAGAGACGCATCTTCATGATTATTCTCAAAAACTTCTCAACTTTCTAGGCACATCATCAGTGTTCAGTTACTGCGACCCCACACCGCCGTTGCCGGCGCCGCCATACAATCCGTGGCGGCGAGGCGGCACGTGTCTAATTAAGGATATAGAGAAAGACGGAGTTTTCCAAGCGCCTGAGTTCGTGCCTGTTTGCGAAACTGTTGTTGAGCTTGGTAAGTATCCAAAATATTGTGTTAGTGTAGTTAGAATCAGGGATGTTGCGGATGCAGATTTTTTGACATCCGCGGATGCGGATATTTAAAGGCTCACATCCGCGGATGCGGATGCGGATGTCAAGATTAGGTACTTAACAAACGTCAAATATTACCTTTTTAATATTTTTTTATTTAAAATAAACGAAACGTTTAGTATTTAAGCAAGAATATAGGTGCGTTATATTTAATAAACAGTAACTTGGCCGACTTTTCTGGATCTAGACGATTTGGTTATAGGTAATAATGACGAAATTATATACCAAGCACTTACGCCGCCGCCCGTTAAGACGTTCCTGTACCGACCTGTTCGACATCCGCATCCGCATAAGCTCCGCATCAATTTTATGCGGATGCGGATGCGGATGCGGATGTTGAAAATAATGCGGAAGTTCCGCGGTTGCGGATGCGGATGCGGATGTTCTTAACATCCCTGGTTAGAATTCAGTGGCTACAGAGAGCGAACAAATCTTGATTTGTCTTCTGTGTGTCCAGACTTTGAGTCGCCATAACACCCTGAATACCGACATGCATGTATAAATATTAGGGATGTAACGATACATGACTTTGCCGATACGATACCGATACCGATATTCAAAGTAAATAATCGGCGATACCGATACCGATAATTATCGATAGCCTGATAGTTAGTAAATTAAATAAATAAAGAATTATATCCTTTATATGCATAAAACATACTTATGTTTAATAGACACTCGATTTTAAGAAGTGTGAAAAACTGAAAAATAAAAATAAAGAAAAATATATTCCTATTAGCAAAATAGCACGATTATAGCAGCTTCACTGTTACGTCGAGTAAGTAAAGTTTTGACAAGGACCGGAATTAAGTTGTTCGTGACTATAAATATTTTATATATATATATATTTTTTAGATGTATTATATATAACGTAGGTATTCTTTATATTTGAAATATTGTTACTTCTAATTTATTGACTGTTACTTTATTGACTTTCCTCTAGTCTATTGTACTCAGTGCTATATTTGTCTACCGTTCTTCATCAATTCTCATCTACTCAAAGGTTAACTGGAAGAAATCCCTTAAAGGGATAAGTTCGCCTTTGTACTGCCTATCCTGTGCCATAAATTTGTGTTTTGTACAATAAAGAGTTTATACATACATACATACATACAAGTTGAAATTGAGGTGAAGAATATTCTTGCCCAATAAAATACCTTACTGTGAGTTGTTTACATTTTGTTATGATATCGGGTGTATTTAAATCGGCGATGCCGATATATCGGCCTGCCGATTATATCGGCCGATATATCGTATCGGTATCGGTATCGTTACATCCCTAATAAATATCCTTCAAGCGCCTTAGTGTAAGGCCTGAGTGGACGCTCGGAGCGGAGCGTTCGGCGACGCGTGCAGCGTGGCTGTGGGCTCACGCGTGATGTGAGCAGCGTGCACTAAGGCCGCTCCTATACGTGCGCATTTGTTTAACATGCACGCCGCACGCCCCGCCCCGCTGCACGCACAACTCGAGCGTCCACTCAGGCCTTACACTTAGGTATTTTCATGTACCTAACACTTGACATGAAAACTTACCTTGGTCCGACAATGGTATCTTGGATAATAAGCTATATTACATATGTACCTTTCGCAGTGTTCACGGCTACTAGGGCACAGAATAAGTAATAGGACTACCACATAGAAAGGACGCTTCCTACAAAAACTAAGTCACAGAACATATTAAAGAGGTTAGAATGGCTATCGCGCGCAGTTAGTATCGGAACCGGTGTCGTCGCTCGTTCCTCCACATTTCCACATTTCTCGCGCAACGGTAGTAAAAACTTGTGTGCCTGGTGAATGGATACGCCTCCTTTAGACAGATTTGATGTCTGGCTTCTTAATCTGAAGGTTATTGTGGCGCAAAAGGCATGTTTACGTTTTTCGGTCAGCGCGGGCGAGTACTAGCATGCGAGCGTTTGCTCATAACCGGCGGCGACACGTACCCTGCTCGCATCGCCATTCTACTTGTTCTGTGAACGAAGTTAACAGCAATTCAGTTCAGGGTCGAATCATGATATCCCTTTCTTACTTATGGCACTATCGCCTTCGGCTAGTTAGGGTTGTCAAAATTCAAGTCATTATCTTATCTGTGGTCGTGCACGCAGAGGGACGTCAAGTTGTGTCAACCCTAATAATTGCTCGGAGCGATGCTGAGCCGAACGGAGCCGAGTTTGCCCGAAGTCAGGGAGTTTCCCCATTAACTAGTGTTGAAATATCACCATTCTTTTTATTTTTATATTTTAGGCCACAGCGGCAAATGGCCTGGCGAACTAGAAGCCTTCCGTTGCCTAAAAGCAGCCTTCAACCTCCAGATAGCAGACAGATTAAACAAGCAGTTCGATCTGCCAACCCACGCCTACCCGACGCATATAGACGTCCTGAAGAATGGATTAGTCTTCAGGCTGGTTATAGCGCATCCGAAGGAAATCACTCTTTTGAGGAAAGAGGTAGGTTTCAAGTGTTTCAACTTCCAGATAGATTAAATAGGCAGTTAGATCTGCCAAGCCACGCCTACCCGACGCATATAGACGTCCTGAAGAACGGACTGGTCTTCAGGCTGGTTATATATAGCACATCCGAAGGAAATAACTCTTTTGAGGAAAAAGGTAGGTTTCAAGTGTTTCAACTTCCAGATAGATTAAATAGGCAGTTAGATCTGCCAAGCCACGTCTACCCGACGCATATAGACGTCCTGAAGAACGGACTGGTCTTCAGGCTGGTTATATATAGCACATCCGAAGGAAATCACTCTTTTGAGGAAAGAGGTAGGTTTCAAGTGTTTCAACTTCCAGATAGATTAAATAGGCAGTTAGATCTGCCAAGCCACGTCTACCCGACGCATATAGACGTCCTGAAGAATGGATTAGTCTTCAGGCTGGTTATAGCGCATCCGAAGGAAATCACTCTTTTGAGGAAAGAGGTAGGTTTCAAGTGTTTCAACTTCCAGATAATTAAATAGGCAGTTAGATCTGCCAAGCCACGCCTACCCGACGCATATAGACGTCTTGAATAACGGACTAGTCTTCAGGCTGGTTATAGCGCATCCGAAGGAAATCACTCTTTTGAGGAGAGAGGTAGGTTTCAAAGTTTCAACCTCCTGACAGATTAAGTAGGTACCTCGGTCTGCCAACCCACGCCTACCCGACGAATATAGACGTCTTGAAGAACGGACTGGTTTTCAGGCTGGCTTTAACGCATCCGAAGGAAATCACTCTTTTGAGGAGAGAGGTAGGTTTCAACTTCCACATAGATTAAATAGGCAGTTCGATCTGCCAACCCACGCCTACCCGACGCATATAATAATAAATAATAAATAAATAAATATTATAGGACATTATTACACAAATTGACTAAGCCCCACGGTAAGCTCAAGAAAGCTTGTGTTGTGGGTACTCAGACAACGATATATATAATATACAAATACTTAAATAGATAATAGAAAACAACCATGACTCAGGAACAAATATCTGTGCTCATCACACAAATAAATGCCCTTACTGGGATTCGAACCCAGGACCGCGGCTTCACAGGCAGGGTCACTACCCACTAGGCCAGACCGGTCGTCAAAACGGACTGATCTTCAGGCTGGTCATAGCGCATCCGAAGGAGATCACTCTTTTCAGGAGAGAAGTAGTTTTTAGGGTTCCGTACCCAAAGGATAAAAACGGGACCCTATTACTAAGACTCCGCTGTCCGTCCGTCCGTCCGTCCGTCCGTCTGTCACCAGGCTGTATCTCACGAACCGTGATAGCTAGATAGTTGAAATTTTCACAGATGATGTATTTCTGTTGCCGCTATAACAACAAATACTAAAAACAGAATAAAATAAAGATTTAAGTGGGGCTCCCATACAACAAACGTGATTTGGTGACCGAAGTTAACGTCGGGCGGGGTCAGTACTTGGATGGGTGACCGTTTTTTTGCTTGTTTTGCTCTATTTTTTGTTGATGGTGCGGAACCCTCCGTGCGCGAGTCCGACTCGCACTTGGCTGTTTTTTTTATATTTTGACAGTAACCGAAAATATACCTTTTTCGACTTTTATTATACTTTTTTAAGAATCTCAAATAGTACATTTAAAAACTATCCGACAAGTAGTAATATATCTGTTATACTTTGTGTGACTTTCATTCATTATAACTTTTTTAACTTGCATTCATTATAACTTTTTGTGACTCTCATTTTTGTGACCTTTTTTTCAGGTGGAAAATGGAGTGGTAAAATTCAAAGAGAGTGATGAGAGTATCAAATTGCAGCGCGACACAGTTCTTTTGCCCCGACTTAGGGGCGCTTTGCACGGGTAAGACATACTATAAACCGCTTTTGTTCATCTTAATTGTAGTTTATGTAACTGCTACATAATGAATGGCATTAAAACTAGAGTGTGGGTTTATGAAGAATGAGTTTCATAATAGAATCACATGAGTGTTAATGCCTAATTATGTACAGTACACGGCTTTATATAAGAGAATTAATAAATTAAAGTCAAGAGTTTTCCCGAGTTGTAAGGAAATAAGTTTTTCACCTCAGCAGCTCGAACAAGGGTACTTTGCTACTTAAAAACAGTGAGCAAAATCGCATTTTGCTCACTGAGTGAGACAAAATGAGCAAAATGCAATTTTGCTCACTCAGTGAGCAAAATGCGATTTTGCTCACTGTTTTTAAGTAGCAAAGTACCCTTGTTCGAGCCGCTGAGGTGAAAATTTAATTGTTGGTATATCTTAAGAAAACATGAGTGAATAGAGGTAAGTGATGAAGAAGGAATACATTTTTCGGGTTCTCTAATATGTTCTCACTGCTGAGGTGAAAAGTTTTGTGAACTACACGAGATCAAAGTTATTTACATCTCGTGCGCTTTTGAGTCCCTTACTACGCTCAAGATTCTAAATTAGATTCACTCGCTACGCTCGTGAATCTAGTATAGAATCTTTCGCTTGCACGGGACTCAAAATAAGCACTCGAAGAAATATCAAGCTTTGATCTCTTGTTGTACAAATAACTATTGTAAAAAAAGTTTTAAGTTTAAACCACCGCAAAAAACTTGACTTGATTGCCGATAAATAACGACTAGCTATCGACTATTTTGAAATTTAATATAATGTTCACACTGTAGAGGCAAATTTTTTCCTAAAAATAACTTTTAACAAAAATTTAAAAATAACCGACCAAAGAAAGCAGTTGAAAATGGCAACGTTTATGGCAACATCAGAAGTTCCAATTTGTTCTTATCGTATGAAGTCGAAGGTATATAACCGTCCATTATACGTGGTCCTACCTACGTAGGTATACCTAATGTTACGTATACGTAAATAAAATTTTCATTTCACTTATAATCAGTGATCGGCACGACCCGTGTCGCACGGTGTCAATGACCTCAATCATTATGTTAACATGGATATGCCCCGAGATTTCGGTCTTTTTAGGAAGTCAGTATTTCCGATTGTAGTACATAAAGGTATTCCAGACAGGAAGATGAATGATTTTTACCATTAAATAAAACGACATCAAGTTCAAAATAGGTATACAGGGTGGATTTTCTTTTTGGGTCAGTGAGGGCAGCTACCAGATCCCGTGCTGCTACGAGAAAACGGTCTAAGAAGACCTTCCCTCGATTTCAAATTAACGAAGATTGGCTTTTACAGATTTTGGAAAAACCATACAGGGTGCGAGAAAAAGGTCATTTTTGACAAACTTTTTTTTTGATGCCAATCGATCCCATTCCTATTAAGGATCAAAAGCTTGTATGGAACCAAAAAAAAATTTCCGGCTAGAAAAGCCACTAATCGAGGAAAACTTTTCCCATACAATTTGTATGAAAATGAAAACTTTTATTTTTCACATGCTGTTTTTGTATGCTAATCGATTCCATTCCTATCCAGTATCAATAGTTTCCTAGGGGTCAACTTACGGTAATGTACTAAAAAGCCACAAATTAATAAAAACTTTTTCCATACATTTACTATGGGGAAAATGTGAAATGTTATTCTCAATTTTCTATCTCGCCCATCAGTCCTACAGCAATGTCTTCATACAGTATTATGGTCCTTAAATGTAACAGGACTGATTGGCCAGATAGAAAAATGTGAATTAAATTTCACATTTTCTCCATAGTAAATGTATGGAAAAAGTTTAAAAAAAAATAAAAATAAAAAGTCATTTATTGTCGCAAAACACAGTAACAAAATAAAACAAACAAGGAAAAAGAAAAAAGACACAATAAGCACATAAGTCCAATAGGGTTGCTGACTGTATAAATATATATATGTTTAATTATAACTATGTAGAAGGAGGAGTTAATTTGAACGTGACGTCGTGTGTGCGTTTCATATACACTAGTATCTAACCGTTCCGACAGTTCGAGAAAAAAAAAAAGAACTTGACTTGACCTGACAGTCAACCACCCTATAAGGGCAATAAGCATTAATTACAGCAGCAGTAAAGTAGCGATAAGTATACATACATCTATTAATAACTACTTATCTAATAGGTATAACATTTAGAACTATTTGTTAACATATAAATACCTACTATTTAAGTGCGACAATAGGCTCGGGACTCAGCTTGTGCCGCGAGTCAGGTGACTGCACAGCGCTGTTTTTCAGCCCGTACCTGTCTCTTTGCGTATATAAAAGAAAATATGAATTGCTAGCTATAGGGGAATACATGCCTTCATAGCCTGTATTAACATTTAAGTAGGTGTTCATTTAAATCTAAATTTCAATTTTCTACCTATAGAAATATTTGTTCACGTCCAGCAATGGGGCCCTAATATGTTTTACTTTAATTTGATTTACATTTAGGTAAGTGTACATTGTTATGCAACTAATCATCGTTCACATTATTGTTTCCTTAAAAGAATTCTTTTAACATTATTTTTGAAGGTTGGTAATGACATATTAGTACGGAGAGGGGGTGGTAAATCATTCCATATTTTGGAGGCACGATAGCTAAAACTTCCTTGGAACCCTATAAATTTATGCTTTGGTACAATTAACTTATTAACATATTCTTTAATTTCTTTAATTTGTGGCTTTTTAGTACATTACCGTAAGTAGACCCCAAAGAAACTATTGATACTGGATAGGAATGGAATCGATTGGCATACAAAAATAGCATGTGAAAAATAAAAGTTTTCATTTTCATACAAATTGTATGGGAAAAGTTTTCCTCGATTTGTGGCTTTTCTAGCCGGAAATTTTTTGTTGGTTCCATACAAGCTTTTGATCCTTAATAGGAATGGGATCGATTGGCATCAAAAAAAAAGTTTGTCAAAAATTACCTTTTTCTCGCACCCTGTATGTTTTTTCCAAAATCTGTAAAAGCCAATCTTCATTAATTTGAAATCGAGGGAAGGTCTTCTTAGACCGTTTTCCCGTAGCAGCACGGGATCTGGTAGCTGCCCTCACTGACCCAAAAAGAAAATCCACCCTGTATAATCACATAGTAATATATCAATTTTTTATTTAATAATTAATTATACATTTTATAAGCTTATTTAACACTTTATCGTATATTTGCAAATATATATCATACAATAAAATTATTCTATTTAACAAAATCACGGAGTTATGTTATAATCTAATCATGTCCATATTATGATTTCTGCTCGCAATCCCGCGGTGCGTCACGGGTCGTGTCGATCACTGCTTATAATAATTACTTATTGTTACAGCTTGCACCAACGCCACCCCTCCTTCGGCGTAACCTCCTGCCTCCTCCAACGCTTCCTTTCCGCCCACCTCCTCGCCCCGCACTTCCCCCCCCTCGCCGCCCCCCTCCTCGCAGCCCGGGTCTACTCCTCGCCGGCTCCTCACGCCGCGCCGGCCGCTCCTCAAGCAGGGTTCATGAGGAGCTTGAGGCTGTTGTGCGAGACGGACTGGGGGAGCGAGATGGTGGTGCTGGACTTTAATGGGGATATGAAACGTGAGTATAAGATAAGATAAGATAAAGATAAGATAAAAGATAGTTTATTCAAGTAGGCATAATTACAATGCGCTTATGAACACCCCTCCTTCGGCGTAACCTCCTGCCTCCTCCAACGCTTCCTCTCCGCCCACCTCCTCGCCCCGCACTTCCCCCCCCTCGCCGCCCCCCTCCTCGCAGCCCGGGCGTACGCCTCGCCGGCTCCTCACGCCGCGCCGGCCGCTCCTCAAGCAGGGTTCATGAGGAGCTTGAGGCTGTTGTGCGACACGAACTGGGGGAGCGAGATGGTGGTGCTGGACTTTAATGGGGATATGAAACGTGAGTATAAGATAAGATAAGATAAAGATAAGATAAAAGATAGTTTATTCAAGTAGGCATAATTACAATGCGCTTATGAACACCCCTCCTTCGGCGTAACCTCCTGCCTCCTCGAACGCTTCCTCTCCGCCCACCTCCTCGCCCCGCACTTCCCTCCCCTCGCCGCCCCCCTCCTCGCAGCCCGGGCGTACTCCTCGCCGGCTCCTCACGCCGCGCCGGCCGCTCCTCAAGCAGGGTTCATGAGGAGCTTGAGGCTCTTGTGCGAGACGAACTGGGGGAGCGAGATGGTGGTGCTGGACTTTAATGGGGATATGAAACGTGAGTATAAGATAAGATAAGATAAAGATAAGATAAAAGATAGTTTATTCAAGTAGGCATAATTACAATGCGCTTATGAACGTCAAATAAAGCTACACCGGCTCCAACCCTACACCTCTGCCCCGAGATTTAAATACCCCCTCAATTGGAGGAGGGTATCCCAATATGGGACCGGCAACAAACTCGGCGGGACACATCTTTTCAATAATAATTACATCTTATAGCTTAAGCTGGCGTGGGTCACTCCGCGATTTCGTCGCGTCGCTACAACCTACAAGTACATGCGGCCCACACCAATAGGGTTGGCAATAGGCTACATGACTAATTTTTTTTTATGGTATCAATCGATCGGGTTTGTTTTTAGGATCAAATGTCTATATGGGACCCATTGCATTAAAGTAACACAAAAGTCAGAAATTGTAGTCAAAGTCCGACAGTCGCACTTCACTCGCGAAACGCTCTATACAAAACGGCCAGAGGCCGTGACGTCATCGCCCAACTTTTATTATGGACAAAACAAGAAAATTGCGTTTTTGTCGGTGAAATATTGCGTTTATGTATATAGTTGCTATACAATATTTTTTTGGATGAAATGTAAGGAATCGAATGGTACCCTTACTTTTATCGTTTTTGGAAGTTAAAAAAACATAAATTTTGAAACTTTCAGGTCCTGTAATTTTGTAATTTTTCAATATTTTATTTTAATATCCACATTATTGTGATAAATTGCTCGTTTGCTATCTATTTTACTAGATTTTGTTATAAAATTCAACATGATGATCCCTATTGTCAAAGGTGTGCATAGATTTATAAGATGTAATTTTTTTTGAATAGATGTGTCCCGCCGAGTTTGTTGCCGGTCTCATATTGGGATACCCTCCTCCAATTGAGGGGGGATTTAAATCTCGGGGCAGAGGTGTAGGGTTGGAGCCGGTCTACCTAGCTTTATTTAACGTTCATAAGCGCATTGTAATTATGCCTACTTGAATAAACTATCTTTTATTTTTATCTTATCTAGATGGTGCCATCATAGCTTGCTCCTTTTTCTATGAGAGTTGGTTTAAAGCACTGGCATCCAGGGCATTAGAAAAACAAAAATTTGACACAATTCTAGGGATTGACAGGTCAAGCTATGATTGCGCCATCTGCTAAATACTCCGACCGGCCAACCCCGTTTTGGTGTCTAGCCATGGGTGCGTATCATAATGAATATGCACTTTTGGTATAATTTCAATTTACAAACGTTCAAAACGTATACTAATCTTATGTATAATGCACTAAATCTATATTTTCAATAAGGATAACATAAAAATAATATAACATACACTATACATACCGCTGTTTGGTATAACATACAAATAAACTAATTACATTTAATATAACATTCATTATGCATATAAATTAAAATAATGAATAACATCTCATATAAATATCTGAACAAAACACCAGTAAAATTATTTGGATAGCTCAGTATTTCATAGGTCATCGAAACTAATTACTGTCAGAAAAGTAGGTTAGGTTAGGTCAGAACTGTGACTCCCCAGGAAATGAAACTACTACCAGAAAAGTAGGTTAGGTTAGGTTAGAACCGTGACTCCCCAGAAAAAGAAACTGCTACCAGAAAAGTAGGTTAGGTTAGGTTTGAACTATGTGACCCCCTCAGAGAAAGAAACTGCTACTAGAAAAGTAGGTTAGGTTAGAACTGTGACCCCTCAGTGAAAGAAACTGCTACCAGAAAAGTAGGTTAGGTTAGGTTAGAATTGTTACCCCACAGAAAAAGAAACTGCTACCATAAAATAGGTTAGGTTAGGTTAGAACTGTGACCTCCCACAGAAAAAACTGCTACCAGAAAAGTGGGTTAGGTTAGGTTAGAACTGTGACCCCTCAGAGAAAGAAACTGCTGCCAGAAAAGTAGGTTAGGTTAGGTTAGAACTGTGACCCCCCACAGAAAAAACTGCTACTAGAAAAGTAGGTTAGGTTAGAACTGTTACCCCGCAGAAAAACACAAGGTTAGGTTTATTGCGTGGTATTTGTTTTGTATATTATATTATTTCAAAGTTATACCTTTTTATACTTATCATAAACGATATTATATGTAAAGTTCATTATACATTATAAAATTATAGAATTCATTGTTATACGTATTGCACGTTATACTTATTGCACGTTATGCCATTCAAAATTATACTAATTGAATTTATATATTCTGAGCAATATATATATTATAGGTTTGTATACGTTCTATTACTTACCCGTGACAACACAAATCTTACTTACCTTAGGTATATTTCATTCTTATACCACAGAATAAATAATAGTACTAGGTACAGAAGATTCACTCTCTAACAAAACGCGTCTATTACGACAGATATGACCGCTAGGTGGCGCAAGCGCTAGCGTCCGTTCCGTAGCGGTGCGCGGCAACCACTATGGCTAGAGGGTACTTTTTTATGTTGTTATTCTAACCCTTTGTTCATGGGACAACAATAGTAGCTAATAATTTTATAACTAATACGGGACTTAATCGCATAAATCTTGCGTTTTTTTATGGCCTGACGTTCCGAACGTGACGTTATATTCGTGGTCACAGGCAAAATGGCGAGGAATAGGAATGTTGACACATGTTGAATTTTATAACGAAATCTAGTAAAATAGATAGCAAACGAGCAATTTATCACAATAATGTGGATATTAAAATAAAATATTGAAAAATTACAAAAATTCAGGACCTGAAAGTTTCAAAATTTAAGTTTTTTTTAACTTCCAAAAACGATAAAAGTAAGGGTACCATTCGATTCCTTACATTTCACCAAAAAAAAATATTGTATAGCAACTATATACATAAACGCAATATTTCACCGACAAAAAAGCAATTTTCTTGTTTTGTCCATACTACAACGTGGGCGATGACGTCACGGCCTCTGGCCGTTTTGTATAGGGCGTTTCGCGAGTGAAGTGCGACTGTCGGACTTTGACTACAATTTCTGACTTTTGTGTTACTTTAATGCAATGGGTCCCATATAGATATTTGATCCTAAAAACAAACCCGATCGATTGATACCATAAAAAAAATTAGTCATGTAGCCTATTGTATCAATATCTTTTTGCTGTAGTGCGCGGGGTGAAAATCGTGTTAGTTTAAATCAATATAATATTATCTCAGTTTGTTAGAAGAATTGTTGTACTACATTCTACTGATAACTTGCTTAGATAGTAGATAGCCTATTATAGAGGGGGCTTAGGGCATATTACTACCACAATAGTGCCCGTTTCATTAAAACCAGGACGTAAAAAGTGACCCAGGAGACCGTAACTTGGCAATAGTGACAACAAAGTTTGATTTTCCCGTAAGCTTCTTTAACACCTTATCTATAACACATTTTTTTTATTCCACAGGTGAAGAACTCTTAGAAATCGAAACTAAATTCTCCCAACGTGACGCCACAGCGCCATACATGTATATAGTGACGTCATACGATGGGGACCTACCCTCCGTATGGACCATGCAAGCGCCGACCAAACACACTGTTTTACGTGCACAAGCTTTGGCCAGAAATACACTCGCTTACATGGAGAATAAGCTGATGAAAGACATGCTTGATAATGTATTGGTGAGTAATTTATACAAAAAAAAAATACTTCCGCGAATGCTTTGGCTGTGGAAAATGATTTTCTTATCTCGTTTATTATGAATCATAAACCGATTTAGGTGTTAATGCAGTACAATTTATTTATTTTGAGAAATACAATTTACATACGAACATTTTAAAAGGTACAAATACAAAATGTAGAAATATAATATAAAAGGGTTTAGATACCCTGATAATGAGTCTGCATACTACACCGTCATATTTTATAAACTTCAAATTTGTATCGTATTGAAGTGCATACTAAAGGGCCTTCTTATATCTAAGAAGTTTATATTTTTATTTTTTCCTATAAGAGTGTCCCACTGCTGGGAAAAGGCCTCCCCTCTTTTCCGCCATTTGATCTTATACGATGCACACTCGCGCCACTCTTTAAAAAAATGTGTCAAAGTCGTCCCGCCATCTCCGTTTTGGTCTTCCTCTGCCCCGAGACCCATCCTATGGGTCCCAGTATGTAGCTAGTTGGTTCCAGTTAGCAAAAAACGGGTGTTTATAAAAATAACATTAAATTATTAACGTGTTTATTTTTTTATTTCAGAGCGCCTTCGTCCCGTCCTACGCAGGTTACGACGTACTAATCCACCTCCACCCCTCACTGACTCCCTACTTATCCGAGCGGGTCGACGTGAAGCCGACACCTAAACCGTTACCTGACGGCGCTGGTGACGTCATACCGGTTGTAGCATTCAACCCTGTGACGAGATACTTAGATGAACTCAAGGTGAGGCTTTATAATATGATAAAGATAAGATAAGATAAAAGATAGTTTATTCAAGTAGGCATAATTACAATGCGCTTATGAACGTCAAATAAAGCTAGGTAGACCGGCTCCAACCCTACACCTCTGCCCCGAGAAGATTTAAATCCCCCCTCAATTGGAGGAGGGTATCCCATTATGGGACCGGCAACAAACTCGGCGGGACACATCTTTTCAAAAATAATTACATCTTATAATTAACATGCATTACGAGAAAATAAGGAAAAAAAAAATACATATGTTCTTGGAGCGGCAGCTGACGTTCACGAGACTTCATGATACTGTAACCAATTATTAAGATATCTGTGATGCACTCTGAATATAGCTGTTTCACTCTAACTATCGAAGCGTACATATAGGATCAAGGGCGCGATGCACTAGTAAGAGTGTGTATATCTGTCTCACTCTATGTCTGTATACTCTTACACTTTGTCACAGTGGTCTGTACAGAGTTAGGTTAGACAGACTTGTATGTATGTCAGGGTTCGAAATTATCCAGATAATTAGAGTCTTTGATAATTATCAAGATAACTATCATTGATAATTATCCTTTCGAGCCCTGATGTATGTGGGTGTCAGCTACAAGTGATAATCCACTTGCACCCCTCACTGACTCCCTACTTATCCGAGCGGGTCGACGTGAAGCCGACACCTAAACCGTTACCTGACGGCGCTGGTGACGTCATACCGGTTGTAGAATTCAACCCTGTGACGAGATACTTGGATGAACTAAGGGTAAGACTCAAATCTGTCACTTTAAGTATGACGTTTCAGATACGACCAACAATTTATCTCCATTAATTTCGCCGAAACGCTGGTTTAAACTTTGTAGTATTTATTTGTACATATTTCTTTAATCCACCAACGGAGCGGCAGCTGACGTTCACGTGGCTTAATTATTCTCCCTTAACCAATTTACGAGTTTTTACCAGAAAATATTTTTATTTTTGCCTTGTATAATTTATTGAAATATTGCAAATATTTATATTGTTTGTTTCAGAGTGCATACAGCGATTTCGCTCTGTTCTTCCACGATTACTACGGCGGTGAAATAATCGCTGTGCTGTGGAAACCAGACATCGGAGACGAGAAAGATTTCCAGGTGATATATCATTACTCGTATCGTATCTTCTATATCGGGCCCTACAATGAAGTTACCTTAAACGCTGAGATAACTTATTTTGCTGAAAGAAAACACATTTTTCAATAAAATGCCAGTCGTGGCTCACTCCGCGATTTCGTCGCCTCGCTACAAGTACATGCGGCCCACACCAATTTTGGTGTCTAGCCATAGTGGTTGCCGCGCACCGCTACGGAACGGACGCCTTGCGCTTGCGCCCCCTAGCGGTAATATTTGTCGTAATAGACGCGTTTTGTTAGTGAGTGAATCTTCTGTACCTGGTACTATAATTAATTCTGTGTCAGAACCAATCAGAGTATGGTATGACATAAGGGGTGGAAGGAACCTTCTTGACCGAAGCGTAGCGAAGGTCTACGTTTTGACTCGGTGAGGTATATGCAAAAGTACTTAAGTGAAACAAGTGAAACAACCGGCTCTGATAGATGCTCGTTTATTACTGGTAATTGTACATTACAAGTAGCCGCGCCTGTGTGCGTGCGGGCGCACACATGCAAATACACCACATTTCTCCACCGTTAATTGTAAGACCTGCCAATATAATAAACAATACATCAGTATTTAATACTACCTAATAAGTATAATAACTAACACACACAAAATAATAACATTAACTCTTATAACTAATCTTTTTATCTCTAGGCCTTAAATTCGGTCTAGTAATTGTCGGAAGCGGCGGCGGCAACCGCGCGTCGGCAGTGACGGCGGGCGCGGGCGCCTCCTCCGCGGCAGGTGCCACCGCGCACTCCGGCACCTCCGCGGCCGGCGCGCGCGGCCCCTCACGCTCCTCTACTTCCTCCTCCTCCCCAGAGAGCCCTGTATCGTAATACTCATCGGCCTCATCGCTCACTACGTCATGCGGCTGTACATCCGCCCGTAAAGGACTGTCTGCCCGTGGGGAGGGGGGCGGAGGGAGCGCGCACGCCGCCGGGGGCGCGGGGGCGGCCGGAGCCGGCGGCGGCTCGACTGGTGGTGACCACGAGTCCTCGTCAGCCCCGGCATCCTCGCTTACATTAATCACGTCAGATGGACCACCTGTATACGATAGCATTTGATCTACGTGGCGTCTACATACAGTATTTTTAGTGTGCACATAAATCAAAAACATTCTGTTACCAATTTTATTTTGAATGGTGCCTAGAACCCAGATCTCTTTTTTTTCAGTAAACCATTTAACCCATACTTGATCCCCGACATTAAATTTTCTACAATCGTCTATAACAGTTTTATCTATACTTTCATTAACATCTGGTATCACGAGATCCAACCGTGATCTTAAATTACGGCCCATCATCAAACTCGCTGGAGTTTGACCCGTAGAACAATGGGGAGTATTACGGTACTCGAATAATAAACCCATCAGTTTATCCTCTACTTGTGACTTATCTGTTTTATCTATACATTTAATCATCTTTTTACATGTTTTCACAGAATTCTCGGCCTGGCCATTGCTGGCCGGGTGATAAACTGGAGAAGTGACGTAACGAATGCCGTTCATTGCGCAAAATGAATTAAATTCGGCGGAATTAATTTTAATATCATTGTCGGATACAATGACATTCGGTACGCCATATCTGGAAAATATTTCCTTAAGTTTACATATCAGCGCTCGAGTAGTAGTACCTTTGTCCATCAATAGACACTCTAACCATTTACTATAGGCGTCTATGACAATTAAGTACATTTTCTGATGAATAGACATGTAATCGATATGCACCCGGTACCAGGCAGAGGGAGGACGCGGCCAGGGCGCGGGAGCGGCGCGGGGCGGGGCGGCGCGCACGGCCACGCACGCGGCGCATGAGCCGATCCAGCGCTCGATATCGCCGTCAATGTTAGGCCACCACATCTTACCGCGCGCGATACTTTTTGTCTTGACAATACCTAAATGTCCGGTGTGCAATTCACGTAACAGCTGATCTCGAAATACTGTCGGAATAACCACCCGGTGACCGCGGAAAAGAATACCATTATCTATTTGTAAGTCTGCTTTGCATCTAAAATAAGGTAGAATAGATGCACAGCTTATCTTTCGCGGCCAACCGAGACTCATATACTTAAAAACTTTTTTTAATGTGGTGTCATTTCCGGTAGCCTGTCTTATTTTATCAGCTGTCACGGGAGTCACACTTTCATCTAAAAAATTTAAATAAGACACGTCATCGTTATCTTCGTTATGGCCATCATTTTCCATGTTAGGCAACGGCGCACGAGAAAAATAATCAGCTACGAGGTTATTCGCACTACTTATGTACTGAACCTTATAATTGTACGCTGATAAAATAATTGCATAACGCTGTAGCCGGGAAGCGGTCATGACAGGAATGCCGTTATTTTTGCCGAAAATTGACAACAAAGGCCTATGGTCGGTTTTTAAAACGAACGGATCTTGCCTTCCATACAGATACTGGTGGAACTTTTTAACACCAAATATTATTGCCGCCGCTTCTTTCTGAAGTTGACTGTAATTCCTCTCGCTAGCGTTGAGCGAGCGCGAGGCGAACGCGAGAGGGCGCTCTGCGCCGGTTGCCGGGTCGCGTTGTGCCAGAAGGGCACCTAACCCGCCAGGTCCTGCATCCACACTAAGCACTGGCTGAGCCTCCGGGTCAAAATGAGCCAGCACGCGCTCGGAGCCCAGCTCCTTTTTTACTGCCTGAAACGCCTCTTCTTGTGAATGTCCCCACTCCCACTTGGCCTCCGCGCGCAGTAGCTCGTGTAAAGGACTTAACATGTTCGACGCGTTCGGTATGAAACTACGGTAATAATTTACGAGTCCTAAAAAACTCTTTACCTCCGTTACATTAGTCGGCCTTGGTGCTTTGTGAATAGCTTCCACCTTTTTTTGAGACGTTTGTAAGCCATTTTTATTGATAACGTAGCCTAAATAAGTTACACTACCACCTAAGAAAACACATTTCTCTTTCTGTAACTTTAAACCTGCATCGCTAAACCTAGTCAAAACCTCTCGCAATCGCGCCAAATGGATTTCGTTCGTCGGTCCCGTTACGCACACGTCGTCCAACCAACAGCTGACTCCGTCAATACCTACCAACAACGACTCCATAGCGCGTTGAAAAATAGCAGGGCCGTTGGCGAGACCATATACTAGCCTAGTATATTTATAAAGACCCTTCGTGGTGCTAATGGTCGTAAGCGCCTGAGAGCTATCAGACAAAACGAACTGATTGTACGCGTTGCTAAGGTCTAATTTCGTGTAACTTTCACCACCGCCTATTTTAGCAAACACCTCCTCTATACGCGGCATCGGGTACTTATCTATAACCATGTCTTTATTTAACGTGACCGAGAAATCTCCTGCAATTTTGACTTTGCCATTTTCCTTCAAAACAGGCACGATAGGCGTTGCGTATTCAGAAAAATTAACCGGTACGAGTATACCTAAATCTACCAGCCGGTCGATTTCTTCCTCTACCCGTTTTTTTAGAGCAAACGGAACTGACCGCGGTTTGAAAAACTTAGGTTTAACGTTCTCTTTCAATTGCAAGTGGACTTTGAACTTATTAAATTTGCCCAACCCTTCTTCGAATAAGCTCCTAAATTGATTTAACAACCTTGTTACCTCACTCGAGCTCTGATTAATGTTTACATCTGTAACAAATTTGTTATCTACAGTGAATGACAAATTAAACTTTGTCATAAAATCACGGCCTAATATTGGCGGACCGCCGTTTTTTATAACGTAAATTTTCAAAAGTCTTTCTTTTAACATAAATTTTACTTTTGCAACGAAAAAACCTATTGGCGTTATTTTATGATAATTGTATAGACACATTTTTAAATCACTTTTATATAATGAAACATTAGGGAACATTTCTTTGTATAATTTGTCATTAATAATGGTAGCACCGGAGCCCGAGTCCAGTTCCATGTTCAATTCAAGGTCATTAATAGATACATTAAGTAATATTGGCTTATAGTTAACGTACCTTAAGCTTAGAAGTTTACATTCCTGGCAATTATCACAGTCTCCACCTTCTGCCGAGAACTCTGTTGCTTCAACATTGTTCACACGACACTTGGACTGCTTTTTGGAAGTACACACTTTCTTGAGGTGTCCTTTTTCACCACACAGCTGGCACCGGTAGGACTTGTATCGGCACCTACTCTCGTCGTGGCTCCTCATACCGCACACCGAGCAGGTCCTCGCCTCGGGGTCCCGGCGGCCGGCGGACGGCTGCGCGCCCGCCCGGTACACCGGCTCCTGCTTCACGGTCACGGCCACCGCGTCTGCGCGCGCCTTCTGCGCACACTCCGTCTGCTGTGCCAGCTCCATCGCCTTCGCCAGCGTGAGCGTGGTGACGTCCTGCTCGAAGAGTCGCTCGCGCTCCTTGCCGGCGCGTAGCCCCAGCACGAACTTGTCCAGCAGCAGCATGTCCAGCGAGGTTCCAAACTCGCAGTGCACGGCGAGTCCTCTGATCCTAGCCGCCCACTTCTCGACACTCTCCCCCACGTCACGCGTTGCCTCGTAGAATTTGCTCTTATCAGCGAAGGTACACCTCTTCGGAGTAAAATGACCGTCGAGCACCTTCAACAGCTCGTCGTACCCAACGACTTCTACCTTTTTTGGGTACACAAGGTTCTTCAATAGCCGGTATGTATCGTCATGCAGGTGTGTCAGTAGCACTGCCTGTTTCATCTCATCTTTAATTTCGTTTAAAACGATGAACTGCTTCAAACGACTACTGAAAATTTCCCATTCTTGGGTATTATGGTCAAACTGACTTAAATTTCCGATAGAAGTTTTAGTAGCCATTATAACGGTTATTTCTAAATACACACGCGGGTAAGACGCGGATCGTCGCCAGTGAGGTATATGCAAAAGTACTTAAGTGAAACAAGTGAAACAACCGGCTCTGATAGATGCTCGTTTATTACTGGTAATTGTACATTACAAGTAGCCGCGCCTGTGTGCGTGCGGGCGCACACATGCAAATACACCACACTCGGGCATTTTGATTTTGTATGTCCGGATGTTCTCCTCTACAGGTCACAATTCTCAACCGATTCTTGTGAAATTTTGTGACCAGATTCTATGAGTAAATATTTTTTTTTGTCGATCCCGTTTTTGGAAATTTTCAAAAATGGAGGAATTGTGATACCTCGCGCTTAAACAAATAGTCGTATCGATATCATAAGAGTATTTTCTTTTTGAGACATATTTACATAGTAAATGGCAAAAAATGCAGAAAAATTGTATTGCTGGTTTAGGCGG
This sequence comes from Cydia amplana, assembly GCF_948474715.1. Lineage (NCBI taxonomy): Eukaryota > Metazoa > Arthropoda > Insecta > Lepidoptera > Tortricidae > Cydia > Cydia amplana. Next base: position 15,266,163 of record NC_086086.1, read on the forward strand.
TATTTAGATATTTAGTTTGTACTCGATAATGAGTAGCCGAATTTCGTCAGCTTAGCTAAGAACTATCATGGCGCATTTTGTAAACAATCGCTTTTTTTGTTTGCACACAGAAAGTCTGGGTTCGATCCCCAGTAAGACATAACTTTTTTTGTATTTTTTTTTTCACTTAAACTTCGTATTTTTTTGTAATAAATTAAAATCTTTGTATTGTTGATTGATCAAACCGCTGTGTGGCGCTGTCATCGTGCACGGTCCCAATAAAGCTATGCTCGCGAGGTCTACAGCTCACAGAGCCACTAGTTTTAATAATTGTCTCTCCTATTCTCCTATTCCTATTCTGGTGTTGAATGCCAAAGCACTAAAACCAAGGCTCTATAAATGGCTACATGAAAAAACTTTGTATAATATTAATGAAATTTTAAATTGACGGTTCCTTTAATTAATTAAATTTCTTAGCTTTAGCATTGACATTTGAACTATGTTGTATATAACTGTCTATTTTGATTAATGCGTTGTATGTCCTAGAGTTTAAGGTGTAAATTTGCATGCTACTATGTAGTTAATCATGTGTTACCTAATAACAATAGCATAAGAACCACTGTACCATGTTTATTGCAAATAAATGAAATCTAAATCTAAATCTATTCAGGTGGCAAACGCGAGCGCCATTCGACCGACAGGCAAAGGTGACAAGTACAGAGTAAACACGGCGGCCATTGTTGAAGACTTCAAGATACTGGGCGCGGGGTTAGTGAAACATGTCACTGTTAATACTTAGAACTTTTACCAGTAATATAGCTGCTATAGTAATTACATGTTTTATTAAATTTATCATCTTCAACTCTAGTTTGGTACTTAGGACTTCACAATAGGGGACATTACGCGAAACTGCCTAGGGGCGCCACTCCCACAATAAGTCACAATCTAAGGGTCTACCGCAAACGAGAGAGTCGAAATGTTATCTAACCTCTCTATCACTCTTGCATATTCGAGCTATAAAGAGACAGATAGCTGAGTTTAGATTTCACGTTTCCTAGTAGGCCCTATGTAAACAAATCGCCTTGATGTATCAATGTCATATTTTATTGTCTGTGAAAACTTGTCAAAAAACTGTTTAAGGCAAGGTATGCATAAGTTACTCTATGGTTTACTAAAGGCGCTAGTGCTGCACTCTGGCGGCAAAACATTGTAGTAATACTCCCTATTAAATTCCGTGACCATACACACTGCATCGTTTTTCGTCCTTTACGAATGTTACAAAAAATTACTTATGTTTAATCATAGAGAAAAAAATACATAAATTGCTCACTCCATACATCAGTTTTAGTACCAAAAAGACTATTAGCATCTAGCATCGAGTAGCGGAACTATCAGTACTGCTACTTGACAATAGATGTAGCACCGACCGGAAAGTCTTATGCTGTTGAGATAAGACTTTCCGGTCGGTGCTACATCTATTGTCAAGTAGCAGTACTGATAGTTCCGCTACTCGATGCTAGATGTATACACTGAACTTAATAGTCTAACTGATGTACTACTGAGCACTCTTGTCTTATTATATTTCTCTATGGTTTAATATAGGGTTTCCATTTTAATGAAGTGGATAAGTAAAAGTCTACAAACTTCGGTAATAAATACTTTAATGATAATAAGTTTTAAGTAAATTAAGCAACTAAATATGGTACATTTAAGCGTTTACTGCTTCATATTCTATTCTCTACTTCTAAAAATTATAAGATATCCATTTGTAATATTTATAAATATACACATACGAGATACATTTTACTATTGTAATAGAATAATACAAAAAGCGTGAGGCCTGTGTCGTTCACGGTGCACGGCTGATCCAAAATATCGTATCTTGTCATTATTAACCTTTTAACCGCCGTAGACTGATATATAAGACATACAAAATCGGGCTCATTTCGCCGCTGTCTGATAAATAAGACAAAACTTCGTGGAACTTCGTACCCCCGGCGACACGAGCACGCTCGATGACGTATTCTATGGCGGTTAAAAGGTTATTAACTTACAGCTAAAAATGGTTATTTACATAAAAGTACTATTATCATTTTCTCTAAAAACATTGCTAATTTTTGGGGTTCCGTACCCAAAGGGTAAAAACGGGACCCTATTACTAAGACTCCGCTGTCCGTCCGTCCGTCCGTCCGTCTGTCACCAGGCTGTATCTCACGAACCGTGATAGCTAGACAGTTGAAATTTTCACAGATGATGTATTTCTGGTGCCGCTATAACAACAAATACTAAAAACAGAATAAAATAAAGATTTAAATGGGGCTCCCATACAACAAACGTGATTTTTGACCGAAGTTAAGCAGTACTTGGATGGGTGACCGTTTTTTTGCTTGTTTTGCTCTATTTTTTGTTGATGGTGCGGAACCCTCCGTGCGCAAGTCCGACTCGCACTTGGCCGGTTTTTTTTTTGGGTGCCAAAATTATGCTTTAACAAAATAGGGCAGTGTATTTAAGGGTGCGGGGTAGTTGCGGATCCAGTCGCCTCCCTGCAGCGTCCTGTTAGGGTCCCCCTGCTCTAGCCACGTGCCGGCGGGGAGGTACACGTCGCGCTCGGTGGCGCCCCGCTCTACGACGGGTGCCACCAGGATGGTCTCGCCGAGGAGGTATTCTGAAAAAGTGGTTGGTTTGGGTGCATCCGGGGGCGGGCAGTTGTTTTATTTTTAGGGTTCCGTACCCCGTAAAAACGGGACCCTATTACTAAGACTCCGCTGTCCGTCCGTCCGTCTGTCACCAGGCTGTATCTCACCGTGATAGCTAGACAGTTGAAATTTTCACAGATGATGTATTTCTGTTGCCGCTATAACAACAAATACTAAAAACAGAATAAAATAAAGATTTAAGTGGGGCTCCCATACAAGAAACGTGATTTTTCACCGAAGTTAAGCAACGTCGGGCGGGGTGGGATTACTTGGATGGGTGACCGTTTTTTTGCTTGTTTTGCTCTATTTTTTGTTGATGGTGCGGAACCCTCCGTGCGCGAGCCCGACTCGCACTTGGCCGGTTTTTATTGAATTTGTTTCGTTTTTGAATTTGGAACTTAGTTAAAATTCAATATAGATACAAAAAGTTCAAAATAGATTGTAGAATATGTACAAAAAATTGTACCCGGGATCTCAGGAGGTTAATGTAAATAGGCTACATGACTAATTTTTTTTTATGGTATCAATCGATCGGGTTTGTTTTTAGGATCAAATGTTTATATGGGACCCATTGCATTAAAGTAACACAAAAGTCAGAAATTGTAGTCAAAGGCCGACAGTCGCACTTCACTCGCGAAACGCCCTATACAAAACGGCCAAGGGCCGTGACGTCATCGCCCATCTTGTAGTAATAATAATAATAATAATAATAGTTCTTTATTTACAGGTAAAAACCCATTTCAAAAATTAAGTACAGTGTAAAAATACAAAAATACAGAAAATAAAATAATAAAAATGTTAAAAAATGTAGTATGGACAAAACAAGAAAATTGCGTTTTTGTCGGTGAAATATTGCGTTTATGTATATAGTTGCTATACAATATTTTATTGCATGAAATGTAAGGAATCGAATGGTACCCTTACTTTCATCGTTTTTGGAAGTTAAAAAAAACTAAAACTTTGAAACTTTCAGGTCCTGTATTTTTGTAATTTTTCAATATTTTATTTTAATATCCACATTATTGTAATAAATTGCTCGTTTGCTATCTATTTTACTAGATTTTGTTATAAAATTCAACATGTGTCATCATCCCTATTGAACACATTATATGCTTACCATCCCAAATATCATGCGCGGTGGTGTCGGTAGGGTCGACCCACCATATGGGCGGGTTGACGGGCGCGCCGCTCTGCGCGGCGCGGGCGCACGCGGCCACTATCTGGTCCGAGTATTTTGCGTGCAGCTGGACGAACTTCTTGCTTATGGCAATCGTCTGGAATTGAAGCGATTCATTGTATTTATCTTATTATTATCCCTTTAAACGAGCAATTCTTGTTTATATTTCGGGGATCTCGGAAACGGCTCTAATTTCGATGAAATTAGCTATATGTGGGTTTTTGGTGGCGAAAAATCGATCTTTATATCATTCTCGGTCCTGGCTTTTAACGTTTTTTTAACCTATTTTACTTGTGGTTAGCCCTCGTCCTGGTAAGTTTATTTACGTTGCGCGTTGCGCCCTACCACACTATCGGCTCTCATACAGAAAGTAATTTTAATAACAAAACTTCCGTAAGTCACAGACAAAGAAAACACACATAAAACACACATAAGATAGACATAAGAAAGTAATTTATCTCGTCTTATTCTAAACTCGTGGCGAACTCGTTCATGTGGTTCACAGACAATCCAACCTCTAGACATAGCATAGTCGCGCTACCCCCTCTGCCACACATACGGTAGCGTTACTCCATCTTCGAGTCAATCCCGTGCCGTGATTGGTCCGTGTCTTTGAACGGACCAATCACGGCACGGGATTCGCTCACCTCGTCTCCCCGCACCCCCGTATTTTTGGCAGCATCGGTTTCATGAAAGAATTGGCCTAAGCTCAGTCTAGAGGTTGGATTGTCAGTGATGTGGTTATACTGGTCATCATAAAGTCAGATAACAGAAAAAGTAAGAGCAAACCCAAGGTATTACGAACGAATGTGGAGGGAAGTACGAGGAGAGGAAAAGGTGGATGGACTGTGTGAGAGATGATATGAAACGAACGCAAGTGAATGATGAGATGACGGGTGACAGAGAGGTATGGAAGAGAAAGACAAGCTGCGCCAACCCCATGTGAATGGGACTAAGGCAAGAGAATGATGATGATATAAATGGTATCGACCTCGTTGTCAAAGTCCCACGGCACGTATGAGAACTGCATGCTGGGCATGAAAGTGTTGGCCTGCAGCCACCTGATGAACAGCTCCTTGGTCGGAGCTTCATTGTATCTGGAAGATAAGGTTCAGTTGAGGAGTGTCTTTTCAAAAGGGTTTATTTTTTTCTTAGCGGTACTTCTAGAGAGAACCTTGCTCAAGAAAACTTAAGGTCCAATTTAGAAATAGATTGCCAGAAAAAATAAACCCTTTTGAAAAGACACTCCTCAGTTAATATGGAGCTTATGGTCTTCGTTTATTTGGATCCTGATTATCCTGATTGAGTATTTAAAGACACTTAAATATAAATACAAACTAAATATGTAAAAAATAACTACCTACTTAAACCCGTCCCGGGCTGCCCCTGGTGCCCATCACGCTTGCTGCGTTGGATTGCGATGGACAGCCTTTGCATCAAGAAAAACCCGGAGCGGGGGTCAATGCCCCTTTCAAACAGGCGACGCCCCAGCTCCCGGAGGAAGGTCTTGTATCTTTAGAAACCCGAAATAACTTGAGTGATCGGAAGTGGTTTCGAATGTTATAGTTATTGCTCATATGTACCTCCAGTGTTACAGAGAGCCTTCACAAGCTTACGTCACATTTTTCGAGCACTAGCACTGTTCCTAACGTCACGTCCTAATGGTTTCGGATACTTCTCATCGCGCGAAAAGTACTCTATTACCTTCCAATAGGGAATATTACGCGAAACTCTGCGTAGTGCCACTTCCACAATCCGTCACAATCTAAGGGTCTACCGCAAACGAGAGAGTCGAAATTTTGTTATCTACCTCTCTATCACTGTTGCATATTCGAGCGATAAAGAGGCAGATAGCTGAGTTTCGATTTCGCGTTTCCCGGTGGGCCCTTTTGTAAACAAACCGCCTTGATGTATCAATGTCAAATTTTATTGTCTGTGAAAACTTGTCAAAAACAGTTTAACCCCTCGAACGCCAGTGTCAAAAAATTGCTACTGAATTAATAACCTTTCAACTGTTAATTACAGTCCAAATTGTCTGGGACGGATACGGGACAAGGCAGTTGAAGGGTTTTGGCACAGTATGTATAAGTTACTCTATGGTTTACTCTGTGCGGTGCTGCACATCCCCTATTCCGATTTACCTTCAGCCTAGAATACAATATTTACGGTCCACTCACCCATTCCCTCCAATCATGTCGGGCAGCACTAGCGGGTACCCGTTGATGTTCATCTGAAGCAGCGTCGTGATGAGCGTGGGGAGGCCGTTCTCGAACGTCCAGTACGTGTCCTTGTCAATCATGCGCACGAAGATCGGGAGGTCTTGCGTCCTGATGAAAATTTGACGAATTTTTGTATGATAAATCTGCGTATTTGCTTTCATCACCTTGTGTGTTCTTGTTAACATGGTTCACTTTTGGGTAAAATAATTGCTGTCATTAAGAGCGTACCTAAGGGAGCACACAGATTACCAGTTCGCCGGACGATATCAGCCTGTCAGTTAAACGCAAAAGGTGACAGTTCCGAACAACTGACAGGCTGATATCGGCGAACTGGTAATCTGTGTGGGGCCTTTAACGGTCGCAACCTTGTGCCTAAATACATACATGTATAATTGGACACCACTTAGGACTCTATCTTTATACTAAAAGATTTTGGACTGTAGGAATACCTGTAGCCAGCTCGAACTTCGGTGATGGGCCCGAACATGGCCGCAGCTCGAACATAATCGGCGGTGATCACACCGGGTTGATCGCGGATATCACCTTTCAGTACCGGAATCTGAAATATTTCACAATTTTAAGTACGAATACCTCTCTCTACCAATAGTTTGTATACCTGAAAAGAATCGACCTAAAATCAATAAAAATTATGTCTGAATTGTCCTAAATCTAAATCGGTTAACCGCCTGAGCGTTACGGCCACAGATACATAAATGCAGTGCTGCAATGTAAGCCCTTAGGGAAGAAATCCAAATCAAAGTTTTCTACTATCTCTAGTATAGTAGTTCTCTGTGATTTGAAGAACTTCCGAAACCGTCGTTTCGGAAGTTCTTCAAATCACAAAGTCAAGAAACACCTTCGCCTACTATCCTGGCCTTACCATGATGTCTTATTGCGATTCTGTTTTGGACCTAAACTGAGTTGCTAGGGGACGGAGTTATGCGACTTAGGCATGTAGCTCCGTCCTTTAGCAATTCAGTTTAGGTCTTAAACAGAATCATGGTAAGGCCCGATGTTCAAGACTTAAACATACCTGCGGCGACCAATCCGACTCCCCCCCATCGAACTTATAGCTGTCGAAGCCATACCCGTTCTGAAGGTTCTTCAGCCTCCCAATGTGCCAGTTCCTCGCCTCCGGCTTCGTGAAGTCGATGTAGGCCGTGGTCGTCTCGTTGTCGTTCCACCAGCTCGTCTCCACGGACCCGTACTCGGAGAACACCAGGTAGCTGGAAGGGTAACCTGGTTATTTGGTGCAGTAGAATAGTACCTTTTCTCTGCAGTTGACTGTACCTAATATAGCTGGTCTAATGTTGATTGTGATTTGACATTATAGGCTTCTCTTATGATTCAGGTTCCTTCTTATGCTTCTGGGTCTCTCTACAGTTTAAATTGAACTGATTTCTAAAATAAGGATGTGATATCACGATCCTCAGCGTTGATGTACCTACATAATAACAGATGAATAAAAGAAACAGGTCCAGTGCTGCAACTTCTAGCTTCGTTTTGTATTATTTGATTCTCTTACAAGGCTTAGTGATCCTAATATTGTACCGCCTTTTGCGATAAAGCTACTTAAATATATTAAAATATCCTGCCTGACAAAAGGAGATGCATCACGATGCACATCTCCGAATTGCGAAATGGAATTCTGTAAAAAAAAACTTGAATTCATCGACTAATAACTTACCCCTTGTTACGCGCTTCCGTATACCACGGCTCGCACCCCTTATTGATGAACGGATGCGTCCAAAGCGTCACCCTGAATCCCTTCGCTTTTAACATTTGCACCGTATTCTTCATGTTCGGGAACCTATCCACATCAACTGTCTGGGATCCGTAGCAGATCTCCCAAAGATCATCAATTTCCAACTGGCTATTAGGGAATCCATAGCTGTTGATCTCATCGGCGTATTTAAGAACCGTTTCATGGTCTACGTTAGTCTTATATCTTGCCCATGTCGACCATATTGGATACTTAATCATCAGTGGATCAGGTACGCCGCTTGGTTTACCAAGATATTTACCAACCGCGTATTCATGTGCCTTTCTGACATCATCAAAGATGCCTACGGCATAAACTAGCTCATTTCTCTCTCGTTTGCTTGAATAGGGAGGTTTGACTTGAGCTACGAAGCAAGCTGCGTTTTTCTCCAAGTCGTTTTGGTCGACGAATAGAGGGACTTTCTTGTCGAAGTAGTAGAAGATGCCTTCGGAGTTGAGCCAGTAGGGCTCGGCGATGCCGCAGTTGTCGGCTTCCTTGGTGACGTAGGAGTAATCGACGAGGGTTAGTCGCTCTATCGGCCAGTATTGGCGCTTCTGCTGAGGACCGCCGTACCAATGTCGGGAGCCTGTGTAACAATTTAGGTTAGCTGAATTAGAAGAATAGAGACATAGCCTTTAAATATAGTTAAGTATACAGTCTTGACGGAAATGGACCGGGACTCGAAATATTTCTAACGTTAGAGAAGAAAACAAAAATATTCCACATACCCCGAATAGGAGGTTAGTCGGCACTCGGCAGGGATATGTGAAATCAGTTAAGGAATTTAGCTTGGACTTTCTCAATAAGTACCTACCGATAATAGTTTATTTGTAATAAAATTGTAATGCTGTAACTCTATGACTTCCTAGTCAGGACATCAATTTTGCCCGTACAAGTTAGCAAAACTTCTTTTTAGGATAGCGTCCTAAGCAGCGTGAACCAACTTTTATAATGTTGGTGTGTCAAGATTTGATCACTCCATCCATTATTGAATCCCTCTGACTAGGGTTTGCACGACGGATCCGATATGTATGGGAATATCCGCGGATCCGGATCCAGATCCGGATAATTTCATACATTTCGGATCCGGATTGCAAACCCTACCTCTGACTCTTGAATAGGGATTTTGGAACAGACTCTTTTGGGACAGGTCTACTTATACCTAAATAAATTAAACATTGAAACATCCTACCCAAATTAACGCAGTCCTCCAGCCTCATCCCCTTAGGCGCCTCCCAAGTTATGGTAAGTATCTGGCCTCCCCCCGCGGCTTCCACCGACACCCGCATGGACGTGTCGTTGGCGAACTGGATCACCACGTCGCCATCTTGGACAACGTCTTTGATCGCGCCGGTGCGCCGCCCGATTACTGCAACCACCTCAGACAATCCCTCTGTTGGAAAGAAAAATTGTCAGTGATTTAAAAGGAAACAATTTACTTGCTTTGGGTAAAAAACGTTCGGGAAAACCGGCGCCTTTTTTTAGCATTACAAAAGTTAACAATTCGATACATTTTTCCAAAACTTTCATCATACAAATTTTCAAAAGTAGTAGGTTTTAACATACATACCTAGACATATTAAGGATGAAGTGCGAAAATTAGGCTTTAGAGTCCGTTTATTTTACGATGTCCACTGGAAAGTCGCATAACCTTAACTCATATTAGAAAAGTTTTTGACCTGTTTGCTTTCGTATTTCCGGATCCTGATAGTTAAAGGACCTGTCTGGAACCCCGCCCTCTGTGCTGGAACATCGCCCCATTGTGGGAGTTCTCCGTACCTATTTTGATTGTTGCCTGTGTTAGAGGTGTTTGTATTTATATACTTACTTCGTTTCAGTAACAGGTTAAGCCCTCCATAAGGGTTGTTTTCGAGCCGCGCCTGCAGCGAGGGTGTGGTCAATATGTTGATGTCCACTGCCTGCGTAGACGCCGCCAGCGCTAGCATCACTGCAATATAAATAGGTACACGTCACATCCATACATAGTACTTACATCATGGACCGTTACGAAGATGACCATTCGCATATCGACACACAAGTCAATTCGAACATACACTGAGTCACTGATGAATGTCATTTAATAAAACAAAAAAATTAACATTTCAAGCTACAAGGCTCATAATCAATTGAAAACAGTTGTCTTATTGCCACATCATAAGGTACACCACACGGGATTGTTACGAGCTTACGAGTATGCCATATCGCGTGATGGTACATATAGGTATATCATTCCAAAAATACCTACTGTCCAAAAAAAAAGTTATCGTGCAAATGTTTTCTATCCCTAAGTTAAGCTATTGTCAAGGTTAGGCGCCCATCAGGAAGCCCACTGCGAACGTAGATAATTGAAATTTCGATATCTGCCCCTATTTGGCTCTTTCATACTCGAGCAATAGAGAGGCAGCACTTTTACAGCTCAGAACTTTTTTTCGTGACATTCCAGCTTAGAAAGTTTTGGACCAGGGGCCCGCTTCTCAAAAGCTTGTAACTTGTAATACAAGCAGAAGTTCCTTTCTAACAAAAGCTGTCAAAAAGTAGTTGTATTACAAGTTACAAGCTTATGAGAAACGGGCCCCAGCCTGTATTATCTTTCTTCTACAGCATTTAGGTTCAAACGCGACAATTTTCACAAGTTTTTTCACCCTCTACGTCATTTTAACGCCTCCTATCAATAAAACCAGTTTACTATAATGCCGTTCCCATCATTGTATGCCGTAATTGCCGGTATCCACCGTGACATCTTTGCAAAACACCGATTAAAATAATGCATGGTTGCGAGTATTGATTGCTTCTTAGGAAGTCTATTTATAATCGTCTCCGGGATTAAGCTTAATCAATATAATTACATAAGTAACTAATATTATCATTGTTGACCGGCTACATAATACCTACCTTGAAATTTTAGTTTTTTTAGTACCTATTTTTTCAACGGGTTTAGATATAATTGGCCAAATAACTGAGTTCCTTACCTACATTTTTATTAGGGTTCCGTAGCAAAAGGGTAAAATCGGGACGTTATTACTTAGACTACACTGTCCGCCTGTTATTATTTAATTGTGTTATTATTGAGACTATGACCTGTAACTTTGGTGTTATTAATAAATATTTGTATTTGTCACCACGCTTTGTGATGTGTCTCATGAACCGTGATAGCTAGGCAGTTGAAATATTCACTAATGATGTATTTATGTTGCCGTTATAACAACAAATACTAAAAACAGAATAAAATACATACCTATTTAAGTGGGGCTCCCATACAACACACTTGATTTTTTTGCCGTTTTCTGCGTAATGGTACGGAACCCTTCGTGCGCGAGTCCGACTCGCAGTGTAAGTAGGTATTTTAGGTAGCTATCTTGCAATAAAGTTTAAATAAATAAAAAAAATAATAAATTACCTTTTTTTTCGAAAACAATACAAAAGGTAATCACGGTCCATATCTCGGTCGATATAAGTCTAGTGAAATTATTGTGACCGTGAATCATTCAAAACTGTAAAAAAATCGTTAGTCCAAAGAAGAAAAGAAATAAGCGCCTGTAACAATTATGCGAGCAATTTTTTGGAAATCTTATACCTTTAAACGAGCAATTCTTGTATATTTATTTATATATATATATATATTTCGGGGATCTCGAAAACGGCTCTAACGATTTCGATGAAATTTGCTATATGGGGGTTTTCGGGGGCGAAAAGTCGATCTAGCTAGGTCTAATCTCTCGGAAAACGCGCATTTTTGAGTTTTTATATGTTTTCCGAGCAAAGCTCGGTCTTCCAGATATTAATTAACTAATGTGCGCTACACACATTACGCAAATCCAGTTATACTTACAGCACAAAATGGCGGCCATCCTGAAGAGTCCTTCTCAACCTCCTTCTAACACTTCACTAGCGGTCCAGCCTCTCTGAACTATTATTTACGTGACGCATATCATTACCACACCGTATAATTGGTGCAGGGTATAAAGGAGCCTGCATATTGCGTTGCCAGGGACCAGATTCTAATTTAACAGTTTGTTGTGGTTTTAAACGGTTTTGATACGACCTTAACAATCGTCTTGGTGATCGGCGCGTAATACGCGCAACATTTCGCATGCACCTTGCGACATGTCGTATTAAAATAAGATCAAAATCGTAACAAGTTGTTAAATCAGAATCGGCCTCCAGGGACATCAAAAATTGAAATTTCGTTATCATTCTCTATCGCATTGTGCGGTCTCACTTCTCAGTGGACCTCAGTGAGAATACGTTGGCTTTAGGTGGTTTCGACTTCGACCCATTCCTACAATATTGCAGGTAATAGGACTAAACAATGAAAACGGATCCTTTTCGTTTAAAAATTTTCGTGCTCTTGTGCATTATAAGGGCATATTTTGGCTTTACGTACTTACCTAATTTATAATATGTATACGAAACGCAAAACTTTTTTTGTTAACCCAGTACCTAAAGTTTCACACTGCTGGGCAAAGGCCTCCTCTCTCATCCACCACTTTCAAAATCCAATAAAACCGGCCAAGTGCAAGTCGGACTCGCGCACGGAGGGTTCCGCACCATCAACAAAAAATAGAGCAAAACAAGCTAAAAAACGGTCACCCATCCAAGTACTGACCCCGCCCGACGTTGCTTAACTTCGGTCAAAAATCACGTTTGTTGTATGGGAGCCCCTTAAATAGCTTAGCCCCTTAGCTACTTAAATCTTTATTTTATTCTGTTTTTAGTATTTGTTGTTATAGCGGCAACAGAAATACATCATCTGTGTAAATTTCAACTGTCTAGCTATCACGGTTCGTGAGATACAGCCTGGTGACAGACGGACGGACGGACAGCGGAGTCTTAGTAATAGGGTCCCGTTTTTACCCTTTGGGTACGGAACCCTAAAAAGTATGGTAAAATATTTTTTGACGATGTCAATTTTTGTAAAAAATTGATCCGTTCTTTATTCATACATACATAGAAAAACAAAAGTTGTCTAGTGTTTTTCGAAAAAAAGGGCCCTCTAGGAGTCTCACAGGCACTTTTTCTTCCTGTACCATTGAACAATCTTCTTAACACACGTCAAGATACATTAAAAGCATTACTACGGCGCTTAGTTCTAACAATGGGACAAAAACAGCGGTACGTTAACATTCTGACAGTAGTTGACTTCTTCCGCTACTCAGGACATTTGTCATCTAGGTCTTAATCACAGGGTTTAGGCTAGAATGTACCCTAGAAATAATTAGAAGCATATACAATGGTCGCTTTTATTTTACCGCGGAAGTCCATGACGAAAGTATGGTAACCTAAATGTACCTATAGGATTGTATACCATATCATCATCATCATAACTCTTGTCGGTAGAATAATGATACAACGCATTCTTTTTGACGTGGCTAAGAGATATAATTCTAGTTCTAGGCTTTCCTTTGCTTCTCGTCTTTTCATAAGAGTGTCCCAGGAAGCCGCACTTTTATTGGTAGGTACCTACTTACCTACATCTGTAAAATCGTTTAGGAAAAACAGAAAAATCCACAAATCATTTTATTTCTTAACTTTACCAATAAATATCCCTAATTATTTACAAAATAATCACCAAATATACAAACAAATTTTTAATAATTTATGATGATCAATGGTACAACAGTCCAAGCATCAGAACAACAGCGAGCAAAATGACCGACACTTGGCTATGGCTTGCCGCGTCTGGCTCAGTTTTGCGTACAAAGAACGCTAGATCATCTATAGGCACACTATGCCCCCTGATCCAACTAGGCCCAGTGTGCACTATGCTGTTGTCACCCTTTTCTAGCCATTCGCCTTCGGGTAGGTAGATGTCGCGAGACGTCGCGTTTTCAACGAGGATCGGCGCGACTATGATGTCTTCTCCTAGGAGGTATTCTGAAAAGGAAAATTGTTTTGAATGCATTTCATAAGGTAGTATTTTTCCTCTACGTGTTGGATCTATATCCCCACGCAAGCCTATCAAAAGACCGGGATTTCTAGGCACGTGAAATCCAAGGAGATACAATAATATGACACATTTCGAAAAATATTTAATAGGCTTTCGTTACTTTTATGAAATTTTGTGTCGTCTCAAAACTTATGAACAGACGAGGTAGATGATTTAGGCTTTTGGCTGCTCGGCCGAGACGTGGCGCGAGCAGTGTCGTTTTTTTGAAGAGATCGACTTTCAGCACTGACTCATATAATGATGATTGTTAGTAGGTGGCTAAAGGCAATTGTACAGGAATAAATGGTAAAGTTACTCACGGTCCCAGATAGTGAGTGCTTGGGCGTCATTGGGCGCGATCCACCACAGCGGGCCGTTAACGGGGCGTCCGTCTATAACTGAAGCATTCATGGCGGCTTGGATGTGCGTGGCGTACTCGGCGTGAAGTTTCGTGTACTTCAAGCTTATTTCTGATGTCTGGAAATGAAATATAATAAGTATGATTTGTCTCCTAGTTAAAGAAGAAAGAAAGAAGGAAAATACATCTTTAACGCCACAACATATTACATAATAGAAATGAAAACATACAGGCATAAAAAAAACATTGGACGCTAAAATAGGACCCCAACTCAGCATAATGCCGCGGCAATCCGTGGCGCTGGTTATAAGGACGGCGTCGACATCCCTCTCGAGCCATCACTATGAGTAGATTCTTACTATAGGTATTAGCTGTTAGGTAGAGTTACGTACAGTAGGAAATCTAATCAAACGCCGTAACCCAGGTGTAGGTACCCAAACGGGTACAATTGAACAGCACAATTTATACCAGTTCGACAAAGTGGTCTATTTTGTTCGTCATTTTGGCCATGGAACCTTTTAAAGCAAACTTCTTTAGTTAGCTTTTTAATACTTTGTCAATGACTAACTATAAAACTAATTAACAAACTACGCAGAGCAGACACAATACGTATTTTTTATCAATGCATATTTAATTATGATAATTAGCATAATCAAAGTTTTTACGATTCTGTAAATCGGTATTAAAGTTTGCTGATGTAACGATTTGCCTTCATTTTAATACAATGGCTTATACATGCAGTCATACATAATCTACCTATAGGCCACTTTTTGTGCCGCAGACGTTCATTCTAAATGTAGGCGCAAAGGTAGGGCCCGGCCACATGTCAGCGGTGCGGCGCCGCCGCCGCCACGCGGCGCGGCACCGCAGAAATCTGCGGCACCGCAAACCGCTCTGCGGCGACGCCCGCCGCAACGCAAAATTTTGCGGTGCCGCGCTGCGGCGCCGCAAAGCGGTGCGCGGCGCCGCGCGCGGTGCCGCAAAGCGGTGAGTTTCGCCGCGCGCGGTGCCGCCGAGCGGCGTGCGGCGCCGCAGATTTCTGCGGTGCCGCGCCGGTATTTTCTTTTGAAATGATTTGCATCTTCATTCATTATACGAAGATATGGGAAGATATAGGGACATTTGAAACAATTTGACCCGAAGCACCATTAAATAAAAAAAAAGCGGCCAAGTGCGAGTCGGACTCGCCCATGAAGGGTTCCGTATTTAGGCGATTTATGACGTATTAAAAAAAAACTACTTGCTAGATCTCGTTCAAACCAATTTTCGGTGGAAGTTTACATGGTAATGTACATCATATATATTTTTTAGTTTTATCATTCTCTTATTTTAGAAGTTGGGGGGGGGGGGACACACATTTTACCACTTTGGAAGTGTCTCTCGCGCAAACTATTCTGTTTAGAAAAAAATGATATTAGAAACCTCAATATCATTTTTGAAGACCTATCCATAGATACCCCACACGTATGGGTTTGATGAAAAAAAAATTTTGAGTTTCAGTTCGAAGTATGGGGAACCCCAAAAATTTATTGTTTTTTTTCTATTTTTGTGTGAAATTCTTAATGCGGTTCACAGAATACATCTACTTACCAAGTTTCAACAGTATAGTTCTTATAGTTTCGGAGAAAAGTGGCTGTGACATACGGACGGACAGACAGACGGACAGACAGACGGACAGACAGACGGACAGACAGACAGACAGACATGACGAATCTATAAGGGTTCCGTTTTTTGCCATTTGGCTACGGAACCCTAAAAAGCGGCCAAGTGCGAGTCGGACTCGCCCATGAAGGGTTCCGTATTTAGGCGATTTATGACGTATAAAAAAAAACTACTAACTAGATCTCGTTCAAACCAATTTTCGGTGGAAGTTTACATGGTAATGTACATCATATATTTTTTTTAGTTTTATCATTCTCTTATTTTAGAAGTTACAGGGGGGGGGGACACACATTTTACCACTTTGGAAGTGTCTCTCGCGCAAACTATTCAGTTTAGAAAAAAAGCGGCCAAGTGCGAGTCGGACTCGCCCATGAAGGGTTCCGTATTTAGGCGATTTATGACGTATAAAAGAAAAACTACTGCAGCGCGGCACCGCAAAATTTTGCGTTGCGGCGGGCGTCGCCGCACAGCGGTTTGCGGTGCCGCAGATTTCTGCGGTGCCGCACCGCGCGGCGGCGGCGGCGCCGCACCGCTGACATGTGGCCGGGCCCTTACGCTCCGTAGCGATCGAAACGCAACTATTACTGTCGCACTAATATGTAAGTAATATGCCTTTCACCAAAGGCATATTACGTAAACTAAGCGTTGTCCAGCGCGCGCTAGAGAGAAAACTGGTGGGGATCACATTGAGACCGTAAAACGAATGAGTGGCTGAGACAGCAGAGCAAGGTCACGGATGTTGTAAAACGCGTAGCCAGTTTGAAGTGGGAATGGGCTGGTCATATGGCACGAAAGACCGACTCGTGGAGTAAAAGAATACTCGAGTGGCGACCATGGGGGGAAGAACGTCCTCCAAGTAGACCCAATATGCGTTGGGAAGACGACACCAAAAGGGCTGCGGGGATGAGATGGCTCCAGGTTGCACAGAACCGTGACGAATGGAGAAGAATGAAGGAGGCCTACACCCGAAGGGTAGAAAAGGGCTAAAGAGAGAGAGAGAGAGAGAGAATATGTAAGAGTGATAGAAACACAAAGCGTTTCGTTGTCGTAACGATAGCGATTGTCACCTTAACTAGGCCGGCAGGTTACGAACTGCTATCAGGCTACGGCTGGCAAGAAGTGTCGGTAGATCAGAGTATAGTTTGTAGCTTTCTAATAGACCCCGAAGGCTAATCCTATTGTCTATTGTTCAGTAAAACCGCACGTGCTACTTACTTGCAAAAAAGGGTCCTAGTTATTCTATTTGGCACCCGAGCGCGGGCTAGTCCAACGCTCAAAAAACCAGTGTAGGTGCGCTCTCCGATAACGCGCCTTTGTTACGCATCTCGATGACACATTTTAGACTGGTTCTGTAGCGTTCGACTCGCCGGCACTCAGTAACCGAAGTACCGATTTTTTATGCAGGTGGTTGTGGCACGTGGCACGAGCGGTTTTACTTAACAATAGACAATAGGATTAGCCTTCGGGGTCTATTAGAAAGCTACAAACTATACGCCCGGAGCTGTGGGAGTGGAGACTGACCTCGTTATCGAAGCCCCAGGGTACGAAGGAGAACTGCATGGCTGGCAGGAACGTGTTGGCCTGCACCCATCTGATGAACAGCTGCTTCGTTGGCAGACCAGAGTCAGGGTTTCCCAAGTTGAACCTACGGGAATATAAGAAATTGCTTAATTTTCATTTATCATTTTCATTATCAGTATTAGCATAGAGAAAAAAATACATAGAGTGCTCACTCCATACATCAGTTTTAGTACCAAAAAGACTAATAGCATCTAGCATCGAGTAGCGGAACTATCAGTACTGCTACTTGACAATAGATGTTGCTACATGAAATCCGACCGGAAAGTCTTATGCTGTTGAGATAAGACTTTCCGGTCGGTGCTACATCTATTGTCAAGTAGCAGTACTGATAGTTCCGCTACTCGATGCTAGATGTAGACACTGAAATTAATAGTCTGAACTGATGTATGGAGTGAGCACTCTATGTATTTTTTTCTCTATGGTATTAGGATTATTAATAGTGCAAATGGTGGCAGTTCCTCAAACAGGCAAAGGAACGCTCGTGTAGGGCGGACTAGTGATTTTCGGTAAAGAAAAGATTTGGCCAAAGGGTGTCAAATTTGGCTGCTCCGTAGCCGGCTCCCTAATACCGAGTTATAGTTTTAGATTATGCAATATGTATGCTAGTTTTAAGGGGTATGATCCACCTAAGCCCGTAAGCAATCAAGCTGCCGACGGTACCGGTCATTGGTACAATACAATTTGGTTGCCAATTGCCAACCACCTAGCTACACGATCGAAAACTGCGAAGTTGTCGGAAGCCTCGTTGCAGTCGTTGCTGACCATGTACCTAGTAGGAGCTTCAGGTTCCTGAGAAAACATATCTATTTTTATTATTCGTCTTACCCGTTGCCACCAATCATGTCAGGCAGCACCATTGTGTAGCCGTTCAAGTTCATCTGGAACGTAGTCGTGATAACGGTGGAGAGACCGTTGGTGAGGCCCCAGATGGAATCTCGGTCCACCATGCGCACGAAGATCGGGAGATTCTGGGTTCTGAAAAAAGTTTTGGATGAGATTTAGTTAGGTAACCTAACCTATATTACCTATAATTTATATTAATATATGTGAATTAATGTAATTAAATTTATGAATTAATGTAAGGCCCGATACAAGCACTATTTAGCAAACGGGTCAGTGATAAATACTTACTGGAAGCCCGTGCGTACTTCGATCATGTTGCCGAATCGCGCGCAGGTCCTCACGTACGCCTGCGTGATGTGGTGCGGGTGGAGGTCCACGTCTCCGGTCTGGACTGGCACCTGTATTAGGAATATGAAGTAGTGTTTAATACAAAACATATATAGCTGGTCAACCAAATCTTGTCAGTAAAAAAAGGCGCGAAATTCAAATTTTCTATGGGACGATATCCCTTCGCGCCTACATTTTTCAAATTTGCCGCCTTTTTCTACTGTCAAGATCTGGTTGACCAAGTATAGAGTGTAAACTTAGCTTAAGTATTTTTATTATATAGCAACACATTTGTAGTTGCCTTAAAAAATTATATGGCAACTCTCCCTCTTCGTTCTCGATCCGAACTAACCGACACGTCCCGCGATCACTGTAATTTTATTTAATTCAAAACTTCAATAAAAGTTAATTAAAACATAAAAGCGCATTTTGTATTCTCCAAGTAGTAAAGGGGCCATTTGGTCGGGCACTTGGTGCTAAGAGGAACAAAGAATGATCTTCCCTGCCCCTCTTAAAGTCTGGCGGAACGGCCTTTTAAGTGGTTGCTTTCCTTCCGCTGGACACTTTCTAGGAGTAAAATTTTGATAAAGTTGATGTATGAATCTTCACAACAATTGTTACCTGAGGAGAAAAGCTAGCTTCTCCAGCGTCGAATTTCAGACTGTCGATATCATAGGTATCCACAAGCAATTTCACACGTTGGTACCACCATTCGGCTGCGGTGGGATTGGTGAAGTCGATATAAGCAGCGACCGATCCGTTGTTGTTCCACCAAGAGGTATCCGGACTGCCGTCTTCGTTCAAAACCAGATAGCTAGAAAGAAAGCAGTTATGGTATTTCAGGATTCCAGGGTTCACACATAGAAAAGCGAGGATCAGAATCTTAGAGGGTCAGTTGTGTTATCTTAGATGGGAGCCTTGGGGCAAGGACGTCCATGGGTTTTTTGATCTCATTTGTATGGAGTCGGCACTAAAATATGTCTAAAAGTAGTCATATAAAGCCTAAACTTGAAGAGAGATTTAAACTTATTATCTTAAGTTTTAAGGTAACTCACCCCGCAGCCAAAGCATCAGAATACCACGGCTCACAATTCTGATTAATGAAGGGATGTATCCAAATAGTAGCGCGGTATCCCATCGCCTTAATATCCTGCACAAATTTCTTCATATCACTGAACTTCTTCACGTCCACTGTCAATGACCCATAGCAAACTTCCCAAAGATCGTCGATTTCTAGCTGCGCATTGGCAAAACCTCTACTATTTATCTCTTCAGCGTACTTCATAAGGTTAGTCTCATCTATGTCTCTTGCGAACTGAGCCCATGTGGACCAGATAGGGTGCTGGATCATTCTGAAATCCGGTACCCCAGATGGCCAGCCTAAATAGTTCTTCAAGGCATGCTGATGAGCCGCTTTTACATCAGAAAGGAACCAGAGGTCGTACGAGAGCTCAGTATGGTTCCTCTTTGTCGAGTATGGTGCAGCGATTTGAGCTCCAAAACACATGTGGTTACTAGTAATATTATTGTAGTCGATGAATAGAGGGACTTGAGGGTGGACGTAGATGTATTCTCCGGCGGAGTTGAGCCAGTATCTCTCCATGATTGCTCCGTTGTCTTTTTCCCTAGTGTAGTAGGGAGCGTAGACTTGGGTGGACTTCTCTATCGGATATGTTTGGATGAGCTCCATTGGGCCACCGTACCAGTGTTTCGTACCTGAATAAAGAAACAGATTATTTGGCTTTTTAAGTCGATATAGAAATAGATTATAGATTTTATATGTAAGGTAAACGTACTGGTGCTCGACGCGGTCCCAGTACATGTCATCTTGAAACTTAAGTCATTGTCGATAGAGGTGACAGCAGGGTGTCATCTATTGGGCATTACCATGTCGAGCACTAGTACGTTTACCTTACATAAAGTAGTGATTTTCATGTTTTGTTTTTGTTAATTAAATTAGATTTAGAACCGTTGAATTTACGGTAGAGTCGACAGTAAAAGTACATCAAGAGGTAACGTAAAGAAAACTTGGCTGGCGATATACTTCCATCTCGAGGATCGCGTAGAACAAAGCAAGGTCTTACTGAAATCAAAGCAGTCTTCCAGCCTGGTCTGTTCATTAGCGTCCCAAACTATCTTGACTCCTCTGGCCCCCGCTGCCTCATCAACCACGGTGTGGACTGACAGCTCAGCCCCTGGTAAGGACAGCTGCATGCCGCCTTCTATCTCCTTGGATGACACGTACGTGGACATCAGGGTGCGGCCGATGGACGCTTGGAAGATGGTCTCATCGTCTGTAAATGCGGTATTAACTGCGAAAACGGTTGAAAGTAGGTACCTACATCAAAATTGAAAGTTTTTAAAATTAATTGAAAGAAAGTTATCATTCCAAAAACTCTAAGTTATGCATTATTATCATATTAACTCACTACCGTAAAATGGGGTGAGTAGGGTCAAAACTGAAATTCAAACCTCGATAACATTTTATT
Organism: Cydia amplana; assembly: GCF_948474715.1. NCBI lineage: Eukaryota > Metazoa > Arthropoda > Insecta > Lepidoptera > Tortricidae > Cydia > Cydia amplana. The sequence goes on from NC_086086.1 coordinate 15,287,182, forward strand.
TTTACATATGAAAACTGAATGGTGTATATAATAAGTGTTCCGGATGTTTGTATTTTACTTTTTATTTTATTTTGGGTAGTTCCATTTCATAACTTTGACGATAAAGAGGAAAACCCACCTCACCCCGTAGTGCCTCGTATTTGAGGTGAGAGGGGTTTTCATACAAAGGTGATTTTGGAAGATTGTTGGATCGATTTTTATTTATTATGCGTATTACTATAGCTCCATTTTAAATTGGAATACATTATTTTTGTAGCATTAGCCTTAAAATCCCTTCTCAACCCCCTCTCAAACCTTCTGAATGGGGAGCCATTCATAACCCACCTCTCCCCGCGAAACCTACTCACCCCGGTTTTACGGTATATTAAGGGTGAAATCACATCTGTCAGCATCGAGCCGCATTTTATATATGAGAAATCGCTCGTTAGTATGAAGATGCGTACGCATCGGAAAGCTGAAAGCATGCGTACGCATCTTCATACTAACGAGCAATTTCTCATATATAAAATGCGGCTCGATGCTGACAGGTGTGATTCCACCCTAAGACAAATGAGTTACATTAGGCGAGAGCTGAGCGGTGAATGACTCAAACCCGATAAGTGAGTATGTGTGCTTGTGAAATCGGCTAGCCATAAAGTTACAGTGTCTTGTCTAGAGGTGACCCTACTCCTTGATTTTAATGGTAGGTACTTATTGACACACGGGGTAGACTGGCTTATGTTTTTGTGTATTTGGGCGGCGAGAGTTGTAATTTTAGGGTGGCAATATCTTATTGTACCCTATATGCTATAGGACTTAAAATTAACAAGGGACGAGTTGTTTACCTTTGATGATCGCCAAGGAGAATCCTCCAGTGAGTTGGGGCTCCAGTGAGAGCGTGACATCTTCCTGCCGCGTTGTCAGCGTGGCGGAGTGCGCGTGCGCACCCAGCGCTGCCACCGCTGCCGACACAAAATACTAGTTACTATTAAGGTTAACATTCTCTTCTTCTTAACCTATTAAAATGTCCCATTGCTGGTCAAATGCCCTTGATCTCCACAACAGACCTGCTCAGACTCTATACATCTAGCGCGACTTGAAGTATGCACGGACGGTCTGTTCTAATCTGGCTTCGGATCGAATATCTATTTTTTTTTTTTTTTAATATATATTGAAGCAAATGATTGCTTCGTGGTCTTATGCTGCATGCTGGCAGCATTTCCTCGCTGTATCGCAATACTAATTTGTTGATCGAGGAAGCTGCCAGCTCTACGGTCGTCGGTAACGTCCATCCTCTTTAAGATCTAAAAAGGCGCGGGCGCTCGTACCACACGGGCCAAGGGTCTCGACGCCAAACAATATAAAGTTGTAGGTATCTGATGCCGATAACTCAGTATAATAAGTATTGTCATGATAAGTTAGTGTAAGGCCTGAGTGGACGCTCGAGTTGGGCGTGCAGCGGGGCGGGGCGTGCGGCGTGCATGTTAAACAAATGCAAGCGTATAGTAGCGGCCTTAGTGCACGCTGCTCAAATTACTTGTAAGCCCGACGCCACGCTGCACGCCCCGCCGAACGCTCCGCTTCGAGCGTCCACTCAGGCCTTACACTTAGTGATACGACCTCCTGCAGATCAATGTCATCAATCACCGCGAGTGATCGTATCATATCATTATCAAAACCTAACGGATTTCAACAAGCAAAAAAGATAACTATAAACTTTATGTCTTGGCAATAAGAGATAATTATTTTTTTATTCTGATAAAACTATAGGTAGGTGCTATTTCTCCTACAAAACATTTTGAAAATACTCATTGATGAATGATTAGTCGGTAGGTAGTGTAGGTACACTCAGTGACTCACTGGCGGTAGATATTGATTCTTGACGGGTTTTGAACCCGTTTTGAACCATTATTAATACTCTTTCCAACGCCTACAACTACAATCAAGTGTTTACAAAAACACTTTACATAGGTATTCTTAAATGCAATAAATAGATAACCCATCAAGACCTTTAAGAACAAAGTATATCAAGTGACTATTTACCTATTTCATATTCTACATACTTTGACAGTACTAAAATTAAAAAAGCGACCCTAAACTATCTTAAGTTAAATTGATTTTCGTGCAAAGAAAAATAAAACTAACCGTCAAGGTATAGTCAGCATTAAGAGACTAAGCAGATAAGACAACGCGTCATAAGTATATATTATGTAAAACTACATATAATACGATTATGTCTATATATTTAAAATAAGTAGTGTGGAACAGAGATTTTGGAACGCAAACTGGAAGATTTTTCTCTGTTTGAAAAACTATTCAGTTACTAGCTACTTTTGATGTTGTCTGTACCCCGAGTATGAACTGTGCCATAGTTAAGAAAAGGCCAGCAATCCTAAGATAAAAGTTAATCAATTAATTGGTTAGTAAATTTTAATATCAATAAATAATTAGTGTTAATTATTTATACATTTTATAAATCTTACTCAACAGTATCCTGAGCGCCGCCATCTTTTGCAGAAGACTGACAAAAGTGGCAGAACCCAGCTAGAAGCCAATATAGATACCATATCGCCTCTTCAGATAAACAGCTCTCGATGGGACTGTATCATGGAGCTAAGTGCTTTGTCATGAATTACCTTGAATCTTTGTAGATATTTACAGCTAGGTAATAATAAATCATAATAATTTGTAGATATTTGTTTCTGGTTATTAGGGTCGCAGGCAATAAGTAGTTTATCGACAAATGCTAGCTAGTAGTTAAAAAAGTTTAAAACACGACGAAAAGTCACGTCATCATTTTCATACTTAGGTAATTTTTTAAGTTTAAACGGTTGTTGCTACGCCACTGACATATCGATATCGGGGTCCTATTGTTTCCCATAAAATTTTAGTCATAATGTATTGTTTGTCAGATTATCATTAGTCATAAAACTGAAACCGTTAACTTTTCAGGATTTTCGTAAGGTTATCCTATAGGTTAGGTTAGGTTTGTTTTATGGCAATCCTGAAAAGTGACGCTTTTCTGAACCAAATAAATTACCTATGACTACCGAAAATGTGGGCAAACAATAGGTACATTGGGTAAAGACTTAAAACTTTTCGGGAAACAATAGAGACCCATCGATATCATTTTGAAATCACAATGTAAGTTTGGATTAGCCTCCTATGTAGTTACACGCAATGACACGCATGTACTTAGGTATACCTACTAATAGTGCGAAGGACCTGTCAGCACTGCAATTAGATAAAGATAAAAAATTCCGCCATCACTCCTATCCCGTCATGGGATATGCTATCGACGTGATAAGCTTATCGCCCGGACAGATTGGGATATGTGAGATGATATATTGGGCGGAGGCTTTGACATCTTTAGTACAGTTTAGCGTGGGTCTTTGAAAATGAAGCTGTTCCTTTTGTTGGCAGGTAGGCAACCTTATGATACAAAATTTTTGGATTTTTTTATAACGTACGTAGGTAAGTAGGTAAATATAAAAAGTGGACTTTCCGAGCAGGACAATCAAATTCCTTACCAAACTTTTAGAAGAAGTCGTGCCCGGAATCGACAGCTGAACTAGATGGCGCCACGGCGTTATTACCTCCAGCATATAAATTTTCATATTTTTAATTTGAACCTTATTCTATAAGTAAATTGGAACGAATTTCTTATGTTTTATAAAGCAATGAAACAAAAGAAATGCTTCTTTATTTGGTTCATGAAAGGTTCAAATTAGATTGCACGAATATGTACATTGTAATCTCAGGAGGTTAAACATCCACTTTTTACAATCTACTTTAGCTGCCCGTATTCAAGGCACGTATTTCTCTTAGATTTTATACCTCTCCTACTAACACACTCACTGCCAGTGTGACTCGGCGGCTTCTCTGTTAGAAGGCGCTTTTCGCTACAAACCGGAACAAACTCGTTATCTTCTATAAGCGTAGCGTGTAGCTCGCACTGGCAGTGAATGGGTTGACTCTTAGACTGTATGCAGCGAACAATGAGAACCAGATACCAAGGCCTAACAATATTTTTTTTCAACAGGAGTGACGACAGTGCTGTGCGCTGCGCCGCGCGCCCAAAACACCAGGAATCTGCTGGTCAAAGAACATGCCGATGGTGGCTTCCATCTCACCATCGTTGACGGTAAGTAGTTTAACCCGTGGAGCGCCCTACCAAGACACGTGTGATGGTAACTCCATACTATTCTTGCGCTCCACGGGTTCCAGCTACTCATTCAGACCCAAGTACTTAAAAGACTTTTTTTAATTTTATTGTACTTATACAGCACCTTGTACAGCACTTTGATTTTTTTTTACGAACTTGTTAAAGGGCTCACAGACAAAACAAAACAGTCCTTTAGAAGTTCGTACACACCAATTTCGATAAGCGCAAAATTTGAAAACAAAATGATGGGTTTTCTATTAAGTCCTGGTACGCTATGACCACACAATTGTTGTAGGAGCTGGTCTGAATAAGAAAATAAGTATTATGGGTAGGACCTTGGACCTTAGGAGGATAATGTTTGCATTTCATGGAGACCCTACGATGGACGCTCCGCTGGTCGCCGTCGCTCGAGCATCCACTCAGTTTGCACTCCTTGTTTTTTTTTTTCAGATGCAGGAGTGTTGGACGTCCTGGGCATCTTAGGTCGCAACGTCGTCGTCGATGACTCCGTGACCTTTGACGTGACCTCAACCTTCGACGAGGGCAGCGGCGGTTACAAGATCACTGTGACCTGGGACGGACCTAGTGACAGGGTGTTTGAGGACTGCTTCAACTTTGGTAAGTTAATTAACTGAAATAAATTTTTAAATTTAAATAATCAAACATAATTAAAACAGCCGCCCATTGATTGAAACCCATTTTGCCGTTAATTGAAACCCATTTAAAAACCATCACGATAGACAACACTTTCAAATCAAAACGGACTCAAATCGGTTCGTCCGTTGGGGAAAGCCTACCGCGAACCACGTTCGACGTGTTACCTCCCTGTCACACTTACGTACGAATTTACAAGTGCGACAGAGAGGCAACACGTCGAACGTGGTTCGCGGTAGGCGCTAGACACGGCCCGATTCGAACTTTAAGATATGTCGAATATTACGTCTAGATACGATGTGGATTAGATATGTCAGTGTCAAAAGTGACGTTTTTTCAAACAAAAATTGTTCTCAAAAATTGCAAAGAACTCTCAATTTTATTCCCATTTAAATATCTTGACAGGTGATTTATTTGAAAGGGTATTTATTATTATCATGAGTACCTCCATGAGATACGGTTAGCAACAAGCCGTATCAGATTAAATAACCAACAAACACTTGACTTTTTGCAGACACATCTCGAACAAGATGATTAAGTATCTAAGTATTTTTAGTTTAAAATAAAACAAGTTTTAAGACGGATTATGTAAAAGTTCTAGTGTCCGACATGCTAAGCCCAATAGATGACCCCCTGCATGCTGATTTAAGTAAGGTGCCATTTCGTCTGCGGGAAATTTCAACTAATCGAAATATTTACCATGTTTTACATTATTAGCAGCAAGAGGACCATGTCATTGTCAAGTTCCTTGATAAAACAATTTATTATTTTATTGTATACTATCTACACGTTTAATAAAACCAATCTTACTATTCACAGGAAACAAACAATGGTACGCCGGTCCCGAACAGAAGGAGCAATACTGGCCCCTCCAGCACGCCAACCTGAATAAGTATTCCATCATCTCCAAAGAGGACGACAACGCCGCCGTCTCCGAACGCTACTGGCTCAACTCCGCCGGACACTACTTCTACGTTCACCCCGAAGCACCCCTCTTCGTGGACTACCACAACAGCCTAGACAACCATATATGCTTCATCGCTGAAGTCACCGCTCCTTACTCCACTAGACGCACTCACAACGTCCTCAAATACGACATCTGGCTATTCGAGAACGCCAAAGTAGCTCATCAACACGCTGTCGATACCTATCTAGGCAAACCATCAGGCATACCTGACTATCGCATGATCCAGTACCCGGTCTGGTCTACCTGGGCGAGATACTCCAGAGAAATCGACCAGGACAGTCTCTGGGCTTTCGCCAACGAGATTAATGATAGCGGATTCCCTAACGCTCAGTTCGAAATCGATGATCTCTGGGAAATCTGCTACGGATCCTTAACCGTTGATGAGACGAAATTGCCTGACCTTAAGAAACTTATCCAGGATATTAAAGGGTTGGGTTTTAGAGTTGCTTTGTGGGTGCATCCTTTTATTAACAAGGACTGCGATCCTTGGTATTCTGAGGCTCTGGAGAAAGGCTACTTTGTACTTAACGAAGAAGGTAGCCCTGATTCGACCTGGTGGAACAATAACGGCTCTCTTCCCGGTTACATTGACTTCACCAATCCGGAGGCAGCTGTGTGGTACAGCGGCCGGCTCCAAGACCTTCTCGATACCTACGATATTGACACGCTGAAGTTTGATGCTGGAGAGTCCAGCTGGTCTCCTCAAGTAAGTTTCAGCTTTATTTAAGTACAGATTAAGACCCTGCGTAAGATTTTTCGGTGTAGTTTTTGCAGGCATTATGCAATTATACAATTTTCCATGGTTAAGCTATAGGATTTGGGTTATTGTTACTCAATGCGTGGTCTTCGCAAGTTACTAGTAGGTACCTAAGGCATATAGAGAAGGATAAAATGAAAGAAGAAACTTTATTAGCCGTTTTTTAATTGCAAATATCTCGTACCAATGAACCTTAATTTAAATTATGTAATAGAAATAATAATTACACTTTCTATTGCATCTGGCATCCCAATATATTTTACTCTACGAGTATAAGATACCCAACAATTGTTAGGTATCTTATACTCGTAGCTACGGCCCGTGTTGAGACTTGAGGGTCCTCCACTGTTAACGTACACTTGTATTTGTGGTAGATCCCTGTACAAAATGGCGACATCGACCTTCACCCGGGACACATCGTGCAGACCTACGTCAGAGAAGTGGCCAAGTTCGGACCCGCAATCGAAGTACGATCCGGGATGAGGTACAGTCATACTAAAATGGAATATCAGTATCATACAGTTTTTTAGTCCGTCTATGCTGTTGCTGTATAGCAGTGGTTCCTAACCTGGGGGTAATTACCCCCGTAGGGGTAAAACTGGTATTTTACGGGGGTAATAAGCTAACCTAATATAACAATACAACAAACGTACACGTTTTATTTTTTTATTACCATTAGGAGGAGGGGTAAAATCAGGTTCCCTAGTCAGTCATAGGGGTGACCGGACTGAAAAGGTTAGGAACCACTGCTGTACAGACTTCGTAGCGAAAAACGTAAAAGTTTTTATGATATAGGAGGCAAACGTGCAGACCTATGGACTTTTGGTAAGCAATTACTGTAGCCCATGGACACCTGCAACACCAGAGGGGTCGCACGCGTTGCCGGAATTTAAGATGGGAGTGCGCTCTTTTTCTTGAAGGTCGTATCGGTCCGAAATGCTATAAACGTCGTATTTTCATGGGAATTCTACGTTTATGGTGGCACTCTCACACTCTGTGTCTTGCCAAACCGATACAGAGTTAGCTTTCACACTTTGTCTTTGGAAGTAAGACGGACTCACTTTGCACAGGCAAACTCTTGTCCCTTTGTAACCATCTCTGTTGCACAACCCTTTTTAATCCCCGTTTCTGGTGACCACAGGACCCAAGACCTGCCTGTATTCGTCCGGATGGTGGACAAAGACACGCTGTGGGACTTCAACAACGGCCTGGCGACTCTTGTTACCACACTCCTGTCTATGAACCTGAACGGTTATACGCTGGTATTGCCTGATATGATCGGAGGGAACGGGTAAGGAACTTTGGTGCATTTTAAAAGTTATGCATATTTCATATTTCATGATGTGACAATTATTTAATGAAATGATCGGATCGCCACATCATGAACTAACTAACCAAACCAGCTAACCTAGATAGAGTGCTAAGATGACATATCATGAAATTATCAGTCTATGAGCTGGGCACGGTCACGACTCATAAAATTAGTTACCACACTCTTGTTTTTGAACCTGAATGGTTAGAATTCTAACAACAAGTCGCAACTCATTTTCAGAACTCCCTAAAAAGCTTTTGTATTTAAAAATAAAACATTTTTCAATTTTTCTTTAAGTCATCATCATCATCTTCCTCGCATTATCCCGGCACTGCCACGGCTCATGGGAGCCTGGGGTCCGCTTCGTAACTAATTCCAAGAATTGGCGAAGTAGTGGCGTGTACTACATTATTTTGTTAAGTACCGTAAAACGGGGTGAGTAGGTTTCGCGGGGAGAGGTGGGTTATGAATGGGGAGAGAAGGTTTGAGAGGGGGGTGAGAAGGGATTTTAAGGCTACTGCTACAAAAATAATGTATTCCGATTTAAAATGGACCTATAGTAATACGCATAATAAAAAAAAATCGATCCAACAATCTTCCAAAATCACCTTTGTATGAAACCCCACTCACCCCAAATACGAGGCACTACGGGGTGTGGTGGGTTTTCCTCTTTATCGTCAAAGTTATGAAATGGAACTACCCAAAATAAAATAAAAACTAAAATACAGACGTCCGGAACACTTATTATTTACACCATTCAGTTTTCATATGTAAAAATAAAATGTTATCGAGGTTTGAATTTCAGTTTTGACCCTACTCACCCCATTTTACGGTATAACTATTTATATTTTACGTTTGTTTAGATACAACGAGAAGCCAAGCAAGGAGCTGTTCATTCGTTGGCTGCAAGCCAACGTGTTCATGCCGGCTCTGCAGTACTCCTTCGTACCCTGGGACCATGATGATGAGGTAATGAACACTAGCTGTGATGGCAATCTAAATACCGATGGCGAGCAAAAATATGTCGGACACCATCAGTTTGCGTCACTTTAAAATAATAATTCGCGCGATAGAAAGTCGTTTAAAAATTGGATACTATCGTCCTCGACCCTCGAGTCCCTCGTCTCATTTCACCATATTAAGAACCCATCAACGTGCACACTAGCGCCACTGCTATATAATCGTGATTATTTAAATTTAACGAAATATTTTTAAAATAAGGGGCCGCTACGTACTGTATCTTGTATTAAATCACCTTTTGAATGCATCATACTAGTTTCTATGTTGCTGGATTCGTCAATCTATGCGTCCAAAGTTAAAACGGCTGTTTTTATTTTGAGTTTATAGATTGACGAATCCAGCAACATTGAAACTAGTTTGATGTATTCAAAAGGTACTTTAATACAAGATACAGTACGTAACGGCCCCCTTTTTTAAAATATCTTTCGTTAAATTTAAATAATCACGATTATTTAGCAGTGGCGCTAGTGTGTACAACTGTACATTGATGGGCTCTTAAGTCGTTTAAAAAACTGGATATCGTCCTCGACCCTCGACCTATTTCACCATGTTATTTAAATACAGGAGTTTTCCTGATAGCTCGAATGACGTTGACATGTCCATAAGATTTCTATAAGAGTTTTGTTTGCCAATGCGATATCTCAAGGGTCCGATAAGTTCTGATAAATGATTGCATCATGTTGTGACAAGAAACGGCCATTCAAAATACAAAAATTGAGATAGACCAGGTATATGTTATCTATCTCTCTCAGCCACTGCTCTCAGCAGAAAGTGTCTCTAAAGCAGGGGTTCCCAAACTTTTTTAGGCATGCCCCCTGCTGCTTAAATTTAAGTTCCCCTTCGCTTCGATGCAAGGAAACAGAGAACTATTGGGTAATCGTGTTCAAATTTCCCGAGGCCCCGCGCCCCCCTTAAAATGTGGTCGCGCCCCCCTTCCATATTAGTGCGACAGAGACAGTTGCGTTTCGTTCGCTACAAGTTCGCTACGGACCGTAAACGATTGGCACGTGGCTAAGGTACCATGGCAATAGAGACGACAAATGGGTACTAGAGTAAGGCTTCACTGCACTGGGTCGTTTACCTTAATCATTTGTTTACAGACGGTGGAAATCTGCAGGAAGTACACCCAGCTTCATGCCGACTATGCCGATGAAATTGTGGCAGCTATGGAGGCGTCTGTCAGAGATGGTACCCCTGTGAACGCGCCCATCTGGTGGCTCGACCCTACGGACGAGACAGCCCTTGCTACTTGGGATGGTAATACATTTGTATAGTAAGGTAGACTCGTTGACTATGCCGATGACATCGTGGCAGCTATGGAGGCGTCTGTCAGAGATGGTACCCCTGTGAACGCTCCCATCTGGTGGCTCGACCCTACGGACGAGACAGCCCTTGCTACCTGGGATGGTAGGTAATACATTTGTATAGTAAGGTAGACTCGTTGACTATGCCGATGGTATCGTGGCAGCTATGGAGACGTCTGTCAGAGATGGTACTCCTGTGAACGCGCCCATCTGGTGGCTCGACGGATGAGACATCCCTTGCTATACCTGGGTTGGTAATACATTTGTATAGTAAGGTCGTAGACTCGTTGTCAACCCTGAAAAAATCGTGTACATTCGACAAGCTGTGCAAAGTGGCGTATAATACGGAACAATATTTTGTTTCCTATTGAAGTTTCTATTAGCGGGTTTCTGTACTGGTGGTGTGGTTATAGAGGTTCTTCAAACTACTTTTTTTAAATTATAATTAAAATCTTACATTGGTTCCCTGTCCTTGACCCTGTCGGGCCACTTTCGGCACTTACCTCATTTGCCTGTAGCGTATTCAAAATACTTCAGGGATTATTGATGTACATTTTACTGCCATACTTCAGACTAATCGCTCGATTACCTAGAAGTGGCACTGACTAATGCCCTCATTACTAGACTATTAGATAGCGCCTCTGACAACAGGGCGATTCACAAAGCTACTGTTAGTTTTACAACTAACCAATCTTTAAAGAAAAATAATGTATTTAGGTACTAAGTCACCTGCAACGTGCCGTGTGGTGCCGGCATCAGAAAAGAATAGCACCACCCCATCTCGTCCCGTGGGTGTCGTATAAGGCGACTAAAGGAAAACTGGCGACAGATATGCATATGAGCAACGCTCGCCCGTATCCTTTTAGCGGGGTCCTTGCTCACAAGAGCTGTGCGCGCGCCACATCGAAAAAAAAAAGTCACCTGCTACAATATGGGGTCCGCTTGGCAACTAATCCCCGATGTTTCCCTTCACCGAAAAGCGACTGGTAAATATCGAATGATATTTCGTATGTAAGTTCCGAAAAACTCATTGATACAAGCCGGGGTTTGAACCTACGACCTCCGGATTGAAAGTCGCACGCTTCTTACGCTAGGCCACCAGCGCTTCAAATCCGTAACAAGCTGTTAAAATTGGTTCGGGCTCTGAGGGGCTACCGCGAAAATCGAAATTCGCAAATTGCGGGGATCTTTCTCTTTTACTCCAATGAGGGCGTGACAGAAAAAAAAAGAAAGAAAGCCCGCAATTTGCGAACTTCGATTTGGCTATAACCGCGAAAATCGAAGTTCGCAAATTGCGGGTAGGTATCTGTCTCTGTCTCTCTAATTACGCCTTCATTGGAGTAAAAGAGAAAGATGCCCGCAATTTGCGAAAATCGGTTTTCGCGGTAGCCCCTCTGGTTTGCTGTGAATTGTGAAAGGTTTGTGAATCGCATATGCTGTTTGTTTCACAAGTTAAGCGATCAGAAGTGGCAGTTGTTCCCATGGCGGACATGGACAATAGGAGATATATTTACAAAAACAGCATAATTAATGTAACTCGGCCTGACATTACGAGTGCAGTTGATGGAGTTTTTAACTTTTTTTTACCGTTTGAACCTTCAAGGATAAATGTATTTCTTTCTTACAACGTCACGTTGATTTTCTTTGGATTCTCTCACGATTACAAATTTTGTACTAAATATCATTTTAGTACAATAGGTTCGCGAAATGACAATTAAGTAGTAGTAGTAGTAGTAAAACACTTTATTGTACAAAAATCAGAACAAAACAGGAAAAATAAAATTCGTAATTAGTACAAAGGCGAACTTATCCCTTTAAGGAATCCCTTCCAGTTAACCTTTGAGCAATTGAGGGAGAATTGGAGACGGTAGACATCCGTACTGTACCTACAATTAAATGTATCTAAATTAAATTTTAGACACAAAACAAATGTAGAGACGTCAGATTTAATTTACCTAAAATTCACTGCATCGAGCAAGATTCGAATTTCGAACCTTTCGAGGCCGATCGAATCAGTGCAGTGGTTCGGTTGGTTGGTTAATTGGTACCTAGATGTCGCTATTCGCTTTCCCTAAGGCGTAAAAATAAAAGCAAAAATAATTGAGAGACCCCATTTTCTATATGGGAAACTCGTGAAAGTTTTATAGTAGTTTATGCAACAGTGATATAATAAGGGTTATATATATAATATTATAAGCTGTTGCATACATTACTTTTTGTATGACAGCTGCACCCGACACAAAACAGTTGAGACTAAGAAAATGGGTTACTTTGTATGAATTTTTATATTTATTATGCACACAGCAAAACATAGAGAAGTTATTATTGTAAATGAAAACATACCTCTTTCAATCAAGATGATCGGAAGTTGTATCTTTAAAAAAAATAAAGCAGTTGTATTATACTCATAAGATGACTGCTAGCAGTCATCTTATGAGCCTATAGACCACCTATAGACAAATCATTCAAATGACATTGCTTTAGATATCACTTTAAGTGCTGGAGTAGAAAAAATGTTTTATGTATTTTAAATTTTAATATGTTTCCAGAGTTCCTCCTGGGTGAGAAGATCCTGGTAGCACCCGTGCTGGAGCAGGGAGCGGTGTCCCGCGCAGTCTACCTGCCGCGCGGGACGTGGCGTGACGCCGACGGCGCGGTGTACGAGGGACCCGCCACCCTGGACTATCCGGCGCCTATCGACGTGCTGCCCTACTTCATTCTACAAAACTAATTTAAAAAGACCCCATCTGATCCCATGTTCCGTCAGTTCCGTGAATAAATTTCTGTACGGAACACTAAAAAATTAAAATAATTATAGTTTGTGTTAGTAGAATCTTTTACAGTTTAAGATTCTATTCCTAATAGACCAAGAAAAGTCTGCAACGATTTTGATAGCACACGCAGTGCAAGTGTTACCGTAGGTATGTATTTTTAAACGTCAAACTTTTATGACACTTGCATTGCGTGTGCTATCAAAATAGAATAAGAATTTATATCGTATAGTGTTTTTGAGTAACAATAAAGTTTTATTTAATTATATCTATGATTTTTCCATAAGAGGACTACTCTCACATTACCTTAAACTATAATAATGGTTTGGGTGTACCCACAAACTTTTTTTTTATATATTGGATTTTATAACAAGAAACCGTTTATTGAAATGTAGGTGAGGGTGGGGAGGGTCGATCCCTAGAGGACACTTGGTAAACTTCATTTTTAATCAAACCAAACGAGATACATTTTTTTGCACTGGTAACACTCATTCATTCGTTCCTAACTTCACGTTCTGTCAAGGCACTGTATTGGAAAAGTCAGTGGTTCAAAAATGGCGGACGGTGAAAGATTTTCTGCGTACTATATTCAATTTTCGGTAAGCTTTAACTGGATTTATTTTATAATATGAGATGGAAATGATGTTAGTAAGTGTGCTTATTTTATTTGTTGTTTATTGAAGTGATAATTAACTTGGATTACATTGATATACGCGAACACACGTTTCGAGTACGGCACGTTTTATAATCTTACTATGTATGGGGAGACTTTGTCTTTTTCTTCAGGGGAGATATGATTCCGGGATCATGTCACCTCCAAAGCGATCAAGTATACATTGTAATAAATTTACTTACAAAATGATTCATAGAGCTAGCATAAATATTTTCTTTTCTTTAGTAAATCATGCCGCAAAAGTACGACCAGAGAAACACTGATTTAAACTTTCAAGGTTTTTGACTCATTATTGTTTATTAAAACGGGATTTAATGGCGTATAATTCAGTTTTTAATTATACAACCGACTCCGAACTCCGAAAACGGAATTATCCCCGTGGCCTTTGAAAAGACTAACTAAAGTTGACATCAACATTTTACGAACTACCCGCACTTGGTCTTGTTTATCAAGTTAAACGTTTTACACACAGGGGATGTTACTCGGTCGACAAACAACACTTATAACGATATTTGGTTTTCAACCGGCGATATTTGTTTTTATGGATGAAATGCTATTTCAATGGCTTTCCGACCTTATGTACTATAGAACCGACGGTCCATAGAAAGGATTTTAGGATTATGCAGCTCAAACACCGTCCTCGAAACGTGAGCAGTAAATTTCTAAACTTATTTATTATAGTAAACAATAACGACCAGAGATGGGTAAAAAATTTAAAATTGCTGTATCTGACGCTAAAATTTTTTTAACTTTTTTTTTGGTTCAAAAATTGATTCCCTATTTTATGTTGTTTTATGGATAATACGATTACATTGTTTTTTAAAAGTATAAGATTATGGATTAATATGTGTTTGATATCTTCATATATTAATTTTCTGTAGATAAAGTGAATAAATTAATGTAGATACTACCCTCGAAATATTGCCGCTTAAAATCTTTTTACCAAGTGTCCCCAAATCTGGAAGACTTGATCCCTTCGGCTTAGACATCTGATTACCGGAAGTACAACTTCAAAGCATGGAAGATGCAATATATATATATGTTTGCTGTGTATTTTACAAATTATAGTAGCGTGGTTCTATTTATTTTCTCAACAACCTCATTAAGCACTATCAAATTGTTAAAATGGGATCCCAGCAGGAAATCATTAAAATATCTCAGTTAAGTTGTTAGCGTGTGTTATTATGCCGTCCATCATGAGGGCGGAAACCGTTCTCAATACCTGTCCGTCCGTGTGAAGTTATTTATGAAGACAATCCTCGCTACTACACTAGGGGATCGCATCTCGTTTTGATAAGGGAGTTTATAAGATAAAAAACCGGACAAGAGCATGTCGGGCCATGCTCAATGTAGGATTCCGTATTTATAGTTACCCTACTTCAACCCCACATACCCTGATATATACTACCTTTAGGTACATTACTAAGCCAGATGACCGAACGAGTATGATTAGAACTTATAGATGGTCAAGCAAATCTTGTCAGTAGAAAAAGGCGCAAAATTCAATTTTTCTATGAGACGATATCCCTTCGCACCTAAATTTTTCAAATTTGCTGACAAGATCTGCTTGATCATCTGTTATTTTTGGTATGTTGTCGGGAACATAGATTTATAAAGCCGGCTTCCCACGGCCCGTTTTTTCACAGATCTGACCGCGCCTCTACAGGCCGAAGATCGTGGGAACGGTCGCATCCGACGAAGCCTGTCGTCACCCGTCCGATCCGTCGGGAGTCGGTAACTTCAAAGGCGCGTCGCGGCGCGGCGCGACGGTGCCTGTAGGGGCGCGCCTGCGTCGGTTCATTTCACCTGGGACAGCGCACAGGCCTCGTCGGATGCGACCGTTCCCACGATCTGTCGGCCTGTAGAGGCGCGGTCAGATCTGAGAAAAAACGGGCCGTGGGAAGCCGGCTTAATCAACCGCACAGGCATCCACAGGCGTGGCGCGATCCGGCCTGGCCTGTAATAAACACGGGCCGTCGGAAGCCGGCTTAAGGCACAGATGGAGTGTTCGTACATACCATGTGAAGCCATTTCAAGTGCGACGTCACGTTTGTGTGTCCGTTTAAAAATCAAAAACACAGGAAAGATGGTTGTTTGTGCAGTGAATGGGTGTCACAACGCATCATATTATAAAAACAAACAGACTGACATTACATTTCACGCGTAAGTATCGAGTTTAATGTGATATTTTTACGTAATCGTAAATACAAAAATCCTACGTTTCTTCAGCCGCCATTTCTTATAAATGTTGCCAGTGTAGTGATTTTTTTTCTCAAAATGAGACATGACGTTTATAGGTGAACCATATTGAGGGTGCGCCATGTTGCGGAATTTCACTGGAACTAATTTTTTCATACTACACTGAATTGTCACCCTATACATGAGAATAACAGCGCCCTCTTGACAATTATCATATATTACTGGTCAGGCTATACATTCTAAAATAAACACGAACGAATTGAAGTTCCTTGTATAATTGCATAAAAAAAATATATTTTTAACTATACTTGGTCAACCAGATCTTGACAGTAGAAAAAGGCGGCAAATTTGAAAAATGTAGGCGCGAAGGGATATCGTCCTATAAAAAATTTGAATTTCGCGCCTTTTTTTACTGACAAGATTTGGTTGACCAGCTATATTTCATTATTTTATTTAAATTTATGTATTATTTTAATTATTTTATGCACATTTTAAATAAAAATAGACAAAATGTATCCGTTTTTTTATTGAAAACGTATTTCACAAAGTACAAATATGCAAAAAATCCTTAAAAGGAACTTAAAAAACTTTTGCTACAAAATCAAATCTACACACATATAAATTATTAATAACCAAGTGTTAAGGATGTGATTAAAATACCCCAGTTTGAGAGAAATAATCTATATACTGGCAACACGTTTTTGCATATATGCGTGTGTTGCTGAGCGTAAAACACGAGCCTCGCACGCACACATCGATCGAGTTTCGGCTTCACTTTTGACAGGTCAGCCGTAAGCCCTTGCTACACGGTCGTCGACAAGCCTTCAGACCGCGTGGCCTTGGTCCGTCCCGACCGTGTAGACAGTTGTTTCCAACAAAATTTGACCAAAACTGACCAAGGTCAGACGGTTAGAAGGCTTGTCGGCGACCGTGTAGCAAGGGCTGTATGGGGACTATCTGTCTATGCGTTATTCGTTTAAGGTCGGGAATGTTAAAACGGGTTTTTATTTTGTCGCATTGCGACATTGCGTATGTCACTCACGCGTATAGCATATCTATAGAAAATAACTAGATCAATGACTGACGCCGACTGTCACTGTCATTGATAAAAAAAAAAAACAAACGAAGCGATTTTTGCGCACGATGGCAGACCCTCGAATTCGGCAAATTAAAATCAAGACCGGCGTCGTAAAGCGCATTGCTAAGGAGAAAGTGGTTTATGAAAAGGAGGCCGAGCAACAAAAGAACAGGGTACAAAAGATTAAAGACGAGGGCCAGAACGAACACAACATCCGAAAACAAGAGGAGGTTCTGCAGGAGTGCCTTATGATGGTCCCTGACTGTCAAAGACGGTATGTGTAAAAAAAAGTAATTTGCTAGTAAAAAGTATTGTTTTAATGTTTTTTTTTAAGCTTTGGGGCGTATTTACGCGGTAATTTTGCAACAACGGAACAGAAGGTTTTGAGGTTATGTTTGTAGCATCTTTGTCTAGTTTGTTTACTGGAACAAAGAAACTAAATGTATTAGTCATCCTCTATGACTAGGTATACTGACTAATTCCGTTGTATTTTATTTGATACATCTTTAGGTTTTGTAATGTTTTCATTTCAACAACATTTTTTTGCTCACCATATAACAGTATTGAACTTTGAATTAAAAACTGTAATGTAAAGTTGACTTTTCGTTCGAAATTCTAAGGCGTCAGTAAAATGCTTTCTTATTTTACTATAGGAAATTAATTAGTGTTCAAATTAAATTAAGATTAATGAAAAATTATATACAAGTTTAATGAATTTTCAGATTGGCAAAAGCATTCGCAGATCTAAAGAATACTCTAGAAACAGAGGCAGACCTCAAGGACCACCAGGACTACCTCACGGCTCAGCAAGTGCTAAAAGACGCCGAGTGCCAACTCGTAGCAGCTTCTTAAACGCATACCTAACTATTTTTAATTATTTAATATAATCGTTACAATCATGGCTTATTATAAAGAAAATTTTGATAACCGGAATTCAACATTCCAAAATATTCCACCACCACCCCCTCCCCTCAGCTTCTACATGCCCCTGGCAGTCACTGATGAACAATTTGTAAAACAATTTGAAAAATTGAACACCAAAGTTTCTAAAAAAGCAGTGTCTATAACCGAAATAAGGGAAAAAATTCGGGCTCTAGTGCTAACTGTAAATAAATTAAAAGAAAAGCAAAAAATACTGGCTGAAAACTTAAAGACATTGTCAGAAGAAGAATGGAGTTCTTCAGTAAGACAGATGAACGAAAGTCAGTTAAAAGTTGACGAGATATTGTCTCTTCTGGATGATTTTTGTTTGGAAGATATGAGGAAAGCATTAGCCAAGAGATCTGCTAAGCGGTTGAGATTGAAACGGTTGAATACAGAAAGGAAGAAGGAAAAGGAAGAGATGATCAAAGAAAGGGAAGAAAGATCCCGGAAAATAGATGAGAATCTGCAGAAAATTCAGGATGATATCAAAAAAGTTAAACTGGTAAGAACTTTTATCTTCTATCTTAAGAATCTAATATGATACTTTTTTTATGCTTTATTATGAGACAATCTTACACAAAACAAACTCTCACAGTAAACTAAATAAGGCTTGTTAGAGATGTATAAAGTTTCTAAATGTACCCACAAACATTTAGAAGCTTTATACATCTCTGTAATTGTAATACTTTAGTTACAATTGATATTTGCGGTTTAGGTGTATTTTATAATAATTATAATTGTTGATGTGTTTTTTTTTGCTTGTATGTAAATTCCATGTAACCCCTTTGCCCGCCCCTTTGCCTTTGACGTGGGCCCTTGTGGCCTACTTGCTGAATAAATGTTGATGTTTGGTACTAGACAACAATATATAATAGATAAATACTTAAATACATAGAAAATATCCAACTCAGAAGTATTGCCGTCATAAACGAATTTCATGATTGGTCATACAATTTTTCATGCAATTTTTTGAGCAAGTCTCCAAAAGTCCACAAGTGAAAAGTTGACTTAATAGATTAACATAAAACAAAAATTCAGTAAATAAGTATCTTTCAAACTACTTTTCAGGATCAAGAAGCTAAACTAGCTGCGGACTGCATTCTCCGAGACACTCTCCGGAAGAAGCATGATGCCAAGAAGTGTATTGTTAAGCTGGAGGCCCTGGTGAGGCTGCGGAAAGCTCGCCAGAACACTGCCAAGGGTCGCGGGGAGCACTGCTCGGAGAATGATGAGGCGGAGTTTAACAATAATATTGGTATGTGACACATATGCTATGTTACCTTTTGGTACAGATCTTGAAATTTAGAGACAAGGGAATGAACAAATGGACTCACATTTTTTAGGCTTTCCGAATGGTTTTTACCGAAAGTAATGAAAAGTAATCCTGTAATACTAAACTTGGTCAAGCAAATCTTGTTAGTAGAATAAGGCTTATCTGTGGAACTGTTTTGTTTACATTTCATCGTTGTTCGATGTACATTGCTGTTTTTGATTCCTTTCCTAGGGATACCACACTTTAGTTTGCTTTACATTGCTACTGATACTTTACTCTTTGCTACTGACATAAAAAAATACAAAAAACACACACTGCTACATAAAAAATATTTTCTTTTAGATTTTATTTTGCCATATTTAAGCTAAATAATGAAAATACGTCCAAGAAACTTGGATCAATCATTCATTTGGATGTTAAATACATGTGTACAAAATTCAAACAGTTCAAAATATCACTGTTATCACAACTACACTACATATTGTTTTGTGCTTACGGTCAAAACTACATCCCATCAAAAACATTACATGTAAAAAGGTGCAAGTCTCGCAACGCTTTTACTACAAAAAAGTTTTGAGATGTAATGTGAAACCAAGTCGGTTATTTTAATCAATGCCAGGAGGTGTTAAAACCGTATCAATAAGATATCTTTAATTTGTAATACATATAATGACTTGGCCATCGCACGGCTGCATAATGACAAAAGGATCATTGTCACCTATTAAAAATAATTCTAATTGAACATAACGCTAGCGCTAATTGCAGTTTGAGCATTACACATATTTACGAGTACGGTACGAATAAAGCATTATGTGCGATTGCCAAGTCATTATATGTATTACAAGTTAAAGATATCTTATTGATACGGTTTGAACACCTCCTGGCACTGATTAAAATAACCGACTTGGTTTCACATTACATCTCAAAACCTTTTTTGTAGTAAAAGCGTTGCGAGACTTGCACCTTTTTACATGTAATGTTTTTGATGGGATCTCATCTCTTTTTGTAGGCAGTCCTTCTTTTCGGGTACTCATACCCATACTATGTATACACATATTATAACTAAACATATCTTCATTCATACTCACATCGTACATCGTAGTGTACCTTTACTTTACCTACTATTTGTAGGAACTGCAACAGTAACTTTGTAATATCATATATTTATATGGGATTACAAACTTACTTATGCAGTTCTTAGATCTTTAAAACGTGACTGATATTGCAATATTTTTAGGTTTACCCTTTATGTGGCCATTAAACCCTAATTCTGTACCAAATTTCAGCTCTCTGAGTTTATGGGAAGTACTAATTCTATTCTGATGATCATGAGTGAATGAATGTCATAAATGCGAAACTTTGCTTTCGCTTAACTTCGGAACTAAATGACCTACAGACTTGAAATTTTGTATTTTAAGTATGTGATTATAGCTTACTGGATGACGAAAATCTCTGCGTTCTGGTCTTATCCAGAGGTTCTCAAATAGGGGCCTGAAAATGCGGCGAAATGGTTCCAGTAAAGGATGGTACGGCAGTGTTTGCTTCGCGCTCGACTTGGCTGGGGCACTGCCGTGCCCCCAGATATCTGGTGTTGGTTAATCTGATTTTCCCCTTTGTTAAACAGAAAAGCTAATATTCCTTTGGAAAGGCAAGCTGTCTAACTACGAACTAGAAGAGCGACTCCTCCGGGACCAGCTGAAGGAATCGCTACCGGTTGTTGGTAAAATAGAGAGTGTTGTGGAGACACTGAAGACGTGGAGGCATGTCATGTTCGATGGGGAACCGCAGTTCGATTTTGAAGGAAATGTCGGCGGATTTCTGGCTGTCAGGTATGGTTTTATTCAATTCAATTCAATATTTTTATTTCGAATAAAAAAAAATCCATATTATTGTTAGTACTTAAGGCTAAACAAAACTTATAAATCTAAGTTAGTGACAAAAAGTAGATACAAATACAAACAAACACAAAATATTAAACTAATTAAAAGCGGCGTGGTGCGGTGGTGCGGGTGGCATAATTTTTATGTTTTAAAAATTATGCTGATACAGATGTAGTGCATAATTGTTTTCCTTTCGAATTTTCACGGAAACTTACGAACGTGTCTTGCTATTTCAGTCAGGCTAGGTTCACACGGCGTAGTTTTTAGGGTTCCGTACCCAAAGGGTAAAAACGGGACCCTATTACTAAGACTCCGCTGTCCGTCCCTCCGTCCGTCCGTCCGTCCGTCCGTCTGTCACCAGGCTGTATCTCACGAACCGTGATAGCTAGACAGTTGAAAATTTCACAGATGATGTACTTCTGTTGCCGCTATAACAACAAATACTAAAAACAGAATAAAATAAAGATTTAAGTGGGGCTCCCATACAACAAACGTGATTTTTGACCGAAGTTAAGCAACGTCGGGCGTGATCAGTACTTGGATGGGTGACCGTTTTTTTGCTTGTTTTGCTCTATTTTTTGTTGATGGTGCGGAACCCTCCGTGCGCGAGTCCGACTCGCACTTGGCCGGTTTTTTTCCGTATACCGTATACGGGATTTTATCGAATACCGTAGTGGCAGCCAAATTTGTAAGGAAACGTTCAAAGTCGCTCACACGGCGTCTATGCGGGAAAGCCGTCTAGCCGTCTGAACGATTTTGAACGTCTCTATACAAATTTTGCTGTCACTACGGTATTCGATAAAATCCCGTATACGGTATACGGGAAAAATTAACGCCGTGTAAACCTAGCCTCAGTGTCAGTACGAAAAGTACTGACACTGACGGAACTAGCAATTAAGGCTTCGTCACACAGACGCGTTTTCCGGGCGGGGAGTAAACGGTGCGTGAGCGTTTTATATGTAAAAGCGGCGGGCCCCCCTCGGAAAACGCGCCTGTGTGACGAAGCCTTTAAGCTTTTCGACGCCGTGTCAAACACAAAAGCTGTCACGCTGACGCCACGTCACCGAAGTGTCAAAACTGAAATTTAACTTTATTCATATGCACGTAAAGTCTATTTTTTTATTCGGTAGATAAAATGACATTTCATAGTATGAAATGACACATGATGTTCATACTATGAAATGTCATTTCAGTCTACCGAATAAAAAATAGACTTTAGGTCTATGTTGCTCTGTGGTCTGTGACCGATTAATCGGTCTTTGGCGTTGAACCTACGGTGCGGATATATCGGTCATTGGCGTCCAAAAGGTTAACAAATACGAACGTTTCCGAGAAAATACGATGGAAAACAATAATGCACTACATCTGTACTATGAAACTGGTCTGATGGAGACCTGAAGTGGACAATAATATCTAATTTATGAAACTTGCCAATCTCATTGAGTTTGAGCTCGTTAGAATTGTCTTAAGTGTAATGAGTACAGTGTGGAAGCGGATCTGTGTCAGCTCCAAGCCGATAATTGGCAGGAAACGGCGCAGGATCGGGAAAAATCGTGTGCTCTCGTTTCGGAGGCCAAGATCCTCTTTGGGTCGCTGAGCCGTAATAGTTAGTTATAATGAGTACTAAATGTAAGGCTAAAGAAAAATACAGTAAGACATCTTCAGACAGGCTTCTAATGACAACGAAATTACAAAATCTTGAATGGGGTTGGCAACTGTCAAAGGTGTGCATAGATGGCGCCATCATAGCTTGCCCCTTTTTCTATGAGATTTGGCTTAAGGCGCTAGACGCCGTTTTTGGCCGAAAACTCTAACATTCTAGAGTCTATATCTTCTTAACGGTTCAAAAAAAAAATATGAAAAAAATATATATGATTTTACGTTTTATGTACAATATTTCCAACGTTTGACTTGTTCCCTATGACTTATAGTTTTTACAAAAAAGGAACATTACGACAGGCCGTTCTGCGACTAACTTTACCTATTTCTAGTAAACGGTTTATTCGATTAAAGTTATTTTTAAACTAGAATAATTGTTTTAACAGATACTACAAATGCAACGTAGAATAATGTTAAAAAATATTTTTTTTTTTAAGAAATCGAATATTTTTCAACATTTTGTGCGTATGTAGCTCGAAAAAGGCGTGGCTGGCAGTCGTGTGCTAGCTTTGAGACGAGGAGGCTGTGTCGCTCGTCGCTCCGTGCCTTCCTTGTATTCTGCATGCTTGTTCTGAGCCGAGGTGCAATAAAATTGGAGTTATTGTGGCCAAAGATTAAATAACTGCAGAATGTTGATTTGGTTGTGACGCGCTTTAGCGCGCGCAACACGGTGTTTCGCAGCCTATTATTACGAACGTAATGACAATATTTCCACTTATGTTTGAGAAAGCTTCATTTGAAATATATAAAAAATGTTTTCGAACATGCGCCGACATATTGCCATTAAAATTTAACGTTATTAATAAAGTTCAATTTCTAAAAAAAAATTGATCAACATTGGCAATTTATGTTGTAGGTATATACTATATAGTCTGATTCAGAAACCATTACATTTTTAGGATTGTTACCCATTAAAATGATGTTAGTTTATTAAGTAAATCTGCGAAGTCGAGCAAAAAAAGAGGCCGTACCATCCTTTTCTAGAAGCGATTCAGGCCATTTTCGACGTCCTGTAATTTTGTGCTGGCTGAAGCTAAAACCCTGAATTTTCAGTAATATATAGGGCTAAACATGCTTAAGATATATTCTTAAAAAACATTCAATTTGAACTAAGTAGTAGTTTAAGAATTATTGTACGTCAAAGTTCCTTATTTTCGACACTGACACACTCACTCACTCACCTACGATCATCATAATTCTAAGGTACTTCTAGTATATCCACAAGCTTCAAATTTTAAATATAAGTAGTTTTTAAATTTAATTTTAAAACCTAAAAATATTGCAATATCAGTCACGTTTTAAAGATCTAAGAACTGCATAAGTAAGTTTGTAATCCCATATAAATATTTGCTATTACAAAGTTACTGTTGCAGTTCCTACAAATAGTAGGTAGTAAAGTAAAGGTACACTACGATGTACGATGTGAGTATGAATGAAGATGTGTTTCTTTATGATATGTGTATACATAGTATGAGTACCCGAAAAGAAGGACTGTCTACAAAAAGAGATGAGATCCCATCAAAAACATTACATGTAAAAAGGTGCAAGTCTCGCAACGCTTCTACTACAAAAAAGTTTTGAGATGTATAATGTGAAACCAAGTCGGTTATTTTATTTTAATCAGTGCCAGGGGGTGTTAAAACTGTATCAAATATATATCTTTAATTTGTAATACATTATAATGACTTGGCAATCGCACGGCTGCAAACAAAAGGTATACGAGTATAGCGCCAACTGCACGCCTCTGGGCTATATCTTATTCTTTGAACCTCGTGGCGGTGCAGCGATACAAAATTCACGTACGACCGCAGCCAGCGGGGTAAGCGGGTGGTGCGGGTACAGAGCGCTTAGCTCCGCCCTGACGCTCAAGGGCATTGGGCCTTCCAATCGTCTTAAAGGGCATCCAAGGCATTTAAAAAAAATTGACACAATTCTAGGGATTGACAGGGCAAGCTATGATGGCGCTGATTCTATCAGTTTTGTAAAGAATGACCTGTATCCAAATATAAAACAATTATGAAAATCGCATGTTGATTTGCTATTTTGATAATGCACACTTTTAGCTTTTTACACTTTTCTAGTTATGCCAATCATGACATAACATTATTATACTTCGAATTTAAACTGTTGTGAGACATACTAACATTGAATAATTTTACGGTTTACACTCACTTGTTTTATTATACTTGTTTTTTTTTGCGGTTGTGTAAATTACAATAATGCTATGGCGGGTATGGTCGCTACGCTACTTATTTCAGTGAGACTCAAATCTACGTTTATTTTTTCAGGGCGCAATGGGACCAGAATATCAGCACCGACGGCTCATCTCTCCCTGTTGGTTGGGTCGTTCCTGAACCTACAGACAAAACCTAATATTGTCCTACAAATCTACTATTAGACTAATAGTCTGAGGGCCTACCGCGAAACGTTCGACGTGTTGCCTCTCTGTCGCGCTTGTAAGTTCGTACGTAAGTGTGACAAGGCAACACGTCGTACGTGGAAGGTCTCTGTTTACTAGTGCTGTAATCACAAGTGTGAACCAGGGATGTTGCGAACATCCGCAACCGCGGAACATCCGCATTATTTTCAACATCCGCATCCGCATCCGCATAAAATCGATGCGGAGCTTATGCGGATGCGGATGTCGAACAAGTCGGTACAGGAACGTCTTAGCGGCGGCGTAAGTGCTAGGTAATTTCGTCATTACCTATAACGAAATCGTCTAGATCCAGAAAAGTCGGCGAAGTTACTGTTTATTAAATATAACGCACCTATATTCTTGCTCAAATACTAAACGTTTGGTTTTTTTTAAATAAAAAAATACTAAAAATGTAATATTTGACGTTTTCTAAGTACCTAATCTTGACATCCGCATCCGCATCCGCGGATGTGAGCCTTTAAAAATCCGCATCCGCATCCGCATCCGCGGATGTCAAAAAATCTGCATCCGCAACATCCCTGGTGTGAACCAATCATTCATGTCTTGGTTTCGGAAGTATCCCATGATTTTTTACAATTACAATTAAGGATCCTGGAGCCTCACGGACGTGACGACTCAGTAATGAAAAACAAAATCAGTATTCAATTCTCAATTTAAAACCTTAAGGTCGTTTTTTGGCTGGCAAGCTCCCCCGGGCTCAATGGTACTAATATACGCTTTAAACTGTCCCGTTTTGTCATAGAGAAACATAGTAAGACAAGAGTGCTCACTCCATACATCAGTTCAGACTATTAATTTCAGTGTCTACATCTAGCATCGAGTAGCGGAACTATCAGTACTGCTACTTGACAATAGATGTAGCACCGACCGGAAAGTCTTATCTCAACAGCATAAGACTTTCCGGTCGGTGGCGACATCTATTGTCAAGTAGCAGTACTGATAGTTCCGCTACTCGATGCTAGATGCTAATAGTCTTTTTGGTACTAAAACTGATGTATGGAGTGAGCACTCTATGTATTTTTTTCTCTATGGTTTTGTACACATTTAATTACACAAACAGGTCTACCGCGATATAGTTTCATTGTTTTTACTTTAAATTCCGACGTTTCAGCTGAGTTGCACCAGCTAAGAATTAAAGAATTTAAGGTAAAAGCAATGAAACTATATCGCGGTAGGGTTTAGAAAATAGTTCTTGGCGCTGTGAGTATGCCAACTCCCATACTTGAAGCATTTTCGTCGTGAAAAGTAGTACTTTATTCATAGACTTGTACAGTCAGCAGAAGTTGCTAAGCGGGCCGGGTGTTCATAATGACCTTGACGCGACTTTATTGTTTAGAGAATAAGGGCGTGTCAAGGTAATTTTGAACACCTCGCCCACTTAGCAACTTTTGCTGCTGACTGTACAATGTCATGGGATGGTCTGTGGTCAAACTATTTTGAAGCATCCTATGCTTTTACTTTTTGCATTTTGATAATTTAAAATCACAATTGTTACTAAGTACATGATTTATTTGCTATGTGGCCTTCATTTGATCAATAAAAATATTTTTAATGCTTTCTTATTTTGTTGGTTTCATTTTCCCGCTCTACGTACCCAAATGTACAAATTAAGCATCTGAAAAGAGGTGTTCCATTCCGAAGCTTTTGTGCATTTACCGAAGTTTGTACAGTCACCAGATATATCGGATCGGCCAAGGTGCTCACAAATATCTGAACACGCCTCTATTGTCAAGGCGTTACAGTGCGTGTTCAGATATTATGACCTCGTCGACCGCTCCGATATATCTGATGGCGATTGTACCTAAATGTACAAAATAAGCATCTGAAAATTAGAGAAGCAACGGATAGTTGTTTGGCCGGATACCGGATGTCCGGCCTGGACACTGGCCAATATCCGGTATCCGGCCGCCGGATATTCGGCCGGCGGAACAATACCTATATTTTGAGTTTTGCAAGTGCACGTGCAGGTTTCGACCTGTTTCGTAGTGAACGTTCGCGCGAACACATTTCTAGGATCGTAGCGAGTTTTATCATGTCATTACGTAGTAAGTTCGTTTATACTTACAAGTGCGCGCGCGTATTTTTGTCTAAACAAATAAGTGTATTGTGTGACATTGGTTACGTATTCATTTCTATCTACTGTGTCGTTAGCATTATGACCGTGACTGTTTTTTCGATTCCATTTTTTACCCCAAAATGTGTTAATTTTACTATCCGGTATCCGGCCGGATAGTAGGTCACTATCCGGTATCCGGCCGGATACTAAAATAACGGCCGGATACCGGATAGTAACCGGATATCTGGTGCATCTCTACTGAAAATAGGGGTCCCATTCCAAAGCTTTTGTGAATTTACCGAACTTTGTACATACGTTTGCAAATTTTTAAAAGAACTTAAATTAAAATTGTTGGTTTAGGGTTATTTGTACAGTCGCCATCAGATATATGGAGCGGCCGAGGTGCTCAAAAATATCTGAACACACTATCGCCTTGATAATAGAGGCGTGTTCAGATATTTGTGAGCACTTTGGCCGCTTCGATATATCTGATGGCGACTGTACCTACTTGAGATTCACATTACCGTCATAAAATTTACATACATTATGTACGGAAATCCAGATTTATTTAACACGTTCACTGTCCCAACTAGAGATGCAACGGATAGTTGTTTGGCCGGATACCGGATATCCGGCCTGGACACTGGCCGAATATCCGGTATCCGGCCGCCGGATATTCGGCCGGCGGAACTATACCTATATTTTGAGTTTTGCAGGTGCGCGTAGTGCAAGTTTCGACCTGTTTCGTAGTAAACGTTCGCGCGGACACATTTCTAGGATCGTAACGAGTTTTATCATGTCATTACGTAGTAAGTTCGTTTATAGTTACAAGTGCGCGCGCGTATTTTTGTGTAAACAAATAAGTGTATTGTGTGACATTGGTTACGTATTCATTTCTATCTACTGTGTCGTTAGCATTAAGACCGTGACTGTTTTTTAGATTCCATTTTTTACCCCAAAATGTGTTAATTATACTATCCGGTATCCGGCCGGATAGTAGGTCACTATCCGGTATCCGGCCGGATACTAAAATAACGGCCGGATACCGGATAGTAACCGGATATCCGGTGCATCTCTAGTCCCAACTGTTAACAGTCAACCTTACGGCCTTAATAGACTTGCCGTGACCCATATGTGGGACACGGAACAGTGAACGTGTTAAGGGGCCCACTGATTAACAGTCCGCTGGACGATATCGGCCTGTCAGTTAGAACAAAAAGTTGACAGTTCCGAACAACTGACAGGCCGATATCGTCTGACGGACTGTTAATGAGTGGGCCCCTTTAAAGATAAGTAGGTAGGTACTCTAGATTCCAAGCAGACATCACTTGGTTTTTTTTAAATGGGCGTTAGTTATTACTTGTGGAATAAAACAACTGCATTCCGGCATAATAAGTCTTTTATTGTAGTGTCCAATGTACATGGATATCGAGTACGAAATTACCGTAAAAACAGTCAAACCACAACCTTACCTACCTTACGCTATTTTTAAAGTGGTGGATAAGTGAGAGCGAGAAAGAGCTATCTGTTTCTCGCTCTCACTTATGGTTGCGACGCTCCAAGGTCGCGGTGCGGTGCGATAGTGTGTTACCACTTTTACAATCCGACAAGAAATTGTAGAAATTAAAACGTGACAAGTGACAACATTGTATTGTAGTCCCTTTCAAATCAATCTAAGAAAACGGGATGATATTGATAATCACATTTTTTTTCTGACATAGTTCCTCTAATATAGCCGGAGAGCTAGCCACGGCAATAGGTATGCAATTTATAGAGCAACGAAATCCCTCTAGTTAGTATGCCAAACTATCATTATTAATTAATCCGGGCGCCTGGCAGCTGTCTAGCGGTGGGTGTGGGAGTGGATGGGCAACAAAGTGGTTGTAAAATCAATTGAAGGTGTGCAATTTATAGAGCTCTGTGTTTGGTGTGATATAATAGCTAATTATGTATTTAATTCAAATATAACAATGCCAGGCGTTTTATTTGGGGGAAAAGTAGTGCCAGGTGATGAAATTGCATACCTATTTACGTGGCTAGCTCTTAGACCAATACATTATGCCGTAAGTATTAAATATAAATTACGCTAATATTTCCTAATATTTATTATAATGTTCATTTTGGGGCAATGGCTTCACAAACTTGAATTATTATTTGGGACAAATCTGGACAGTCACCCAAATATAGAACTTTTCATTTATGTACATAATAGTAGGTACAGTCAGCTGCAGAGAAAAGGTACCACCCCTGCATAGAAGTTTGTATGCAGGCGTGGTACCTTTTCTCTGCAGCTGACTGTACATTACGATACAAGTGCGAAAAATAGGAGATTCGCATAAGTCTCGATAAATTAAAACATGACCAAAGGGAGTGTTTTAAATCGACACGAGTCGCGAAACTCGCAAATTACCTATTCGCACATGTATCGTACAACTACAACGTTTTACAGTACATGGTCCTTTAAATTTTCGTCATAGTTGCGTAATGTGCTAATTATCGCACTAGTGCGGTAAAGTAGCACCATATGTACTGTAATAGTTATTTTCGATACAAGTGCGAAAAAGAGGAAATTCGAAACGAGTGGCGATAAATTAAAACACGACCGAAGGGAGTGTTTTAAATCGACACGAGTTGCGAATTACCTATTCGCACGTGTATCGAACAACGTTTTACAGTACATATGCCCCTTTAAATATTTGACATAGCAACGAAAAGTGCTTATTTACGCACTAGTGCGGGAAAGTAGCACCATATGTACTGTAAAGATAATTATATTATATATAATAAAGCGGAAACTAACACCGTATTGACTTATGACATTGTCAAAATGAAACAAAACATCAGTGCAGGTATAGTTTGTAGCTTTCTAGTAGAGCCCGAAGGCTTATCCTATTGTCTATTGTTCAGTAAAACCGCACGTGCTACTTACCTGCAAAGAAGGGTCCTAATTATTCTATTTGGCACCTGAGCGCGGGCTAGGCCAACGCTCAAAAAACCAGTGTAGGTGCGCTCTCCGATAACGCGCCTTTGTTACGCATCTCGATGACACATTTTAGACTGGTTCTGTAGCGTTCGACTCGCCGGCACTCAGTAACCGAAGTACCGATTTTTTATGCAGGTGGTTGTGGCACGTGGCACGAGCGGTTTTTCTTAACAATAGACAATAGGATTAGCCTTCGGGGTCTATTAGAAAGCTACAAACTATAATATAGTGAAATTATTTTATCAAAGAAATATGCCGATGCCCATTCATCATGTTATTATAATTTGAGACTATGCAATATCGTGGTGTAACTAATATCACTGTCAGATGCTAACGCAATTTAATATACAGAGTGGATTTTCTTTTTGGGTCAGTGAGGGCAGCTACCAGATCCCGTGCTGCTACGAGAAAACGGTCTTAGAAGACCTTCCTTCGATTTCAAATTAATGAAGATTGGCTTTTACAGATTTTGGAAAAAACATACAGGGTGCGAGAAAAAGGTCATTTACGACAAACTTTTTTTTTTATACCAATCGATCCCATTCCTATTGAGGATCAAAAGCTTGTATGGAACCAAAAAAAAAATTCCGGCCACAGCCACAAATCGAGAAAAACTTTTCCCATACAATTTGTATGAGAATGAAAACTTTTATTTTTCACATGCTATTTTTGTATGCCAATCGGTTCCATTTCTATCCAGTATCAATAGTTTCTTTGGGGTCAACTTACGGTAATACACACTAATTTGAAATCGAAGGAAGGTCTTCTAAGACCGTTTTCTCGTAGCAGCACGGGATCTGATAGCTGCTCTCACTGACCCAAAAAGGAAATCCACCCTGTATAGTTGTTCAACCCAAATATGTCATTAAATAAGAACAATACTCATTTTCTTTTGAGTGCTAGTACTATACTTCGTTTTTTTAGCATTAGAAATAAGGTAAACAATCTTGATGTGTCTTTTAATTGAAAAACACATTTTAAAAATAAGTTACGGCAAATATGTAACAATTATGAATCTAATACGATCATTTATATTCTTCTGCTTTCATAAGTATAAGTTACTGATATTTAAAAAGTGTTTTTCAATTAAAAGACATATCAAGATCGCTTACCTTCTTTCTAATGCTAAAAAAACGAACTATAGTGTAAGACAAAGATAATATGATTCTCTCTATGTTTGAAATGAGACGGTAAAGAAATATGCCAATGCCCATTTCCATCATAATTAGAGTAAGTATCACCATAGAGAAAAAAATACATAGAGTGCTCACTCCATACATCAGTTTTAGTACCAAAAAGACTATTAGCATCTAGCATCGAGTAGCGGAACTATCAGTACTGCTACTTGACAATAGATGTAGCACCGACCGGAAAGTCTTATGCTGTTGAGATAAGACTTTCCTGTCGGTGCTACATCTATTGTCAAGTAGCAGTACTGATAGTTCCGCTACTCGATGCTAGATGTAGACACTGAAATTAGTAGTCTGAACTAGTGATGGGTAGGACATCAATTTAAAATGAGTTTGTATGAGTACCTCATTTTCTAAAATGAGGTGTTACAATGTCTTACTTCAAATGAGGTGAGGTACTAGCATATTTTCAGCGTCGACTATTCCATTAATTCCAACGGCGACAAAAATATTTAATGTATATACATATTTATGTATTCATCACTTCCTCTAAAAATAAATAAATAGTAACATTTAATTGGAGTGCAATTCTGGAGGTTAAGAATAGAACTTTTAGGAGAAAGATAATTTTAGAATCAAGTAAAATGAATAGAGGAGTGAAGTAAGACATTTTTGCGGTACGAAGTACTGCGACAAATTAACAAAATGAGTGGTACAAATGAGGTGCCTCACGAGTGAGCGACTCAACACTAGTCTGAACTGATGTATGGAGTGAGCACTCTTGTCTTACTATGTTTCTCTATGGTATCACTGCCAGATGCCAGCGTAGTTGCCTATAAGCGGAGCTGGCAGTGGCCCGCCCGCAGTGAATATACGAGTGCCAGAAGTGTCATAGCAGTGCGTATAGATGGCGGGCACGTATTTTACTTGGTTGAAGCCATCAGCTTCTTCATCTGGAAACTGAAAAAAAATAGTAGCTTGTGTTACAAGGGATCAAAATGATATATAATGTGATATAGATAATGTTAGATCGCAATATAAATATAATATGGTACTTCCGAGAGTTAGCACCTATATATATAAAAAAAGCACATTCATATCATCTGCCTAACGAGCTTAAAAGTCTAGAAGGAAATACTTTTAAAAGATGCTTAAAAAACTTTTTAATAGACAAAGTCTTTTATAACTTAAAAGAATTTTATAACTCCGTAAACCTAAATGTGTATTAAAATTTAGTTTAAGATAGGATAATTATTGAAACTTAGTTTAAGATAAAATAAATTGTACGCCCGAAAAGGGTAAAACTGTTGATACTCGCCAAAAAATGTACCTAGTTATACTTCCTGTACCTACACAGTTTATACAATAAATATTTCTGATTTCTGATATTTCCGTCAAGGCCGTACATTGAATCCTGAGCGTAATGAGGGATTCAAGTGTTAACGCCCAAGACGAAATAATTTTGATACCGTGTGACACATACTGCTTTTCACATCGACTATGAGGAAAATAAAAAAATTTTACGTGTTGACACAATCTGATGCTTTAACAGATTATTTAAGCTAAAAAAATATTATGCAAAAAAAATGTAAAAATAGTGTGCTAGAACAGAAAACTGTTACTTTGATCCCTCCTAGCAGGGAGCAAAAGTGCCACTTTGATCCCTCCTAGCAGGGAAGAAAAAGCTCTTTTCCGAATAGGTGGTGTGAAAAAGCTCTTTTCTAAATAGGAGGTGTGAAAAGTTAATTTTGCTGGCTTACAAAATGGGGTTGGCAACTGTCAAAGGTTTGCATAGATGGCCTTTTTCTATGAGATTTGGCTTAAACTGGCATCCAGGACATTAAAAAAACAAAAAATTACACAATTCTAGGGATTGACAGGGTAAGCTATGATGGCGCCATCTGCTAAATACTTCGACCGGCCAACCCCATTGGATACAGATGTCACAATTTCGGCCTCACACGGAAACAAGGCGCGATCGGTGACTTAGGCCTCCAGCCTTATACGGAACCCGGCCTTCGGCCTCGCTCACCCTTGACCATGGTTTTATTCCAAGCTTTACTGCAACTCGGCATTTGGCCACGCACGGGACCACACCGAGATTGGAAGTTGTGGCCTTGACCCTAGGCCGAGCTCGGCTTTCGGCCTCGCTTTTTGACACAAGACGAGACTGATTTTTGATCTTTCGCCTATCCCGAAGCCTTCTCTCGGCTGCCTAATATATCCTTTTTTTAATACTTACGACTTTATTTAATGTGAAAAATGATGGCCAAGCTTTGTCTTGCTACATTTATCACTACACCTTATAAAACAAAGTCCCCCGTCGCGACTGTCTGTGTTTGTATGTTCGCGATAAACTCAAAAACTACTACGGTTTTCAACTATCGATAGAGTGATTCTTGAGGAAGGTTTGTGTATAATTTGTTAACCCGTGCGAAGCCGGGGCGGGTCGCTAGTTATATTACTAGACAACTTACCACATATCCTCTGGAAGCCCTGAGCGTGACAGTTTTGGAGGAGTGTATGTGGCTCTCTAAATACTTCGCCGCTCGCATGTCGTAGAACATTAGCAAACCTGCAAATGGAAATAATATTGTGACTTGTGGTTATTTTCCTAAATGCTAATCCCTGCGTAACAATTTTGTAACTTTGAAGCACAAAATAAACAATAGGTATAGTTTGTAGCTTTCTAGTAGAGCCCGAAGGCTTATCATATTGTCTATTGTTCAGTAAAACCGCACGTGCTACTTACCTGCAAAAAAGGGTCCTAATTATTCTATTTGGCACCTGAGCGTGGGCTAGTCCAACGCTCAAAAAACCAGTGTAGGTGCGCTCTCCGATAACGTGTCTTTGTTACGCATCTCGATGACACATTTTAGACTGGTTCTGTAGCGTTCAACTCGCCGGCACTCAGTAACCGAAGTACTGTCCACATACATCGTAACAAAATATTTATCCATTAGTTCATTTTGAATCTTATTGCAATTTCCATAGGAGTTGTAATTCAATTACCTGGGTAAAGTGAACGAGCGATTTTTTATGCAGGTGGTTGTGGCACGTGGCACGAGCGGTTTTACTTAACAATAGACAATAGGATAAGCCTTCGGGCTCTACTAGAAAGCTACAAACTATATACAGAAGGTTCACTCTCTAACAAAACGCGTCTATTACGACAGATATGACTGCTAGGTGGCGCAAGCGCGAGCGTCCGTTCCGTAGCGGTGCGCGGCAACTGCTATGGCTAGACACCAACATTGGTGTGGGCCGCATGTACTTGTAACGACGCGACGAAATCGCGGAGTGAGCCACGCCAGGCCCCGTAATAGACAACATGTCAATCGCTAACGCTCCGTAGCGAACGAAACGCAACTGTCACACACACTAATATGGAAGGGTGATAGAGACACAAAGTGATTCGATGGCGAAGTGATAGCGATTGTCACTTTGGCTAGGCCACCTGGTATTGGTTACATGTATCTTATAAATTTGACAGTTGGGACGACGACATCAAAAGCACTGCGGGGAAGTAGTCCAGGTTGCACAGAACCGTGACGAGTGGCGCAAAATTAAGGATGCCTACACCCAGTGCCGGTATCAGCGTAATTTGTCCCATTCGTTTTTCGTTCATTTCTTATGTCCGTCTCATTCTGTGTTCGTCACTCATTCTTTATTCGTCTCGATCGCTATATGTCCCTATCGTCTTAAGTACAATTATGTAACCTGTCTCTTTCTTAACAAGTCTTTTTCGTTTTTCGTCACGGTCTTCCTAGGACTCATTCTTTCTTATTCCCTTTCGATTTTTGTCTCATTCACTTATTCGTCTCATTTTTTTTCATGCATTCGTTATTAGTCACATTCGTGATTAGTCTCATTCATTTTCAGTCTAATTCTAAGTTACATTCGTTTTGCGTCTCGGTCACTATTTGTAACTATCTTTTTCCGTCAATCTTATTTTTTTTTAATTATATCTTATTGACCGAGTGATCGTCATAATTTCATGTAATTTCGTAGTAGTCTTGACATTTAAAATAACACTTTGAATTCTGACAGTTCATTTGAATATGAAACCGGCCGGAGGACATATGAATAGCAACTAAGACCTACTAGTACGGGACGATTAGCGAACGTGCCCAAAAAAGAACGGAACGAGTTACCATTAAAGACAAAAAAAGAGTGAGACGAATAACGAAAGTGACTAAAGATAAAGTGCGAATGATACCAAAAAAGAGAGACTCAAACAAAGACATAGTCCTAGGAAGACCGTGACGAAAAACGAAAAAGACTTGTTAAGAAAGAGACAGGTTACATAATTGTACTTAAGACGATAGGGACATAGCGATCGAGACGAATAAAGAATGAGTGACGAACACAGAATGAGACGGACATAAGAAATGAACGAAAAACGAATGGGACGAATTACGCTGATACCCCAGTGCCAGCCCGAGCCCTTGATCAGGGTAGAGCGAAATCGGGCTTTGGCGCTCTTCGTTGAAGTTTTCAAGCGTATTTCCCCCCCCCCCCCCCTTCCCTTCGCCACACTCGCGTCTTTTAATAGTACATTATTGTCGAGGTTCGGAAGTAGCTACTTGCAGGCTGAGGATTCGTTTTAAACGGACGACCTTGGGAGTCCGTTTAGTTGGATCCGAAGCCAGCAAGTAGCCTTCCAGCCGAGTCATATATAGTGCTTTTCTCAAAAATGGTGCAAGAAATAGAAATATTTTACAGAAGCAAGGTTCTAATAATTTTCACAGAAAAAAGTAAAACCATTAAAAAGATTTGCTTTACCGCCTTTAAAAAAATTAGAAATGTGTTTTTCTGCTGAAAACACGCCAACCTATTTGAGACACCTAAATAGTCGCGGTACCAACATTATAATAATAAGTACTGATCATCTGTTTGGCTGTTTAATGGACCTATGCCTTCATTTGATATGGCCATTTCAACTTTTAAAAAGTTTGGAACTCTATAAATAATGGAATTTGTATGCTTCTTCAACTTCAACATTTATTCAGCAAATAGGCCACAAGGGCACTTTTACACGTCAACATTGAATTTACATACAAGCAAAATAATTATTATTATTTATACATCAACAATTATTAAATACAATTACAACTACCAAATCAAACTAACGTAATACAATTACTTAGAGATATATAAGGTCTCAGTCCCGAAATCGAGACTGCAATGTTTTTAACTTTTTAATTTTTTGACTGACCATAAACTACGCACTTCGCTACCTATTTTTTAACCGGCAACTTCGACTTTGCCGTCCATTTTTGAGAAAAACTTTTTTTTTCTCTTTTGCCATTTTGGCCAGAGAGAGAGAGAGAGAGAGAGAGAGAGAGAGAGAGAGAGAGAGAGAGAGAGAGAGAGAGTGAGAGAGAGAGATTTGACAGTAGTCTTTAGTGTATATAGTTTGACAGTGTAGGGTAGTTACCTAGTCCGGTGCCGATAGTGAGCATGTTGCCTCTAAAGCTGGCAGATCTGATCCCACAGCCGTTGTACCGCGAAGTTATCTTCCTGACGGACTGCAGAGTGCGGCAGTCCAACAGTAACGTGTAGGATTTGCAGCCTATCGCGTAAATTCCGCTTTCCTGAAACGTATAACAATATTACAGATTACAGCGGAGAAGGTTGGAGGAGGCCTATACCAAAGGCCATAGACTAGGAATCCTCTAGACTGAGTTTAGAGCAATTATTTCATGAAACCGATGCTGCCAAAAATACGGGGGTGCGGGGGGACGAGGTGAGCGAATCCCGTGCCGTGATTGGTCCGTTCAAAGACACGGACCAATCACGGCACGGGATTGACTCGAAGATGGAGTAAAACTACCGTATGAGTGGCAGAGGGGGTAGCGTTACTATGCTCAGTCTAGAGGATGTCTTGTCTGTGACCAAAGGCACACCGAAGTGCGGGACATACGAGTATTGTAGTTTACAAAAAATATATGATAATTAGAGAGCGGATTTGAAGTAGCGATCTCAATATTAGTATGGATATGACTGGTATAATTTATTATTTTTTCTACACACAAAAATAATGTAACTTATCGGAACAAAAAAGTAAAAACCTTTTTGGAAGCTTTTGTAAACATTGGGCAAAAATTATGATGATAATAAATAAGTGTGTGATAATAAATAAATCGCTACTTCAAATCCGCTCTCTATGATAATATCAATTTAAAAACCGTTGTACCGAAGGATCGGAAATAAATGGCTATATAGATACTATAGTTAGTTAAATGTAATCCAATTGTATGTAACAAATCTTGACGTGTAATTACTTTTATCAATAAAAATATGAATAATGAATATATAGATATACAGATTATTAAATATAGAACCTCCTTTTGAGGGTGAGGGGGTAATTCATAATAATCAATCAGATTTATATAATATGTTTTCCCATTTCTTTTAATAACTTTATTTTCTTTTCCTTTTGTAAGAATTTGATATGTTTTCTGAAACAGCTATGTACATATGTATATTTTCTAAATCAAATTTCTATTACACCTTATGTGTATAATCGCATGAATTCTATAGTAATTTAAATTGTATTTTTTTTTCTCCTTATTTTCTCGTAATGCTTGTTTATTATAAGATGTAATTATTTTTGAAAAGATGTGTCCCGCCGAGTTTGTTGCCGGTCCCACAATGGGATACCCTCCTCCAATTGAGGGGGGATTGAAATCTTCTCGGGGCAGAGGTGTAGGGTTGGAGCCGGTCTACCTAGCTTTATTTGACGTTCATAAGCGCATTGTAATTATGCCTACTTGAATAAACTATCTTTTATCTTTATCTTTTACCTGAGTGGCAAGGCAGACGAGGTCCTGGCAAGAAGGCAGTTTCCTAGAGAGGGTCTGCTTGAAGGTCTCTGCGTTGAACACGTGGATGTACCCGTTGAGGGTCAGAGCGGCGATCTCGCGCCAACGAGGGTTGAACGTTAGCGCGCGGACTTTTTGGCCTGAATAAGAACGAATATATAATTAATTATTTTTTCTACTCCAGCACTTAAATGTGTCAATTAAATGACTGACAGTGATATCTAAAGCAATGTCATTTGAATGATTTGTCTATAGGCTCATAAGATGACTGCTAGCAGTCATCTTATGAGTATAATACAACTGCTTTATTTTTTTTAAAGATACAAGTTCCGATCATCTTGATTGAAAGAGGTATGTTTTCATTTACAATAATAACTCTTTTTTTTTTTAAATAATAACTCTTTTTTTTTAATAATAACTCTTTTTTTTTGCTGCAGCTGTCATAGAAAAAGTAATGTATGCAACAGCTCATAATTGGTTCTTAAAATTCAAGGGTCGAAGTTACAAAACGAGACGTAGTCGAGTAGTCGTAGTCTTATTATATCACTGTTGCATAAACTACTATAAAAAACCTAAGGTACATTATTTGTATGTTTGTGCAATAAGGTTTTTAAATAAATAAAACCCGCACACTCTCACACACGCAATAGTACTAGGTACAGAAGGTTTACCCTCTAACAAATCAGAGATATAAGCGCAAGCGCCAGCAGGCAGGCGTCCGTTAAGTAGCGGTGTGCGGCAACTACTGCTGCTAGACACCAAAATTGGTGTGGGCCGCATTTTCTTGTAGTGACGCGCCTGCCAGTAGATACGCTTATTAATACGCCTTTCTTTACAAAATCTATACTGTGCAAGTATCAGCTGAATCCCACAAATGAAGGCCTAAAGTAATGATACTGTGAGCGTAAGCAAAATAGACCAACTGTGCCGTCATACATGATAAGCTGTCATTATCGTATCATCATCATATTCGTCATTAAAGAGTGTGTTTATATTCAAATTGTTACAAAACTGTTTCTTTGTTGGTAATTAGGTAGGAAATAAGTCTTGTTAGTTAGGACTGCGAAATAATTGATAGAGTTTCAAATTTAAAAACATCTTTCGTCACTGTGGACCTATAGACGAGCCGGTTTTTTTCTAATTCATCATCATCTCAGCCGAAAGACGTCCACTGCCGGACTAAGGCCTCCCCTAAGGATCTCCACAACGAGCGGTCATTCGCTGCCCTCAACCAACGGTTTCGTGCGACTTTAACCAGATCGTCGGTCCATCTAGCACGCTGCGTCTTCCGGTCTTTTTTCTAATTATTATAAGTATTTTTGCGGAGCCGAAACAGAGGCTTTGCGGAGCCTTAGGGTCTCCCCAAACTTATCGACGCGGAATCGGCAATGCCAATAGAAATGAAACTTTATGTCCACGCAATAAGAGCGAAAAAGACGCCGACGCGTCGGCCGTCGACGGCCGAACGGAGCCGAACCGAACCTTACCTGTTTATGCTGTTTACTATCGGCTTTCGCCGAATCCGCGTCGATAAGTATGGGGAGACCCTTAGGGGTCCGCGGAGCACACTTCGAGAGTGGCTGATCTGATATATAAAAGCAACACGCTTGGGTGGTGGTGGTTACCGGAGCGGCACTCCCTGGTGGCTAGTGGCGCGATGTAGGCGTGCTGCGGCGCGGGCTCGGGCGGCGCGGGCGGCGCGCGCCACAGCGCCAGCTTGGAGTCGCGCGACCCCGTCACCAGGAACTCGTCGTCCAGCCAGCACATGTCCAGGATCTGGGGGGGGGACCGGTGGCTAAACACATCGCGCAATAGGCTATAGTGGCTGTCTATGTGCGATGCCACCTTAATGAATACGTGAGAGGAGCTGACGTACACGGTCGTAACTTGCGGAATGCCCACAGACTCTTGGGTGTAAAGCATAGGTTAGCCAAGTCAGCGAAACTAACCCACGTGATGGGGCCGACTGTGTACAACCGACTGCCGAGTCATGTCACGAATGCGCCGTCATTAACTAGCTTTAAAATGCCACTGAAACGATGGCTTATCGAGCACACTTTTTATAGCTTTAATGAGTTTATGGAGTACAAAATAAGTACCTAAACTTAGATTTTAATTTAATTTTATATTATGTTATAATGTAAAATGTTACAAATCCTATTTTGTAAATAATTTCTTGTAAATAATATTGTGACATATAATACGAATTATTATGAATAAATATATATGAATATATATGAATATGAATATTTGACATTTTTAGGGTTCCGTACCTCAAAATGAAAAAACGGAACCCTTATATTAAGTTGAAATTTGGCACACATATGTAAGTTTGTGACCCAAAGATGGACGTGTAACGTAAATAAATTAATTTTAAATATGGAGGCCATTTTTGGGGGGGTAAATGAGAAAATTAAAAAATATATTTTTAAAATTTTCAATGTGTTGTGTTAAATTGCTCATTTTCTATCTATTTAATCTAGTTACATTTAATTATAAAATTCAAAATATGTCAAATACCCTATTTACAGTCAGCAGCAGAAATAGCACAGTGTAAAATGTAACACTGGACCGACGCCTTTTGATGTTTACGTAAATGCTTCAATTTTAAGCCTTCATATATATTACCCTAAGTAAATAAAATTTGTATTGCACTTACCCAATCTTTGTGCGCTTCACCGACGCACACGGGGTCTAAAGTAGGCAAGCTGTAGATGGCGAGCTCGCAGGAATTCTGCGCTCCCGTCGCTAGCAGTGTTCTATAACCAGAGGCGTATAATAATAAAAACCGGCCAAGTGCGAGTCGGACTCGCGCACGGAGGGTTCCGCACCATCAACAAAAAATAGAGCAAAACAAGCAAAAAAACGGTCACCCATCCAAGTACTGACCCCGCCCGACGTTGCTTAACCTCGGTCAAAAATCACGTTTGTTGTATGGGAGCCCCACTTAAATCTTTATTTTATTCTGTTTTTAGTATTTGTTGTTATAGCGGCAACAGAAATACATCATCTGTGAAAATTTCAACTGTCTAGCTATCACGGTTCGTGAGATACAGCCTGGTGACAGACGGACGGACAGCGGAGTCTTAGTAATAGGGTCCCGTTTTTACCCTTTGGGTACGGAACCCTAAAAATTTGGCGCCCCATTAAGTGATGGTAATGTATTTCATATAAGGAAAAAACCCCTGTATTGCCGCCCCGGGACATGGCTTCTTGGCCCTAGGGTAAATACGCCCATGTCTATAACATGATATACACATGGTACACGCCGAGCAGAACGCTTTTGCCCACGACTTCGTCAGCATGGAATTAGTAACAGCAGTTAGAGTAAGTATTGGATAAATCTTCAAATTGAACATATAATGCTTAATTGCTTACATCAATTAACAGGCAATTCATTTACTATCTCAATTTCAACCCCAGTTTTACCCTCTTTAGGGATGATTTCCAATGCGATGTAAATATTGCTTGTGAATAAATAAATGAATGAATAAAAACCATCCTACTTCCTTCCCCGGGACTCAAAACTATCTCTATGCCAAATTTTAACTAAATCGGTTAAAGCAGATTAAGCGTGAAGAGGTAACAGACAGACACACTTTCGCATTTATAATATTAGTATGGATATATTTCGTCTTTTCCCCAATATGGCTTGTTTCAAATAGATATTCATATTATAAGATATTAAGAGATAAGAGATTAGTTACCTAGTATTAGTACCTAGCTTTTAGTTTTATGGTCTTGTGTTAAATGTAGTAGTTTTTAAGGTTTTTTATTATTGTATTTTTTGACATGTATTATAAGATATTCATATCATGTTTGATGTTTAAGTTTTCTAGTGGCGATAACTAGATTGGCCAAGTCAGACTATATTACTGTAATACCTCACCTAGAGGGATTGATCTGTAGCGCGTGTATGCCGGTTTGGTGCTCGGCCCCGGCCCAGGGCGCTCTCGGCCGTAACGTAGGTATGTCGTCTAAAGACCGCGTGCGGACGTCGTATACTTTCAACTGCAAACAAAATGGATTTTAATGGATATAAAAGTTAAACACACACTCGTCAAATAGTCAATAGTCAAAATATACTTTATTTATGTAGGCCTAGCAACAAGCACTTATGAATCGTAACATACTTATAAATTATCTTAAGCTAATTATCAGAGCAATTTATTGATGTTATTATTCCATAAGAATATTGGATTATTATACAAATCAAATTAAACACAAATGAAATTAAATTAAGAATTTCACAAAAGGATCGTCAAACATGAATTTTTTTTTATAAAAAATACTAGTCTAGAATGTTTCTAGAATAAAATCTAAATGTCAAATAAATAAATAAAAAACACAAAAGAAGTATGTACATCGGAATATCAATTTCCTCATCATTAATCAAATATAAATCGTACATAAAAAAACGTATAACAACAAGGAGATCTCCATGCTGTACGATGTTTCCTCAATGATAGTCAAACCAAGAAAACACTGAATAGATTTTTGCAATGACAGAGTGTGGCGTGGATGTTATATTAGGGAATGCAATCTTGAAACCAAGATGGGGGATTCAAGATTTCGAGCTAAAAATCTATCTGTAAGATCTCTTTAGATGGAGATCGAGATCCAGAGGTCGTGAATTTTACTCAAGACAGTAATTTTTCCACTTTTAAATTTATTCTAAGCTTGGTGGAGATCGAGATTTCTCGACGAGAGTGTGAAATCAAATACTACCCTAACATTAGTGGTACCTTGTTGCATTTGGTTCCGAAGAAAACCTGTCGGTCTGAGAGCCATTGTGAACAGAACACCTTGTTCATATTGCCCAGGTTGAGAGGGGTCTCTGTATAGATCCCGAGTCCTGAGTTAAGTTCTATGGATCTATACTTAGTTTAAACATATCACAGAGGGGATCTATGGATCTATGCTTAGTTTAAACTTAGACGATGTGTCAAATACTAGTAGTTACATACATACCTTGTTACATTTGGTCCCGAAGACAACCTGTCGGTCTGAGAGCCACTGTGAACAGAACACCTTGTTCATGTTGTCCAGTTGAGAGGGGTCTCTGTATAGATCCCGAGTTAAGATGTAGCACACAGGGGATCTATGGATCTATGCTTAGTTTAAACTTAGACGATGCGTCAAATACTACCCTAACTTTAGTTGTTCCATACCTTGTTGCATTTGGTCCCGAAGACAACCTGTCGGTCTGAGAGCCATTGTGAACAGAACACCTTGTTCATATTGCCCAGGTTGAGTGGGGTCTCTCGGAATAGATCCCGAGTGAGCATGTGGCGGGTGGCGTAGAGGGGATC
Source organism: Cydia amplana (assembly GCF_948474715.1). Taxonomy (NCBI): domain Eukaryota; kingdom Metazoa; phylum Arthropoda; class Insecta; order Lepidoptera; family Tortricidae; genus Cydia; species Cydia amplana. Next base: position 15,330,545 of record NC_086086.1, read on the forward strand.
CACGGATCTAGGCTGTAATATAGATGTTTCATTAATTTCATGTTGTTTAACCCCTTAAGTACCCAGGACGCCATATTATCGCGCCTGAAACGACAACCAAGTTTGAAACCTGAACTCAGACAACAAACAATAAAAGTACTTGTGTTTAATATTCTTTCAAACGACACCTCACACGAACCGATCGGTCCCATAGAACTCAAGATGTGAACAAATATCAATGATGATTGGCGGGCCATCATCATCTTTTTTCGACCCGTCCCCCCATAGACTATAAACTAAAACAGTCAAATCGTATTCTGGATTCTAAGTATGCATTTAGAAGAGATGTTTACGAAAATCGTGAAGGAGGTGACTTTTGTTTAATCTGCCTATAGAGTATTCCGCGAATTCTTAAATTTTTGGCGCATTAAGATTAAGTCAAGGACAGCCAGAGTTCATCCACCAAGATTAGATAATGCTGATAAAAATGCATAGCTATGTATGGCAATAAACTGCAGCAGTGTCACTTCTATAAATACTTATTTGGATAAATGTAAAGTTGAATAGTAAAACTAGGGAGATCTTCTGGTACCGGTTTTCTATACAAATACTGTACCGGAATTCACGGTTCTCGCCATACAAACTCAGTACCGGGAGCATTCCCTAAGTAAAACGAAATTGTAACTACATAGGTACAGATTTTTATTCAGTGTTATCCCTTTTTAAAAGTCGGTTTTAAATACAGGATGGATTTACTAAGTCGAATTTTTTAGGTCTTTTTTGATCCATGTTGAAAGTGAAACTATGCATGCATCTTTAGGTTTTATTTGGCCTTTTTTGAAAGTGTTACTGTGTATACATTTTTAGGTCTTTTATGACGTTTTTTGATGCATATTGGAAGTGAAATTGTGTATACATGACACTGGTCAGGGGTAACCACAAAATTAGGGCTATAGGCCTCGCAAGTCCAATACGATTTGGATATTAAACACAAAAATACTAATTAATTGATAACAGTTTCGAATGATTCACAATTAGTTTCACTAGACTTATATCAACCGAGATATGGACCGTGATTACCTTTTGTATTGTTTTCGATCTCCCGAACAATAGAAAACGTAATCACGAGCCATATCTCGGTCGATATAAGTTTAAGAATTAATCAGTTAGTACATTCATACCTCCGGGGCCTGTATTTCTCTAGAGCGGACATAGTCCACAAAGTTGTATGAGGTAGTGAGTATGCGGTGCTGCTGGAATGGAGTCTCCTCCTCGCTGTCGCTGTCCGAATAACACACAAAGTCTTCCGGCTTGTCTGGGCGGCTTACCCTGCAATTATATGAAATAAAATAAAATAAAATAAAAAATAAAAAGCCTTTTATTTCCTGCTACAAATATGTTACATGGATGTATGTTTGGTTAGTTAGATATTAGTTAATTTATTTATTTGGTTGTTAGTATTTTAGTTACTTAGTCTATAAGCAAGAACCCCTTAGGTGAAGGCCTCTCAAAGAGGCCTTAAATTATATGAAAATCTTGAATAAATCCCTCAGAATGTGAAAGATTGTTTCCAGTAAATAGTGTCATCTAAAATACATGTTAAAATATCAGCATAAAATAGTAAAAGATGTTTAAAACAAACATAAATTTGAAAAACTTAATTGACTTAAGACTATTGTCTGACCTCTTATAATTATTATTATTAATTATTCATTTACAATGAATTTTCTGTTATATACATTTTCGTGCTTAGACTGCACTAGCCACTAAAAAAGATAATGTAATTTGGTCCAAAGAGAAATATAATAATGTGGTATACAGGGTGCTTCCTGTAAGAGGAGCAATAAATACAACTAAAGGCTGTACTCCTCAAACTGACCAACATTTGTTCAGCAACTTTTAAAAATTATGAATCCTTTAGACTTCCTCTTTTTCATACAAAATAAGTATTGCCTTCAATGTACGCTGACATCAGTGTGTTTGACGTTGCTTGTCACGCTTTAAACATAACAAAATTTGCAATACATTGCGTCTTAGAATAAACTTTAAAGTCTGCGTCTTAGATAAAAATCAAAACGTGAGTTATTTTCAAAAGTTGCTGAACAAATGTTGGTCAGTTTGAGGAGTACAACCTACAATTTAATTAATGCTCCTGTTACAGGAAATACCCTGTATATCTATACTAAATATTTGAACATGCTACTACTTGATGAAAAGGATGATTATAATGTCTTTATTCTATATACTGTGTAATGAAAGCTAAATTTGCCATGGCAAACTAATTAAAATTATGAATGCATTAATAGAATAAATAAAGTATTCATTTTATGTGTTTAACATGGCATTTAAAAATGTTAATCAAATCTGGCTTCTTCTTCAGACCAAATTAATGTTTGGTGTACAGTATATTAGTCATGGCTTTCATTTTATATCTAATTATATCCATTAGACATTATTAACTAAATAAATAAACAGGCAGAGCAATGACCTGTACAAACAATTTGTTTGAGTTCATGAATAGCAAAAAAAACCTACATTCTCTGAACGTTTTTTAGGTCAACCTCAAGATAAAACACCACGAAATTAATGCGTGAGTGACGAGAACAAATTAACATTATCAATTCCTTGGCCTAAATAGGAACGTAGTAAATTAAAAAGGTTTTTTTTTTAAAGTTGCGGACATTTCAATGGCAGCAAGTTATTATTTCATTTATTTACCTTAACATTCCAGCTTTTGCTTTGCGTTCTTTTAGTCTTTTCGGAATATAGCAGGAAGGATATCTCCCTTCAATCGCCCGGCGTACAGTTTGTGCCATTTTGGCTACAAGAACCTTGGTAACTAGGAACAATTAACACCGAAATCGACACGCTACACTATTTTATTCACTTTCGTTTTGTCCTGTTGTATACAGATCCATAAATCGACATTGTCCGCACAGCAATGGAGTCCGACCATTTCTTTCACAATCACCACTATGACACAAGGAATTTATTAAACATTTTAGTAACAAAATGTTATTTTGAATGTAATTATGACACAAAATAAAGATATTTTCAAGAGCCAAGGATTATTTGCAATAATAAATACGCTGACGGAAAGCAGGCTGGCCGTCCAGTGTTGCCAGAGCGCTTCCAGCTTATGTACAGTCGTACGTCAAAAAAGGTACGATTTTGATAAAAAAGGTACGGTTTTTTTTATTAGTAAAATTTTCTTAGAGAAACAATATTTCTATGTGGGTGGGGGGTATGGTGGGTGGATGAGTATAGTTTTCCTGATTGTTACTGACTGACAAATTGGTTTGACCAACTATAAGTGTAGTGTACACGTCATAGTTAACCAATTTTGTTTGCATTGATATAGGTACATGAAAAATAAAATTTGTCAAGCCATTTCCGTCAGTTGAAAAAAGCGGCAAATCTAAAAAAAAATAGTGCGAAAGGTTATGGTCCAATAGAAAACTTAAATTTCGCGCCATTTTATATTGACTAAGTTGTTTGACCGGCTATAAATGGCTGGCTGAATTTTGACTACCTGAGTTTTGTAATCTGGATAATAATGCCAAATGAAACGAAATACACTCAGATGACTATAGCTGGTCGAGCAAATCTTGTCAGTAAAATAAGGCGCGCAATTCAAATTTTCTATGAGACGATATCCATTCGCGCCTACATTTTTCAAATTTGCCGCCTTTTTCTACTGACAAGATCTGCTTGACCAAGTATAAGTAACTTTCTACTGGATATGCAAATGTACATAAGTATATAAATTAAAAAGAAATGCATTTGAATAAGATTGGTAAGATAAACAAGTTGGCAGATAAGTAACAATAATTATGTAACTTCCCTTTTAATAATAAAAGTAGAATTTAGGTACCTGACAGCCCGAGAACAAATTCTTTATCATTTTTTTAACTTCTTTTAGCGTTTTTATTATTCCTCGAGCAACTGCATTAGAAGCAATCACAAAGCAATATGAATAATATTACACATAAATTATTTAATGTAGTTTTATGGATAATTGCCAATAACCTATCAGGGTGCCATGTCATCTTTATCCATTGTAACATCTATTATACCATGGTTTGCAATAAACGATATTACTATTACTATTAGCAAATCACAGGTAAGAAAGACACAACTGCCGACTGCAACTAAAGAAACGTGTATTTTCTATAGTACATGGTACTTTTTTATGGTGGCTATTGTTGTCAGATTAGATATTTTGCCCTGAACAAACCATCCTGAACCAATATAACGAAAAAAAAGTTGATAAACAATTGTACATCAAAAGGTACGGTTTTAGTACGATGTACGCTGCGTACAAAAAAGGTACGCAAGGTCAAAAAATAGTACGTAAAACCGTACTAAAAGGTACGATCTGGCAACACTGTGGCCTTCTGTCACTCTGTCAGAGTCAGAATGAAAATTGTTGCCAGTAACAAATAAAATACCACGCTCATTATTACGATTATAATTATTCAATCAATAATTATACGAATTATACTTCTGTGAAACTTACAACTACACTCAATAATACCTAATAGAAAATATAATTATGTCACCTTTTCAAGTACACTACAATTGGAATGATAGTCTCGAATAAATTTTAAGTTTACCTATGATGACCAATAGATGGCGCCTGTAGCATCATTTTACTCATGGTAATAACATGGTTATAACGGGTTTATTAATATAAATTAATTAATGTACATGACATGTGAACTTGACTTTATTAATCTTGTATAGATTATCATCAAAGGCCTTGATATACATATGGATATGGATGTATAATATGTAGTAGGTAGATCTATAGTGTGTCAAAGCCGTCAAAGGTCTGTTTGATTTCAAACATAGAGAGAATCATACTATCTTTTTCTAACACTAGTACTAGCACCCAAAAGAAAAGGATGAGTATAGTTTTTTTGTTCCTATTTACTGACAAGATTTGGTTGACCCAGTATACCTACTTATTGCGTGTATATCAGAAGTAGTTTTCACTAACCATTTACACGACTAAGCAATGTTTGAACCTAATGAAATTTCAAGTCGTTAGCTGATACAATCTAAATTATGTAAGTGCTTCAGTGATTAAAGTATAGTTAGGTCTATAGCAAATACTGTAAAGTCGCTATTATGTCACTTTGTAGGTACACTTTATTTAATTAATCCGTCGCGTCGTCTCGTGGGACGTAAACTCTCGTGAGACAAGTCCGCGTTTAATATGAAAATGGCATTTACATAATAGGTAGGTACTTACCTACTAAAGGATGCCAGTCTCAAGCCTTCGAGTCTTTGAGCGATTCTACAGAATTCTGAAGTCTAGATTTATGTTATTAAAAAAATATACCTATATATACAAGGCAAACGTACGAATAATCGCTTGATGGTAAGTAAAAACTTACCGTCGTGGACCTATGTCCACATGCCTTGTCAGACTTTAAAGTGGCCCACTGATTAACAGTCCGCCGGACGGTAGGTATCGGCCTGTCAGTTGTTCGGAACTGTCAAATTTTTGATCTAACTGACAGGCCGATACCGTCCGGCGGACTGTTAATCAGTGGGCCCCTTAAAGATGGGGGTACGTTCTTTTTTTGAAGGTTTGAAGGTCGTACCGGTTTGGAACTGCGGGCGACACGACAGTTCATTCCAGAGTTTAGCCGTGCGAGGCAGAAAGTTCCGGAGAAACGCACAGCTGAGGACTGCCAACTATCTAGTGGTGAAGATGAAAATGTTGTCGAGGGTTTTCAAAATACCAATACTTATGCAGTAAAATGTCGAAGCAACGACGGCATTTTCCAAAGACATTCCAAAGAGTAAAGACAGTCGCATCAGCGCATCCAAGTATGTGAGTCGCGTCGTAAAATGTAAATCCGGCGGTTATGGTTCACTTACCTGCGCGCTTGTGTTCATAACTTGTTTATGTCGCCGTTTAAAGACAGTTTTAAGTTTAAGTATGAGCGTAATTTTGTGAGTTGTGAGCTGCGTAATTTCAGTGGATAAGTCTGGCAATCCAGATTTTGCAACGGCTCATGGGAGGCTGGGATCTGCTTTGGCAACTAAGCCCAAGAATTGGCGTAGGCACTACTTTTTACGAAAGCGACTGTCACTGACCTCCCAACTCAGAGGGGAAACTAGACCTTATTGGGATTAGTCCAGTTTCCTCACGATGCGTTCCTTCACCGTAAAAGCGACTGGTGAATATTAAATGTATCGTACATAAGTTCGAAAAGACTCATAGATACATGCCGGGGTTTAAACTTCGAACCCGAGACCCCCGGATTTGAATTCGCACGCTCTTAATAACGCCATATCTCACCGGGACACCAGGGCGGCGCAACCACTCGCCGGTCACCAACAAATTGTACCTATACCAGCCGGGCTAGCACATGATTGGCGCGACAGTATCTCGCGGCGAGATAGACTAACTACCCATCCCTCTTTTATTAACATATTTAGAAAAAGACGGGTAGTCTATCTCGCCGCGAGATACTGTCGCGCCAATCATGTGCTAGGGGTGCAGCTCTATTATGGAGGGTATCTCACCGGTTGCGCAACCAGGTACCTTCCTAATTGATTGACCGAAAGTAAAGGTCTCTGTTTCAATTTGGGTGAAAATTCTTTCTTATGTCCGGATATTCTCGTCTATAGACCGCATTTTTCAACCGATTCTCGTTAAATTTGGTTTAGGTAAGATAGTTGTATAGAATATTTTTCTCGATTCAATTTTTGGGAATTTTTCAAATTGGCGGAGGTAGGTATAGGAGTTACAGATGGTTTGGTGTAACCGGGCCCTTAGTGTAAGGCCTGAGTGGACGCTCGAGTTGGGCGTGCAGCGGGGCGTAGCGTGCGGCGTGCATGTTAAACAAATGCAAACGTATAGTAGCGGCCTTAGTGCACGCTGCTCAAATCACTTGGGAGCACGCCCCGCCGAACGCTCCGCTTCGAGCGTCCACTCAGGCCTTACACTTAGTCTTGCCGACCTAAGTAATTTCCAACATGAAATTTTATATGCACTGTATTATGAAAGGGTTAGGTACTCATATCCAGCTCATATCCCGAACCTTACTACATCAATACACAAATCTCTAAAACTAGCACATCATATTACCACAAGACCTTTATAACAAAAATAACTCTACTACTCCATAAATATGGTCCAATTTCTCGAAACTAGTCATACAGATATAGGAGTATTTGCAAGTAAGTACCGAAATGGTCTGTTCTCTATGGCCCGAATACAAATAGTGTTGTTATTGGAAGTTAACGGTAATATGCGAGCGACCGAGCGTGTTTTACGGTTACTGGCAACACTGTAGAAGCTTCGGGCGATGAATAGGATATTTGACTGTAAGTAAATCTATCTATCAAATACCTTTAAACGAGCAATTCTTGTTTATTTATATATTATTATTTATATATATATATATATATATATTTCGGGGATCTCGGAAACGGCTCTAACGATTTCGATGAAATTTACTATATGGGGGTTTTTGGGGGCGAAAAATCGATCTAGCTAGGTCTTATCTCTGGTAAAACACGCATTTTCGAGTTTTTATATGTTTTCCGAGCATAGATGGTAGTATTTCTATAGATGTGGCCTACCGCGTGCCCCCGTAAGGGATAGAAATAGATGACGTCACAAACCCGGGGATACCATATAGGTAAAAATTACCCCAATATTATCAAATATTGGGGTAATTTTAATCACGTTCGCGAGTAGTTCGCCTGCCTACGTAAGACGCAGCGATAAATAAAATATCAATGGGCCAATTTTCTTTTTTCTTTTTTTTTATGTAGAAAACAAACAGCCTTTTACAAATAAGTCTTACAAAAATTACTAAAAATAGGCCTAAAGTTTCATACGTTACTAAGTTGACTATTACAATGAAAAGTAAATAGGTTACTTAATTATAAATTACCAGTAGGTATAGTTGTGAGTACAACACGCAAATAAAGTAAGAAAACAATGCAAAATATTTACTTGAAACAATTTTTCAATTACTAGTAAACAAAATATGCCGAACTTTGTTCTTGAAAACGGACAAACTATGAACAAAAATGTCTATATCATTAAGCGATTCATTCATTATACATATTAGCATACTGTGTGCCACAGGAAGAAATAGAAAAGGTAGGTTTTCGTAATATGCTTTGAGCATATCTGGCAGTTTTGCGTCGGTGCCCAGTTTCTCCTTCCGGTTGCTAAAATCCATTTAGCACGCGTGCCTGCATCTTGTGGAAATCTGGAGGTAATAAACGAAATATTCATTTTGTAATCTGTCACTCTTATTTCAAAATTAAGAATTAGTGCCTGCAGCATATCATAGAATTAGATTCTCTGAGTCGTGGCAAAACCCCCTATAACGTTAATATAATTTACATTCTAATTTAAACACAGTTCAATTTTATTGTTCGTATATGTCCAGTTCTACAGCAAAATTATTTATAAAAATGTTATTAAAATACAAAATACCCGAATTTTGGGGTAATTTTATGCATCACGGGCTGGTATCCCTCGAATAATAGCAATGCGACTAAATTGAATACACGTTATTAAAAGGGTGACGGCTTATTGCCAATATGCGTACGTAATTTGGTCGGTAATTTATCAGGAAATATTTATAGGTTAATTTTTTTACCCGAGTTATTATTTACTGTAAATGCTTTTTCTACTCAGATTTTAATTGATATAGATTGTAGGATGCTGTTACTAAGCATGATAATGTGACCGAAGTATAAAATACTGTATTTACCTGTGAAATGTTACGTTGTCCTGTTTTTGCCGGCAGTCACTTGTACAGCGCAAAACTGAGCAATTCACCATATTTGTTGAATTTTTAAGTACTACTACATGCACACGAAACACTGATTTCAATATTTTTCCTGATAATCTTTGCACTGTTCATATGTTTCACACCAATTTGACGTTTACGCATTGTTTGTATCCCACCATAAACTACGGTGGGGAATAAAAAAATATGAGACTGTGACAAAGACAAACAATAATAGCGCTTTCTCTGCTACTCCTAGTGAAAGATACATAAGACTATCCCGTTCTGTCAGTTATCCCCACCACTCATGCCATGCCCTCGTTTCCGAGCGAAGCTCGGTCACCCAGATATTAAAATAAATTATTTCACACAATGCATGAAATAAAGCATCAGATAATTATTAGAAAAACCAAGATTTTATGTATGAAATTAAATATTTACCTACTAGTTATGGTGGAATTAACTACTCTATAGAGTCTATGCGGAAAGAGAAGAGTCGTGAAATGTATGGGCTCCCTTACATTTCACGACTCTTTTTTTAGGGTTCCGTACCCAAAGGGTAAAAACGGGACCCTATTACTAAGACTCCTCTGTCCGAGTGTCCTTCCGTCCGTCTGTCCGTCTGTCACCAGGCTGTATCTCACGAACCGTGATAGCTAGACAGTTGAAATTTTCACAGATGATGTATTTCTGTTGCCGCTATAACAACAAATATGTACTAAAAACAGAATAAAATAAAGATTTAAGTGGGGCTCCCATACAACAAACGTGATTTTTAGGGTTCCGTACCCAAAGGGTAAAAAACGGGACCATATTACTAAGACTTCACTGTCCGTCCATCCGTCCGTCTGTCACCAGGCTGTATCTCATGAACCGCGATAGATAGACAGTTGAAATTTTCACAAATGATGTTGCCGCTATAACAACAAATACCAAAAATAAAATAAAATAAATATTTAAGGGGGGCTCCCATACAACAAACATGATTTTTTTGCTCTATTTTTTGTTGATGATGCGGAACCCTCCGTGCGCGAGTCTGACTCGCACTTGGCCGGTTTTTTCCACACAGACTCTATAGTTTATGGTTGAAAAGACGACTGCACTCTTTGGTTTGGTTGTTGGTTTGCAACTAAATCAGTAAGACGCTGTAATTTTCTATTTAAAAACGTGATAACGTCCGATTTTACCCGAAAACCGAAGGTCATTCTGAAAGTTAACGGACTGTAAATCCCACACGAAAACCGGCCATTGCCCGTATCCAAAATGTCCTTATTGGCTCGCGGCCAGGCCCGCAGTGTCCTGATTTTGATGCTAACGCCATCACTACAGTTCAGGAGAGCTAGAGACTTTCTAAATTAAAACAATTGGTTTTTGATTTGATATTGTTTTTTATAGGACGTTTAACACTTTGGGCCCGATTCGGATTTTGAACTAGACATCTATTAGATATCTATTAGACATCACCAAGATACGACAACGATATGTTTAAGATCTTGCCTGTCAAATTTGACATTTGTGCGATTCTGGAGATACTCTTGAACGATTTCCACAAGATATTATTACGATATTTTAACGTAAAAGTGACATTTGATGCCCGAATTGAGCTGCAAAAGAGAACTAGTTGAAATCTAAACTACAACGTATCTAGTCTTCGATCAACACGGAAGGGATTCATCATCATCACAATTTTAAGAGCCTGGCTCTTGTCGGTGGAGTAATCGCCATTCTGTTCTTCTCTCTGCCACTGTTTTGAGCTCCTGATACGTCACTACGTTGATCTCCTCGTTGGCTTGGTCCAAAAACGCACGTAGCGGCCTTCCTCTGCCTCTCTTTTTTTCTATTCTTATAGTCTTTATGTAAGTATCGTGCCGTATCAGGTGCCCCAACATGCTTCCCCTTCTGTTCTCAATCGTTTTCAGCAAGGATCTCTTTTCCCCTACCAAATCCAATACTTCCGTATTTGTTTTCCTCTCTTTCCAGCTTATACCTTCCATTCTTCTCCATGTCCACATTTCAAAAGCGTTCAATCTGTCCCTATCACGCTGGGTTAATGTACACGTCTCGCTTCCGTATAACGCTATACTCCAGACGTAGGTCTTGATAAATCGCTTTCTTATATTTCGGGATATCTTCGTTTTGAATAGGTGTTTTTTGGTGTTGAAAGCTTTTTTAGCTATGGCTATACGTGTGATGATATCCGAAGTACACCTGGAGTTACATGTTATAATGCTACCTAAATATTTAAACCTTTTTTTTTTTTACTTTTTTGTTCAATTTCTGTGTTTCTGATTTTTATAGGTTCTCTTTTGTATTTGTTCAAATCATATCTGTCAATCAAAACTGATGTAATTAATGTTTTTGTTTTATTGATATTGATCTTAAGTCCAAATTCTGTAAATATGTGATCCATTTCTGATACCAGCTGCTCTAGTTCTATAGAATTTTCAGCTATTGCTGCTATGTCATCTGCAAACCTAACGAAATAAAAAATTTCCCCGTTAATTTTTACACCCCCCTTTCCTGAATTCACACGGAAGGGATTAGGGATTAGGGTGAGGCATTCGCACTATTTCCCCTCTGCCTAGGTACAAGATCAACTGATTTAGCGCGGGTAATAAAACTAGTTGAGCTCAGATTTTTAACTAGAACGAGTCCAGTCGCGCGAGTGAACGCAGCAGCAGAAAAAATGCCTAATTGCTCGGTTTTTTTGTTGTAAAAAGAGGTCGGGGACATGAAATTTACAAAAAGAAGGTGTTACATTTCACATGTAATATTATTTGTACATATCATACGTTTAATTACATTTAAACACAATTATTATATTTTAGTCTCTTGTAATTGCTGGATTTATCGATTTTGCTCGCCCAGTAGGTACAAATTGCGGATCGGTCGAGCGACAAATCCGACTTCTCATCTCTCAGAAAACAATAACATTCTTTGACGAAAATGTGTTAGTGTGCGTGTTGTGACACTTGTGACTCGTCCGTACACAAAAAACAGATCGAGGTGTGCAAGATTTTTCTGTGTAGTGTGTTATTTTCTATGTATTTGTGTCGTCATTACAGATTGGATTTTGTACGTAAGTGTGTGAGAAGTGCGACTGTGTGTACGTTCCCCCCCGCGAAAAATGGCAGAATGATTCGTATGTTAAGATATCGCTTGGGCCTATCCCTTCCGACGTGTCGGAAGCCCGTGTTGATCGAAGTATCTAGTACATATCGTATCGTTCTCTAGTCTAGAACGGATCTTGTTTTCCGAATACCGCGGTTTGTCACTATTGATAAAACACGGTTATGACCAAATTAATTGACCATATTAAAAGTGCGACAAAAATCAGAATCAAATGTCCTTGGAATAATTTAATTAAGAAATAAAATAGGTATGATTGCGTGAACTATTTTGCGTTTCTATCATTTCTATCAGTAATATGTCAAGATAATATATAAACACTCACTATATTTCTTCAATACAACTCTTCGTATTTTCGAGTCTGCTGCAGACCTTAGGTACGTTTTGGTAGTGGTCGAGGTTTTTCATTTGTAGTCTGCCTCTTCACACTCATGAAATTTTCATATAGGTACGAAATGGCTTCCCTTTTGTACATTAAATTATCTTTTAACCGTAAGGGTCACTCTAGTGATATAACTATTAAGCATGATGATGGACTGTGAGTACACTTCAATCGATCTCAAATCACGCTCAAGTTTTTATAAGTCGAATGCCGCTCAAGGAAAATAAATATTTACTGTAACTCGATAGAGACCATCTGATAGTTGTTTGTTGCGTGTGTTTGTTCACTGTTAGGGCCCCTTTTGATAGAATCTGTCGGAAAAACTAGGATAAATCTACCTATGTCATCTGTATGCAATTACCATGTTTAAGCAAATAAATATTTCTATTCTATTCTATTCTATGCGCACGCGGCATGGTTCCATTTTTATCGCCTGTCACTATGCCCGTCACTTTCGCACTTTCATACTTGTTAGAACGTGACAGGCATGGTGACAAGTGATAAAAATACGGCCACTCTTCTCTTTCCGCACAGACTCTGCGGGTTGCTCTTTGTTTAATAAAATCTATATTTGTTGTGTTTTGTGGTGACTTATTAGTGTTTTACCTACATATGGTTAGCATGTTATTAAGCACTTATCCTTTTATCTTTTCTGCCGTAGGCAAACATATAAAATAACATAACCGTAATGTACAAAAAGCATAAGGATACTTAAGAAGAAAAAGTTTATTATTTTCTACGTAATAATACAATCGAAAAATTGCCTTTACTCGAAGGAAGAGTTTTCAGCAGTCGTGTTGAGCCGATCGGGTCTCAAACTATTTGCTTAATGATCTTTTTTTAGGGTTCCGTAGCCAAATGGCAAAAAAAGGAACCCTTATAGATTCGTCATGTCTGTCTGTCCGTCTGTCTGTCCGTCCGTATGTCACAGCCACTTTTCTCCGAAACTATAAGAACTATACTGTTGAAACTTGGTAAGTAGATGTATTCTGTGAACCGCATTAAGATTTTCACACAAAAATAGAAAAAAAACAATTAATTTTTGGGGTTCCCCATACTTCGAACTGAAACTCAAAATTTTTTTTTCATCAAACCCATACGTGTGGGGTATCTATGGATAGGTCTTCAAAAATGATATTGAGGTTCCTAATATCATTTTTTTCTAAACTGAATAGTTTGCGCGAGAGACACTTCCAAAGTGGTAAAATGTGTGTCCCCCCCCCCCTAACTTCTAAAATAAGAGAATGATAAAACTAAAAAAAATATATGATGTACATTACCATGTAAACTTCCACCGAAAATTGGTTTGAACAAGATCTAGCAAGTAGTTTTTTTTTAATACGTCATAAATCGCCTAAATACGGAACCCTTCATGGGCGAGTCCGACTCGCACTTGGCCGCTTTTTCTAAATCGGTTCAGCGGCTTAAGTATGAAGAGGCAGGCAGACGGATATTATAGTATGAATTATGGATCAAACAATCAGAACTTTAGTGGTAGTAAACTCATTATACAAAAAGACATTTAAAAATAACATAAAATTTATAAGAAGTACAAAGGCGAAGGCGAGGCGAAGGTAGGGTTGCCATACGTCAGGATTTGTCTGGACATGACAGGGTTTTACACTCTTCGTCCGGATTGGTTTTTATCAGGACATTTAATTCTTCCATATGGCAACCCTAGGCGAAGGGGAGTTTAATGCAGGATATAGAACTTATAATAGGATGTTTCCTGTACTTATATAGTAGTTTATGCAACAGTGATATAATAAGGGTTCTTAAAATTCAAGGGTCGAAGTTACAAAACGAGACGTAGTCGAGTTTTGTAAAAAAAGACCCGAGAATTTTAAGAACCAATTATGAGCTGTTGCATACATTACTTTTTCTATGACAGCTGCAGCAAAAAAAAAAAAAAAAAAAAAAAAAAAAAAAAAAAAAAAAAAAAAAAAAAAAAAAAAGAGTTATTATTAAAAAAAAAAGAGTTATTATTAAAAAAAAAGAGTTATTATTTAAAAAAAATTGAGTTATTATTTAAAAAAAAAAAAGAGTTATTATTGTAAATGAAAACATACCTCTTTCAATCAAGATGATCGGAACTTGTATCTTTAAAAAAAATAAAGCAGTTGTATTATACTCATAAGATGACTGCTAGCAGTCATCTTATGAGCCTATAGACAAAGCATTCAAATGACATTGCTTTAGATATCACTGTCAGTCATTTAATTGACACATTTAAGTGCTGGAGTAGAAAAATAAATTATTTCAAACCGTGCACGAAATAAAGCACCAGATAATTATTTTATTATAAAAATATAGACAGCAGCTATTTTTAAACACAATTTGTATTTAATAAATCGGATTGAAATATAAAAAGTAGGTGAGTTTACCGTGACGTCACTACATTCGTTTTCATATAAATTCCATATTAGCAAATCGTTTGACAGTTCTAAAAAAGAAGCTGATTTGACTAATAGTAGGAATGTAGCCTATTAAAGTGGGATCGAACATAACCTAAAGTTAATATCCAATGATTTATAACTCAAGATAGGTTATAGGCGTTCCAAAATTGAAGAGCTTAACTTGTGACAAATTGGACAAGTTGCCTTTAGTCGCTGCTGGACAAGCGAGAAATGTGCACGTGCTAACGAGCTCCCGCACACCGAAAGAGAAAGAGACGACCTTATGTTTTACAACGAGTGTGACAAAGGTGGATGGAATGAGAAAATTAATCAAAAATAAGAGATTTCTTCGTAGGCACACAAATAAATATGGAAGTATTTTTTATGCTCCTCAAGTATGAGTATAACCTATCTATGGTTATATAATATCATTGTTAATATCATGATTCATGTTACACTTACGTGTTCTAACTCCGAAGTTAGCTAACTAAACTAATAACCTAATGAGCGTAAAATTTGCGAGATTGGCACCGGAGCGTCGTCTTTCTTGGCCAACGTGCTTGGCATGCTTGCAGTTAAGTTCAAAACAAGACTTCACTATCCGACGACGACAGTACCTACTGCACTGCCAGAGAATAGGGGGGTGTGTTGGGTTTATTCCGATTCGGCGAGAGAATGAAACTCGCTCGCACCTACAACGAATTGACCTATTAGTAACTGAAGCGAGCCGGAGTGTTTTAGGTTGTAAGGTGACACCGAAGAATAAGTACAAATGTATGGAGATAATTTTAGTCTCACTTAAATATGCCTTCAAGCGTAGGTACTCTAAAATAAAATTCACCGGCGCCAACATCCCAAGTTACACGATACCCGTAAAGCCGTAGGTATTTGCTTCGCGATATCCAGAACACCTGACAGCGAAGCCTTACATACACCCTCATAATAATGTAAACACTTTGATGCTTATTCCCACAGCGTAAGGCGTAGAATTGTATAGATCTTTTTGGGGGTCAGGTGCCAGTCAGCAGAATTTTTTGGCTTTCGGCCAGTGACGTGGGTCGGCAACACGCGAAGTGCGGACTGAAAAGTTACGGGGAAGGGGCATAGGTAAATAGACTAAATAGTATTGAGTAATTGGGTATAAAACATTATTCATATTATATTAGGGGTAGTTTCCATTCGATTAAGTTCAGTGTCACCAATATTATTACACAACCAGGTTCAGGATATTTACGTAAGCGCTTTTCGGTGAAGGAAAACATCGTGAGGAAACCGGACTAATCCCAATACGGGCCTAGTTTACCCTCTGGGTTGGAAGGTCAGATGGCAGTCGCTTTCGTAAAAACTAGTGCCCACGCCAATTACTGGGATTAGTTGCCAAGCGGACCCCAGGCTCCCATGAGCCGTGGCAAAATGCCGGGACAACGCGAGGAAGATGATGATGATTTACGTAAGGGGTCGAAGTGTCTTAAATGTTATTCACTTGCTTCAATTATTGTCCTAAATATAAATTACTTAGGTAGCTAAGTAAATTCTACTGCTAGCTGTAGGTACGTTAGTTTATTATTAAACTACGCTCAGTACTAACGCTACGCGCGGTATTCTATGGAATGTTTCACTCAAAATAGCTCGGGATCAAAATAAGGACTTTGCAGCAAAATCTTTGCTACTTATTAATTCACATTTTACAACCGGATTAAATTCATATTAGAATTTATTTGTTTTAAATGTTCTTTGCTTTCTCGTTGCAGGAACACTTAAATAAACAATAGGTACAGTCAGCAGCAGAAGTTGCTAAGCGGGCGAGGTGTTCACAATACCTTGACAAGCTCTTTTCTCTTAAAAATAAAGTCGCGTCAAGATCATTTCGAACATCTTACCCGCTTAGCAACTTCTGCTGCTGACTGTACCTATATACCAGTCAAATTTTTTTTCTGAAAAATGTAGCTGCTGTTTTTTGAAGTGAACTCGAGACAGCGTAAGACGATCACGTGACCGTAAGACGGTCATTGCGTTTTTCTTTATTGATTTAAATGCCATCTAGTGAGTTTCTACTAGAGTACTAACAGTGATGTGCTTAGGGGTTTCAAGTAATTAACGCTAACGCTAGATGGCGTTAACCTCAATTATACATAGCGCATTTTGGACTAGTCATTGAGTTTTCACTTCTGCCGGCACTCCCTGAGTGCAACCCGTTGTTTTTTTTTAAACCCACTTTGTAGGCTTCTATTTTATAATATCTAAAGAAACCTAAAGAACTCTAAAAAAATATCTCTCGCTTAAATTACTTATTTTTACGGCACTTTAAGCCGATTACAATTGTTCCCGTTTATGGCGATAATAATTTCCATTTTCCATTAGGGGTGAGCAAAGAGCTTTATTTTACCACCTGAGGCTGCGTCATAGAAATAAAACATTGCTGGGGAAATTAAAAGCTTTTATTTAAATTTAAGTATCCGTATTCCATGAAATACGTTGTACGCTAGATTTTTTTATATCAGTTGAGGTAGGTATATTAAAAAAGGTGACCTATTTTAAAGAAAATATTGAAAAAAAAAAACTGCTTCCGGCAAGACTCGAACTAGCGCCCTTTCGGATCGTCGTGCACCGATCCGAATGAGCTACGGATGCTTACAAGAATTTATGATATTGCTCGCAGACGCTTGCTAAAAAAAACCGGCCAAGTGCGAGTCGGACTCGCGCACGGAGGGTTCCGCACCATCAACAAAAAATAGAGCAAAATAAGCAAAAAAAACGGTCACCAATCCAAGTACTGACCCCGCCCGACGTTGCTTAACTTCGGTCAAAAATCACGTTTGTTGTATGGGAGCCCCACTTAAATCTTTATTTTATTCTGTTTTTAGTATTTGTTGTTATAGCGGCAACATAAATACATCATCTGTGAAAATTTCAACTGTCTAGCTATCACGGTTCGCGAGATACAGCCTGGTGACAGACGGACGGACGGACGGACGGACGGACGGACGGACGGACGGACAGCGGAGTCTTAGTAATAGGGTCACGTTTTTACCCTTTGGGTACGGAACCCTAATTAATAAAAAGTAGGTAGCTTAAAGGATGACTGACTCTAGACCGGGCCGTACCCGGGCCGAGGCGTCCGACATGTCATTTTTTATGGCGGCTGATCGGTGATTACGTGTCGCTTTCCATAGAAAACGAAGCACCGGAAGCTCCGGCCCGGCCCCGGTCTGGTCTAGCCTGAGTCATCCTTAAAGCGAACTATCTAACTTATTATGCGTTATAATTAAGGTGACAGTCCATTTCTGACCGCAGCTGCACTACTGGTACTGAACGCGTCGCTGTTACTGTCAATTTGAATAGTAAAATGAACAGTAGTGCAGCTGCGGTTGGAAATGGACTGTCACCTTTATAGTTACAGATACTAGCAGACAACGTATTGTCTAAATTAAACGTAAGGCATTGCAATAAATCGAGTTGTTAGTATATAAATCGCTATATCGATAAAATTTGCATCAATACCGTAATAGGGTTGCGTTTTCACCAGAGATGAGGATGTGTAGCAAAAGATGTGCTTGTTAATAGCTAGCGTATTAAATAAGTCGACGGCAAATATATTAGACATTTTTCACCTTATTCCATTGTCATAAGACCTAAATACACATCTTTAATGTCGACCGAACCATAAAATCACCAATACAATCCAACAATACGCGTACATTGCTCACTCAGCCAATATTTCGCAGTAGGTTCTTTTGTGGTACGACTCATAATTTTTATTCCTATAGAAATCCGCAAACTTTGTGAGTAACGTTCGAAGTTTGAATCCCGGATATCGTTAAAGGAAAGTGGGCTCAATAAATTACTTTTTCTTTGTGTTTATTTGGCTCAAAATAAAGTCTGTGGAAAGAGAAGAATCGTGAAATGTATGGGACCCAATACATTCCAGCATTCCACGACTCTTCTCTTTCCGATACCGTTCCAGCTTTAATACCTAATATTTAGCACAAATTATTACCTAATTCTATTGCCCTAAAAAGCTGATTAACCGAACATAACCTACATTATACGTTTTCGCATTTAAAATTCAACTCTATTTTCATCACAATAAGGTTCGTTTCAGCTTTTAAACACCGGTATAAAAAGGCACAGCTCTATTCAGCCGCATAATCACCAAGTGGCATTTGACCTTTTTTTCAACGTGTCAGCCAGAGGCTTCGCCCAAAGAACCACATACTATTACTCCAAAATAGCTTAAAAGTATACATTCTCTATTGACACTTACGCTCTTTTATTTCCGTGCGACTTTATGAAAACAAAGTTGTAAATGCGGTCGGAAAAGCGCGGCCTGTGAAGGTTAGTTAAAGAATTGTTTGAGGTGAGTTTGGTTTCAGGTTTCGTTGCCCGCAGATATAAGTTTGTTGTGCTATTTATATGTGTCAATGGGTATGACAACTATGACAATGTTTATTGACATGTCAGTAGGCTTGACCTTCGTTTAGTTATAATTATGAAACTTTCTAAAGCCAGGTTTATTTAAAGATATAGTATTTGACGGGTCCTTGTATTAGGTCCTTAGCACGGGAAAATATAAACCATAATGGCTGCGCAGTTAGCCTTTTATTTTATTTTACTTGTAACTACTTAAAGGTATATTTACCATTGTCCTTATAATATATTAACTAATACCTCTTAACATCTGTCAGTATATAAAATACTTGTATAGGTACTTAAATGGATAGCAACGCGCTTGAGGGCGTTTTTTTTTGTTGTCCCCTACACTTTTTTTTCAAATTTGGGATTTTTTATGTTATTTCTACTCAGAATCACGAGCTCTTTCTATCCTAATAGGAGAAAAAAAGTGTCCCAAAATTTCCATACATTTTTCGATCTTTCCATTCCGCGACCGCCATACAAAGTCTATGAAAAATGGTGACGTAATGGAAATAAAAACTTTAGGACACTTTTTTTCTCCTATTAGGATAGAAAGAGCTCGTGATTCTGAGTAGAAATAACATAAAAAATCCCAAATTTGAAAAAAAAGTGTAGGGGACAACAAAAAAAACGCCCTTGAGTTGCAGGCGTCCATAGGCTGTAAGTATATATGCTTGTTCGCCACCATCATGGTAGAAACAATTTTTTAAGTCAAAAAGCCTCCTTGCCAAATTTCCAACTCTTTTGGCAGCGTACTCAATAGGTCAACTTGTAAATAACAAAATTGTAATACCGGAGCCCATTCAGAGTTTACAACTTGATACAGTGTGAACGTTTTGATACGACTTTGAGGATCATCTTGGTGATGGGCGCGTTTCACAAGCACGCATGTAATAATATATATGTTACTCTTCGAAAGCCGCAAAAATATGTGACACGCTCTTATGGCTCTACAAATAAGATCTTGTCAGATATTTGTGCGGCCTTTGTTGTGTAACATATTATTGCAGGTGGCTGTACCAATCAGGGTGAGCAAGGTCATAGCAAAACAATATAATAATAATAATGTAACAAATTGTTGAGACTGAATCGGGATGCAGGTTTTAACTTAAAACGGTTTATGTATACAGGCATAAACCGTTTTACAGGAGTAGCTATAGTTGGTCAAACCAATTTGTCAGTAAATAAGAACGAAAAAACTATACTCATCCTTTTCTTTTGGGTGCTAGTACTAGTGTAAGACAAAGATAGTGTTAAGGAACCCTAATCTCACGGACATCCGAGGGGAGTGCACCGCGCGGGAGGGGCAGCCGCATCTAATTTGCAAATCACTCTTCGACGTTCGCTGTTGACGAGCGCACATATACTTACGCCCTTTTTAGAACTCAAAATCAGTGTCAAAATGGTGTAGTTCAGTGGTTCCTAACCTTTTCAGTTCGGTTACCCCTATGACTAACTAGGAAACCTGATTTTACCCCTCCTCCCAATGGTGATAAAAAATAAAACGTGTACGTTTGTTGTATTGTTATATTAGGTTAGCTTATTACCCCCGTAAAATGCCAGTTTTACCCCCACGGGGGTAATTACCCCCAGGTTAGGAACCCCTGGTGTAGTTAATAAGCCTAGATACTAAACACTGCATGTACTGAAGAATCGTCATTAAAAATAATTGAAAAGTTCATCTACACAACCCTTATGGGGGTGGAAGAGGAAGGGCAATCGATGGCCCTTTCCATTCTGACCCACATTTCTCGTCAGATGTGTTTATTACAGCCGTGTTAGAACAAAGGACCGAGGAAATATTTTAAAGTGCTTATTTAAAGGCATGGCTCTTTGTTACGGTGATGAGAAATAATAATAATATAATTTCTTATTGTGGGTGCCATTCTGAATCCCTAACAACGTTTGTCCTAAAGTCACTTGCCCTAACTGGTTTGTCCTAATAGGCACATGCCCTAACGATCAATTGTCATAACGATTATTTTCCATAATGTAAGGTTCTGAAAAATGGTTAGGTTTTAGAACTTGCTGCCACAAAAGGGTTAGGTTAGGGTTAGAACTGTTCGCTGCCAGCCGTAGTTCAGGCTATGCTGGGCAGCGAAAGTGCGTGGGAGACTGTGCTCACGTTCTGCGAGCACATCATGGGAGACAAGGAGGCGGCCGAGCGCGAACGGGAAGTCCGGGCCGAGGCTGACCCAATGCGCCGCCGCCGCATAGGCCGCAGGCGTGCCGCTCATGAGCGGAACCTGCCACCCTGACGAGAGCCAGCGGGCGGCGGATATAGGGGCCTCCCCGCCCGTGACGCTCGCTCCCGAGATGGTAAGCGCGACCTCGTGTCCTGGAAGCGCTTCCACTGGGACGGATTTAAAAAAATAGGGTATGGATCCTAGTCAGGATAGCCGCTGCGGGGTCGCGGACGCATTGCGCGAGCTTCCCCGTAACCCCACAACCATAGCGGCGAGAGGACACCATGGGGTTTAGTGGGTAGTGGGGCCACTTTATAGCCCTGAGTCCCACATAACCGTCCGGGTCTCTCCCCGGCCTGGCGGTATGCGTAGAAGCATTCCCCATGTAAAAAAAAAAGGTTAGAACTGTGACCCCGCAAAAAAGAAAATTAGCTTAATAACATTAGGATAAGCAATCAATAATTAGGAAAACCAAAATTAGGGTTTTTAGTGTTAGGACAACTGATCATTATGACAAACAATATTAGGGAATGCAAAGATAGGAGAAAAGACTTTAGGGATTCAGATATAGATCCTCTTATTGTAGTCTAGGTACTTTTTAGGGTTCTGTACCCAAAGGGTAAAAATGGGACCCTAGCTATTACTAAAACTCCGCTTTCCGTCTATCCGTCCGTCTCTCCATCTGTCCGCCTGTCTGTCACCAGGCTGTAACTCAGGAACCGTGATAGCTAGACTTAGTTGCCTTAGAATGCACCATGCACCATGCTCAATTGACCAATTTAAACTTAATTGCAATGACATAAGGCCTAACAAAAGTCAGTTAAATGTGTCACTGAGTACCTACACCTAACTAACACTAGTAGGTACGTTGAATACTCATAAAGTACGGTAAAAGCTAGCATTCACATATTTTCTCGTAAAACCTTAATTCCAAATCAATTGCTAATTTACGTAATGTCACATCTTTCTCCAACTTATTTTTTAAACTTCAACCTTATTCCAAATTGACAGGGTTGCTTTTGCAATAACAATGATAATGAAGGTACGACTTTGAAAAGAAAATAAAAAATGCAGTTCCCTACGTTTAAATCAGCATTACATCAAGTGCTACGGGTCTACGAGTGCTACGGCGTAGAGGGGCTACGTCTGACTGTGCTACGGGTATTAATGGGGCTAAGTAAATTATTTAAGATCGCTTTGAACGTTGAAATTAAAAATCAAAAAGTTTTTTTCTACTCCCGTACTTTTATTTGTTATTTAAAGGGTCGTGCCTTTAAAACCCTACTTTATAGTTGTCAAGACAAGTCTCTAGTCTATTCCCCAAAAAAGAATTTGTGTATACACGCAGTATCTTTTTGGCGATTTTACGATACTTCGTGTAATGACCACTTAAAAAATATTGAATGAAATACAGTGTTGCCAACCTTATTTTAAATGTCATCTCTGACAAATAAGTGAACCATAGACATTTTTTTTTAATTTCATTCATTCATTCATTCTTTTCCCGCCAGTACGCTCCATTTTTGCTACTTCTTGAATTAAAAATATTTATTTGTTAAATTTACAATTTTATTTCAAAGTAAGTGCTTGGTCGTAGAAAAAGTATTGTATGCAACGTTGTTTAACTGAGTCAAAAAATACTCGTGGCGTCTTTATTAACAATTTTCGGCTTCGCCTCAAATTGTTACCCACGCCACTCGCCTTTTTTGACCCCTCTTAAACAACGGTTGCATAAGATACTATTAATTTATATCTGCAGATGCGAATAAAAATAATTCTTGTATGCACTGCTGAAAATTATTTCACAAATGCTGATTGACCATAACAAAACAGACGAACAAAAAATTTAGGTATGAAATTTTGGGGACACTTTCTCGTACCAGGATCGACAGAGCTTGTGATTCTGAGTGGGAATAAAAAAACACAAATAAAATGCAACTTTAATAGAAATTCTCACATCTGTAATACTAATTGGTTACAATCGTTTACATAATTTAATAAATTAAGTATATTATTTTACTATTGACGCGTTTCTATCCGCTACTAGTGATATTAATAACAAAACTTCCGTGACACACAGACACATTAAATGTATTAAAAACGGGTCACTCACGTTTTCGACTCCGGGAGCATTTTCAATTTAAAATACGTAAGTGACACGTTTTTCATATATTTAATACTATTGGTATATTTAATATTATTAGAATACTTACTGTGCTGCTGCTGTGGCGCAACGACCCGAAGTGGATCTTGGCCTCCGACTAGGGTTTGAGATCCGGATATCCGGATATCCGAAATATCCGGATATCCGTCAAATCTAAGATCCGGATTCAACGTCTCATAGTATCCGGATATTTCGGATCTCACGGATCCGTTAAATATTGCATTGGTCGCGTTAATGGTACGCGATAACGTCATAAAATAAATACAAATATTGCTTAAACTAAACAGTAGTAACAGTAACAGTATTAAAACGAGCTACCTGCATGCCTCCTGACTGGAAGAAGGGTAAATATTTGTATGTTTTAAAGTAATTGTTATCAGGTTTTCGCTCAGTCGCCTTTGGGTCGTCTACCTGGAACATCATTAGTGTTTGTGCGTGTTGTTATCAGTGACTTTTTAGGGTTCCGTAGCCAAATGGCAAAAAACGGAACCCTTATAGATTCGTCATGTCTGTCTGTCTGTCTGTCTGTCTGTCTGTCTGTCCGTCTGTCTGTCCGTCCGTATGTCACAGCCACTTTTCTCCGAAACTATAAGAACTATACTGTTGAAACTTGGTAAGTAGATGTATTCTGTGAACCGCATTAAGATTTTCACACAAAAATAGAAAAAAAACAATAAATTTTTGGGGTTCCCCATACTTCGAACTGAAACTCAAAAATTTTTTTTTCATCAAACCCATACGTGTGGGGTATCTATGGATAGGTCTTCAAAAATGATATTGAGGTTTTTAATATCATTTTTTTCTAAACTGAATAGTTTGCGCGAGAGACACTTCCAAAGTGGTAAAATGTGTGCCCCCCCCCCCTGTAACTTCTAAAATAAGAGAATGATAAAACTAAAAAAAATATATGATGTAGATTACCATGTAAACTTCCACCGAAAATTGGTTTGAGCGAGATCGAGATCTAGTAAGTAGTTTTTTTTTATACGTCATAAATCGCCTAAATACGGAACCCTTCATGGGCGAGTCCGACTCGCACTTGGCCGCTTTTTGTGTTATCGTGTCGGTTCCCACTCTTCTGTTAACATAAATAACATGTGCTGCTAACTGAGTAACTAATATTGATATATTTTTCTCGTTATTAAGAAGCTGTAAGCCCAAATTTCTTAATTTCCCGAAACTTTTGTAGTAATTTTACATTATTTTGCAGTAATTAACTGGATTTATACCTATAATGGAAGATTGTTGTAATGGGGACTGAATAAATGAGTTAGATACTTTTTCTAAGGCATTTTTCTCAGTCGAACGACTGAAGGTATAGCTATTTTACCAAGGTAAAGGAAGTACGTTTTTTAATAGTGTAAATTATATCACACCACACCGGTATAAAATAATAAAAGTACATAAATGTAACTTTTTCTCCATTTTCTATTTTGTGAGCTTATAATGGCAAATTTAAGAAAAAACGCCGACGCGGTGTTTTTAGGCACCTTTAGAATTAATTCTTCTGAGCAGATATTTAGAAATAAATTTGGTTTAATTACTTCATTTTTGGCGTTTTCGGTTACAAATAGACTACGGCCTCCTAAAAAAAATGCATAATATTATTAATAGGAATACCTAATTAAGACTACACTGAATATCTTATTATACTTATATCGTTTTGAGATAATAATAATAATTATTAATAATTGTAATTAACTAAAATATGAACATTTTACATTTTACTAGCTGTTCCTTGTATGTAAGTTGTAAATTTCGTCACCTTTCTTGATACAGATCCGTATTATCCGAATTATCCGGATATCCGGATCCGTCAAATGTTAATATCCGAAATATCCGGATCCGAAAAATTGACGGATCTTGCAAACCCTACCTCCGACACCAAAGACCGCCACGCTACTCTGTCCAAAGCCGTTTGCGTCCAGTCGAGGGCGCCAAGTTCGCTAAGGTCTACGTCAAGAATAGTTAGTTTAAATTAGTTTAGTTTATATTTTTATTTATTTATTTATTTAAACTTTATTGCACAAAATATTTCATTTATTCACTTCAATCAATCAGCACTTGCAGATAAACCTTACGTGCTAATTGGCATTACATTACTTAGTATCTAACATGCATTAACTGCAATAAATACAATAAAATAAAATTGGTATAAATCAAAACTAAAATTATATTAGGTACAATGCAGAATAATTATGGAATATATACAACAATGTACAAATGGCGGACTTAATACCAAATGGCATTCTCTACCAGTCAACCATAGGGCCAAACAGAGATACCTTCAATTGGTGCAGAGAGAGAAAATATATTGAGTGAGTTAAAAAAAGCAAACTATACTTATAAATTACATAAATAAATAAAATATATATAAACTACCACATATTTTTCACCTCAGCAGCTCGAACAAGGGTACTTTGCTACTTAAAAACAGTGAGCGAAATCGCATTTTGCTCACTGAGTGACACAAAATGAGCAAAATGCGATTTTGCTCACTGTTTTTAAGTAACAAAGTACCCTTCTTCGAGCTGCTGAGGTGAAAACTTAATTGTTGGTATATCTTAAGAAAACATGAGTGAATAGAGGTAACTGATGAAGAAGGAATACATTTTTCGGGTTCTCTAATATGTTCTCACTGCTGAGGTGAAAAGTTTTGTGAACTACACGAGATCAAAGTTATTTACATCTCGTGCGCTTTTGAGTCCCTTACTACGCTCAAGATTCTAAATTAGTATAGAATCTTTCGCTTGCACGGGACTCAAAATAAGCACTCGAAGAAATATCAAACTTTGATCTCTTGTTGTACAAATAACTATTGTACTTTTTTGTGGCAATAAAAAAAATCAGTTTATTAATTCATATTGATATTGGCTACAGTCAGGCGCCGAAATATTGGAAAGCCATTTGGGGGTCATTTGCGGCCATAACGGCGATGCGGGCTTTAATGAATCATCTCCGAATTCCATCTTTAACGACCGATACAGCATTTATAGTGAATACTGATAATAGGACTGAGCAACTTTTACTATGGGACCAACGTAAGAATCAAGAAAAAATATTGGCTGTTTCATACGTTTTGACTGGTCTGGCCGCATAGCCAACGTGCCAATCACTTACTTACGCTGCGTCTTACGTAAAGCGAACAACTCGCGAACGCGACGCGACGGGCTTGGCCCAAGGCGTTCGCGTTCGAAACGAGATCGCCCACGTAGGACACTTCTATAGGTATCAAAGGATTGATTCACCCCGCGCCGCATCGCTTCGCTTCGCTTCGCGTTCGCGTGTTGTTCGCCACGTAATACGCTGTGTTACGCTCCGTAGCGCTCGAAACGCAAGAGTCACTGTCGCACTAATATGGAAGAGTGATAGGGAGACACAAATCAATTCGATGGCGAAGCGCAAGCAATTGTCACCTTGGCTAGGCCGCCTGTTCCCGTAGCCAACATGCCAATCGCTTACGCTCCGTACCGATCGAAACGCAACTGTCACTGTCGCACTAATATGGAAGAGTGATAGAGAAACACAAAGCAATTCGATGGCGAAGCGCAAGCAATTGTCACCTTGGCTAGGCCGCCTGATGTTGATGTTTTCTATAGGAAGTTCAATAATTGTTACGATTTCGGGGTTGGTCCCATAGTAACAGTACCTAAGATTATACTTACTTTACTCTTTGGTAACAGTTGCTCAGCTATACATTCTCATATTGTAAAATATTGAAGGTTAAAAAAACCCTGCATTGAAAACCGCACCTGGCGGTCCAGCATGAGTTGCATTCTCGTGCGCGACTCCATACATCTTGCGTGACTTCAAGTATAGAGACGCGCGCGAGAACATAACTCGTGCTAGACCGCCTGGGACCTTAAGCACAGTAACCAACTCATCAACCGATCTAATAGCCCAATATTACTACTCTAATATTTGAGCGAAACACCCAATAACACAAATCCGACATCTACATATTCCAAAATGTCCTTAATCCCACAGTCGCACCTATTATCAACCTTGTCACAGTGTAATAAAGTTAAGAATTGTGTGCTAGTGTGCAAGGCGTTTGCGACGTTATGGGGTAGGTAATAGGAAATATATCGTCCGTTAGGCTTATTCGAGGCTCGCGTGATGTGACGCCGTACTGAACGATGGGGTGGAGCCACGAAACGTAAAATCTTTTCTATTCTCATCTTGTACCATACCTACGTATTCTGGCCAATAACGAAATTATATTCTATTCTACGAGTATTCTAAGGTTTACGAATTGTCAGTTAACAGTGTGGGCGGGGGTACTCAAAAAATCGTGCATATCTTTGTTCACCTTTTGTTTAATAAAAACGGAGGTCCAAAAGTCCAAAGCAAGTCGAATCCTTGTAAATAAAACAGTACTTAAAATGTGTATTCGGTTTTATTTGCGGGAATTAAGTTTCATTTGCGCCCAAACGTAACGCGTGTTTCATGGCCCGACAGCCCCTCGAAACACCATACCGTCGTGAACTTTGCCCTTAAGGAACTGTAACTTAACGCGCCGCCACCGCAATGTGATAGAAAGGCTTGTTTACCACTAGGAAGCATAATAGAAATGGGTACACCACTATTACTTATGTCATATGGCTATTTTTACACGCACGCGTAAAAATGTAGTTTCTAGTTTTCAAATTATAGTTGGTCAAACTAATTTGTCAGTAAATATTAGGAACAAAAAAACTATACTCATCCTTTTCTTTTGGGTGCTAGTACTAGTGTAAGACAAAGACAGTATGATTCTCTCTGTCTATGTTTGAAATGCGACCGTTCTTTGACACTATATGCCAGTTGAGTTTCTATTGATGCAAACCGGAGGCGTTATTAAAAAAAGGTTTAGTACGTCCTACGTTATAAATTTTTTAACTATTATCATCATCTCTTTGGCCCTATAGGCAAAAAATAGATACAATAGTTATTTGTACAACAAGAGATCAAAGTTTGATATTTCTTTGAGTGCGTATTTTGAGTCCCGTGCAAGCGAAAGATTCTATACTAATTTAGAATCTTGAGCGTAGTAAGGGACTCAAAAGCGCACGAGATGTAAATAACTTTGATCTCGTGTAGTTCACAAAACTTTTCACCTCAGCAGTGAGAACATATTAGAGAACCCGAATAATGTATTCCTTCTTCATCACTTACCTCTATTCACTCATGTTTTCTTAAGATATACCAACAATTAAATTTTCACCTCAGCAGCTCGATCAAGGGTACTTTGCTACTTAAAAACAGTGAGCAAAATCGCATTTTGTTCACTGGGTGAGCAAAATCGCATTTTGCTCATTTTGTCTCACTCAGTGAGCAAAATGCGATTTTGCTCACTGTTTTTAAGTAGCAAAGTACCCTTGTTCGCGCTGCTGAGGTGAAAAATAAATTGAGTAAAACTAAGGATTCCATCGTACAGAAATAGGAAGTTCGAACATTTTAACATCAAAATAAAATACGAATGGGCATCCTTAACTCATACTAAAAAAGTTTTGACCCAAATACCACATTAATAATCTGCCTGCTGAGTTCTTACGAAGTCCATTTCACGTTAGAAGTAAAACAGCCAGTTTTACGGCGTGGAGTTAGGTTCAGGGTCTAATTTAGCCAGTAATAGCCCGAATAGCCGGAATTCCGGGCTAGGCTATTGGATGAATGCCTCGACTTGTGCCAAATGCTCCTTAGATCCACGTAAACATTTGAACCTTGCACTAATGTGAGTGGCTATGAAATACATGTACCTACATACCTTTGTATATTTTTTGAAATATTAAGGGCCATTGTAATTGTAATAAGTGACCTCAAGGATCAATATCGGCAACTAGGATAAAGAATACAAGCGGAATGATTTACAAGAAAACCTATTAAAAAGGTAGGTATAACAAAAGCGTCACATTTATCATAGTGCTACAAATATGCCCCCGTTATTCAGAGAGCATTGGCCTGAAAACCTGAAACTTCGCTCGGCCGCTATGGTCTGGATGAATATAGTTGTAACTATTCGACCTAAATTAATACCTATTAGGGATATGAATGAATGAATGAATGAATGAATGAATGAATGAATGAATGAATGAATGAAATAAATTTATTCCAGAAATATTCCATATGTGATATAATTGTAAGAAAATATCGAATTTACTATTGTGCTAGCAAATATTTCCCCGCCGTCCAGTGAGCGATGGCCTGAAATCCTGAAACTACGCTGTTAGCCGGCCGCTACGGTCTGTCTGAGTGAATATAGTTGTAGGTACCTACCTAAATATTACTTTACAGTAGGTACATATGGTGCTACTTTCCCAAACTAGTGCAGGAAAAAGCACTTTCCGTGCGTATGTCGAAAGTTTAAAGGGCCAGATATTATGTACTGTAAAACGTTATACAATACGTACACGTGCAAAAAGGTAATTCGGGACTCGTGTCGATTTAAACACTCCCTTCGGTCGTGTTTTCAATTAATCGCCACTCGTTGCGAATTTCGTACTTTTCGCACTTGTATCGTAATGTAATATATCAATAAGATAAACAGAACATCAACCCCACCTACCCTAGTAGCACGGTCGCATTTTTATCGTTTATCACCATACCTGTCACGTTCTAACAAGTATGTAAGTGCGAAAGTGACGGGCATAGTGATAGTCGATAAAAATGGAACCGTGCTGAGCCCGATACTTTTTAGATTTATTTTTCTTGTTGTTTGCAAAAACCTTTAGGAAATACTCAGGCATATACTTTTCTGAAGGCTCGTTAACCCAAATGTCTGAAGTTGAACGGCCATATTGAAAATAATGTGGAGGAAAATTGGGCCATATGTTACGTTCGCATTATTTAACTTTTCGCCGCCGCTATTTATATGCAAATAACTTACAAGGTTAATAGCTGAATGAGGCATAAATGACCTGAATATTCATTTAGGAAAGCTATGGCGCTGTCCTAAATGATACTTAATAGGTATTTATTGTTTTCACCACACCAGCTCGTAAAGGCTCCCTTTATTAGTCAAAAGCTCATGAGAAAGTTGCATTTTATCCACGAGAGTGGCAAAGTACCTAATTAGTTGAATACGGAAACAACAAACTGAAAAGTTGGCTGGTGAAATTAATTGTTAAGTGATGTGTTTGAATCATAAATATTTAATAACGTGGCAATGTGGCTAGTATTGTAGGCTATTTAAACTTGGGAGTCTAGCCAAGTAGCCAAGATGACAATCGTGACAAGGCGTATAAACGCCAAATGAAAAAAAAAAAATAGATTTATGTTTTACAGTTAGTTTTTTCTATTCCATCTGTTTTCTAGAAATCGGAGAGAAACTTAAAAAACCGGCCAAGCGCGAGTCAGACTCGCGATCCAAGGGTTCCGTACATTAAGTCCGACTCACGCTTGACTGCGCATTTCTAATAGGTTTTCCTGTCATCTATAGGTGAAGAACTATTTTGTGTATTTTTTTCAACATTTTAGACGCAGTAGTTTCGAAGATAAAAGGGGGGGGGGGAAATGGTCGGACAGACAGACAGACAGACGCACGAGTCAGGGCCGGATCTAGGGTAGAGCGAGTGGAGCAGCTGCTTTAGGCGCCGGATGGTAAGGGGGCGCCAAAATGGCAAATGAGAAAAAAGTTTGAAAAGACGCGAGTGGCGAGGGGGGGGGGGGGTGGAAAATACGCTTGAAAACTTCAACGAAGGGCGCCAAAACCCGATTTCTCTCTACCCTGATCAAGGGCTCGGGCCGGCACTGGCACGAGTGATCCTATAATGGTTCCGTTAATTCCGTTTTTTCCTTTTGAGGTACGGCACCCTAAAACAACATAGATCCCGACGGGTTGAGAAGCCCCTTCGAAATTGTTAAGTCCGTTAAAAACCAATAAACACCAAACCTAAAGGAGCAAGAAGCAGAATAATTTAAACGACACTTAACATTCAAGACACCTTTACCCTACACCGCTGGGGCTCGGAATTTATGGCAGATATCGGTGTCTTGTATAGGCGCAAACACAACATTCAAACAAATGGTGGCTGTTACTTTTTAACCGATTTTTTTTTAAAGAGGTTTGTGGCTACACGTCAAATACATGATATACATGAGTTATATGACCCAAGAATATATTGACAAAGATTAATTAATAGAATCAGGCGTTAGTCACCTTGCAGAGCTGCGTTAGTTATCTATTCACATTTTTTTACGAGAATCGGAAAACAGATTTGCCCAAGCTGAAACGCTTTACTTAATAAGGTGGCCAATAGGAACTTACATTTGATGTAATTTTATTATTATTCGCCCATGCGTCTCGCTCACGCCATTTATTTACATTCTATGAAAAAGTACTAAGCGAAATGCATGCGCGAATGATAATAAAATGACTATAAAATATAAGTTAAAATTGGCCTGACATTTTGTTATCAAGATATAAGATCGAATCAGTTTGTGAATTTTGCTAAGAAATACTATGTAGTTCAATACAAATAAGTATCTCGAATTCAAGAAATATATTTTTAACATGATTTTAATAATGATAACATTTTCATATTACGTTATAATTCAACATGCCATGATTCTATAGGTAGTGTATTCAGACCACGTCTCGTTTTGCTGTTATCTCTGAGCGCAGGGCGTCATTGTGCAACACGCCTTTGGTGTATCAAAATTATTCAATTCAATTCAATTTCTTTGTATCAGACATAGTCCATAGCTATTTACAAACTACTGTGTCATGCTATACACATTTAATTGTTGTATGTGTTATTGTTGTGCTTGAATACCAAATAGGTTTCACTGTATTTTATACTAATTGAGTTTATCGATATAGGAAGTCCCTGCCTGCCAAAAAATTTTGCCCCACGGATTCCTATGTCTGATAATTAGACTATGTGCGGAAAGAGAAGAGTCGTGAAATGTATTGGGCCCCATACATTCCACGACTCTTCTCTTTCCGCACAGGCTCTATAGTTGCTGCACGCGTAGTGTGATCTCTGTCACGCCTCGGGCGGCTTGTCTCTTTTTCACTTGCTTCGAGTGCAGCGAACGTTTGACTCAACTATAATAGTCACTGCATTGGTATTACATTTTTGTTTCTGAATGCGGCCCACGGTTGCAAGTTCCCATTTTTCAGCTAAGATAGAACAATGGAACGCCGCGTCAGGTGTGTTTGACGTACACGTTTTGTTTGCTAGAAATGTGAAAAATATGAAAAACGAACTAACCTTAGCTGCATTATGTGGTAAGTTTATAGGTACCTCAGAGAAACTAAGCTATTTAAAAATTATACGTGTTATATTACGTCGGGTGACCACTAAAAGTCACTAAGTACTACCAAAAAATTAAAGTAACAATTGATGCAGTTTATTACACTTGTAATACGGTTTATTGTCCAATAATTTCAATGGTGTTAGTTAGTGACTTTTAAGGTGACATTCCATTCCCAACCGCAGCTGCACTACTGTTCATTTTACTATGGAAATTGATAGTAACAGCGACGCGTTCAGTACCAGTAGTGCAGCTGCGGTCAGAAATGGAATGTTACCCTGTTGTCACCCGACGATTAAATATGACCGAAGTTAAGCAACGTCGGGCGGGGTCAGTTACTTGGATGGGTGACCGTTTTTTTGCTTGTTTTGCTCTATTTTTTGTTGATGGTGCGGAACCCTCCGTGCGCGAGTCCGACTCGCACTTGGCCGGTTTTTTAATATATTTAATATGTCTGTGTCTTACGGAAGTTTTGTTATTAAAACTATACGTGTTTTTCTTGGAGTCCAAAGGAGCTAAAAACTGCATTTCTGTATGAAGTTTTAATTTAGCATGCGAGCGAAGTGTCTACGTTTCAGTTTAGGCGAATAATAACGATATTTAAATGTATTCTCTCGATTCGTCTATTTCACTTATTCTAAAAGGAAATCTGTAGCATCCCTTTGGCGATATATTATTCTCTCAATACTTTCCTTCATCAATATGTAGATGAAAGCCCGGCCCACTTATTCAATTCTACAAAAGACTAAGAGACACCGTCATAAATATCTACACACAGTTTCACTTTATTCCCATGACATAAAATGA
The DNA here is from genome assembly GCF_948474715.1 of Cydia amplana. Lineage (NCBI taxonomy): Eukaryota > Metazoa > Arthropoda > Insecta > Lepidoptera > Tortricidae > Cydia > Cydia amplana. Next base: position 15,364,015 of record NC_086086.1, read on the forward strand.
AAAACTGTTGATAATTATGCCCGTGGCTAATACAATAAGCATTTCCATCTCATGTGACTTTTTATTAATGCAGAGGGCCTACCGCGAACCACGTTCGACGTGTTGCCTCCCAGTCACACTTACGTACGAATTTACAAGTGCGACAGAGAGGCAGCACGTCGAACGTGGTTCGCGGTAGGCCCACAGGTTGGGTGTTTAAAAGCTACCTCACACTAGCGTCTTTTGAGCGTCGGCGTCCAGACAGCGCTATGGAAAATGGCGTCGCTGTGCAGTTGCGCCAATGTTACGTCGAGCAGCAGCCATAGAGTTGGCTAGACGCCGACGCTCGGAATACGCTAGTGTGGGTAGCCACCCAATCTGTAAAAGAAAAGAATCACTAAGAGCCCTTTGAAAGGTCACAATATATTTTACAGATTTCTTTAAATTTAATGTTAAAGCTACGCGCCCTGAAACCACTATCACCTCAAGCCTTTGAAAAATCGGCCAAGTGCGAGTCGGGCTTGCGCACGGAGGGTTCCGCACCATCGACAAAAAATAGAGGAAATAAATCGTGTTTGTTGTATGGGAGCCCCCCTTAAATATTTATTTTATTTTATTTTAAGTATTTGTTGTTACAGCGGCAACAGAGATACATCATTTGTGAAAATTTCAACTGTCTAGCAATAGCGCAATAGCGGTTCATGAGATACAGCCTGGTGACAGACGGACGGGCAGCGAAGTCTTAGTAATAGCGTCCCGTTTTTTACCCTTAGGGTACGGAACCCTAAAAACGAAATCGAATAGGTCTCGTATATAGTTTCTAATGCATACCAAGGTGTGCACTTAAACCCATATTCACGTCAAATAGTAGTCCGTTTCCCGATAATCGTGGTATCAGTTAAATAAGTGCAGAGCGGCGCCGCGCTAGCCAGACTGGCTGGCGGGGCACGGAGCCAACTCCTTGTCTGTGCTGCTGCCTAACACCGCTTTCATTGTGTTTGTGAACTGACTAACATGAATATATAAATAATAATAAATGTTTATTTAATATTTAGACAACAAGATCCACTACATATACTTGGTCAAGCAGATCTTGTCAGTAGAAAAAGCCGGCAAATTTGAAAAATGTAGGCGCGAAGGGATATCGTCCCATAGAAAATTTGAATTTCGCGCCTTTTTTTACTGGCAAGATTTGCTTGACCAGTTATAGTCTGTAAACAAAACAGTTCCACAGATAAGATATAAATGACACGCGATTTTCGAACAATTCAAACATAGTGTTGATAACCCGCGATTTTTCCAATTTGCCGCCTTTTTGTACTGATAAGATTTGCTTGAACAAGTAGGTAATATCTACTATGAAACATGTATTTATTTAAACTTTATTGCACAACAAAAATAAGTACAAATGGTGGACTTAATGCCTTAAGGCATTCTCTAGGGACCCGAATAAAAAAAAAGGCCAGTAACATGCATGTGGCACCCCTGAAGTTGCATGTGAACATATAATTGGTACTACAGAAAGATTGTTTGTTTTATAACGTTTTGTAACATTTAAGTAGGTATTAGACATTTGCTAAAATAACTGGATTAACACAATTAACAATTCGACTTGACCTTAGCAACATAACTTCACACAATAGGTACAGGCATGTAAAACGAATACGGAGTGTTTTTTTTTTTATTTTTATTTGGGCAGTATCTAATTAATAAGAACTAATTATATCTACATGACTTTATAAGAAAGTGGACTACAGTTGGGAAATACAAACCTAGTCCCCATTTTCCTCTTTATATATTGACATTATGCTTAATATGTTTACACAATTTAATGTTAACCATAACTGTGCTCTTCGTCGATTTTTTAGTAGAGTCCAGACGAGCTGGGCAAATCGACCGATTTGATCAGGAAAATAATTGGCGCCAATCTCATCTAGCGTCCACATGTACACAATTTAATCACCAATTTGCATTCCATAGATACTAACTTCGAAAATTGGCGCTCTTGTGCCCGCACCTGCTGATTCGATCGGGGAATCAAATTGGCGTTTGCGTCCGCACGGCCTGATTCGATCGGACAATTTTATCAGATTAGCGAAAAATTGTCTCGTCTGGTCTCTACTTTTAATGACATGGAGGCGGAAAACTGTGAACAAATTTTGTAAGTTCCCAACATTTATATTATTCCTACATATCCTGTATTAATTCTAAGGATTATTTTCGTACATAATCTTGTAAAATTGGGGCCAAAATTCCATCTTGGATGCCAATTCTCCAGAGAGATCGAAATTGCATTATATCATTCATTTCGTATAAAGCACTTAGAAGATTACATTATAACTAAATACATTATGCAAAGATAATATTGTAAGTTATTTAGACTTTTGGAAATATTGTAGGTAGGTTATATTGTAGCTAATACGCGACATTTTAGGTCGATTCTTAATTTTAAAATTGTCATTCAAATAAATATCTGTTTTGATTAAATAATCAGTTTTATTTCCTATGATAAATTTGCTTTTAATTGAAATCTCAGATGTGACACGTCATTATTTACCTACAACTTTTTTTAAGCACCTATATCGAGGTTTGAAGATACTTTTATGCTTAAATGGCTAATAACCTATTATATAGCAGTCACCCCACATTGGCATTGTAGCTATTCTAATACGCGAAATTTTAGGTCGACTTTTAATTTTTAAATTGCTGGATAAATACACATGTATTGTTAACAAATTGGTGACGAAGGTTGTCAGCAGCTGCCACCTTTAATACTAATTTCATTTGGTATTTTTAATTGGGCTGTCAAGTCTTCGGATTAGGTTGTCAAACAAACCCTAGGGCCTTTACTTTACCTAAGTACCTAATTGAGTTAAGATTGGTTATATAAATTGGATAATTTTATCGTCACTACGGTCGCTACATTCGTTTGGCAGTTATTAACGTTATTTTGGGTACAATTGGATCTAAATGGGTTAATCCAAATTAAATTTAAATATTCATTAAGTCATACTGACATTAAGTGTCATTCTATGGAACTTGCTAACTATGTAAACAAACCGCCATATTAAAATTGTCTCTAAATGTACTAGTAACTTTTGTTTACATAGTTAGCAAGTTCTATAGAATTACACTTTATATAATAGTCCTCTTCGGTTTCGATGACGGCGACCTCAGCAATTACGGATTACGCCTATTATGGGCCTGAATGTGGCTGGATAATAACATTAATAACTCACCTATATGTCACTATAACTTTAGAACTTTTTCTAGCAAAAAGGACGGAAGCATCACTACGCATATTTGATATTTCATTAATAAAATTTAGAAAATAATATCGTTTTGTTTTATTTTCAGTAAATACCATCCCTACTTACCGACAACAGTACAAGGTACATGGTATATACAATAGCTACAATACCTACGGACCTGGAAACTGTTATCTCCAAAATAACAGATTCTAGGGATCAAAGCGGTTTGCAGTCCACTGCCTACAAATGTGATTTCCGGAACAAATATTCTATTTCACCTCACTACTTTATCAATATCATATAATTTATGAGAAACTATTCTAAAAGCATCCTTATTCAAACGGCAACAAAGTCAAAAATTCGAAGAAACGCTTAACAAACTTACGAGCTTTGAAAGACTACGGCGACTTTGACTAACATATAATATCCAGTATACAGAGATCTTCCGTAACAAGCTACTTTGTTACCTTAGAAGGCCAATATTAAATGGACAATTGTGTTTGTGACCAATTTATAAAAACCCTTAAGAAACAGCGGTTGTACTGTCAAGGAGGACCTTAATACTTTGGAAATGGTCGAGCGATCGTCCATTGTTTTTTGGTCTCCTGAAACCAATAGTTGCAAAGTTGTAAAAGGTCTAGATTTAATAGTCAATTGAAGACGTCAAATCTATAATGAACCGTCGTTGCGCAGATTTTCATAGATTGAGGAGTTCATTGTTTACTGGTTGGTCTGAACCTTGAACTGGAAAAGGTTTAAGAAGATAAGGGATGATGACGATTATTTTTCTTAAGTAGGGTCAGGTACTGCAGATGATTGCGTGAAAACAAGAAGATTAGTTCGTCTCATTTCAGGCTTATAAAAAACCTTTCACAGCATCGTAGTTTGACCTTTTTGTGACCCTATTCTCTTAGTCGGCTCTTTCGATATTAATGCATAGCAATTATGGAGTTGAATCGTAGTGGAAAATATAGGTATAGTTACCTATATTTTCCACTACGATTCAACTATTGTTTCCCAAAAAGTTTCAAGTCATAACGTAATGTTCGTCCGCATTTCGTTAGTCATAATTTGTTTGGTTTAGAAACGCGTAACTTTTCAGGATTGCCATAAAACAAACCTAACCTAACGTAACCTATCTATAGGATAGCCATACAAAAATCCTGAAAAGTTAACGGTTTCAGTTTTAGGACTAATGATAATATGACAAACACTATGACTTAAAACTTTATGTGAAACAAAGGGACCCCAGGTAATTAGTACCTATACCGTTAGTTCGTACCGCGCGTGCTAATATTGATACCCGAGCATGAGAAAGATTCCAGAATTGAATTCGAAAAATGGAATCTTGAGCGTTGCGAGGGTTTCAAAGCACGAGGGTTAAACAAAATTTGCCCCCCGAGTGAAACACAAAATTTTTCACCACACCAACCCGAAGCAAATATTAAATGTAAATTATCAAACAAAATCAAACCAAATCAAATCCAAATGAATGTTATGAAATATTTATCATCCAAAATCATCATTTAAAAGTGAATTCTACCAGCAAACATAAGAAAACAACTCAAAATTTGCATTTGATTACTTTGCCTCACATGTGAATAAAATGGAGCTTTGCTATCGGTTTTTGAAGTGCAAAGTAAGCCTTTCCGAGCTGGTGTGGTGAAAAAATTATACTTACCTAAACGGAAGAGAAACATCGTGAAGAATGGGCTGATCTCTTGCCTATATTAGAAGTTCAAAAGACAGCCTTTCCCACAAAAACTCAAGTAGATAATACCTGGAAAAAGCTCTAAGATATTGAATTCCTATTTCTTCCCAATTTGTGATTATAAGAACAAATATTTACGTATAAAATACGTTTGAAAAGTGACGTTATCTCCAGTCACAGCAGGAATCTTTTTCACGAAAAATGTACCCTTAAAAATGGTGATTGCAAAAAAGACCGCTTGCGAGGAATATAGTAATAAACAGCAGAAAATAATGAGTATTGTCCGACCGGACGCGGCGAAAAAAGCGCACACTTTGGATGAACAAAACAGCGTATTCTATGTTTTGCAAGCGTTCAGCAAAAAGTGTTTCAACTTTTATGAACTTGCTGGGAATATATTTGGTCTCGTTAGAACGTTTTTATTGATTTTTGAAATAAGTACCTCTACTTAGTATTTTTATCTGATTACGGTAAAGACCATAGGAATTAAGGGTTATAATGATGGCTTATCAGTGTACGAGTATGTATGTAATTTTACGTCACCCTAGGCCCGTAAGTGGGATTTTCTCCCCGCTACGTAAGTAAAGCCCCAGATCGTATATTTATGGCCCTCACCTTTGGTTCGGGCCACAAAACACCTGCGATCTGGAGCATTCACGAATTCACCTCCTAGGTATTACATACCTAGGTATGTAATGTACTGAACAGGTGTATTGTGATTTTAATAACAGGTTATGAATCTGGATTCATTATAGATTAGATTTCTCACTGAACACGAGAAATGTCACTTTTGACACTGAGAAATATCGATTTTTCAAGAAATTACACTTTTGATACTGACAGATCTAATCCATAAACTAATCCAGACCTAATTCATACCTGTAATTAAAATTTAAATAGGTACGCCTGACATGTCATGACAGTGAAAGTAGTATACTAAATCTATTCCTGCGTACTACAGGAAAATTGAAAAACTCCGGCCGGCCCTATAAGTGAAATATGTTTTGCTCTCATATTAACACGGGTAGTCATAAACCAAGCCAGTAAAAGTGAAGGATCATCAGATACGAGCCGCTTAAGAGATTTACGGTTAACCGACTAAATAAATATCGTATTACGTGAACCGTGCGCGTTGGAGGGTCTGCCATCTTGTGGCCTGAATCAAAAATATTTTACTACCCTGTCAAAAAATAAAAATGGCTTGAGGCCTAATAAATAAATTAGCTATGACCTTAACATGATCCGCTATGGCTACAAGAGCGTTTAATTAGGCAAGACTAACCTTTAAATAATGATTAACGCGACGCTTATTCCCCGCTGAATTACCTTTGAGAGAGACTAGGTAGGTACAAGCGATGAGAGACCACCCCATAGACAACATGCGAAGAAACGCAACTGTCACTGTCACTGTCACGCTAATATGGAAGACTGAGTGTAAGGCCTGAGTGGACGCTCGAAGCGGAGCGTTCGGCGGGGCGTGCGGCGTGGCGTCGAGCTCCCAAGTGATTTGAGCAGCGTGCATTAAGGCCGCTCCTAACGTTTGCATTTGTTTAACATGCACGCCGCACGCGCCGCCCCGCTGCACGCCCAACTCGAGCGTCCACTCAGGCCTTACACTGATAGAGAGCCAAAAACCGATTCGATAGCGAAGCGCAAGCGATCGTCACCTTGTTCAAAATTCAAAATTCAAAATGTTTATTGCATATCACATTACACATTATTAGGTGGAGCTTATGAGTAGGTGGGTTTACATGTGACACCCTGCAAGGGCACAGCAACATACTTAAGACTAACATGCATATAAATTAACATTGTTAATCATGTTTATCGCTAAAAAATTCATTAATATTATAGTAACATTTGCTGGATAAAAATGTTTTCAAGCGTTTATTAAACATCGGCAGTTTTTCAATATTTTTTAGGGAGTTCGGTAGGTGGTTGTATATTTTAATAAGCATATAGTGAGGGCTGGATGCAACTATTTTTAGTGTTGAGAGGGGTAATAGAAGTTTATTTAAGTTTCGATTGTTCCTTTTGATTTTTGGTGCTGTCGGAGTAAACAACTCTGGATGTTTCCTAACAAATTTACATGATTCCAGGATGTACATTGACGGTAGAGTAAGTATTTGGAGTTTCTTGAAAAGAGGTCTGCACGACTCCATTTGATCAGTATTTGTTAATATTCTAACACATCTTTTTTGGAGAATGAAGATCTTATCCATGTCAGTGCTATTCCCCCATAAAACGAGACCGTAAGTCATTCTTGAATACGCGTATGCATAGTATACAGAGACGGCAGTTTGAAAGTCGGTCGCCCGTTTGATGTGTTGTAGTGCGTATAAAAAGGAGGACAGCTTTGTTGACAGTTTCTGGATGTGCGGTTTCCAGTTCATGCTAGTGTCTAGATCGATACCCAGTACGGTAGCTGAATTAACAGATTCTAATGTTGTGTTATTGTAATTAAAAGTAATTGGTAAAGCTGATTTTTGGTGGGGTTTAAATTGAATTATTTTAGTTTTTTCTAAATTGAGTTGAAGATTATGAATATCCAACCAGCTTTCAATTTTTTTCATTGTGACAGTCAGTTTATTTTCAGCTTCATTTTTATCAGAGCACGAGAACAATATCGAAACGTCATCTGCAAACAGAGCGCATTGGTCTTCTATTGCATTTGGTAAATCGTTTATATAGATTAGGAATAAAATACATCCCAAGACACTACCTTGGGGGATCGAGCCTGTCTGGGTGACTCTGTCGGATCTGAAATGTTGTATTTGGCCAGTTCCGAAGTCTGTATGTTCTATTTGGACTAATTGAACGCGGTTACTGAGGTAGGACTTGAACCATTTATGACCCACTCCTCTGATTCCGGTGCTGTACAATTTATCTAATAAAATGTCGTATCTAACCCTATCGTAAGCTTTGCTCATGTCGAGCAGAAGTCCCACAGCGTACTTTTTATTGTTTATTTCGTTTATAATACCCTGAACATATTTGTAAATAGATAATGTAGTAGAACGGTTTTCTCTAAATCCATCTTGGTTATCATGTAGTATTTTAAATTTTTCATAATAACAGTAGAGTCGTTTTATCATTGCTGTTTCAAATATTTTTGCTACTGTTGAGAGAAGCGCAATGGGCCTATAGTTATTTATGTCTTGTTTGTCACCTTTTTTATGAATAGGTTTAACTACTGAGGTTTTAAGAACATCAGGAAAAATTCCTTCCGAAAATGATTGATTTATAAGCCATGTCAGTGGGTGAGTTAAAATATCCGCGCACGATTTAATCAAGGAGGAGGGAAGTTCATCTATGCCAAATGAGGTTTTATTTTTTAGGTTTTTTATTATTAATTGTATTTCTTTAGGTTCTGTCGGACTGAGAAAGAATGATTTATTTATTGCATTCGTTAATGGCGCTCTGTTTTTTGCTATTGATTGAGTGCTTCCTATGGTCGAGAAGTAGTTATTGAAGGTGTTAGCTATTTTTGTTGGTTCATTTATTACTGTTGTTTCATCTGGGCTCTTAATTTGAAGATTATTTTTTCTTTGTGGTCTGATTTTATTCGTTACACAGTTGACGATTTTCCACATCGTTTGAGATTTGTTACTCGATTTTTCTAGTTTATTTTTATTGCTTATTCTTTTTGATTTGTTTATAACTTTTTTTAATACTTTACAGTATTGCTTATAGTGACAGCGTAGTATCTCACTTTTGGTTTGGGATACGAGAAGTTTTAACAATCTTTTATTTTTACACGATATTCTTATCCCCGGGGTTAAAAATGCGTTTTTAGGTTTTAGTTTAATTTTCATGATTTTTTTAGGAATACATTTATTAAGAGCTAGTTCTAGTATTTTATGAAATTTGTTGTAGTTTTCGTTGGCGTTATTATACTACGCTTGTCATTTAATATCATTTGTCTCACGCTCGCAGCAAAATCGTATATTGCTCACTGTTTTTAAGCAGCAGGCTTTATAGCTCAAAGTAGTAAATAACTCAAACTCTCTTTTATTTATTATCTAGCAGGTATATCCTAGTGAAGATGATGAAGCGTAAGGTTGATACCAGGGATGTTGCGAACATCCGCATCCGCATCCGCAACCGCGGAACTTCCGCGTTATTTTCAACATCCGCATCCGCATCCGCATCCGCATAAAATCGATGCGGATTTAATGCGGATGCGGATGTGGAACAGTTCGGTACAGGAACGTCTTAGCATCGGCGGAAGTGCTAGACTGCTAGGTAATTTAGTAATTAGCCAAAAAAACCTATTAGAAATTAGCAGTCAAGCATGAGTGGGACTTATTGTACGGAACCCTTGGAACGCGAGTCCGACTCGCACTTGGTCGGTTTTTTGAAATAAAAATTACTAAAATGTAATATTTGACGTTTTTTATGTACCTATCTTGACATCCGCATCCGCATCCGCATCCGCGGATGTGAGCCTTTAAAAATCCGCATCCGCATCCGCATCCGCGGATGTCAAAAAATCGGCATCCGCAACATCCCTGGTTGATACACACTTATCAATGATCTGACATCCTTTACAGCAGGGGTCACCAATTAATTTCTTCTAGGGTCCGATTCTTAAATTCTCCTCGAGTTTATTAAATTAGTAAAAAAATAAAATAGGATCGCGGTCCGGATGCGCCTGCTTTACAGGTATACCTGACTACGACTTAATACAAATCCGATACGACGAGCGACCCATAACAATAAAATATATGTATTAAGGGTCGCACAGATTTATTCCTATATTATGTCTTGATTTCACCTAAAAGTTAAAAACAAAGTTGGGAAGACAAAATTCCCACAATCGGGAAACCTTATAATTTTTCTTAAAACTACGAATGAGCCTCTAGAGTATCCTTAACTCTCAAGTAGAGTCTGTTCGGAAAGAGAAGAGTCGTGGAATGTATTGGGCCTCATACATTCCATGACACCTCTCTTTCTGCACAGACTCTACTGGGGGGAATTGTGTATGTGTATACTCATACAAATCAATAAATACCTTACTTTGCCTCTCTTTCATGCCTTCGCCCACCACAATAGGCCCGAGGAAAATTTAGCACTCAACACCCCGGTACGGTGCGCAAATAGCGTCAGCCATCTCAATTAACGGGACCTGAGGGTCCACCGCGAAAATAAAATCAAAATTTCTTTACCTGCCTCTTTCACTCTTGCTTATTTGAGCGACAGAGATGCGGATAACGATTCAAGATTTTGATTGAAGGTTTCAATGTTGGCGGTAGGCTCTCTGGATTAAAGCAAATCCCTTTTTGATCCTATTGCTCTGTTCATACTTGTATCGTTAAGTGTTTTTGAGGGCCATTTCACTGTTATTTTATGTGACTGCTACATAATGAGAGGCATTAAAATACGAGTGTAGGTTTAAGAAACCAACCATAGTGAGTTTCTTAATAGGATCACACGAGTGTTTTAATGTCTAATTATGTACAGTTACATACACTACTTTATCTAAAAACATACTTAAAACTAATTAAAAAATAAACTGTAGGTACGTCAAATAGTGGTGAATGAAAACTTTTTTCAAGCATGTCACACATCCGTAGTTTTTTTTAATTCCTAGACAAAAGAATGAAGTCCCTATTCTCATGTCACTCGAGATCAAATATCGTGCGGTTTATATTAAAAAAACATACTAAATTGACGTTTCGTATCGATAACCGTTTTAATATCTATGGATACCAGAATAGAGACCCACTTGAGTTTTGACTGCTGTTCCAAATTTAAACTCATAACCTTACAAAAATCTATAACGTTATGTACATTAAAGTACAAATTTTCCTACTACCACAGATAAGAAAGTCCTCATAGTAAAATTGGTTGTAATAAAGCTGATCATTTCCTACGGTTTCTGAACGCATTATAGAGCACTAATGACATGTGTGTAGATAAAATAATTAATACAATAAAATGTATAGTAGAATTTGTCGTTTGTTATACTGAGCGTTTCAGTTGTGAGTAATAAAAGCACATTTTGTTTTTCACCACACCTGCTTCTATGGCTATCTTTATTCTTGAAAAATGTATGAGGAAGTTGTATTTTATCCACAAGAGTGACAAAGTAATTTGCTGCAAATTTTGAGTTATTTCCTCATGTTGACTGGTGGAATGGACTTTTATGTAATGATTTTGAATGGTAAATTTAATTTGGATTTGGTTTGTAATGTTTATACTTACAGTTATTATTTTCCTCGCGTTTGTTTGTTTAACCCTCGTGTTTTTTTTTAATGTATACTTGTTTGCTGTCGCTACTGCCATCTTGACGACATCAGCCTCGTTAACATAACGAGGCGGCTGCAGTTTTTATGCTGTTCTCTATGCGTTTTTGTTTTATTAAGAACGGCGATACACAGATCACCTCAATTACAACATGGAGATAATATTGTGATATTTTGGCGTTTTTAATTTATTTCTATTTTGCATTGTTTTGGTTTGTTGATTTCTAATTTTAATTTTTTTTAAGGTAATAATTTGTAATTTTATTTTATATTCTGAAACTCTGTTCTAATTCTTATTTTTATTACAAAAACGATCATTAGAGTCTGTTCGGAAAGTGAAGAGTCGTGGAATGTATTGGGTCCCATACATTTCACGACTCTTCTCTTTCCGCACATAATCTATATGATAAGTCGTACAAGCTGAAATGTATGTACCTATATTTTACCTGTGTGAAGTTTGTATACTTAATTGAGATAAATAAACTAAACTATTATTTATAGCCGTCTACATTAAAAGTTCAGTGACCATACTTCGAAGGAAATCAGCTGTTGCCGCAAACTACTTACTGTACTGAAAGACGTATTTGCTGTTTCCGACTCCACGTCTTTTATGACAGGATGATTGGTTAGGGCCTAATATTTTGTTTATTTTTTATTTTATTTAGTAATTAAAACTTAAATCTATCATTACAGGTTTTACCTAATGTGATAGATAAGAACACCAATAATCCGAGTTATTGACAATATAAATAAAACTTTTAACTTAATATTAACATAGTGGCCTTAGCGAAGTCATTCAGGGAGCACATAAATATGTCTAAACCCAACGCAACTTTATTGACAGTGCGAATAGCCCTCGTTAGGGGAGCTTATTCCTTAGCAGTTTTGTGCGAGCAACGGGTACGGCCAGCAATGGCGGTCGGCGGCGGCGCCACACGTGCATATATACCTATTATACCCTATGGGGTAGGGGTAGTGATATGTAATTGACATTTTAGTGCATCAAATATAACAACTGAGTTTGCACTTTTATTAACTTAACCTCTTATGAAAGGTTGTGGTCATAAATCGTCCGTTCAAACCTCGGTTGTGCTCATGAATAGAGGATAAAAAATCGTTTACGAAAAAATTCAAAAAGATTACTAAAAAATCGTCCAGGATTATT